>NW_027361822.1:8137500-9337500 GCF_039654945.1 Dendrobates tinctorius
ATATTTGAAGACTTATATACAAAAAAAATCTTATAAAATTCATATCTACAGACATATAAATATACAGAATTAACTTACATGTGCACACTTATTAGGGGAGGTTTTTTTTTTCACCTTCCCCACGACTTATCTCTGGCCCACATGATCCTTTGATGTTCCTCTCCAGCAGGAAGATGGCAGCGCGGGCCGCTGCATTATATCATTTTAGCAGACAGGGCCGTGTCTGCTAACTGTGATGCGGCCAGGCTGGCACACAAGATTTGAAGGCGCAGTGCTGGCCCGGAGAAAGAAACAGCCAGTTAGCTGCAGGAGCCGCCTGGGGGGGGCATATGCCCCTCTGCAGAGGAGTGGATCCCTGGCTGGGGCTGGTAGTGAGTAGCGCAGGGGAAAAAAAATCTGCTCTGACGCTGGTACTGGCCAGCATCAAACTGAAGAGCCCTGCGTGCGCTGCGGCGGCACTTTCAAACTCATGACTGAAGTCCCTGTGTGCACGCACTCATGCTTGCACACACTGACAGAGGGCTGCCGCGGCGAGCACGTACTGTCTGTCAAGTGCCACAGCGGCTCTTGACAGCGCGTGCAAGGAGAGAGTGCGCGCACACAGGGCCTCTAGTAGGATGTTTTAAAAGGCTGGAGGCCCACTTTGTGTTACATAGCCGCCAGCCCATCGGGCATCTGCCCAGTTCAGCAGATTAGCAATCCGGGCCTGGTTCCGGGTGTCATCAGTGTTTTTCATTCAAGTTTCAGCAGTATTTGGTCAAAGTTTCAGTTTTTACCATCATATTTTCCTCATTTTCTTAAAACCATGGTAAAAGAAATTGCAAGGCTTCTCCTATTGATTGCAAATTACAGATATCCTATCCTAAGAACTGACCACCACTGCCATTCCTGTGCTCTCCATGATTTCTACAGACCCATAGACATTCAGGGATATTTTTGATTTGTGCCTCAAGAACATGTATCTAGCATCACAGACTAATTGTGACGTATTCTGTTCATGAAAACCACAGATAGAACAACAGACATTTGTATTAGACCTAAGATGGATTGTCTAAAACCAATGGATCAATATCATGGATTCTCTCAGGTGAAGCATGAAGTAGCCGAACGAATATAATCTCTAAGTATCCTTTTCCCATTGACAATTTTTCTAACTTTCATTTTTCCCTCCCCTTCTTTAAGCTTTTCACTCCCGAGCCTCTCTTCCGCTTCATGACGAGGCAACATTTTACCATTCTGACCACTATCAGTTTATTTGATAACTTTGGAATGCTTCAACGTATCCCAGTGATTCTGTGATTGTTTTATCATGACACAGCGTACTTCTTGCTAGTGATAAATTCAGGCTGATATATTTGCATTTATTTGTGAAAATATCAGAATTTTGGCAAAAATAGTTAAACAATAACAATTTGTTGGGAATCTCTCTCAGGCAAAACTAACAGGTCAAGGAAATTCTTATCCTCTCTTGCTGACAACTTTATCTTCCAAAAGGTAAAGGAGAAAACAAGGGGAACTGCTACCTTGGATCTAATCCTTATAAACAGGGAGGAAATGGTTGAGGAGGTAAAAGTGGCTGGGACCCTAGGAGGTAGCGACCATGCTATTTTAGAATTTTGGATAACTAGAGGCGGAAGACCTGTGAAGACTCAGACGTCAAGGTTAGATTTCAGAAAGGCAGATTTTAAGGGATTCAGAAAGAGAATTGGAGGGATCCAATGGCTGGATATCCTTAAAGACAAAAATGTCCAGGAAGGATGGGAAATCTTGAAAAATGAAATTCTCAAAGCACAGTTGTTAACAATTCCGAAAAGAGGGAAGAATAGGAAGCATTTAAGGAAACCAGGATGGATGAACACAGAACTTATGCACATGCTAAAAAGGAAGAAAAAAAAATGTTTATAAAATGTAAAGAGGGAGGCATATCTAAAGAAGAATATAATGCTGTCTGCAGAACCTGCAGGGCACAAATCAGATTATCTAAAGCTGAAAATGAATTGAGGCTTGCAAGAGATGTCAAAAGCAATAATAAAGGATTTTGGGGATATGTCAAAAGTAAAAGAAAGGTCAAAGATGCTATAGGATTTTTACAGGATGAAAATGATGAAATGGTAAGACAGGATGTTGAGAAGGCTGAACTTTTAAATTCCTATTTTGCATCTGTTTTCTCTCAGAAAGGAAATGTAACATCAACTGTTATTCACTGTCCTATTAAGGGAATAGAAGAATCCAGGATATCTATAAACAAAAAGATAGTGAGGAAACACTTAGCTAACCTAAATGAATTCAAGTCTCCAGGTCCAGATGAATTACACCCCAGAGTACTGAAGGAGATAGCAGAAGAAATTTTTGAACCCCTCTCCATAATCTTTGAAAATTCTTGGAGAACAGGAGAAGTGCCAGAAGACTGGAGAAGAGCAAATGTTGTTCCTATCTTCAAAAAGGGGAAGAAGGTGGACCCAGGCAACTATAGGCCGGTGAGTCTGACTTCTATACCAGGAAAGATCTTTGAACAAATTATTAAACAACATGTATGTCAATACCTGGATAAGAATGAAGTGATTAAACAGAGTCAGCATGGGTTTGTAACTAATAAGTCATGTCAGACTAATTTAATTTCCTTCTATGACGGTATTACTGATTGGGTGGATCAAGGAAATGCTGTAGATATAGTATATCTTGACTTCAGCAAAGCATTTGACAAAGTCTCTCATACAATCCTTATTGAAAAAATGACTAAGTATGGAATGGACAAGGCAACTGTTAGGTGGATTCATAACTGGCTTAGTGATCGGACCCAAAGAGTGGTCGTAAATGGCTGCACATCCAGTTGGAAGAATGTCTCAAGTGGGGTACCACAGGGCTCTGTCCTGGGCCCTGTATTGTTCAACATCTTTATCAACGATTTAGATGAAGGAATTGAGGGTAAACTGATTAAATTTGCTGATGACACAAAGCTAGGAGGGATAGCTAATACTAGAGAAGAGAGAGAGAGTATTCAAAAAGATTTAAATAAACTGGAGAAGTGGGCAGCAACTAACAGAATGGTTTTTAACAGGGAGAAATGCAAAGTACTACATCTGGGCAATAAAAATGAAAAAAGCATATATAGAATGGGAGGAATAGGGCTAAGTGACAGCACATGTGAAAAAGACTTGGGTATACTAATAGATCACAGACTGAATATGAGTCAACAGTGTGATGCAGCAGCAAAAAAGGCAAATGCAATTCTAGGATGTATTAAGAGAAGCATACAGTCTAGATCACGTGAAGTAATTATTTCCCTCTACTCCTCTTTGGTCAGACCTCATCTGGAATATTGTGTCCAATTTTGGGCACCACATTTTAAAAAAGACATCAACAAACTGGAGCAAGTTCAGAAAAGAGCGACCAGAATGGTGACCGGTCTGCAAACCCTGTCTTATGAGGAAAGGTTGCAGGATTTGGGAATGTTTAGTTTGCAAAAGAGAAGACTGAGAGGAGACTTAATAGCTGTCTACAAATATCTAAAGGGCTGTCACATTGTAGAAGGATCAACTTTATTCTCATTTGCACAAGGAAAGACTAGAAGCAATGGGATGAAGCTGAATGGGAGGAGACACAGATTAGATATTAGAAAAAACTTTTTGACAGTTAGAGTGATCAATGAGTGGAACAGGCTGCCACGAGAAGTGGTGAGTTCTCCTTCAATGGAAGTCTTCAAACAGAGGCTGGACAGACATCTAACTGGGATGATTTAGCGAATCCTGCTTTGAGCAGGGGGTTGGACCAGATGGCCCAGGAGGTCCCTTCCAACTCTACGATTCTATGATTCTATGAATATTTACCATATGTCTACTTTACATCAGCATCATTTACATTTTTTTTGTTAGGAAGGGTTAATCATTGTTCAGCAATTTCTCTCTTTTCCATCAAAATTTACAAAACCAAATTTTTGTAGGAACCACATCACATTTGAAGTGACTTTGAGGGCCCTTCATGACAGAAAATACCCAAATGTGACACCATTTTAAAAATTGCACCAATACAAGGGCTCAAAACAACATTCAGTTAGTTTATTAACCATTCAGGTGCTTCACAGGAATTAAGTAATGTGTAATTTTTACTTTTTCCAACAAATATGTTAATTTAGCCCCAAATTTTGCATTTTCACAAGGGTAACAGGAGGAAATGGACCATATGGTTAGTTGTGCAATTTTTCTTGAGTACGCTGATACCCCATATGTGGTGGAAAACTATTGTTTGTGGGCACGATAGGGCTTGAAAGGCACCATTTGATTTTTGGAATGCAAAATTGGCTGGGATAGATAGCGGATGCCATATTGGGGTTTGCAAAGCCCATGATATGCCTAAACAGTGGAGAACCCCCACAAGTCACACCATTTAAGAAACTATACCCCTCAAGGAACTTATCTAGCAGTATGATGAGCACCTTGAACCCACAGATGCTTTACATAATTTTATAGCGTTGCGTTGTAAAAGTAAAAGACTACATGTTTCATTTTCATAAGGGAAACAGAAGTACCGTACAATTTGTTGATCTATTTCTACTAAGTACGCGGATAACTGATATGTGGTGGAAAACTACTGTTTGAGCACACGGAATGTCTTGAAAAGGAAAGGGCACTAACTTAATTCTGGATCTCAATTTTGGCTAGCACAGATTGTATAGATATGATAGATATGCCCAAAACAGCAGAACCCCCACAAGTGACCCCATTTTTTAAACTATACCTCTTATCTAGGGGTGTAAGATCTCATGTAGGAGTGTAGTGAGCATTTTTAACCTTCAGGCAATTCAGAGAATTGTATAACATTAGGCTGAGTAAATGAAAACTGATCATTTTTTCCAATAAAATATTGCTTTGGCCCCAAGTTTTTAATTTTCAAAAGAGATAATACTAGAAAATCAATGGTACAATTTGCTACGCAATTCCTCCTGAGTACATCAACCCCATATGTGGTCAAAGACTAAATTTTAGGCTCAGAAGAGAAGAAGCACCATACTGGAGTTCAGATGTTACTGAAATGGTTTGAGGGTGACACATTGGCAGAGCCACTGAGGTGCTAGAACAGCAGAACTCCCCATAAGTAACATCATTTCATAAACTACACCCCTCAATTAATTCATCTCAATGCAGTGAGGATGTTGACACTAAATGTGTCTCACAGAAGGTTATACCATTGGGCGGTAAAGAAAGAATAATTACATTTATACCACTAAAATGTTGTTTTAGCCCCAAATTATGAATTTTTATAAAGGGTAGTAAGATAAAATTGGACCTCACGGTTTGTTTTGCAAGTTCTCCCGAGTGCACCAATACCCTACATGTAATTGGGAAATATTTTTCATACACAGCAGAAAGCTCAGAAGGGAAGGAGTGGCATATTATAGTGCAGATTTTTTTGTTATGGTTTGAGGGTGCCATGAGCTACTGGAAGAGCCACTGACATGTCAGAAGAGCAGAACCCCCCACAAGTGACCCCGTTTTACAAACTACAGTGATCAGATTCAGTGGGTCTAAAAATGTTATACTATTGAGCAGAGATGAAAATGTAATTACATTTTTACCATAAAAAAATGTTTTTAGCCCCACATTTTACATTTTTACACAGAAAATTAGATAAAACTGGCACCAGATTTGTCTCACAATTTGTTCTGAACATGGTAATATCCCATCTGTGTTTGTACAGTAATGCTTTGCTACACAGCTAAACTCGGAAGGAATGAGCGCTATTTGACTCTTGGAGAACAAAGCATAGAATAGTTTGCAGACTCCATATACAGAGCCCTTAAGTGCCAGAAGAACAGAGTCCCTTCTCTAGTGACCCTATTTTGAAAATTACACCCCACTGGGAATTTAAATACAGGTGTAGTGACATTTTTGACTACATGAATGTTGTCCAGAAACAAGCAGCAAAGGATTTTGCAGAGTGAAAATTGCACATCTGTCAGTGTAGTGCCCATTACTTTATAGTGCCCTTATATTATGCCCAATTTGTGCTTCTCGAGGCATGCACCCCTAAATTAACGACTCTTATCGCTATAGAAATGCCAAAAATTTGGATGCTAAATGTGGTTTAGACACACTGTGGGATTCTAAATGGAGGTGGGCATTTGAATTTGGGATCACGGAATTTGCTGTATTTCTTTTGGGGAGCGAGGACCCATTGTCACGGGTTTACTGTGACAGAGAAGAGCCAGAAGACCGCACTTGTCTGATTTCTCCTACTCCTGCATGGATTTGAAACACTCCACCTTTTTATTAAACGGTGTACATTTCTTTTGGCAGTGCAGGGGATAATCTGCTCTGTTGAGAGCTCCTGGAGCTAAGGCTCTCAGCTGTGCACTATTAGCCATTTCCATCTCCTATATAAATTGAGTCCTAGCTAGCATTAATTGTCAGAGAATCTTATGCTGCATGGCTGGAGGTTGTGGTTGGTTATTATAAGAGAAGGATTTGGGTAGTTTTATCTTTGACTCTTGCTAGGTTCTGAGTGTGTGATAATTCCCTTTCTCCTACTACTTTGGCTTAACCCCATCTTCTACTCCCTTGTGCATACCTCTGTTTATGTGTGTAGATTTGTATGTTTGGTATTTTTTGTTACCACTTTTCTTATTATGTTGTTAGTCTGGTTGGTGTGCTACTATTATACTATGACTACCACCCTCTTCCTTGGGTGGGTACAGACTGAGGGCAGATTCAGGAGCTAATGCAAGATACGTTGCCTCGACATCTTCACCATCGGAAGTAACTTGGGCAATATGGCAAGCTAGGGCAACCATAGCGTTAGGGACAGGGAAGGATCCCCTGGTCTCTAGACACCCGACAACAGTCATGACACCCATAGTGCTTTTCCAGAGTATTTCTTCTTCCTGTAAAGTGGACAGATGACGGATTTGAGTGTGGATTTGCTTTCTTATGGAACACAGCCGAATCACATGATTCTGATGAAACCCCAAAAGAGCCATTCATTATAATGAGGCAGCAGAGTTACTCTGGAATGTCTGTCCTCAGTTCATCATTGTCCTTTTCAGAAGAGAAAAAAACTTTGGCAGATTGTGCTTTTATGCATGATTAAAAAGACGTATACTGCCTGGATCATAGGCCAAACGGCACACACAGGGTTTATACATAAACCCTGGAGTAAGCGCTCAGCGAAGAGCACAGTGTAAAATGTGATCCAAGCCTTACTGTGGTCTTTGGGAGACAGACTGAACAAATCAACAGCTGGTCAAGATTTGATTTAATATTTTTTTTACACTGTTCCTCGTGCACTATAATTGATTAGATGACTTTACTCTTTGGGTCAGTGCGATTACAGCAATACTAGGAGTTATATCATTTGTTATATGTTTGGCTGTTGTCACACAGTAAGACGCTTTTTAAAAAAAATTTAAATTTTTGAACTGTTATACTTTGAGAGCTATAATTTTTATATATTTCTGCCAACAGAGTCATGAGAGTGTGTGTTTTACTTGGGGCAAATTCACGTTATTATGGGTGCTATTGTCAATCACATAACATTTTTTGATCGCTTTCTATTCTGATTTTTGGGAGGCAGATTGAACAAAAAACAGTAAATCAGGAAGCGTTTTGAGGGTTTATTTTTGCCATTCACCATATGGTAAAAATAATAAGATGATTTTATTCTCCAGGTCAGTACAATTACAGCAATACCACATTTATATTTTGTTTAGGGTTTGCCACTTTTACCATATATACTCTTGTAAAAGCCGAGTTTTTCAGCCCCTTTTTTGGGCTGAAAAAGACCCTCTCGGCTTATACACGAGTCATACACCTGAAAGCCGGTGAGGGAGGGGGAGCAGGAGACATGATACTCATCCTCCTGGCATCTGCATATCTGGCTCTGCTACATCTCAGTCCCGGCATCTGTTTCTCCCTTCCGGTCTTCTTCCTGTGCTGGTCACATGGTACCGCTCATTAAAGTCATGAATATGGACGTGTCTCCACTCCCATGGGTGTGGAGCCACATATTAATGACTAATGAGCGGTACCATGTGACCAGCACAGGAAGAAGACAGGAAGGGAGATACAGACGCCGAGACTGAGATGTATATATATGGTATTTAATAAAAACTTTTATAGAAAAAATTATAGTTTTTGCATAACTTTATTCTCAGTGCTATAACATTCCTCCTCAACAGTGCAGTATGGCGGCTTGTTTTATTGCAGGACATGATAATGTTTTCAGCTAAACCAATTTTATCTCCATTCTACTTTTTGATCGTGTTTATTCCTTTTCTTTGGCAAAATGATGAAAACACGTTTTTTTGCTGTATTAATTTTTTTTCCGGAGTTCACTGATTAAATGAACTTGCCCTTGTGATGATGTCCTCCCTTTCCCTGCCTTCTAAATGCTGAAATCGCTATCAGTTGCAACATTTAGGGGGAAAATGGTCCATGACGGTTTGAGCACCGCTTCTTACAGTGGCAGCCAAAGTCAAATGTCGTGAAGGGGTTAAAGAGTTGTAATTTTTGTTTTCTTTATTCTTCATGGACATCGCTGTATGAAGATGGGACATAGTTGACACTATTCACTTTATCATTTAATGTACAGGGAAATGGGCAAATACATTCCAAGAGATCTGTAACGTTTTCATGTTAATGTCTATGGAGCCATGTGTGGCTGTACATTATTTGACAAGCTGACATTTCTATTCATACCATTTTGGGGTAGATATGTTTTTACCAGTTATTGAATTTCTTGGTGGAGTTGTGGAGACTAGTGATGAGAGAGCACTAAAATGCTCAGGTGCTCATTCCTCTAGTCGAGCAAATCATATTGCTTGGGTGCTAGTCCCGAGTAATGAACATAATGGTAGTCAATGGGAAACATGAGAATTTTTAGACCCCCCTGTAAGAAATCCGGATTTTCTTTTGAGCCTGTTTACCCTTGTCCAAGATGGAATTTTGTGCCTTGCCCTGTCCTGGAATTTCTTGTCTGTCCTGCTATTTAAATCTGTCTCACAAGATCCTCCTTGCCTGACTATTTTGTTGCTGCTGGCTTTTAAGCTTCTTCCTGGTCTGCTTCTGGAGTTCCTGCTGCTGCTCGTTTCTCGGTGCTCTGCCCCTTCAGTTACAGCTGACTTCAGCCTTCAGTGCGACTTCCTGATCCTGGCTGGTGCTACTTATTGTCCGGACTTCTAGTGTGGAGCTACTAATCTCTGGAACTGCTGTGATCAGTACGGGATTCTGATATTGTTGTACCTAAAGGTACATTTATTAACCTTCTCCTGTTATTGCGCCACCTGTGTATTGCTGGACTTCTACGTTAAGTGCCGTACTTACTCTTGCTTCATATTACTGCTGGATTTGTGTGTATTAGCAGTCTTGCCCAGCTATTCAGTTTGCTGTTCTTTTCTATATTGTGCTGTGCACTTTGTTACTATTGCAGGCAGTTCTCTGTTAGTTTTGGTTCAATTTCTTACTCTGTTAGATACACTTATTTGCCTCAGCATTAGTCTCAGTTCCGTTTTATCCCACACATATAGATTCCTTAGTGACCACATAATTGTTACACCCCGGAGGTCTGAATGGGGTCTAACAATTGCTTAAATTGATGGAAAGAGCGCTGAAATGGCATGGAAACTGTATGAGAAAGACCCCTGGAAGCATCTCTGAATCCCAGGTCGCTGCAAGGAACAATGTTTTCAGAGTATTATGCCACATTTATGGACTGACAATAAAACATACAAATCTGAAGATAAAATGGATTTTACTGGAAAAAAATGTAGAGACACATTCTTTCCTGGATAATGACTTGAACACAAGGTAAAATAAATAAGAGAAATACAAAGCTCATCCACACCTTGGACTATGTTGACACATAGTGTTTTTGCATATTTGGATTGCTTTCAATGGTGAAAAAAAAAAACATTCACCAGGAAAGGTAATGCTAACTTTTTACTACCTTGTCAGATCATGTGGTATGTGAGACATGATCAGACACATTTTGTTTAATTTATGAAGGAGGGACTCTGAAAGTCACAATTTTTTTTCAGGGACATAATGCAGCTGTCACTATTTTTAAAGGGCCAGCAAGAGTCTCATGGACAGATGAGGCCAAGGTAGAGCTTTTTGGTAAAGCACATCATTCTGTTTACTGTAAATTGAATGAGACATATAAATTAAAGAACACAGTAGTTACAGTCAAATATGGTGAAGGCTCAAAGGTATTTTGGGGTTGTTTTACTGCCTCTGGCACTGGATGCCTTGACTGTGTGCAAGGCATCATGAAATGTGAAGTTTCCCAAAGGACTTTCAGTCACAAAATAGTGTCCAGGGTCAGAAACTTGGGTTTGCATACTAGGTAATGGGTCTTCCAGTAGGACAACGACCCCAGACATGCTTTTGTTTCCATGTTCTTGTGGGTGCTTATTGGAGAGTTCAGAAGTGGTAATTCCAGAACCAGTTGTGTAAAGTCTCCCACCACTACACCTTACATACAGATGCTACAAAAAAAACTGCAAATGGACACATTAAGTCAGTTAATTTTGCCGCTTTTGATAACTTTCTGATTACAGATCACCGTAAAATCCACAACTATGTCAATGAGTGTGTGGAAAAAAACAACAGCAATGATTATAATAATCCCTGACTAGATGCCTGTAATATGATATCCCTACAGCGACAGTTCACCCTACATGAATTGCAGATAAGAGAGGTATTATTAGAGAATAGAATATAATTAAATTAGTTCTGAAAAAAAAAGCGTTTAGTAAAGCCCCCGTTACACATAACGATGTCCCAGTTATCCCACCAACGATCCAACATGATGGGATCGCTGGGACATAGTTAGACAGCCCAAGCGATCAGGACCACCGACGCTGGTTTCTAATGTAAACGTCGGGTATCCAGGAGCCGCGGCTCCTGGATACCTGCTGTTTACCTTGGAAACCGGCGTACACGCTGGTTCCCAAGGTAAACATCGGGTATCAAGGAGCTGCGCGACTCCTGGATACCCACTGTTAACCTTGGAAACCAGTGTGTACGCCGGTTTCCAAGGTAAACAGCGGGTATCCAAGAGCCACAGCTCCTGGATACCCGATGTTTACATTAGAAGCCAGTGTCGCTGATTGCTGGTCTCTCGCTGCCACACGCAGCGATGCGCGCTGGCCAGCAGGAGACCAGCGATCGAAAAACGGCCCAGGCCGATGCTGTATGACCAGCGATAATCGGCAGGGGGGCCGGTCGCTAATCCCCATCACACACAGCGATCTCGCTGGTGAGATCGCTGATGTGTCACAAAATCAGCGATCTCGCTAGCGAGATCGCTTTGTGTGATGAGGCCTTTAACGTAGCAGCATCAATGACTTGTTTCATTAACCCTGCTGTTGAATATAGTGGAGTTGCTTTGAAATCCTGTATGCAGTGTGAGAACTCCCTATGTGATGACCACCTCACAGCCCACAACAAGGCATTGGATCATATATAGAGATGAGCGACTTTGCCTTTTTTCGGGTCGAGTCGGGTTTCATGAAACCCAACTTTCTCAAAAGTCGGGTAGAACGAAATCGGACGATTATCGTGAAAAGTCGAAGGCCGACTGAAACACGAAACCCAATGCAAGTCAATGGGGAACCAAGGTCGGCAAGGAGTGGAGGACAGGAAACACACCTACAGTGCCCATTTTAATGCCAAAAACATCAATTCTTATTACTTAAGCTTGGCAACCTTAATTTACTTTATAATAGTTACACATTGAAAACTAGGGGTTATTTGGCTAAAGTTGTGGGGGGGTGGGGCTGGCTCCAGATTTTCGTGGGCCCTGGGCCAAA
This sequence comes from Dendrobates tinctorius, assembly GCF_039654945.1. Classification (NCBI taxonomy): domain Eukaryota; kingdom Metazoa; phylum Chordata; class Amphibia; order Anura; family Dendrobatidae; genus Dendrobates; species Dendrobates tinctorius. The sequence goes on from NW_027361822.1 coordinate 8,149,304, forward strand.
GAGTGTCACTGGGCTCCTTTAACACATGCCACAATTCATGATCCTCTGATACGGCAGAGAAATAGCGGTATAGTACAATGAAAAATACTTCACTTCTTACATCTCATGACTGATATCCATTTTAAATTCTCCAATAGCTCCAAAAATGAACAATATATTACTCCATACAGTATTATGGCCACCGCATAGTGCACTATACAGAGTAATGAGGTCCATATATTTCTCCATACAGAATTATTGGTCCCATATAATGTTTGAAACAGTATATGATGAGCTCCACATAATGCTACAGTATATGTTGGTCCCCATGGATGAAGCTCCACTGTCTTATGGGCCCAAATAATGCTCCATATATAATGGGCCCCATTTCTAATGCTCCAGTGCATAATGGGCCCTGTAAATGCTGCTCCAGTGTCTGATGTCCACCTTTGGAATGCTCCAGTGTATGGTGGGCCTCATATATCATTCTCCAGAGTATAGTGCTCCCCCAAAATAGCTGTCCCAACATTGAAAACAATTAAATAAGTCTCCTCGCTATGGAATCCCTGTACTAGTGTAGACTCCTCGTCGTCCCCATCTTCCATCTCACTGCACTTGGACTGTTTAGGCAGAGGGCGTACAGACGTGATGTCATCGTGCTCTCTGACCAGAATGTCACTGTCAGGAAACCCATAAGACGTCACGGCAGTGGAGCAGGGAGAGGTAAGTATTTCAACTTTGCAAGTGCTGTGATCCTGAGCAAGCAGGGGGGCCCACTCGTTGGCGATGGCACTGGCACAGGGCCCCTCATAGTATGGCGGTGTGTCTGACGGCGGGTGGTGGGCCCTCCCACCGGCAGAGACACTTTTGCGTACTATGAGGGGCCCTGTGCCAGTGCCGTCACCCATGAGTATGCCCCCCACGTGCTAAAGGAACCTGCACTTTCATCTGCACCTTCCTCTTTTTTTTCACCGTGTAATGTGGTATAGTATGCGGGAAGGGGAACCTGAGTTTAATCAGGGTCAGATTCTGGCTGTGTAGAGTGCGAGGGGAATGTAGTGGTCTGGGTCAATGTACCAGCAGAATCATCTAGCAGTGGCTGGGCATCAGTGCACTTGTCGCACCCCCAGGAGTACGGTCACCACAGTGGAATTACCTTCCTTCTAGGGAGTGTGATGTCATGCTTGGGAGCAACGAAGGATCTCTCTAGCAGTTAAACCAACACACAACACAGTTCCCAATCCAGGCCAGCAGGGAGACCTCTGAACCTAACTGCTGAGGAGCTGCTCTCTGTGGTCGGGAGGAGGTAAGTTAGGGCAGTGTTATGAATGAGTCACCGAGGAGGAAAAAACAAAAAGCAAGCTAAGCCCAGAAAACTGGAGAGGTTGGTAACTAGCGGATTGCAGACCCCTTATCCTATCCACAACAACTAGCAGTAGCCGTGAAGCGTGCCTACGGTGGTCCTAGATGCCTCGTCACGGCCGGAGAACTAAATAAGCCTAAAGAAAGAAAGGGAAAATCTAAACTACCCCAAAGCAATAGACAGCCCCCAACATGTATTGTCGGTGAAACAAGATGAAAACACAGACACAGGTAGAAAGATAGGCTGAGCAAACGATGGGGCCCTCGCTAACTAGAAAGGACAGGAAAGAAAAGCTGCTGTCTGCAATCACGCAAAAAACCCTGCCAAAAAGAATGTCCAACACGTCTGATAGAAAAAGGCCCTGAAGTCGCTAGACTTCAAATCACTATATCAGCACTCAGGTATATTCTGAAGACAAAGCAAAAGAGATCAACTGATCAGCGACAAAATGGGGATTCAGCCCAGTCCCAGCCAGGGCTGGCTGAACACAAAAACTAAGTAAACCAGATAAAAACTCATATGAACAATAGCAGAGAAAACTTAGCTTTAGGAAGGCAGGATCCAAACTGGAAACCAGAAGCTACAGTCAGGAAAAATCACCAGCAAGAAACTAGGGAGTCGGCTGCCTTAAATCCAATCAGGAACTCCTGATGTTCAATCGCAGTCCTCTTCCTCAGGTGGCCGGTCTCTGCCATTTAGATCAGCTTCATTACCTCCCTTCACCAACAGAAGGAGTCCAGATAGAGAACTCACTACAACTCTGTCAGCACAGCCAGCTCCATAACCCTCATCAGAAGCCAGAGGTAAACCCGAAAATGAGCTCACAACAGGCAGTCTGTGAAGGGAAGGGGAAGTGTGTGGACGTGAGAAGGGGAGCTGGAGCGCATGGTCCGGACTCAGGTCTTCGAGTTTGTAGGGACACTGATGGTCCTGCAGCAGAAACCGGAGGAAGTAGCAGCTGTAAATGCTCTGTTCCCAACTAAGGCTCGGAGGCCCCAGTGAAGTGTGTGAGCCAGAAGGAAAAGGCTATGGCTGCCTGCCATACGAGAAAGTTCAAAAAGAGTCAACAGGGGGATCTTCAGTGAACTTAGTACTGCGAGTACCTCAGATAAGCGCTAGAACGGAGGTCACACTACCTATCTGCAGAGAGAGAATTCCAAATTTGCTTCCAGCCTGACCAACTCCTTCTCCATCTGTACTCTGGGTCATGGACGGCACTTACCAAGTGCAGGTAAAGGAACTGCACGACTGTGTCTGTCCTCGCTCTCCTGCGCCTGGCGCATGGCTCTGCTACATCCTGCACAGCACACCATCTACAAACTCTTTCATCTGTCATGTGACTACGGCCCTACCTGTGCAGGGCTTCTACATCTTAGCTGTACCACAACATCTGTCCCACAGAAGCGACAATGCAGCGCGGGTCAATCTGATCAGAAACCACAAGTGGCGTCAAGTATCATTCACCTATAAACGTTAATCACCCGTTTGCATGGAGGCCCAGGGCAACTGAACAGGTCATCACCACCAACGTGACACATCCCTCTGAGACACCGGCCCGGTACCGATTAACCCCACTGCCCTGGCTAGCCACCCACACTCCATGTCAGATTCATCTTGGACTGGGGAATTCACGATTTGACTTGATAACCCAGGCATGGTATGATAGAAAGAGCTACATGGACTAATGTGAAGTGTGGCCTGCTGCATCATGCACTTTTGGTGGGGGTGAAGGACACAAGGAAAGGGGTTCTACTTGACCAGGACCCAGCACTTGACGACTCAGTGCTTGCATTTTTTAAAACTTCAGAAGAGGAGGGCATAATTGCTGGAGTCTGTTTCGACAATGTAAGCCAAAATCAGTTCCTGATGCTCCTGCTTTAAAAGCGGTTAACCTACTCCCAGAAAAGGTAGCCTTACAGGCGTTCCGGAGCCAGACCATGATGCAGGCTCAACACCTCCTGCCTTAGCTGCTATTGTGCTTTTGCCACTACCAGCAGATGCACCACCATCATCAGCACCAGCTGGCCCCCCGGGCCAGCGGCCTCTTCCACTAAACTTCAAATTGTTGTACAAAATGAACCCAAAATAACATCAAATATATGGTACTGTATCAGACGCGTACAGCTCTATACAGTCAAAGGATGATTGTCAGTCTCCCTATATATATCATCAGTCACACAGAGACGCTCACAGGCTCAGTATGGATTAGACAAGAATATAAAAAGTAGAAAAAGGGTACAGTATCATCAGTTAGCAGGTATATATAGTATAGTTTAAACATTCTAAATCTCTGTAGATATTTCAGGAGGCAGACACAGACGCTCTCAGGCTCAGTAAGGATTACAACACAATATAAAAAGCCATAAAACGGTAATGGATCTGAAGAGTACAGCTGTACACAGTGTAGGGGTCATTGTTGTCAATCTCAGTATTTATTTCCACAGTCAGAAAATAACTCTAACTTGGTTAGTTTGGATTAGACCAGAATATAAAAAGCAGTAAATGGGTAATGTATCACAAGGGTAGAGCTGTATACACTAGTGTTGGGGTAATTTTTAAATGTACATCTAAATTGCAGGAGTAACCCACAGACTGTCACACGCTCAGGATGGATCACACCACAATATAACAAGAAGATCCGCAAGAAATAATCACACATGTGGGACAATGTTCCAGGTGTCAATGATACACTTAGAGTGGTTGATGGAGGAGGACTTCCTGGCAGAAAGGGTACAGTATCACCAGATACCAGGTATATATAGCATAGTTTAAACATTAAAAATGTACATCTATATATTCAGGAGTAGTGTTGAGCCACCCCGCTAGTGTTCCAGTTCGTTTTGGTTCGTCGAACACGAGGCAAGTTCGTCAAATGTTTGTCGAACACAATTGAAAACAATGGCAGGCAAACACAAACACATACAAACACATAGAAAACAATTACAAAACACCTTAAAAGGTGTCCCAAAGCAGACAAAATGCTCAGAATACAAAAACAACATATGTAAATGGGTAACTACATATAGAAAAGAGGTGGAGGAGTAAAAGGAGGAGGAGGAGACACAGATATAGGCATGTCATGCCCTTATGAAGTCAAGAAAAGCTGGAATAAAAATGTAAAATACCAAAAAACAGTAAAAATCTGAAATCGAAGACGATCATATACCGTCGGACTTCCCACCATAAATTAGGCCAACTGCCGATCGGGCGGCGTTATTCCCACGAACCTCCAAACAGCGTCTATGAAGGCAAAGTGTTTGGTTTCCGGGGGCAGTATGGTTGCAAAGCTGAACCTTAAAGGAATGTCCAGAAGGGCACCACCAGGAGTGGAGCCTGCAGCTTAATTTGACTCCACCCGGGAAACCTCAACCATGCCAGCTACAGAAAAGATTGACAGATTGCAAGCTTTGTCGATTCTGTGGGTGGTGGTGGATGTCCGTTTTTAGTTGTACTAGCGATTGGTCAGCTTAATTCCGTTAACGAACGAGATTCCGGCATGCCACCGCGGTACTCGTCAAGCTTACTAGAGGGACACGCGAGGCTCTGGCACGCGAGATCGAGCAATAACAGGTCTGTCATGCCCTTACATGTCCGGGGCTGCATGTGCGCTACACTGAAAGGTCCAGCGTGTGTCGCTTACAGGTGCAGATAACCCGCTGAACACCATTAGTGATGGGGATCTGGGATTCCAATACTTCCCCGCGAACGAGGATTTTCCAGTAAGTGCAGGTCAACCGGAATTCCGGAATTAGGCCTAACCGGCATTCCAGAAAAAATGAAAAAATTAAGTGTCCAAACCACAGGTGCTGTAGCTTGCTTGACAGCTGAGTTCCTATGCTGAGTAGCACGCAGTTCTTACATAAACAGGCGGCATAGCTTGGTTCACGGGTGGGCAACTCTGCTGAGTAGCAGACAGTGCTTACATCAACAGGTGGCACAGCTAGATTCACAGGTGGGCTCCTCTGCTGAGCAGTAGACACCAGTACTAGTCCCAAAGTGTTCACTGGGCTAAATGGAGTTAAAAAATGGTTCTTACATAAACAGGCGGCACAGCTTGGTTCACGGGTGGGCTCTTCTGATGAGTAGCAGACAGTGCTACAAGGCCCAAAAGGATTTTCTGGACAAGATGCCGTAAAAAATAATTAGAAACACACACGGTGTAGCTCCTTGACAGGTGTACTACACCGCTTGCTACCACACACCCCTACTATGCCATGAAACAGTCTATTAACATTGAAAACCATAATTAATGTGAAAATGAAGTTACGCTTTTGGTGAACGAACCGTTCTCGAATGGAACCTCGAACAGCCGAATTTTAAGCAAAGTGTTCGAGTTCGACGAACTTCTCGAACACCGCCCAAAACAGCTGGAATTTTAACTTGGCGAACAGGTCGACTCGAACACCGCTCATCTCTAATCAGGAGGCAGACTCAGATGTTCTCAGGCCCATTATGGATTTGACGTGATTGCACAAAGTTGAGAAAGGGTACAGTATCACCGGATAACAGGAATATATAGCATAGTTTACACATGAAAAACCTAGGTCTATATATCAGGAGGCAGACTCAGACGGACTCAGGCCCAGTATGGATTCAACGTGATTGTAGAAAGGTGAGAAAGGGTACAGTATCACTGGATAGCAGGTATATATAGCATAGTTTAAACATTAAAAATCTACGTGTATATTTCCGGAGTCCGACAAAGACACGCACAGCCTCAGTATGGATTAGACAAGAATCTAAAAAGTAGAAAAAGGGTTATGTATTCGAAGCATACACCAGTATACACTATTGGGGTATTTTTCAATATTCATATATATTTCAGTCTCATTAATACAGTCCAGACTCTCCGCAAAAGGAAACGAGATGGATACAAGTACAGATGGAAAGTCGAGTGATAGCAGAAATTTTGGAATTATTAGTCACGGGAAAAACTCCAGGGAGAATTCTCAGAGGCGATGCTGACCCTCAATTACTTTGTGTGTGGAGACAGCAAAAACAGTTCTTGTGAAGAAAGGATTGCTGTAGCGCAGTACCATGGAACCAATCACTGTTACTCATCTCCATAAAACTGTGATCACAGGGACAGATGTAGACATTGTCCTCACTGCCCATCATGATCTGTCAGGTAACTTTGGAGTGCAAAAGACACAAGCCACAGGCCGTAGGCGATTCTATTGGACTGGCATGAGAGGACACATTTAAAAATGTGGGCAGGAATGTCACACGTCTGTGAGTCGGAAAACCGTGAAAGCTGATAAGGCCTGTTTCACACTTCAGTCTTTTTGCATCAGTCACAATCAGTCAAAGTGTGAAAAAAACGGATCCAGCAAATTATTTTAAATTCCAAAAGCTGCAGCTTCAACAGATCCGTCGAAAAAACGGATCCGATGCATCAGTTTTTTGCAATCTTCACTGGATCCGTTTTTTTCACACTTTGATTGTGACTGATGCAAAAAGACTGAAGTGTGAAACAGGCCTAAACCACCACTGCATCTCATTGTGAGTCAACGTCCATAACAAATGGAAGCCATTGATCATCTGAAGATAGAGTCCAGCAGGACAGGGCACAGCTACGTCTTAACCATCATCTATCAGTTCACCAAATTTGTATTGTCAGTCCCAGTGAAGGATTTAACAGCCCAGACTACACAGCGGTGGAGCAGGGAGAGGTAAGTATTGCAAGTGCTGGGGCCCTGAGCAAGCAGGGGAGGCCCACTCGTGGGTGGCGGTACTGGCACAGGGCCCCTCATAGTACGCCGGTGTGTCTGATGGCGGGTGTACACCCCCACCGTCAGAGACACTTGATTGCACTATGAGGGACCTTGTGCCAGTACCGTTGCCAAAGAGTGTGCCCACCCACCTGTCCAGGGCAACGGCACTCGCACGGGTGTGTGCGCCAGGTGGTGACCCCGGCCCTGTGGGGGGAGGCAGCCCAGTTAGGGAGGTGGAAAAAATGGCATATGTTGATGTTGGACATTCAGCAGCTGCAAATGGAGTAAATGGAGAAGTCCGCGGAAGAGGAGGACAGAAGCAAGCCATTTTTCTGGTAACCTACGTGTCAGCAGGGGAGGGTGGGACAAAATCGTTTGAAACCCATGCATGGTTCATTTTAATGAAGGTTAGATCATCAACATTTTGGGTCGACAGATAGGTCCTTTTTTCTGTCAGGATTGATCCAGCAGCACTGAAGACTCTTTCAGATAACACACTAGCAGCAGGGCAAGCGAGCTCCTGTAAGGAATATTGTGCCAATTCAGGCCAGGTGTCAAGTTTACTGGCCCAATAGTCAAAGGGGAATGACTGGTGAGGGAGAACATCGATATGGGAGGAGAAGTAGTTTGTTACCATAGTTGACAACTGCTGTCTCCTGTCACTTTTAATCGATGCAGTATTACCAGTCGTGTGAGCGGTACTTGAAGAATCAGTCCACAACATGGTCATGAAACCCGTGTCCAACGCCACTTCGGCTGTGTGCACCACAAACACCTCTTCCATGTTGCCCCCTACGGCTCGTTGGAAAAACATCACAGCTGCTGTGTGCTGGGAATGCCTCAAGCAAACAGTTTACCAGAGTTGCTTGTTTCTTAGCCAATATTAGCTCTAGGTTCTCCTGTGGCATGATGTTTTGGAATTTGCCTTTATAGCATGGCTCCAGGATACTGGCCAACCAGTAGTCGTTATCGTTCATCATTTTGGCAATGCGGGGGGTCCCTTTTAGTATCTGCAAGGCATAATCAGACATGTGGGCCAACTTTTCAGGTGTCAATGATGCACTGCGAGTGCTGGGTGGAGGAGCACTTTCTGGCAAATCAACATCCCTCCAGTCACGCACAAACCCTGTACCTGACCTTGCCACACCAATATTTTCTCTTTTCCCCTGAGAAGCATCCCCCTCCCCAAAATAATCATCCCCATCATCCTCCTCCTCCTCTTCTTCCTCCACCTTGTCCACGAGACTTCCCTGAGCAGACAATGGCTGACTGTTATCAAGGCTTCGCTCCTCCTCTTCCTCTCCGGCTGCAGACGCCTGCTCCTTAATGTGCGTCAAAGTTTGCATGAGCAGACATATAAGTGGGACGCTTATGATGGCATCATCTGCGCTTACCAGCCGTGTGCATTCCTCAAAACACTGAAGGACTTTACAGAGGTCTTTCAGCTTCGACCACTGCACACCAGACAACTCCATGTCTGCCTGCAAACTGCCTGCCCGTGTATCCTCCCACAAATGAATTACTGCCTGCCTCTGTTTGCACAGCCTCTGAACCATGTGCAGGGTGGAGTTCCACCTTGTTGCAACGTCGATAATTAGGCGGTGCTTGGGAAGGTGGAGCAATCGCTGCAGCTTCTGCATACGACTGGAGTGTACGGGCGACCGGCGGATGTGCGAGCGCAGTCTTCGCACCTTATGGAGCAGGGGCGTTAACTCAGGATAATTATTGAGGAAGCACTGCATCACTAGGTTCAAGGTGTGAGCCAAGCAAGGTATGTGAGTTTTGAAAGGGCTATGGCTGCCACAAAATTCCGGCCGTTATCACTAACTACCTTGCCTGCCTCAAGATGTAGACTGCCCAGCCATAACTCAGTTTGTCGCTGCAACTAGTCGGCCAGTACCTCAGTAGTGTGTCTGTTGTCACCCAAAGACATCATCTTTAAAACAGCCTGCTGACGCTTACCACTAGCTGTTCGATAGTGGGACACCTCGTGTGCAACACTGGCAGCTGCGGATGGAGTGCTCGTGCGACTGCGCTCTGTGGACGAGCTTTCGCTTATGGAGGAGGAGGAGGGTCGAATGCCTACAGCCAACTGTTTCCTATACCGTGGGCTAGGCAGCAGTGTCCCACCGCCGCTGTCCCCTGTGGATCCTGCATCCACCACATTAACCCAGTGCACAGTGATGGACACGTAACGGCCCTGGCCATGCCTACTGGACCATGCATCTGATGTGAGGTGCACCTTTCCACTCACTGATTGCTTGAGTGCATGGACAATGCGGTCTTTCACATGCACATGGAGGGCTGGGATGGCTTTTCACGAAAAGAAGTGCTGACTGGGTAGGTCATAGCATGGTACTGCGTAGGCCATGAGCTCGCGGAAAGCTTTGCTTTCAACCAACCGGTAGGGCGTAATCTCTAACGAGATTAGTTTGGCAATGTGGGCATTCAAAGCCAGTGTACGCGGATGAGAGGATGAGTACTTTCTTGTCCTACTCAGAGTCTCTGGTAGGGCGAGCTGGACTTGAGAGCTGCATATGGTGGAACTAGCGGTGGACATGGCGGACTGAGAGAGGGTTGGTGATGGTGTTGCTGATGGCCTAGATTCAGTCTTTCGTAGCAATAACATTGTGATTCCATGACTGCTTTGCCCTTGCGACGACACCTCGACATTTGCTGTTGGTGGTATGCTAACCGGTGGGCTTACAGTGGGGGAAGCAATGTAGCATTGCTGACTACCTTCATTCGGAGCAGGTGCACATGTGGTACGTGAGGTTTGGTAGTTCGTCCATGCTTGCAAGTGCATGGTGGTTAAATGTCTAAGCATGCAACTGGTAATCAAATTTCTCAGATTTTTCCCTCGGCTAAAGGTCTTTGCGCACTTCTTACAGATAACCTCTGCCTGTGCTAATTTGACCATGTGGCCAAGCTGTCCTGCAACTCTTTTGGTTTTCGTAACACGTTTTTGGACTGCTACAGTCCTGCCAGATAACAGCTGTTGCGATGTCGTTGCCTGCTGCGGATCCTCCTCCTCCTCTTCTGAGCTATTGGCAGCGGCACCCTCTTCCCCCAATGGATGCCAATCTGGGTCAACAACTGGGTCATCCATCACCTCCTCTTCAATTTCATGTGCACCTTTCTCTGTGTCACCGTGTAAGGTGGTATAGTATGCAGGAAGGGGCACGTGAGTTTCATCAGGGTCTGATTCTGCCTCAGTACACTGCGAGGACAATGTAGTGCTCTGAGTCAATGTACCAGCAGAAAAATCTAGCAGTGGCTGTGCATCAGTGCACTCCATGTCAGATTCATCTTGGACTGGGGAATTCACGATTTGACTTGCTAACCCAGGCATGGTATGTGAAAAGAGCTCCATGGAGTAATCGGTAGTGTGGCCTGCCACATCCTTCACTTTTGGTAGGGGTGAAGGACACAAGGAAAGGTGTTGTTCCTGACCAGGAGCCTCCACTGACGACTCAGTGCTTTTATTTTTTGAAACTTCAGAAGAGGAGGCGAGAGAGCTGGAAGCTGTGACAGCAATGTAAGCCAAAACTTGTTCCTGAAGCTCTGGCTTTAAAAGCGGTTTACCTACTCCCAGAAAAGAGAGCCTTTGAGGCCTTGTGGAGCCAGACGATGACACAGGCTCAACACCTCCTGCCTTAGGTGCTATTGTGCTTTTGCCACTACCAACAGATGCACCACCACCATCAGGACCAGCTGGCAACCCCCGCCCACTTCCATGGCTTTTCCACCATACTACCTCATTTTTGTGAAAATGTACCCAAAATACCACCAGCTATATGGTACTGTAAAACAAGGTAGAAGGAGTATCTAGTATTGGTGAGAATTTGAATCTCACTATGGATTTGAGGACGCAGAACTATTGTCTCAGGCCCAGGAGAGATTACACCTCAATGTAACAGGCTGAAATTGGATGGTGTATGACAAGGTGGAGGGTGTCTGTAAAACAAAATTGTTACCATTAGAAGAAAGTGTGTCTCCCATACTGTTTGCGTATGCATTGAATGCAAGGCCTGCCTTGCACCAATGTTACATGCACCCCAATAACCCTTTCAGCAGATGTACTTGAGGGCCTCATGACAAAATTATTCCCATTAGAAAGTGTGTCTCCCATACTGTTTGCTTATGCATTAAATGCAAGGCCTGCCCTGTACCAATGTTACATGCACCCCAATAAGCCTTTGAAGCAACGTACTGGATGGCCACATGAAACAAAAAGTTCCCATTATTATTTTTTTTATTACCATCGTTTGTCCATGAAGTGAATGCAAGGCCTGGCCCAAATTTGCATGCACCACAATCCCCCTTTGAAGAAACGTGGAGGAGGGCCTCATGACATTTTTTTCACATTACAAAGGAGCAGTTCTCCTATACTAGGAATGCCCATACACTATGTGTATGGGCTGACAAACATTTCCCCCTGGGGGGTACACATCAACATGGTGTGTAAACTTTTTTTCGTTAGGGGCATCATAAACACCTTGGAATACAGTAAAGTAGTTTACTACACAGTTGCTGCTGAGAAGGTGCAGGTTTTTAGTAAAAGTATGGCGGATGAATTGTTGGATAAAGTGATCAGGAAAAGGGGCATGGTGATGGCAGGAATGGGAATGTACAGGAATAATAACAGCGGTGGCTATGGGAGGTATGAGATCCAGGATACAGCCTACAATGATTAGTTGTTTAGCCACCAGCAAATAACAGAATGTGCTTGATGCCCGTCAGAAGACCGGTGTAACAGATGCGCATCTGAAGCGGTCGGCATAAAAGATGCCGTAAGAAATCTGTTGCCAAAAAAAGCACGTGTCCATATAAAAGGCAAGGTGCAACATGCTCGTGAGATGTTGAATTAGAGAAAACAAATCAGTGCTGGAGGAAAACCAAACAAACTGATGGATGCTCGTGAAAAACTAAGTTTAAGTAAAAGTGCACCGGCCGTAACTATCTACACACCCGTGGCACAAGGTTCTTCATCTTCACCCATACATATTAAAAAAATAATATGCAAATGTCACAGTCGAAAATTATTTGTTTTAGCGTAACAAACACTGTAAAGGAATGCCAATAAACATAGATAACCACGACCCTGGGAAACACCAGATTTCCTCTTTACAAGATATGGACGATGATGGTATTGATGACGACTTGGAACTGTACCACATTACCACCAAGATGATGAAGATCATAGCTGCAAACATTGTGTTAAAAAGGCCGTGAATGTCTGGAAGTTCATTTTCTCTTGAGCAAAGTTTACCTCTTACTAAAGTGGTACAGAATGATGCATACACAGCTCCCATGTCTACTCAGCACAACACTTAGCCACAAGTAATGGGCGAGTATACTCGTTGCTCAGGTTTCCCCGAGCATGCTCGGGTGGCCTCTGAGTATTTTAGCGTGCTCGGAGATTTAGTTTCTATCGATGCAGCTGCATGATTTGTGGCTACTGGACAGGCTGAATTCATGTGAGGAAGGCCTGTTTGTTAGGGAATTCCCAAGCGTATTCAGGCTGTCCAGCAGCCATAAATCATGCAGCTGAGGCGACAAACTAAATCTTCGAGCAGGCCAAAATATTCGGAAATCACCCGAGCATGCTCGGGGAAACCCGAGCATGCTCGGGGAAACCCGAGCAACAAGTATACTCGCTCACCATTAGCCACCTTTATTGCACACAAAGGCTATAGCCAACATATCATGGACACTTGTCACAAAGGAGGCCAGTTCATCAGTAGGACCCACTCATAAGGAGTGTCTTTAGCGATTTAGAAGACCCAAAAATGACCATTAATAATTTGCATCCAAAAGTAACAGAGGATGATATCATGGAGATCTTCTGTGTATGTGGTGCCCTCAAGCGCACCAGCTTGTTGATTTCCGTAGTTGCAGACTTTGTGTTTGTAAGAAAGGAAGATGCAGTTGGTGCCTGCAAAAAAATACAACAACCACCAACGAAATGCAATCTTCTTTTGAATGGTAGTGTAATAACATCAGAACAGCCTATACTTCTAAGATTAAAGGTACAGTCACAGTAAGCGATATCGCTAGCAATATCACTATAACTTGTGACGTTATAGCGATATTGCTAGCGATATCGCTGTGTGTGATACTTACCTACAACCCGCTCCCCCGCTGATTATCGCTGATCGCGCGAGAACGTCCAGGACTGTTTCTCGTCGTCAGCTTCCTGCGGCGCTTCCTGCTGTGACGACAAGTGACGCGTGGAGCCGGGCGGGAGGGCGCAGGATCGCCTAGTGTGACAGGCAAGTAGCGACCCCCGTCCCCAGCGATGTCGCTGGTGAGATCTGCCTGTGTGGCAGCTCACTAGCGACCACTTAGCGATGTACCAGCGATCCTGACTGCGTCATATCGCTGGTCGGGATCGCTGGTACATCGCTAAGTGTGACAGTACCTTAAGTGACACCCCATCAAAGAAGGAAGGTTAATGTCGAATAAAAAAGAGAGAAGCCAGCGCTGCCTAAGGTTAGAACGCAATACATAATGTGCATATACCCATTAATTTCTAACTGTACTTTAAAATGAGACATTTAGCAATGCCACGTCAAGGCATTCTCATATGGGGCAGTCCTACTCTACATTTTTAATATTCGCTGTGCCATTACAGCCTCCTAAATAAATTAAAAGCAAGACTGCATAAAATGCAAGATGTACCTGAAGCGTCTCAGAATAACTCCCATGGCGCCAGAAAGGGTTAATTTCGAAGAGCCACAAAATCCTCCTCCACCAGTGTTTCTTAAAATCCTCCAGCTGAAGTTGATCCTGATGCTATCTTAAAAGCACTCTTTAAATCCTCAGGGTCATCAGCAGTCATCCAACCAACCGCATTTAAGATTAAGCTCTGGTGACACCAAAACAAGTTGGTGAAGGTAATAGATTCACAATTCACATAGGGCCCAGAGACTCCATTAAAAAAAAAAAAAATCTTTTTGTTTTACGTGTGAGATGATCAACAGCAGGTAGTTGATGTTTGAAGGAGTCTGGTATCAGACATTGGGCAATTTATCCTGTTCCCAACATTGTAATACAGTTCACCTTTGTTGTGGGGCAGTTGCGTTATTGCATCAAGAATTTCCATTTTCCCCCTGCTTTAGTATTTTGATACAGCACGATTATGGTTCTACTGTGCTGTCAAGGGAGGCTAAATAAGTGTATACATTTCTTCAATAATCTGTTTTAATTGAAAAGATAATCTTTGTTGCTTTGTAGTCTTAATATCTGAATTCCTGCAAATGGATTTCGAGACATTCATATTTCTTTAAATGGGGGGGCGAGTTACTACTAGAGTTGAGCGATACCAGCCGACAGTTGAAAATATCGGATCGGAATGGATCGGCCGATCTTAAAAAAAAAAAAGTATCGGTATCGCCGATTCCGATACCGGAAGTCCCATTCAAGTCTATGGGACTTCCGGTATCGGAATAAGAAAAACCCTATTTTTGCCTTGTACAGCCTCTCTGGGGTCTGTACGGGCCTTTCGGGGGGCTGTGCCGGCCTGCCAGGGGGTCTGTGCAGGCTCCGGTGGTCTGTGCCGGCCTGCCGGGGGGCTGTGACGGCCTGCCGGTGGTCTGTGCAGGCTCCGGTGGTCTGTGCCGGCCTGCCGGGGGGCTGTGCCGGCCTGCCGGTGGTCTGTGCAGGCTTCGGGGGTCTGTGCAGGCATCATCCGATGGGACTACAAGTCCCATCGGGCGATGCCTGCTACCATGACAGTGATTGACACATTAGCCAATGATGGGACAGTAGTAGTCCCATCATCCGGCTAATGTGTTGAATGTAAAAAAAAAATAAATAAAAAAATTACATGCTACATACATACAACATGCATACTACATATATACTACATGTAACATACATACTACATATATACTACATGCAACATGCATACTACATACATGCTACATACTACATGCATGTTACATACATGCTACATACTACATACATGCTACATACATACTACATATATACTACATGCATGCAACATACATACTACATATATACTACATGCATGCAACATACATACAACATATATACTACATGCATGCAACATGCATACTACATATATACTACATGTAACATACATACTACATATATACTACATGCAACATGCATACTACATACATGCTACATACTACATGCTACATACTACATACATGCTACATACATACTACATATATACTACATGCATGCAACATACATACTACATATATACTACATGCATGCAACATACATACTACATATATACTACATGCATGCAACATACATACTACATATATACTACATGCATGCAACATACATACTACATATATACTACATGCATGCAACATACAATCAACATATATACTACATGCATGCAACATGCATACTACATATATACTACATGTAACATACATACTACATATATACTACATGTAACATACATACTACATACATGCTACATACTACATGCATGCTACATACTACATACATGCTACATACTACATGCATGCTACATACATACTACATACATAATACATATATACTACATGCATGCAACATACATACAACATATATACTACATGCATGCAACATGCATACTACATATATACTATATATACTACATGTAACATACATACTACATATATACTACATGCTACATACATGCAACATACACACTACATGCTACATACATGCAACATACATACTACATACATGCTACATACATACACACTACATGCTACATACATGCAACATACATACTACATACATGCTACATACATACTACATACATACCACATGCATGCAACATGCATACTACATATATACTGCATATATACTACATGCATGCAACATACATATATACTACATACAATACATACATATAGACATACAGTACATATAACATAGAGTACATACTCACCGTCACTTGTCACTTTGATCCCCGAAGCCATTGTCACCTGAGGGATAAATATCAAAATAAAAAAACACCAATATACTTACCCCGATCCGCAGAAGTCCACGAGGGTCCCACGTCCATCTTGCGTGGAGAACAGCAGCATCAGCTGATGCTACCGTTCTCTACCAGCTCCAGGAATACAATGACGGAAGGTAGGTATCCTTCCGCACTGTATTCCTCCACCACTTTAAAAAAAAAAAAGTCCCTAGTCTCACTTTATGCCATTGCTGCGTGGGAAATTCCCACGCAGCAATGGCATAAAGTGAGACTAGGGACTTCTTTTTTTTTTTTTTAAAGTGGTGGAGGAATACAGTGCGGAAGGATACCTACCTTCCGTCATTGTATTCCTGTTCAATCGTAGGCAATACTTATTGCCCTGCGGCTGAAGCATTTTGTGATATCTGTGATATGAAGAGCAATGCTGAAGGGAAAGAGATGACGGTAATAGTGATCTAAATACTGATACAGTGGCATGTAAAAGTCTGGGCACCCCTGGTCAAAATTACTGTTGTTGTGACCAGTTAAGCAAGTTGAAGATGGAATGATCTCTAAAAGGCCTAAAGTTAAAGATGACACATTTGTTTTGTATTTTAGGCTAAAAAGTAATACACATTGATCATTTTATCTTCAACTTGCTTAACTGTTCACAATAACAGTAATTTTGACCAGGGGTGCCTAAACTTTTACATGCCACTGTATGTGTACAGAGGAATGCTGGAAGGACACAGATTGTGGTTTTCTATCAACTTCATCTGCATGTAAAATTTGTAATGTAATGCTGGTAATTTAAAAAAGGTACTCTAGTGTTGGCAGGGCGCAGTGCCATACCATGACTATTTGCTCCTGTCCAACTATGATTATTTATTTAATTGATATTTATTTGTACTCCTCATTGGGAGGGGGGAGACACAAGAAATGATAGGTGAACTCTGAAGAGAGCACAAACACCCCTTTGCAAACAATAACATGGCTGTTGCATCATGGAATACGTTTACCCTATACTTGGAATGCCCATACGCTAAGTGTATGGGCTGACAAACATTTCCCCATGGGAGGTACATTTTTTGAAAAACATTACGGGCATCATAAACACCATTGCAAAAAAATAGACTGGCTGTGGCATAAAATAACATGTTCACCCTGGTGTTATAGTGGTGGTGGATGATGAGGATGAGAAGGAGTCACGAAATAGCCCAAATAAGGAAGCATAAACCCATGGTGGGTGTGAAGAGGTGCATGGTAATTCACCTCCCAAAAAGACACTGTATTGGAGGCTTCGCTGTTATCATTCGGTGGTGTAGAGAAGTCTGGCCCAATCCAGCCCTTGTTCATTTTTATAAGAGAGTCAGCCTGTCGGCATTTTCAGTTGACAGGCGGATGCACTTATCTGTTATAATTCCACAAGTGGAACTAAAAACCGGCTCTGACAGAACGCTAGCGGCAGGGCAGGCCAGGATCTCCAAGGCGTAGAGAGCCAGTTCATGCCACATGTCCAGCTTTGATACCCAATAATTAAAAGGCACAGAGGAATCACGGAGGATGCTGGTACTGTCAGCACGGTACTCCCTCAGCATCTTCGCAAATATTCCATTCATTGTGACATTACCCCGCACCTCTCGGCCAGAGCGATGGGAGAGTCTGAGAAAACTCTCCCAGAACTTTTCTAGGGTTGCCCTGCCTATGTTGGATTGGAGTTGTGTCTCTCTCGCCTGTACTCTATGGTTGTCCAATGAACTGTGACGTCTGTCGCCAGCGTTTTCAGAAGGGAATTTTTTTAAATAATTCCGCAACAATGGCCCTCAGTCACCACATACAGGTTACACTATATGTAAGTTTTCAGTATAACCTGTATGTGGTGACTGTGTTCCGATAAAGGGATTATTATAGAGATAGTGCTTGATGCCTTGCCCATGTCCATTTAACATGATATACGGAGCTTTAATTGAATTTGTTCATATTATCTTGATTAACCCCTTAGAATTATAATTTAAAGGGCCAGTTCTAAAGGTTATATTTAATTGGTGCACATATTTATTACATATTTTTGTGATCTTTAGCCTTTATGGTCCCACCATTGAGGTATTTTGGCTTGTTTTAAAATTCTTTTGTATATTTTTATAAATTTCCATGTGGATTAATAAAATTATTTTTATACTTGGATTTATATTGTGCCAGTTTCTGTTATGTTTCTTTGTATTATGTGTAACAGATTGGTTGGTTGAGCATTAATATTAGGCACATTTATTTTGGTTGGATCGTTCAGGTTGATTCTAATGTTAAATACGTGACCTGGATTTTTTTTGGCTCATCAAAATTGTGTCAATAAGAAGGCTATGACACTAAAAAAAAAAAATAATTGTAAAATATTTAGCGCAATGATATGCGATGCGTGTGGCGTACAAAACACTGTGATAAATATATGAACTGTTGCTAACTATTTTTTGGTCAGCTAAATATTTTTTGGTCAGCAAAATGGTGTTGTAAGATACTCCAAAAAATACTACAGTACCGCAAAAAAGGCCAGAATTTACGGAGAATCTACGGAGCACTCAGGTGTGAGACCTGGGAAGGACAAAGCAGGTTTAAATTGCTGGATTTTCACACTGTTGTATTAAAATGATCTGTCTGTAGACTGCAGTGTGAACAAGCAAATAAATATAGAGACTGACCCAAAGCACACCTCCAAATTATGCAAGAAATATTTAGGGTAGAAGCAGGTGGCTGGTATTCTATCCGTAATGGAGTGGCCAGCGCAGTCACCAGATCTCAACCCCATTGAGCTGTTGTGGGCGCAGCTTGACCGTATGGTGCACAAAAAGTGCCCATCAAGCCAAGCCAACTTGTGGGAGGGGCTTCTGGAAGCATGGCGTGAAATTTCTCCAGCTTACCTCAGCAAATTAACTGCTAGAATGCCAAAGGTCTGCAATGCTGTAATTGCTGCAAAGGAAGCATTCTTTGACAAAAGAAAAGTTTGAAGGAGAAAATTATTTCAAATAAAAATCTTTTTTTCGAACCTTGTCAATGTCTGAACTAGATTTTAAATTCATTTGGCAACTCATATGATTAATAAAAGTATGAGTTTTCATGGAAAACACAAAATTGTCTGCGTGACCCCAAACTTTTGAATGGTAGTGTATATCTAATATATACTCACCTTGTAATGTCTTCACATCCTGTTCCATCCAGATGTCTCTGGGTCCCAGAATTGCAAGCAGCAGAAGTTCACTGACCACCATCTTGGGACACCAAAGTGAAGAGGTTTCTCAATATGGAAACTTCTAGTGGTACCAGCCTCTTGCGCAGTACCACCAGCGGCACACTGTCGCAACACAGACACACACAGACTGTATACGCTGAACGCACTACACACTCACACTCTGTATATGCCGTACGCAGCCTCTTGCGTGGTACCACCATCGGAACACCATCACGAACACGCCGCCGCCGGGATCAGCTGAATGATTCACTAACCCCCGTCATCTTTGTACCGGAGGAGCGCATGCACAGTTTTAATGAGAATGCCGCTATCTGTCTGCACAAAGATGGCGGTGGTCTGATTTACTGCGCCTGCGTGAATTCCATGCAGGCACCATGAATCATTCAGCTGATCCCAGTGGCAGATGCGAGATGTGTCTACAGGCAGAGGAAAGCCGGTCACATTAAAGGAGTTTTCCCATGAACGAAAGTTCATTTTAAAAACTGTCTGTGTCTGACCATGTACGGAGCATACCACAGCTCCTGGGCAGGGGAGGAAGCAAAAGACAATACTGACATTACAACAGGGGATCACAGAGGATTCATTTTGTGAGGTAAAATATTTTACTGCATGTTTTTAAACAATATTTTACCTCACAAAATGTATCCTCTACGGTCCCCTGCTGTAATGTCAGTATTGCCTTTTGCTTCCTCCCCTGCCCAGGAGCTGTGGTATGTTCTGTACACGGTCAGACACAGACAATTTTTAAAATTAACTTTCGTTCCTTTGTCATACATTATTCCATGGTAATAAAATGTTACCTTTACCTACTTTGCCCTTCATTTTAACACAGGAGGAGGGCTGAGTGCACATAGGAAAGTGGACACACAGGGGGGAGACAGCTCAAACAAGAGAACACATGAGGAAAGAAGACAGCACAGTGGTGGAGAAAGAAAGCAGACAAGGGGGAGAGCACATGAGGTACACAGGTCAAAGAAGACATGACATGAGAGGAGAAAACAGGAGATGTGGGAGAGAGAAAGCGCACAGGGGTGAGAGAGACAGAGCACAGGGGGGAGACAGCTCAAACGGGACAGCACATGAGGGGAGAACACAGCAAGGAAGGAGAAAGACAGCAGACAAGGGGGATAGCACATGGGGTAGACAGGTCGAAGAGAAGAGCACAGACGGGAGAAGTCAGCACATGGGGAAAGAGAGAGTGGATAGGTGGGTGAGCACAAGAGGGAGTTTCTCAATGCTGCAAGGTCTGCCTCCATCGTGACATTACCGTCCTTCTGAATATATATATATATATATACACACACACACGATTTTTTTGGCATAGCTCACCGCTTTGAAGAAAACAGGAATAAGTGGAATAAGTCCAGCCTGTGGTTGCAGTTTGCACGGAAAACAGAATGGGATAAATCATTACATGTAAAGGAAATAGTATTGTTTCTCCAGCGATCAGTCCAATGGTAGGGTAAAATATAACTTATTTTTCCATTAAAAAGGTTCCATGTTTCTTCAATTTTGCATATAGTCAATCCCTTTTCTGGGGTGTCTGGGGGCAAATTTTTGTAGTCAGGGGGGGCCAAAAACAATGGTCCCTCTCACAGCTATTAAAATCTGCCCTCACTCACTGGCTTTCCTTCTCTGGTTACTAAATTACCACGGGAGCCCACGCATATTTTTTAAATGAATTAACCCCTTAATTTAACACCTACATGTCCCACATTTTGCACACATGCCCTAATCTAATTATTAAAGTAATAAAAAAATAAATGAAATGGTTTACTGTATGTAAACCATGTGTCTTTTCATGTCAGGTTATGGAATGATTTTACAGAAGCCGGCAATTGAATTAGCGGCTATTCTGCTATGTAGAACTCTATGAAATATGTATATGTGTCTCAATGATATAATATATATACTGTATATATATATATATATATATATATATATATATGTATATATATATATATATATATATATATATATATATTCTTTCTATTCTTTTTTAAAGATGTCAGTGTGATTCTACTGTATCACAAAATGAATTGCCGGCTTTTTTTTAAAGGACTCCGGGTGCGTATTTCACACAAGACACACGTCTGGTCTGTGTGTAATCCGTATTTTTCTCACCCCCATAGACTTGCATTGGTGTATTTTGCTCGTAATACACTGAATCGCAGCATGCTGCAATTTTCTCGGCCCGTAAAATACGGCTGAGTAAATTATGGCTGATGGGAGCTGCCCCACAGAGAAACATTGATCCGTGTGCAATGCGTGGTTTTGGCGCCTCTCACTCGTCCGTATTTCTCGCTAGTGTGACACCGGCCTTAGAATTAAAATCTGAATACAGTGTATACAAGCGAGAGCCTGTATTGTGGTCAGTCTGTGAGGCCTGAAACCCATGTCAGGAACATGTACAAGCCTCATTTTACTAGGAAGCAGCCTCTTCAAGGGAAAGAGACAGGAGTGCCATTGACCAATCTGCACAAGACCAAGCGCTTATTCTGAAAACTACCCAACCAGGCAGAATGTATCTTTTGCATGGTTTTGAGCAACAATGGTGTAAAGGGGTTTAATAATGTTTATTGCAGTATTTATGTCTTTGTGCATACTGGTATTGCTTCATATTTTATGTACTACCTAATTTATGTTATGGTACTGCTACACCTTCTGGGTATTACCATTACTGTATTTTCATGTTCCCGATTGTATATAGTGTAATAACGTTTCATGTATAGTATAGGGAAAGCGTGGTACTCTTGGTTGGACACTAGAGGGGGCACTAAACTTCGGGTTAAGTTTAGGAGAGGCTGCTGAAGGTAAGTTAGTCAGATGGGGTCAGGGCACCCAAAGTTTCAATATGGGCTATAGGCCCAAGAAGGCTCAGCAGCCACGCAACATTTAAGTAGCGACAGCTGACATTATCCACGGCCACTGGGCATCATTGCAGTGGGCCAGTGCAGTAAGGAGAAGATGTGGCAACTCATAGCCTGGGCGGTCACCTTTAGGGCGGGAGTCGGTTGGAGTGAGGAACTGAAGAAAGTTGGAGCTTCACAGGGAACAGTACAGATGGGCTGGATGCTTTTCCAGAGGCAACCAAACCGGGTGGCGGATGATTTGAGGTCTGGGGTGAAACAGGCAGAAGGAATTGTCATCATGGTGAGGTTAGGTCAGGAAGAATCAGGGGAGCAGTCTAAGACAGTCCGGTTCGGACGTGTGCCACACAGAAGTGTTAGCAGAGCAGGGAAAGCTGAGGAAACAAGTCAAGTTGAATGTGAATACCATGATGTGCCAACTGTGGATATAATGTGTGAAGTTAAAATAACATTCAAGTTATACTGGACTGCGTCTCCATTACTGGGGGGGGGTCGCTTGGAAGGGCAGTTGCCACCTGGGATGCACCCAGGGGGACCTGAACCTGAAGACGCAGGTATGCTGAGCAAAGGATTACAGTTTTCTGTGATGGAAGGTCAGGACACAGGTGCTTCAGTGTCTCTGGCCATGACTATAGTCCTGGCCTTCCCTTACATTTGGCGTAGTCGGCAGGATGTGACTACCTCACAGTGCGGAGAACCAGCAGAAAGAAGAGTTGATGATATGTGTGTGACTGCTGTGCCCCTTGAAGATAACCGGGAGAAAGAGCAAGTAGTTGCTATATCTGGAGATTTTGTGGATGAAACACTGGATTTGCCTACTACCGATTTTGTGACAACACCAGACTTGACTACTGAGTTGGACTTGGCTTATTTGAAAAGAAAGTCTAACACTACTACTATGACCAACATGGTGGCTGTGGAATTGGTGGGAGATGGCAAAGGAGAAAACAACAATGAGAACCGCATCCTTCGTGGCGATTGCTGTCATCTTCTGGCGCCAAAACTGGCCTGTCAGTACACCCTGGTCTGCCCCTGGTGGGTGCGGATGAAGAAGAGAAGAACCTGCCCCCTTCACTGATTACCAACAAATGGGTGTAGAGGACGAGGGTGATTCCCCCATGGAAACAGATGGGGACTGAAGGGATGCACCATGACTGATGGAGTATGTCGTTGCCTACTGGAGAAGAGAGACGGGATGGAGAAGTGGAGACTGGCATGTCGGTGGAGAGCAGAACTTTTGCCGGTGGAGTCCGATTCTTCTCAGCCACCAGAGTCATCGTGGGGGGGCCGGAATCTCCCCTTCAACAACCGGAACTGAGTCGCTGGGCGCCGAAGAGTAACAAGCCGGAAGTGGAGATTGCACCAGAGGGGTTCACTCTGGAAGAATGGAGAGGTACGGTGCTGCGTCTCTGGGAGCCGGATCGCTCGGCCACCGGTGCGGGGGAAGACAACAGCCACAGGATTGGGGTATGTAGGATGTTCTACAGGGAGGTTGCAAGTATGGCTTGGCCAGTCCCATCTCCATGCAAAACAAAGTGGGTCCGCTAGACCTGATGCTCAGCCACCGGGTGCGGGGAACCAAAACCGGGGCCAATGCTGGGGTAAGGGTGAACATGCCCTGTTGTGCCCAAGTGGAAGAAAATCTGCTTTTCCAGAGGCAACCAAACCGGGTGGCAGATGATTTCAGGTCTGGGGCGAAACAGGCAGTAGGAATTATCGTGAGGTTAGGCCAGGAAGAATCTGGGGAGCAGTCTAAGATGGTCCGTTCCAGACGTGTGCCGCACAGAAGCGTCAGCAAAGCAGGGAAAGCTGAGGAAACAAGTCAAGTTCAAAGCGAATACCATGATGTGCCAACTGTGGAAAGAACATATGAAGTTCTGAGTAAAGAAAACATTCAAGTTATACTGGACTGTGTCTTCATTAATGGGGGTTGCCTGGAAAAAGGGTCGTCGCCGCCTGGGAATCGCCGAGGGGGACCTGAACCTGAAGACGCAGGAATGTAGAGCCAAGGACTAGAGTTTTCTGTGAGGAAAGGTCGGGACACAGATGCTTCAGTGTCCCTGGCCATGATTATAGTCCTGACCTCCCCTTACATTGGAGTAATTAAAGAATATGGCCCAGATAATGTTGAGGTCTGTGGAGTGTATTAGGCTGGTTTCACATTTGCATCTGTGGGCGCAGCGTTTTATCCGCAGCAATCCGAATATGTCATGTGTACCTATCTTTAACATGGTGAATGTAGGGACATGCATTTGCATCAATTCACATGCGTCTGCATACGTCATTTCTCGGTGTGCGGTGGGGTCCGGCGAACACAACATGTATTTTTTGAAGCGGCAAAAATACGTCAAATATGCGCAGTCATGCGCATGCGGATGAGTGCATCAAAAAACGCATTACTGTCTATGGAAATGCATGGATACGCAAGGACATGCGTACTCACATGTGTTCAATATGCATGCGTACTTTTAATGAGTTGGTCCAGGAAGTGAATTAACCACCTGCTAACTGATAGCTCTATAAAAGTAAGTGTGGACACTGCAAGGCCATAACTCTCTGGAAGATAGCACAAGACTGTCTATGTAAGTATAGAACCTTTGAAAATGTCTGTTTCTCTCACTGCCATTTGTAGTTTGTACTATTTTTTCCTGTTACTTTTAGACTTGTCGACTCTCCTGATGCAGTGGTTTTCTCTTGGTGCAGCGGTTTTCTCCTGGTGCTGTTTTCTGTCCTGGTGAGGACAACACTGTCTGTGTAAGTACAGAAGCTTTGAAAATGTCTGTCTCTCTCAATGCTTTTTCTGTTCCTTGTAGACTGGTCGACTTTCCTGGTGCTGCGGTTGTCTCCTGGTGCTGCCGTTTGTCCCTGGTCTGTGCTTACTGCTGTGGAGTTGGACTGCTGCCTGTAACGTAAGTATTGGTGTCCATGGATTTTATGTTTGTCTACATTGTGTTTGGACCTTTACAAGTTTAATTTTTCTTCTCTGTTCTGTAGTGATTCACTTGACTGCTGCCTACTCTTTAAACATGTCCCCAAGTGAAGAACTGACTTCTTCCTAGGGTGGACCTGACAAAGATTATGTAATCACATCTGCTATACTGATTGGTATGTACTGACTGGCAATATTACACGTGTTAAATCATGTAATTTCTTTACAGGTACCTTCCAGTGATGAAGAGCAGGAGCAGTCAAGTGGCAATGATTCTTCCCAGTGTCGTCGGGCTCATGTGTATCAGGATGAAAGATGGGGTGTAAGTATTTGTTTCATCAGAGTTGTAATAGAATTTATTTTCAGTTTATTTAAGATTCTCTTTTTCTATTTTATCTATAGGTTTCACAATGAGAAGAAGCCACACTGGATATTGACAATGAGCAACTAATCCACCTTGTGCAACAGCGAGTATCGTTGTGGGACACCCGTGACCGTCAGCACTCTGACAATTTGGTGATTCGACATCTCTGGGAACAAGTGGCAACATCACTGCTGGCTGATTGGGACAGTGCCACGCCACGTGCCAGAAATGATTTTGGCAAGTATTGCAATGTGGTCTGACGCGGCAGTGAACCTTTAAATGTATGTGCATTGTTTTCCAATTAATTTTTTCTTTTTTTCCCCTTCACAATGAAGAGAATCAAAATCGTATGGCGTTCGATGAAGGACCGCTTCAACAAGGACATGAAAGAGGAGATTTGAGTTTGAAGTGGTGCTGCTCAAAGGTTCTGAAAATTCAAATACCACCTGAACCTTGCGTTTCTGAGGCCTGCACATGCTCAGCAAACATATTTTTAAAATTT
Source organism: Dendrobates tinctorius (assembly GCF_039654945.1). Taxonomy (NCBI): domain Eukaryota; kingdom Metazoa; phylum Chordata; class Amphibia; order Anura; family Dendrobatidae; genus Dendrobates; species Dendrobates tinctorius. The sequence goes on from NW_027361822.1 coordinate 8,175,204, forward strand.
TCTTTTTAATAATGTTTTCTTTTTTTTTTTCCCCACACAGAACCTGGTGCAGCACAACACAACCCGGATGATCCTCTGTTGAAGCAGCCCCTCATCTTCCAGCCACCGAACAGACGCAGTCCCAACCATCCTCCAATGATGGAGCAACCTTGCAGGCTTCACAGGCTGGGGAACAGACAGCCGGTCCATCAGGTTTTCCCCTCTCCCAGCCCTCTGTCTCTGCTTTTGCTGGGTCTTCTCGTCAGCAGCAGAGGGCCTGGGAGAGGTCAGGCATGCCCGAGTATATGCACTTAAGCTTGGTCTTCCAGGATGGGATTAGGTTGATTGCTGACAGAGTGAAGAGTGGGTTCAAGGATGTCAACACACGCCTTGACCACATGGAAGACTCAGCTCCAGCTGAATGTCATGCAGGGATGCCAGGCTGCTTACAGCCACGCAATGCAGCATCAGCACTCCCAGCAGCAGTCACAAAGCTACAATCCACAGGCCAGTGGATATTACCAGCAGTCTATTTTCCAACTCCAATAGCACCAAACTATCCTCCACCACCTCCAGTTCACAGATTGACCACGCTGCCGAGTTAATCACCCCTGTAGCCAGCAGCATCCACCATGCTCCAGAGTCCAGCACCAGTGCAGCCAGCATCATCCACAACGCTGCCCAGTACAGCACCTCTGCCCAGACCAGCACCCCTGCAGCCAGCAGTATGCACAATGCAACCCAGTCCACCACCATGTCAGATGACTGCTACAGAGGTCACCACTTCCACTCGGCAAAGAAAACAGAGGGCAAAAAAAAAATATTTCCACCACAATGAAAACCCGGAGCCAAAAAAACATTCCCACATTGAACCCACCACCTCCACCCTTACCTACCAATTTGTCACTACCTTTCAGTTTGCCTATCGATTCCCATGATTCCACTTTGTCATCTATCCCCAATGTCTCCACTGTCATCCCTGATCAAATCCTTCAATTTGTTGCCCCTTCCCCTGTAACCCCTTCCTAATCACCTACCACCTAATTCTCACAGCTCCACACCCCCAAGGTCCACCCCATCTCACCCTCACATAAACCCCGATGCAAAACCCAATCACCCCGACATTAACCCTTCTTTTCTGTTAAATTTTGTAAAATAAAAACTTGTATTTTGTTTGCACTATATCTTGTTTTATTTGTATTCTTATGCGCCACCGCCATAAACACACCTGTGTATTGTATTTTTGAGGGAACTTGCAAGTTTTACTGGAGGCATTTTATTATTTAACTCAGCAAACATTAGAGGTAAATTTTAGCATTACATGTACATTTTTACATCACAGGTACATTTAAACATAACAGGTACTTTTACTTAGCGGTTTAAATCATTTCGTCTTGCCATGCCACACATCCATTATCTGAAACAAAGTAAGCAGCAAACTTATCCCTCATCTGGGCAACTTCCACTGTAGTTCTCAGAGGGTGAAATTGGTAATCATGCAATGTAACAGGTTCCTCAGGTTGTAAGTTTGGTTGCTTTTTTTTACCAGGATGTAGTTGTGCAGAACAACACACGCTTTCACAACCTCATAAATAGTGTCAATTTTTAGATTAATGGATGTGCACAAAATGTGCCATTTAGTTACCAGCAATCCAAGTGCACACTCCACGGTTCTTCGTGCCCTTGTCAGTCGGTAGTTGTAAAATTTTTTTGAGTGATTTCAGTTCCGACTTGAGTATGGTTTAATGAGGTTGGCACACATTTGGAATGCCTCATCCCCAAAAACAACAAAAGGCATTGGCGGTCTGTCAGTGTTGGGAGGAGATCATGGCTGCAGAAAATTAAAATCATTCCCAAACAGACGCTGGCCCATGTCAGAGTTTTTGAAAGTCTGAGAGTCATTTCCTCATCCAAATGAGCCAATGTCCACGGCAACAAATCTACACTTGGCATCCGCAATAGCCATTAGAACAATAGAAAAGTATTTTTATAATTGAAGTACTCCATTCCACTTCCAGCAGGTTTCATAATCCTAATGTGTTTGCCGTCCACAGCCCCCACATAGCTAGGAAAATATCAAATTTCCTGGAATTTTGAAGCATTTTCCAGCCAGAATTCAGTTGTGGGTTGGGGGAGGAATTCTTGTCGCAGAACGTGAGCTAAAGCACAACAGGTGTCTCCAATAACCCCAAAATGTGTGGACACTCCAATTCTGAATTGAAAATGGAGTGATGATAATGTCTCTCCGGTATCCAGGAATCTGTGGAACAGAAAATGAGAAAAAAAATAAATCAGTACACGGCTTTTATAGCAATCATATTAATGCCAGGTGTTTCTTTTTCCAAATTACGTACCTCAGGGTAACCAAAAGACGTTCCTCAGCAGGAATTTCTTGATGGAGCTGTGTATCCTGCCTGGTGATGGATCCTTGGACACGTAGCAGCAAGTCATGGAAGCTCTGTTCTGACGTCCTCATGTAGTCAAAAAACTTCTCAGGGTTTTGCTCTGTGTACAAAGAGTGGTAGGCTCCATGGCTCTCTCGGAGTTCAAGGATGGGGTGTTGCCAATAGCAACGATCATGTCTTCTCTGTATTTCTCTTCTTCTTTGTTCTTGACAAGGAAAAGCAAAGGCAGCAGCCAATTTCAGTTGTAAATCCAGATCTTCATAGAAGCTGTCCATGTCAAGATCCATTTTGCAGCTACAGTTGTGGCCAAAAGTATTGACACCCCTGCAATTCTGTCAGATAATACTCAGTTTCTTCCCGAAAATGATTGCAAACACAAATTCTTTGGTACTATCTTCATTTAATTTGTCTTAAATGAAAAAACACAAAAGAGAATGAAGCAAAAAGCAAAACATTGATCATTTCACACAAAACTCCAAAAATGGGCCAGACAAAAGTATTGGCACCCTCAGTCTAATACTTGGTTGCACAACCTTTAGCCAAAATAACTGCGACCAACCGCTTCCAGTAACCATCAATGAGTTTCTTTCAATGCTCTGCTGGAATTTTAGACCATTCTTCTTTGGCAAACTGCTCCAGGTCCCTGATATTTGAAGGGTGCCTTCTCCAAACTGCCATTTTTAGATCTCTCCACAGGTGTTTAATGGGATTCAGGTCTGGACTCATTGCTGGCCACCTTAGAAGTCTCCAGTGCTTTCTCTCAAACCATTTTCTAGTGCTTTTTGAAGTGTGTTTTGGGTCATTGTCCTGCTGGAAGACCCATGACCTCTGAGGGAGACCCAGCTTTCTCACACTGGGCCCTACATTATGCTGCAAAATTTGTTGGTAGTCTTCAGACTTCATAATGCCATGCACACGGTCAAGCAGTCCAGTGCCAGAGGCAGCAAAGCAACCTGAAAACATCAGGGAACCTCCGCCATGTTTGACTGTAGGGACCGTGTTCTTTTCTTTGAATGCCTCTTTTTTACTCCTGTAAACTCTATGTTGATGCCTTTGCCCAAAAAGCTCTACTTTTGTCTCATCTGACCAGAGAACATTCTTCCAAAACGTTTTAGGCTTTTTCAGGTAAGTTTTGGCAAACTCCAGCTTGGCTTGTTTATGTCTCGGGGTAAGAAGTTGGGTCTTCCTGGGTCTCCTAACATACAGTCCCTTTTCATTCAGACGCCGACCGATAGTACGGGTTGACACTGTTGTACCCTCGGACTGCAGGGCAGCTTGAACTTGTTTGGATGTTAGTCGAGGTTCTTTTTCCAACATCCGCACAATCTTGCGTTGAAATCTCTTGTCAATTTTTCTTTTCTGTCCACATCTTGGGAGGTTAGCCACAGTGCCATGGGCTTTAAACTTCTTGATGACACTGCGCACGGCAGACACAGGAACATTCAGGTCTTTGAAGATGGACTTGTAGCCTTGAGATTGCTCATGCTTCCTCACAATTTGGTTTCTCAAGTCCTCAGACAGCTCTTTGGTCTTCTTTCTTTTCTCCATGCTCAATGTGGTACACACAAGGACACAGGACAAAGGTTGAGTCAACTTTAATCCATGTCAACTGGCTGCAAGTGTGATTTAGTTATTGCCAACACCTGTTAGGTGCCACAGCTAAGTTACAGGTGCTGTTAATTACACAAATTAGAGAAGCATCACATGATTTTTTTGAACAGTGCTAATACTTTTGTCCACACTCTTATGTTTGGAGTGGAATTATATCCAATTTGACTTTAGGACAATTCTTTTTGTGTTTTTTCATTTAAGACAAATTAAATGAAGATAATACCAAAGAATTTGTGTTTGCAATCATTTTCAGGAAGAAACTGAGTATTATCTGACAGAATTGCAGGGGTGTTAATACTTTTGGCCACAACTGCAGATACAGCAGCCAAAGACGAAGATTTCATCAGTGCAGTGTATCTATATATATAGAAATCCTATGAGACACACCTACTGGGTCTGATGTCAAGGAAAAGCTACTGCAAAACATTGGAAATTTCTAATGCATGTGCATAAACTATGCAAACACATTTAAAACGCATACAAGGTTTAAGATGATGCGGATAGAAAATGCTGGGTAAACATGCGTTTATGTATGCAGATGATATGCTGCAGACAAACGCTAATGTGAACCCAGCCTTACTCAGGTGACAGGTAATGCTACACAGCTCAGGTAAAGGCATTAGCATGGAAATTACCATGTTCTAATATGTGTAAGGCTGCGGCCTGAATAGGTCTGCGGAGCGTATTAACCCAGTCTCTTAGACCTGCTATAAAATGTACAGAAAGTGGCCAATACCCCACCACCATTTTTTGCAAGGACCCAAATTTAGAAAATGTAAGGGAAGTGACAGTTTAATAAAGAGACAGAAGTCTCATTTAGGAGCCTGGAAGAGTCAGCAATGGTCTTTGTCCAGCACCGGACAATGTCAATTTCTAACGAATATGTATGTCCTAACTAACAATTTGTGAACAGACATACAGTATATGCTGATGTGGCGCCCCCAGGAGTATGGTCGCCACACTGGCTTTGCCTTCCTCCAGGGGAGGGTAATGCCAGGCTTGGAGGCAATGATGGGTCTCTCCAGCAGTTGACCTATACATGCAACACAGTTCCACTCCAGGCCAGCAGGGGGAACTCTGAACCAGGATTAAGGGGAGGAGTGCTCTCTGTGGGCCAAGAGGAAGGGGTGGTCAGTTAGTCTGCAGAGGGTGAAGTGTGCAGATGTGTAAGGAGAAGCTGGAGGTTGAGCTGCCGAAGGCGAGCTCCCTCAGTGTGAGAGCGCAAGAGCTGGAACCTGGTCTCCACGGTTGTACGGATACTAACGGTCCTGCAACAGATACCAGAGGAGTAGGAGGCTGTAAATGCCCTGCTCTCATCTAAGACTTGAGGGAACAACAGCAGCTTGGATAGAGAGCCGGGACTCAGGAGAAAGGAGCCCCCGAGATAGGCTACAGCTGTCTGCTGTGCAAGTAAGGTTCTTGGGAACATCTGACAGGAGGAACTCTAGAGTAACTAAGTACAGGAGTGCTGCACACTACAAGGCACTAGGAAGGAGACTGCACAGCCCTTCTGCTGAGAGAGAATCCCTGCGTTGCTTCCAGGCTAACCTGCTCACATACCATCTGTAATCAGGACCCTGGACTGCAGTTATCGAGTAGAGGTACAGAAATTGCACCCCGCTGTGTCTTGTCTGCTTCCTACCCTTCCGGCACTGCTACAGCCCTGTGCCAACCACCTGCACTGCCCTGGGACTGCAGCTCCACCTGTGGGGAGCTTTTACATTCTTGCTGCACCCTACCATCAGTCCCAGCGGATCTGCATGCAGCGTCGGCTTAACACCTCTTTTGCCGAACACCATAGGTGGCGTCACAAACTATTATTCCATTAACTACATTCCCTATTGCTTGGGCGCCCATGGCCACGGATCGGGTCACCGCTGCTGCAACACATCCCCCTGACACCGGCCCGATACCGAGTACCCCACAGCCCTGGGAGGCTGACCCAATTTGGCATCACAAACAGGATTACGGAGCCCGGTACCCCTGGGTCCTGTGTGCCATAGACTGTGTTTGTGAAATTGGTGCCAATAGCTGCCATTGCTGCGCTGCTTGGCGCGCGCGGGAAGAAAGAGGTGGGCCTTTGTGGGTGGAGCCTGCCGCAGACTGCGAAGAAGCAAAGTGCCGTGCGGGAAGAGAGGACAGCACGCGAGAAGAGGAGGAGCTGAGGCCTACAGCCTGGAGCATCGGGCCTGTGAAGCGGCCGCCGGTGAGCTCATACAATCCCCGGCCCTGGCTAACGTTAACTAGGGGGGGGAGAGGATGTCCGCGCCAAGTAACGATGCAGCGGCAGACGCCGCCGCCAACCCCGCAGCACCGCAAGGAGGAGCGAATGCAGCAGTGGTCCCCATAATGCTGCTGTCTATGCTCTACATACTGGGAGCGGCCTGGCTACCGCAGTATTCGGGTGAGTCGCATACCCTGAGTGAATTTAAAGAAAGACTGTGCAGTTTGTTTAAAGTATACCCTCTGTCTGAAAGTCAGAAAGTGAATATCCTGATTGGACAGCTAACGGGTGCAGCACAAAGAGAGGTAAAAGCCTGGCAGGACACTGATAAAGAGACTGCTATAAAATTCCTGGCCAAGCTGAGAAGCACCTTTGACACTCGCACTGCAGCTGAAATCAAGATGAGGTTCTTTGGCTGCAAACAGAAGGTGCAGGACAATATCAGGGACTATGCTCTCAACCTGCAGGAGGCGCTGCGAGCAGTTAAGCAAGTTGATCCTGACAGTGTAAAGGAGGAAGATAAACTGTTAAAGGAGCAGTTCATTGAAGGACTCCTGTCCAGTACCCACAGAGGACAGTTGCGTATCATAACCCTGCAAAACCCTGATCTGGACTTTGATGATTTTAAGGACAGGGCTATTCGGGTACTGCAGGAATCCACTGACAGCCGTCCAGAGCCCCCTTGGCGCCCAGCGATCACCTACCACCAGGAAGCCACATCTTTCCCTTCCATCCCCGTGGAGGCTGATGCACAGACTCTGGATAAAGATCCAACTGAGGAGCTGCGTCTTCAGGTCCAGGAGTTGACCAAAGGAATGGCTGCACTTACTAAAACCGTGCAGTCCCTACAGGTGTCCTCCAAAGAAAAGATCCAGCTTGCTTCCAGTCCAGAGGATGTCCCACGGCTCCGGAGGAGGAGAGCCCCGCCACTTCGAGGAAGGAACAATGATCGCTATAACCAGGACGGACGTCCCATCTGTCGCCGCTGTTACAAGGCAGGTCGTCTTGCAAGGTACTGTCCTTTAAACGAGCAACCCCTGGGGCAGAGGGCCAACCCCCAGGAGTAGGACTAGCAGGCCCAAGGAACTGGCGAGCCAAGTATGTGGGAGGGAGACCGATCCTTCCTGTGGTGATTGACGGCATCCCCATGAACGCTTTGCTGGACACTGGCTCCCAGGTGACCACTATGCCGTATATTTTGTCTAAGAGATATTGGGCTGATTCTGAACTCACCCGTGGCCCAACTGATGAGCTAACAGTAGTTGCCAGTAATGGTCAGACTTTGCAGCAGATTGGATGTAAAGAGATTACTGTTAAAGTGGGTCGGGTAGAGCTGAAATCTCAGGGCCTGATAATTGTTGATATCGATCGACGTGAATGTAATCCCATGATGACTCTTGGTACAAATGTAATTGAAAACTGTCTGTCCGAGGTTATTGTCTTCTTGCAACAGGTGGCTGAGACTGCTGGTTCCGGAGAACAACGAGTCCTGCAGAAGGAGATCTGAGCCCTGATGCAAAGACAACAGGTAGAACTCTCTGGCGGAGAGATTGGCAGCGTCAGAGTGAGTAATGCTTTCCCCATTGCAATACCCCCAGATGTGAAATGTTGGTTTGGTGTCGGGCAGCTATAGGTCTTAGAGGGAGAGATTACCAGGCATTGGTAGAACCAGTATACTCCGACAGCAGGCCCACTGTCCTGACAGCCAGAGGGGTGGTTGATGTCAAAAAAGGGAGAGTACCTGTACTCCTTCTGAATTGTGGGGAAGAGGAGGCCACAATACCTCGGTACGCCACAGTTGTCAAGCTGCTCACTGTTAATAACAACTCATTGCAGGCAGCAGAGCCCTTGGTCTCATCCGATCAGGTGGAGGACAATGGCTCCGTGAAGCAGACGGAGGAGTGGTGCCAGCAACTGCAGGTGGGAACTGACTCTACACCTTCATACCAGAAAAATGGGGTTTACAGAGTGACACAAGAATATGAGCGTGTATTCAGCAAACACCCACTAGATTTTGGGCAGGCAAAAGGGGTTCAACACATCATATCACCACGGGAGACCATCCACCCATAAAGGAGAGGTACAGACCTATACCCCCAACACAGTACCAATGCACTAAGAGTATGTTGAGGGAGATGAAGGAGGCTGGGGTTATCAGAGACAGTTGTAGCCCCTGGGCAGCTCCAATAGTTTTTGTAAAGAAAAAGGATGGTACCATGAGAATGTGTGTGGAATACAGGAAAATTAACAGCATTACACATAAAGATGCCTACCCATTACCTAGAATTGAAGAGTCCTTAGCTGCACTTAAAACTGCTAATTACTTTTCCACCTTGGATCTCACCAGTGGGTATTGACAGGTTCCCGTGGCAGAGGCAGATAAGGAGAAAACCACATTTACCACTCCAATGGGTCTCTGCGAGTTCAATTATATGCCATTTGGGCTCTGCACTGCTCCAGGAACATTTCAAAGGCTGATGGAGTGCTGCCTGGGATACATGAACTTTGAGACGGTCCTGTTGTACCTGGATGATGTATTGTTTTCTCCAAAACCTATGAAGATCATCTGGAACACCTGGCGGAAGTGTTTGAAGCTCTGTCCAATTTTGTCCTGAAGGTGAAACCTTCCAAATGCCACCTCCTGAAGCCCAAGGTACGGTACCTCGGTCATGTGGTCAGTGCAGAAGGTGTGGCACCGGATCCTGACAAGGTCACAGTCATCAGGGACTAGCCGAAGCCCAGCAACCTTCATGAAGTACGCCAATTCCTTGGACTGGTAGGCTACTACCGAAGATTCATCAAAGGCTTTACCGAAATAGCCACCCCTATGCAAAACCTTCTGGTGGGGCAGTCCAAGAAGACCAAACAGAAAAATTCCACCTTTGAATGGATTGAGGAGTTGGAGAGATCCTTCACTCGGCTGAAGATGGCTCTCACCGGTGACGAAGTTCTGGCCTACCCAGATTATGACAAACCCTTTGTGCTGTATACAGATGCCAGCAATGTGGGACTAGGAGCGGTACTGTCACAGGTACAGAACGGAAAGAGTGATCTCCTACGCCAGCAGGAAGCTGCACCCCACTGAAAGGAACCCGGACAATTACAGTTCTTTCAAGCTGGAGTTCCATGCCATAGTCTGGGCTGTCATTGAAAGGTTCAAACATTACCTAGCCTCCGCCAAGTTCACTATCTTCACGGATAACAATCCGTTGATGCATTTGGACACTGCAAAATTAGGTGCACTGGAACAGCGATGGATGGCTCGGCTATCGAACTATGAGTTTACCATCAAGTAACGGGCAGGGCACAAGAATGCCAATGCTGATGCGCTGTCCAGGATGCCTAACCTACCAGATGCAGGAGAAGACCCGGAGGTTCTTGAAGAAATAGAGTTGCCTCCCTTCCACCGGCCACTGGCGGCCCAACATGCTCAAGGAGTGAGAAACAGACGGTCTGGTTTGAAGGAGGTCACCCTGAATCCATTGCCCCATCATGATTGGGCAGAAACGCAAGATGGTGACCCTGCAGTCTGCCTGGTGAAGGAGCTGCTGACACGAGCTGACTCACGACCAGAGTCGGATGCTCCTGTAGAAACTCAGCAGTTGTGGAAGGAGAGCGGTTGGCTGTTCATTTATGAGGGGAAGCTGTGTCGGAGGAGTATCAATGCCCGCACTCATGAGCTGGTTTGGCAGGTGATAGTCCCAAAGAGAGAGGCATCAATGGTCCTGGAAGCATACCACAATGGAGCTGGACACTTCGGATGGAAGAAGTTGGAAGCATTGCTCCGAGAGAGGTTCTACTGGGCTGGTATGAGGAAAGCAATTGAGAGGTGGTGCCGGGAGTGTGGACAGTGTAACCTGCGCAGAAAGGATCGAGACAGCCAGAGAGCTCCCCTGCAGCCAATCATCACCAAACAGCCCCTCGAGTTGGTAGCCCTGGACCATGTGAAGCTGGTTCCAAGCCGTTCGGGCTACATCTACGCTCTTACCATTGTGGACCACTACTCAAGATTCCTGGTAGTTGTGCCTGTCAAAGATCAGACGACCAGGACAGCAGCCAGAGCATTCCAACAGCACTTCTGTAGACCACATGGGTATCCTGAGAGAGTGCTTACTGATCAAGGTCCAGCTTTCGAGGCAGAAGTGTTCCATGTATTCTGCAACTTGTATGGTTGTAAGAAGATCCGGACAACACCGTACCACCCACAGACCAATGGCATGTGCGAGAAGATGAACCAGGTAGTGATTGACCTCCTGAAGACTTTGCCCTTTGAGGAGAGGAATCTGTGGCCAGAGAAGTTGCCCGATCTGGTAGACCTCTACAACAATATTCCAGTGAACTCTACCAATTGTACTCCAGCATACCTGATGAGGGCAAGACCGGGTAGATTGCCGGTGGATCTGGACATGGGAGTCCTGACGCCTGAAGTAATGTCGCCAGATGCTGACTGGGACACGGAGAGGCAGCAGCAGTACAGGAGAGTTCAAGAATGTGTGGAGAAGAGTTTAGCCCAGGCAAGACAAAAGCAGGAGAAGCTGTACAATCAAAATGCACCTGCTGTTCCTTTGTCGCCGGGAGAGCAAGTCTTGAAAAGAAAGAGAAGATTACACAAGCTGGATGATCAAAGGGAGGCTGAACCTTATACCATTCTCCCCTCAAACTTTGATAATACGAAAGTTTGCCTTGTTAGTAAAGATGGAGGAGAGATCTCAGCAGCGGTATCCAGGGATCATTTGAAGTTGTGCCCTGACCAGTTGAAAGAAAGAGCGGAAGAATCAGATAACATCCAACCCATAGTGGAAGAAGCGAAGGTCAGCACAGTGCTTGGGGAATTCCCTGCGAATTGGACTAAAGTGAACGATGCCATAGTGGTACCAGTGCTGATATTTCCCCAAGTGGAAGCACAGGAAGAAGTGACTCAAGAGGATCCGGAAAATCAGGTAGCAGAAGCCACACCAGCAGTGGAGCCAGAGAACCCTCGCCCTGCCAGTGGTGAGCCTGTCGTGTCCTGGTGAGTCCAAGAGTTACTAGACAATCACGTATCCCTGTGCCATGTGGAACCCCCAGTAGTGTATCCAGTGCAGTACACACTACACCAGTAGAGTTACGCAGGTCTACCCGCATCACACAAGGTATACCACCCCTTAGATATTGTATATAGTAGAATAAATGTTGAAACTGTTGAAATGTAAATATGTAACTGTTTTTCAAGCTTTTGTGTCTACAGGTAACCTGTAAGAGTTCCCTTTTAACTTTTATGGACACTTAGCCACAGGACTTGTGTGTGGTCAAAAACTTTATTTGTATATAATTTACCATTTGCCCAGGAATGGACCATGGACATTGATGTTTGGACTTGTCATCATAGGACCATTTTTGGGAACACTTGGTTTTTGTAAATTTTTCCTTTTGAATCTTGTACAAAATATTATTGTTTAAGTATTTGTGTGTTATTCATGTTTTCTTTTGTTCAGCCCAGGAGTGCTGACTTTCACTAGGGGGGAATGTGGCGCCCCCAGGAGTATGGTCGCCACACTGGCTTTGCCTTCCTCCAGGGGAGGGTAATGCCAGGCTTGGAGGCAATGATGGGTCTCTCCAGCAGTTTACCTATACATGCAACACAGTTCCACTCCAGGCCAGCAGGGGGAACTCTGAACCAGGATTAAGGGGAGAAGTGCTCTCTGTGGGCCAAGAGGAAGGGGTGGTCAGTTAGTCTGCAGAGGGTGAAGTGTACAGGCGTGTAAGAAGAAGCTGGAGGTTGAGCTGCGGAAGGCGAGCTCCCTCAGCGTGAGAGCGCAAGAGCTGGAGCCTGGTCTCCACGGTTGTACGGATACTAACGGTCCTGTAACAGATACCAGAGGAGTAGGAGGCTGTAAATGCCCTGCTCCCATCTAAGACTTGAGGGCACAACAGCAGCTTGGATAGAGAGCCGGGACTCAGGAGAAAGGAGCCCCCGAGATAGGCTACAGCTGTCTGCCATGCAAGTAAGGTTCTTGGGAACATCTAACAGGAGGAACTCTAGAGTAACTAAGTACTGGAGTGCTTCACACTACAAGGCGCTAGGAAGGAGACTGCATAGCCCTTCTGCTGAGAGAGAATCCCTGAGTTGCTTCCAGGCTAACCTGCTCCATTACCATCTGTTATCCGGACCCTGGACTGCAGTTATCGACTAAAGGTACAGAAATTGCACCCCGCTGTGTCTTGTCTGCTTCCTACCCTTCCGGCACTGCTACATCCCTGTGCCAACGACCTGCATTGCCCTGGGACTGCAGCTCCACCTGTGGGGAGCCTTTACTTTCTTGCTGCACCCTACCATCAGTCCCAGCGGATCTGCATGCAGTGTCGGCTTAACACCTCTTTTGCCGAACACCACAGGTGGCGTCACAAACTATTATTCCTTTAACTACATTCCCTATTGCTTGGGGGCCCAGGGCCACGGACCGGGTCACTGCTGCCGCGACACATCCCCCTGACACCGGCCCAGTACCGAGTACCCCACAGCCCTGGGAGAGTGACCCACTGACAAGGGACAATTGAACGCTGCGCAGGGACAAAGAACTGGACATGGTTGCTGACTGTTGTGTCTGTGCAACTGCAGGTTGTGGACAGGAGGCATCAGTGCCATCTTCCTGGAGAGCAGATTGGGAAGGACATAACAGGGGAAGAGCCAGTTGTTTCACTATCAGAGACAAATTTTGTACCCAGGCGTTTCGCCCACCTACTGGGATACTGCGTATATGAACAGTATATGGCGTATGCTAACAGAGGTATTATGTCCAATTTCTCTTTATAAAAGGATGTGTGGTTAAGATTTTCAAACTAGCAGCATATATAGAGAGCATGTTTCATTACTCATTATTATTCTGTGTAAGGCTGAAACCTGAAGAATTGTGTAGTGCATATTAATGCATTCATGCTTCAAAATGTCCAGCTGCAGACCCAAAAATCAACATCAAGCTCCTAGATACACACTTAAAGAGACCGTTACTGATCCGAAGGTGACTGGATCCCATTCTAGCTTCCTGTCAAAATTTGGTCAGCGTGCTACAGTACTGAGGAACCTAGACAAGTGCGAGGATGTTGTGGGATGGATGGCAGACAAAGGCTCCAGTGTGTTGACAAGCAACGCCACGAAGTCTTCCACGCGGTCCAGTCTCAGTAGCCAAGAGGCTGGGCCTCTGAATCCGCAACCTGGTCCTCCTTCCTCCCACCATCAAGAGTCCCAAGAGACATGACCCCAATGCTGGCCACTCTGAGGAACTGTTTATGTTCCCTTGTAATTTGTCAGGTCTCTCAATGTGTACCATTAAAGAAGGTCATGAGGAGTTGTAGTACAGTGAGGTCCAAACATTTGAGCACCCACAGCCAGGAGAAAGCCACGTTGAGCAAAGTCATTTCATGTCTGAAGAGGTGGAGGATAATCATGGCGCACAGTTGCCATCAGGTCAGCCTAAATTCGTAACTCAGAAGGAGGATCAGATTGATTAATTGGAAGAGGACGTGGTCGATGATGAGTCCACTGATTGAACCTGGCACTGTTAGCGACCAGAGCTGTGCATAGAGGGATGGATCCATAGCACAAAAGCAGGCAAGAAGAGGAAGTGGATTGACCAGAGGGAGAACTCTGTCAACTGTTCGACAGAGCCCCCCCACTCGGCTAGATTATAGGCCAAGGGTGCATTGTTCCCCTGGTATGGCAGCTTTATTCTGAAATTCCTTCAGACAAAACAACTGTAAATTGCAGCATCTGCCAAACCAAGCTTAGAAGAGGCAAGAACACTGCCAACCTGATCACCAACCGGCATGCAAAAGCACATTGCAGCCAAGCATCCTAGTAGGTAGGCGGAATGCCTGGGTCCAAAATCCTTCCCCCGTGCTACATTCTTTCCAATCTGCTCTCCAGGAAGCAGGGGCTGATGCCTCCTGCCCACGACCTGCAGTTGCACAGACAAAATTAGTCAGCAACCACGTCCAGTTCATTGTCCCAGCGCAGCGTTCAGTTGTTGCTGACTCAGACATATAACAGAAAGCAGAAATATCCAGCCACCCACCCACAGACCAAAACACTAAATACCTACATTGCCAGATTGCCAACCCTGGAAATGTTGTAGTTTCAACTTGTGGGAACTGAGTCTTTCTGCGACCTAATGGTGGTGGCAGCCCCACGGTACTCGATTCTCAGGCAACACTATTTTTCCCGGTGTGCCGTCCCAGCGCTTCAAAAGCACGTGTTACACAATATCAGCCATGCTCTGGCCAACACAGTCACCGGGAAGTTCTACCTAACCACAGACACGTGGACAAGTTCTTGTGGACAGGGACCCTACATTTCCCTGATGGCACACTGGGTTAACCTGGTGAAAACTGGAACAGAGTCAGAGGCTGGGAGATCACACATCTTACCCATACCAAGAATAGCGGGTCCAACTTCCATCAGGGTTTCGGTCTCCTCGTATTCCAGTTCCTTTGACTCCTCCTCCTTAGCGAAACTAGCCTGCCCATCACTCCCCCAGCTGGGAGGTCTGTAGCACTGCCTTGGTGAAGTAGCAGCACGCTCTGCTGAAGCTCATTTGTATAGGCTATAAAGCCCACAACACAACCAAGCTGTTGAAATTGATAAAAGAACAGTCCAACCAGTGGCTCTCCGCACTCAAACTCCAACCATGTCTGCGTGTGTGCAATAATAGGCGTAACTTGGGGGTGGCTTTAAAGCTCGGCAAGCTGGTACACGGGTCCATGCATGGCTCATGTGCTGAACTTGGTTATACATCGATTTTTAACATACCTGACTTGCCAAACATACTTGCCAAGGTACGCAGTGTCAGCGCACATTTCCTAAAGTCATCCCAAGCTTTCGCCGGTATAGCTTCGTTGCAGCAGCGTTTTAATTTGGCACGTCACCGACTGATTGGTGACCTGCTCACACGCTGAAATTCAACCTTTCATATGTTGACAAGTGTGGCGACATCACATCCAATCTAAATTATCCAGACATATTATTTCAGTAGGCCCAGGGACATAAGCTAGAATGACTGCTGACCCTTATTGAATTATTGTTCACTGGCTGCATTTGTTGACTGACTGCTGATCACCTATTATATCTGTCCTTGTATTGCAGTCATAGTATTGCTCTACTATCTTTGGGAAACAAAGGCACAATGTTTGCATGTTTGTTAATATGTTGATGACCCATTCGTGCTCTGCAAAATGAAGGACAATCTATGCATGTTGTTTGAACACTTAAGCAGTGAAAGATGGCCTTCTCCCACCTTTCCCCAAGCCTGTAGTGGAATGACTGAATGAGAAGTTGCGACCTATAAAAAAGGAGGATCTGCCTATGTTCAAAGATTCTACATTACAGATGTCATGGTATCATCACTGCAACTGAAGAAATACAGAACAGCCCAATTGACCATCACTGAAACCTCAAAGACGTTTAGAGAATCCAGGTTGGCACAATCAAGTCACCACAATGGACTGTCACCTTCCTAAGCTTGTCGTTACCTCCTCTCTGTGCGTGCCACAGGTGGGATAGCCATACCCGGGAGCTCTAATGTAACAACTGCCATTATCCCTGCCAGTCAGGGGAAGAGTGAGACTCTAATGTGCACCATGTTGGGGTATTTTGCTAGGACTGTTCTGCATGCTATTGTATGTTGGTGGTTCAAAAAAATTATTGCCACACTGTTTTACCCTTACCCTGTGTTGTCTGAATAGTGTTTTGCTCATCAGGAGAAAGAGCGGGCATTCAGTGGTATGAGCCCTGGTCCACGTAGTCTTTCTAAAGACAGCGGGGCCAGCGGATGAGAAAACCCACTGACCCGTCTCTCCACAGCATGGCTTACTGAACAACAGAGGGTAGTGTCTGAATTCCAGCTTCTTAATGCCCGTCAGAGTAACACTCAGGGCCCACACATAACTGTCGAGTGGGTGTGGATCGCTGACACATGAGAGGTTCTTCAAAACTTTCAGTACTGCACCAAGATGGTGAGCGCCAATGACATTATCAGTGTAACCATCCAACTGCTCTATTAAAATGTTTGCTGCAGAATCTCAGAGAGGAAGCTTTAAATGCTGAGCAGATGGTTATGGAGCAAGATTTTACAATGGCTGATACCACACAGCCCAGCCTCACACAATATTCTTAGGCCACATTCGGTGATGAGGAACAGGCAGAGCAGGAGGAGGATGAGGAGGAACACACACCAACTGTAACTCAGGAAAGGTGGGGGGGTAAGTGTCCACCAACTGGGTCATTTTCAACCATCACATCAGCAAGGGCTATCTGTGGGTGTCACTAGTGTAAGTGAGTGTCAGGGCTGTAGTCATGGCCGCACACTTATTCATCTCTGTGCCCTGTCTTCCTCATACATGAAAATAATGTTCATTAATCAGCATACCTGTGTCTCCAGGTCCAGTTCCTTCAGGATCTTCCCTCTGCTGCAGGAGACCCTCTCCAGGTGGATTTGCAAGAACTGAAACACATTCCATATCAACTTTACAACTTTACTGACTTCAGGACACAGCACATCCAGTTCTGTTACAGCATTAACTTCATGTTTCAAGCAGTACATATCTTCCACTTTCCCTGTACTCCTCTCACTGTTGCACAGCACGTACCCGGGTTAGACCGTGACACACGGCCCCCTCAGCATCCTCCCTGTCCAGACTCACTTTCACTGGTGGTCCCCTTAGCTGTCTCGCCCCGGCTGTGAGAGAATGCACCCAGGATGAGATCTGCCACATGGTGAGTGACCTGCCCGTCCTTTCTGCTGTGTCCACAATTGACAAAGGCCCTGGATGAGCTGAAACATTTTGCTGTGATGTGGAATAAAGCAAATTAAATCAACACATTTGAGTGCTGAGATTTCCTCTTTTCTCACAATTAGAGCTGACACTGCTCTCACTGCTACAGTCTTCTTCCCACTGGCCCTGGATGGCTGGGCTTAAGCTTCAAACGTTACAGGGCCACTGTGTTGTCCCCAGGGCATTAGCCCCCTGGACAGTGAGGGGCTCTCTGGCCCCAACTGAGCTCCTGCAGTTCCCTAGCCCGACCGATTCAATACAGGAAATCCAGCAGCTTAGGCCTGTTTCACATTTCCGTTTGTTTCCATCAGTCAAAATCCGCCGTTTTTTTTGGCGGATCCGTTTTTTTCCCATTGACTTGCATTAGCGGCGGATTTTGATGGATGGTCATCCATTGGATCCATTTTTTGACGGATCCGTCAAAATTTTGGCGTCCGCTGACTTGAGTGGACGGACAATGAAACTTTTTTTGTCTGCATGGATCCGCATTTTTACACTGAGCATGCCCGCAAGAATTTCCTTGCCAGAAATTTAACCCTAAATCCCGTTCTGGCAGCAGAAGAAATTCTCTCTCTCTCGGCTGCGGTTCCTTTAAATTTCCGACTTCAGCGGATCCGTCAAAACAACGGTCCAGTGGCATACGTTGTGTCACAACGGAAATGGATCCGTCTTTTGCATTATTTCACGGATTGCAACTGACTAAAAAAACGGAAGTGTGAAAGAGGCCTTAACTTACAGCAAGCCCCTCCTAAGCAAAACATGTCCTGACTTGTCTATTAATCTAAGAACTCTGTGTACTGAAATGCCGAACACCTTGTGGCCAAATGAAGGTACTACGCTCTCCCTATAAACCACAGTGCACAACCTATGTACATGGCAGCAACAAGATATAAGACAGTATACATAAAGACATAGCAAAACATATATACATATTATAGATTTAACTTCTAAGGGAATACACCAGTAGGTGTAGCAATACCCTTCATATGAGTGGTAATACACCATAAGTGTTGCAGTACCATAACAACATTTTTGTCATACCCTTACACTATGATGATAAGGGAAAAGTTAACCAAGATGGTGAAGGACTACTTAGTACTTAAGTGACCATACCAGCATCCTTCCTAACTCTTAAGTGCCCTTTAGCTATTGGTTGTCCAACCTACACACTTGGCCCAACCTCTCCTTGTACGCCTTGGAGGTGCCGCCATGCCCTGCCACAAGCGTATTGTCTGAGCGGGTTTTTAGTTCAGCTGATGCAATAATGGATGGGTGCACACAGATGGCAACAGCAAATGCAGACAAGCTGACTTCAAAAATTGAACAAGGGCATGATTTCCTCCGACTTTGTAAGCAGCAATATAATGTAAATGCAGCTCGAATGTTTTTTTTTGGAAGCTGTCTTAATGTCCATCCCTTACCATCCAAACCCATTTTGTTCAAGAAATCTCCTCGCCCTGGTTTTGCAACAAGTACTTAGTTGTCATGTATGTATACCACACATGGGTAATATTTTGTACTTTGTGAAAACGTTGCACATTGTGTAACGGTGAAACTTGTATTCCCTATATATACCTCTTGTAATAACTGCAAAGAGTATTGTGATGTCCCCATCAAGGCGTCTTTCAACTGGTCTGATACAGACCCCTTCTGTAATTTTTGGAAAAAACTTTGCACATTGTGAAACTTGTACTCGCTATCGTTTGCCTTACTGACACACTAAAACAGCTGAGTTATGAAAATTATTGCCAAAGCTAAATTGTAACATTTGATTATCTCTGCCCGGATTGTGCCAGTCGCACAACTGCTAGATAAAGATATGCTTGTTCTGTCCCCGCATGAGGTGAATGAAGATGTGGCTGGGGAATAGGGGCTGGGAGAGGTCCTACCTTCGTTTCCTTAATGCTGTGCAGACAGGACCATGTTGCTCAGTGTCGAGAGAGATGATGCACACCAGGGATTGTACAGTCCAGACTTAATTGGAAATCTGGACATACAGCATATGATTGGTAATACAATAAGTTCTCCAGATATGCAGAGTGTTAAAGTGATACAGCAAAGTGGTCGAAAAACTGATGCCTTTTGCAGCTGGGTACAAGCAAGTCTCTCCCAGAGAAAGTGAAACTAACAATGGCTGCTAGAAGGAAGAGAAGAGCTGAACTTTGAACCGGAAGTGGAAGGCATGCATGAGGATTAATTAGCTGCAGGCTGCCATACAGAAAAAAACCAGCAGGTGGCAGCAGAGTAAATGCAAGACAATTATACACAGAATGGAAATAATCTATAGAAACATAACTTAGACGGAACAGCACACTCCCCGTCTGAAATTCCGTAAGGGATTTCACTATTTTTTTTTTTAAATAAAATTCAATGACCTAAAAAACAAACACAAATACGCATGCAATGCAATAACAACTTTGAAACGAGGTAGATGACAGACAGTTCCTGAGACAATCCAAAGATACCCATCTTTGGATCGGAGAAGCCACACTAGGCCAAACTATCTCCGACCCAACAGTAATCCGATGAACGAAGTACTAGGGCAGTGTTCTGTACATGGTTCATCCTACCAGAATGTCCTCAACTGGTAGTATCAATACGAGCTTGTGGATTGGCCTTTGAAATGTCTTAGGCTCGCCTTTCCTAAGGACCTTCAGCTCCACCTTCAGGACCTTACCGTCTTGACTAGACAAAGTCTTTGGAACGATTCCAGTAGGCCAGTCAATCCTTTGAACTTCTTGTTCCTTCATTAGCACCACGTCTCCTTCTTTCAAGTTTGGTTTATTCTATTGCCATTTTCTTCTTCCTTGGAGATACTCCTTTCTCCACCGGTTCCAGAAGTAATCAGCGAGGTACTGCACACGTTTCCACCATTTCTGGTAGGTGTTTGCGTGAGTAAACTCTCCACTGACTGTTAGTGGGTTCCCGGTCTTTTGGGTGAGAAGAGAAGACTAGCTGGCGCAAGAATGGTCGGCATTTTGGGATCCATTGACACTGGGACAAGTGGTCTTGAGTTGATGATGGCAGAAACTTCGGCCAGAAGAGTAACCAAGGTCTCATGCGTAAGCCTTGAAGAGTTTATGCCCATAAACAGAGTTAAGGATGTTGCGTGAGATCCCAATCATCCTTTCCCAGGAACCTCTCATGTGAGAACTATGCGGAGGATTGAAGATCCAGGTGCAACCTCTTTCTGCCTGTTGTTCCTGAAGTGGCTTGATGTTGATATCCAGATCTCGACATGCACCGATGAAGTTGCTTCCGCGGTCGGACCTTAACTGTTTCACCAGTCCTCTGATCGCTAGAAAACGCCGGAGAGCGTTGATCAGGCTGGATGTGTCCATAGACTCTATTACCTCTATGTGGACGGCACGGACACTCATGCAATTGAATAGTACAGCCCAACCTTTGCTGTTGGCATACCCACCTCGAGTTTTGCATGCAGATATCATCCATGGCCCAAAGACATCTAGGCCAACGTAGTTAAAAGACAGTTCGGCACTCAGTCTGTCAGGGGGCAGGTCAGCCATTTGTTGATGCACCTGTTTCCCCTTGGTTTGCGACATTGCACACAGCGATGTAGTGATCCTGCTACACGTCTTTTCATAACTATGATCTAAAGTCCTGCAGACCGTAACTTGCCTTCTGTGATCTTCCTGCCTTGGTGTTCGTTGTTTTCATGAAAGTGCCGGATCAGTATATCAGTGATATGGTGTTTACTGGGAATGATGAAGGATGTTGCTCTGAAACCACAATCTTGGCTAGATCTAAATGACCACCGACTCTCAGCAACCCGAAGCTGTCCATTACTGAATTCAAATGGGTAATGGGGCTTTTCAGAGGGATCTGCTGTTTGTGGTATAGGCATTCCCATTCAGTACTGAATACGCTCTGCTGGATGTAAAGTATTATAAGGGATTCACAGTGAGAAATGTCCTCGGCAGAGAGTGGTTTAGTGGTTTATGGCAGATGTGTCAGCTGAGACAGTCTTTGTCTCCACGTGAGTTGTGATAAGATCTCGCAATATGGACTAACCTTGCTACAATCTTGACAAGTTTCATCCAATTGGAGAAGCGTTCGAAGTGCTGGCAACAGAGGCTGGAGGTTGGTTTAGTGCTCGTGGCCAAAGCATGGACCTCGGAGCGGACTTCTGTATCAGCGTCCGGATCCTGGATGCTGAAGACTTCCTGGACACGTTCACTTCCCTTCTGTTCCAATAGAAACTTAGGATCTGAAAGCCAAGAAGAGTTAGCAAAGGACCTTATAGACATAGGTCTAGTAGCATGGTCATCTGGATTAAGTTCAGATGGGATATAGTGCCATTGTTCAGGCTTGGAAGACCTCCTTATTCTCTCGATGCGGTTACTGATGTACACGTAGAAGCGCCTTGTTTGGTTGTAGATATTACCTAAGATGACCTTACTGTCGCTGTAGTATTGTATGTCGTCTATATTGGTGTCCAGCTCATGCTGTATAAAGTCTGCGAGTTCTACTACAAGCACGGTCCCACAGAATTCAAGCCCGGGAATAGTGTGGTCAGGCTTGGGAACCAACTTAGCCTTGCCGAAGACGAACCCAGCGTGATCTTGATTGTCGGCTCCCTTCACCTTCAAGTAGGCGACAGCTGCAATGGCTTCTGTAGATGAGTCTGAGAGCACAGGGAGTTCCATCCTAGTGCTAGCAGCGAGTGAGGTTCTGGCATAGCATCTCGGTATGTGGATCTCATCCAAGGCACACAAGGACTGCTTCCAGGTTTCCCATTTTGGTTCCTTATCAGGAGGGAGTGGGGCATCCCAGTCCTTGACGGTTTCGGAAAGCTGTCTCAGAAGGGATTTACCTTGTATGGTAATTGGTGCTACGAATCCCAATGGGTTGTATAAGCTATTAATATTAACCACTGACAGGACACCACATTTAGTGAATGGTTTGTCTGCACATGTGATTTGGAAACTGATGGTGTCCACTGACAGGTTCCACCTCAAGCCTAGGCTTCTCTGCACAGGCAGAGTCTGGTCCCAGGTCTAGGTCCTTGAATCCTTGTGCAAGGTCACTTGACTCAAAGGCTCTCATGACAGCCGGGCTGTTTGAAGCAATTTTGTGCAATCTAAACTTAGCTTGGTACATCATACCTTGGGTCCTCTTGAGTAGGTCGATCGCGCTTCTTCTGTGGGTAGAGATTTTAGTCCTTCACGTCATCCACGTAGAAGTCTTTCTCTACAAAGTCTCTAGCGCCTGTTCCATATTGGAACTCTCCTTGTGCGGTTCTTCGCAGGCCATAGGTTGCCACTGTGGGGGAAGGGCTGTTTCCAAATACGTGCACCGTCATGCGATACTCCACCATCTCTTTGCTGGGGTCAGTGTCCTTGTACCACAAGAACCTGAGGGATTTCCTATGGTCCTCTCTGACTATGAAACAGTGGAACATCTGTTCAATGTCGGCGGTGATGGCAATGGGCTCTTTCTGGAACCTCATCAACACTCCTACTAGGTTGCTCATAAGATTAGGACCCGTGAGGAGGACATCATTGAGTGACACGCCTTGATGTTTGGCAATTGAATCAAAGACAACTCTAATTTAGTTAGGTTTCCGCGGGTGATATACTCCGAATGAGGGTAGGTACCAGCACTCCTCATTTTCCTTTAAGGGAGGCGCTGGCTCCACATGGTTATTATGGAATATCTTGCCCATAAAGGTGACAATGTGTTCTTTCATCTCCGGTTTGTTGCTAAGTGTGCGCTGAAGAGAGTTGAATCTGGACAAGGCTTGTTCACGATTGTTCGGGAGTCTTACCCTGGTAGCTCGGAAGGGTAGGGGAAAACTGATCTTCCCAAGTCATCTGCATAGGCAGAAGGAATGACATCAGGCAGATGTACGGGATCTGGTGGCTTCTTTTTCACCTCATAGTGATGAGGGCATGGTTTGCAGAAAGTAGTTTTCCGTCTTGGCGTACGTAGGTCTTAAAGGAATCGACTCTTGTTCGGTCCAAGCACACATTTCCTATGATTACCCATCCCAAGTCGAGTCTCTGTGTAGAGGGCATAGTCAGGACCATTACACTGTTGGCGGACCTTATGCATCCTTAAATTGTCTCTGCCAAGCAGAAGTAGGATTTCAGCATCTGTGTCCATAGATGGGATAACGCTGACTAGGTGCCTTAGGTGTGCTTGGTGGAACGCAGCTTCTGGGTAGGAACCTCATCCCTTTGGCTGGTTATCTGATCGCATTCGATTAGTGTAGGTAGGGGTATTTCTACTCCTCCATTGACAGGAGAAGCAATGAAACCTCGTATCCTCCTGCCGCTAGTCTCTATGCGGCCCGAGCAAGTATTCAGAGTATAGGACATTGCTGGTCCTTAATTCTAAAGGCTTCAAAAGAACTTAGGTCCAGCTAGGGATCGATTGCTCTGATCATCAATGATGGCATACATTTGTACTGCCTTCTCTGGTTGCCCTTCTGGATAAACTTTGATTAGGCATATCATGGCACAGCATTTATCACTTTGGCTCTCCCTGCATACCTCTGCGCATGAGCAGGAGACAGCCGTGGTAGAGTTGGCATTATTCTGTGGCTCCCCGCCATGGCTTGTAGCTAGACTAGAGGTAACTGCGACTGCTGGTGGCTAATGTTGGATGCAAAGCTGATGCGTGTTTGTCACTATGACACTCTTCACACTTAATGGCAGATTTGCAGTCCTTGGCACGTGTTCTAATGAGGCGTGGCACTTGAAACATACTCCAACTTCACTGAGGATTTTCTTGCATTCCTGCAAGGTTTTGGACCTGAAGCCTCTACATTTATTCAACGAGTGTGGTATTTTGTGAATGGGACACTCACGATTGAAAGGCTTATCTCTCGAAGGAATAGTGTACTGTTTATCGGCAATTACTGCAGGTGATGGCAGGTTAGTCTTTCTGATGCTTACACTATTTCTCAAGTTCTTGTGTCTATGTGTGACACTTTCATACCTTGATGACGGTGTTGCTGGAGCTGTAGTGTAAGACTCCAGGAAGTCTAGGCTAGGGTCGTTTCTCATTTGGGCCTGTTCGTCGATGAACTTGCAGAACAAATTGAACTGAGGAAAGGTGACATCATGTGACCTTTTGTACCAGGAGACGCACACTGCCCACTTCTCTTGCAGACTATGTGGCAGCTTCGAGACGATTGGGTTCAGTCCATGGGCGGTGTCCAGGTAGCACAATCCAGACAGACAAGGGTCTCTTTTTGCAAGTTCCAGCTCCATAAACAGATTGCTTAAGTTCAGAAGCTTGTGGACTTCCTTAAGGTTGATCCTTGGAATGCTCTGCAGTCTCTTGAATAGGGACTTTTCTATGGCTTCAGCGCTGCCATAGGTTCTTTCGAGTCTCAGCCAGGCAGCAGCGAGACTTGCTTCAGCTTGCCCCATGTAGATGATCCGAAGACTCTTGATACAGTTTGTGGAGTCAGGACCAAACCATTTATCCATGAGGTCGAGCTCCTGTTCCACGGTCAGCAATGGCAGCCTTGAAGGTTGCTTTCCAGGCTCTGTAGTTCTCTGCACAGTCGTCAAACTTTGAGAGGTTGGTGCCGATTGGCTCTTTGCTCACCATAAACCTGGCAAACTAAGACATGTCTGATCCTTCACTCCTTGCCACCGTGTTAGCTTGTGGTGCCCCTCGGGCGTATAAACTGTGTGGCATGGAAGTGTGACTTGTTCCCGGGTAGAATGATGTTGCTGCAGGGTTGAGCTGTGGTTTAACCTCTGGAGATTTTGATGACTGTGGCTTCAACGGTGGAGATGGACTGGAGTGCATCTTGTGATTATTGCTGCTCCTGAGGGGACACATTATGGTGTTGGTCTTGGGTTTCTGCAGATGCTATGGGTAACCTATGGCGTCTTGCACAGCAGCGTTCCTTTTTCTGTTTGTGGAATCTGCTTTGCTTAACTCTGATGAGGCTTCATCAATATTAGAGTCTTTTAGTAAGGCAACATACCTTGCAAACAGTCTCTTGTATCTTCCGTTGGCAGTGTCTAGCAGTTTTATAGTGTCCTGTAGACTTGCTGAATCATTTTTGTGGCGTTCGATGCTTTGATTTTTTTTACATTGCCTTTACGAGACACACCAACAGCAGACTCAAGGAAATTACTGGTAAATAGTGATGTTTCCATAGCTCAACAGGTTTTGCGCCAGTCGCACAACTGCTAGATAAATATTAGATATTTAAGCAAATAGACACAGAATATTATTTAGCAATTAGCTTTTATAATGAATGTTAATATATGCTGGCACTGAGTGAGGAATATTATTTTGCGGTTAAAATATAATTTATATTAGGAATATTATGCAGCTAAAAAAAATGGTTTTGTATATGCTGGTACTACCTAATATTATTTGCCTCTAAATAGCAGATTTGAATATTTTGGTAGTGGATGAAACACTCCCAATTTCCCCCTAACCCCACAGTCTGCTCCTAAGGCCAGAGTCACACTAGACAGAAATACGGACGAGTGCTATGCGAGAGAAAGAAAAAAAGCAAAAAAAAAAAAATCGCATAGCACTCGGACTAGTGTTAATTTAAGGGACAGCTCCCATCATCCTTTTATTCTCACCCGTATTGTACGAGCAGAGGAAACTGCAGCATGCAGCGATTTGCACCATATTGCAGCCGAGACTCGCCAATGCAAGTCTATGGATGCAAGAAAAAAAACAGATTACACACGGACCATGCATGTGACTTGCGAGAAATACACTCCGGTGTCCTTTAGAAAAGCCGGGAAGTAAGTTTGCTATTTTGTAAAATCACACTGACAGGTTAAAATAGAATACAGGGAGGGCCATTTATATGGATACACCTAAATAAAATGGGAATGGTTGGTGACATCAACTTCCTGTTTGTGGCACATTGGTATATGGGAGGGGGGAAACTTTTCAAGATGGGTGGTGACCATGGCGGCCATTTTGAAGTCGGCCATTTGGGATCCAACTTTATTTTTTCCAATGGGAAGAGGGTCATGTGACACATCAAACTTATTGAGAATTTCACAATAAAAACAATGGTGTGCTTAGTTTTAACATTACTTTATTCTTTCATTAGTTATTTACAAGTTTATGAAGACTTATAAAATGTGTTCTAAGTGCTGCTCATTGTGTTGGATTGTCAATGCAACCCTCTTCTCCCACTCTTGACACACTGATAGCAACACTGCAGAAGAAATGCTAGCACAGGCTTCCAGTATCCATTGTTTCAGGTGCTGCACATGACTACCGCTGACATCACTGAGGCTGCGCTGACTACCCGCTTGACCTGCAGTGATTTGACAGCGTGGGAAAATGTTCAGAAACTTTCCCACGCTAATCAATTCATTTCTGGTCAGGCGGGAAGACTGCGCAGACATCTTTTCCTTCATTCCTGCATGGTTTATAGCTGGACCGGTCACATTAGCACCGGTCCCGGTTGTAAATTATTTAACCCCTTCAGTTGGATTGCAGCATGGGACTTGACTGTATGGCGGACAGGTATGGGATATTCTTGGTTTTTTATTTTGGATTTTTTACTGGAGAATGATGGCTTTGATTGGATTGGGAGTTAAATTAAGATGGAAAAAATGTGTGTTTATTTATTTCATTAAAAGTCTATTTTATGTGTGTGTTTCTTTTTAACCCTATCAGACTAGTGGATTAATAATAGATTGGTGTCTTATTGACACCTCTCCATTATTAATCAGGCTTAATGCCACCTTACAATAGCAAGGTAACATTAACCCCTTATTACCCCATATGCCACCCACTACAGGGCAATGGAGAGGGTAAGTGCAAGAATTGCTGGGGGCAGACTGTATTAGCCAGGGGGGGCCAAAAACAATGGTCCCTCTCTAGGCTATTAATTTCTGAACTCAGTCACCGGCTTGCCCTCTCTGGTGGAGAAAATTGCGCGGGAGCAAGTTTTTTTTCCATAATTTAATCTTTTAATTTAACACCTACTGCTCCAAAACTTTATACACGCACACTACCAATATTATTAGTGAGAGACACATATAAATTAATGGATATGCAATGGTTCACTGTATGTAAACCATGTCTCATATCCTGTCGGGTTCTGTAATGATTTTACAATTGAATTATCGGCTATTCTGCCATCTACCTGTGTATGAAAATTATATATATATATATATATATATATATATATATATATATATATATACACACATATACATATACATATTTTAGGGATCCTACTCGCTCAGGTGCAGCGGGAGACATACCTCCCCCCTCTGCCTAAAGCCGTGGGGCTTGGCACTTTCACCTGCCAGGCAAGGGATTCTTGAGAGGGCATCGGTATTCCCATGTAGTTTCCCGGCCCTATGCTCTACATGGAAGTTGAGGTCTTGTAGGGCTAAGAACCAGCGGGTGACCTTAGCATTCTTACCCTTTGTTTCTCTCATCCATCTGAGTGGGGCATGGTCGGATATTAATCTAAACTTCCGTCCCACCAGGTAGTACCATAATGTATCCACTGCCCATTTTATGGCCAAACACTCCTTCTCTACAACTGAGTTATTTTTCTCACAAGAAGACAACTTCCTACTCAAGTAGAGAACAAGATGCTCCTCCCCACATATCTCTTGGGAAAGGACTGCTCCTACCCCGACATCTGAGGCATCTGTCTGGAGGACAAATTCACGTTTAAAGTTTGGGGCCACCAGAACGGGTTGCTTACATAGAGCTCCTTTCATTTCTTGGAAGGCTGACTCTGCCTCTTCAGACCATCTGACCATCATTGACTTTATCCCCTTAAGCAGATCAGATAGAGGTGCAGCCATTGTGGCAAAGTTTGGGATGAGCCTCCTGTAATATCCCAAGATACCCAGGAAGGCTTTAACTTGCTTCTTTGACAGAGGCCTCGGCCATGTTTGAATTGCCTCTACTTATATATCCAAGGTACTTGGCTTCTTCTTTACCCAAGGCACACATCTTTGGGTTTATTCTAAACCCCGCCCTCTTAGCGCATCAAACACTGCTTGGACCTTTTCCAGGTGAGTCTCCCAGTCCAGGGTAAAGATGACGATATCATCCAGGTACGCGGCAGCGTATAGCTTATGAGGCGCAAGGCTTCTGTCCATAGCCCTCTGGAAGGTTGCCGGAGCTCCCTGCAGGTCAAACGGCATCCGGACATACTGGAAGCACCCGTCGGGTGTAGAAAATGCCGTCTTCTCCCTGGCTTCCTGTGCCATGGGGATCTGCCAATATCCCTTTGTCAGATTCAAGGTGGTTATGTACCTGGCAGGTCCAAGTCTCTCGATGAGCTCATCAACGCGTGGCATGGGATAAGCGGCAAACTTGGAGACCTCATTCAGCTTCCGGTAATCATTGCAGAACCTCCATTCACCATAAGGTTTTGGGACCAGGACAATCGGGCTCGACCAGCTGCTCTTGGATTCCTCAATGACCCTGAGCTTCCTCATACACTGCACCTCCTTGGAGATTACCTCTCATCGGGCCTCAGGAATATGATACGGTTTCACGTTCACCCACACATGTGGCTCGGTCAAAGCTACGTGCTCCACAAACTTCATGCACCCCGGCAACTCTGAAAACAGGTCCCTGTTTTTCTGAAGTAACTCCCGGCACTGCTGTTTCTGGGCCTTCGAAAGCATCTCTGCTATGGTAAACGCTCCAACCTCCCCTTCTATGTTGCCTACCAAGCACGGAGTTACCGCTGGCTCTCTATCTTGCCACGGCTTGATGAAGTTGACATGGTAAACCTGGTATGGCTTCCATCTTCTGGGTTGGTGGATCTTGTAGTTTACGTCTCCCAGGTTCTCCACCACCTCATACAGCCCTTGCCACTTGGCCAAGAACTTACTCTCCACCGTCGGGATTAGCACGAGAACTTGGTCTCCTGGATTGAACTGCCTCACTCTTGCTGACCGGTTGTAGACCCTGGCCTGAGCCTCTTGTGCCTGGCGGAGATGTTCTATAGCACTGCGCATCACCTTCGCAACTCTCTGCTGCATCAGTGCCACATGCTCAATGACGCTTCTGTGGGGTGTGACTTCGGCTTCCCAGGTTTCCTTGGATATATCTAGGAGACCTTGCGGATGTCGGCCGTACAGAAGCTCGAAGGACGAGAACCCTGTGGAGACCTGGGGGACTTCATGGATAGAAAACAGCAGATACGGTAAGAGACAATCCCAGTCTCTACCATCTTTCTCGATGACTTTTCTTAGCATGCTCTTCAGTGTCTTGTTGAGAGGTTTAACAAGGCCATCTGACTGCGGATGGTACACTGAAGTCCTCAACTGGGAGATTTGCAGGACTCTGCACAATTCCCTCATCACCTTGCTCATAAAAAGGTGTCCCCTGGTCGGTCAGGATCTCCTTCGGCAAACCCGTCTGGGAAAACAAATGGACCAGCTCGAGGGCTATAGTCTTCGCGGAGGAATTTCTCAGGGGAATTGCTTCAAGATAGCGGGTGGCATAGTCCAGGATGACTAACATATACTGATGGCCCCTAGCTGATTTAACTAAGGCACCGACCAAGTCCATTGCAATTTTCTCAAATGGCACCTCAATAATGGGCCGTGGCACAAGTGGGTTCCGAAAATGAGATGTGGGGGCAGTTAACTGACATGTCGGGCAGGACCTGCAATAGGTTGCTATTTCCTGGTGACACCCAGGCCAATAGAACCTCTGTACCTCTCCATTCCTGCATTTTTTCCACCCCCAGGTGTCCCTCCAAGATGTGTGAATGGGCCATGTCCAACACTTTCCATCTATAGGGGCCTGGTACTATTAACTGCTCTACCACCTCATCCCTTATTTTCGTGACCCGGTATAACAACTCCCCACTCATCATAAAATAAGGAAACCTGGTGTCCGCTACCGTCTCTTGTGCAACCCCGTTAATGACTGTGACATTGTTGAAGGCTTCTCTCAGTGTTGGGTCCCTATGTTGAGCAGTCCCGAAATTCTCACCGGCCACCCCTAACTCCAGAATGTCAGATACTGGGGACCCTTCCTCCTCATCCCCAACAAGGACACATAAAGGAAACCCTTCTACCTCTGATGGTGGCAATACCTTATTAGGGTTCATTGGTTCCCTGCTCTGGCTAGCAATCTCAGAACCCTTATCCCACAGATCCCAAAATAGACAAAAATCCCAGCCTATATAGGATGCAACAAGTCCCAAATGACGCCAACTTCATGGGACTCGGTGCAATGCGCCGTTTCAATGTTCACCCTGGCCATAGGGTAGTCTTTTGCATCGCCATGTATGCAGCGAATGCCAACCCTTTTACCCGGGAGTAGGTTGAGAGGAAAACTGGTCTTTACAAGGATCACCAAGCTCCCGGAGTCCAGAAGCGCTATTGCTGCTTGACCGTTCACCTTCATGGGACAGGCCTGAGGCCCCTCGTTGGGTGGAGAGTTCACACTGCAGGCTGGGTATGCATAGTATGAACTACAGTGTCCCATGCTTCCGTCCATCCACTCGGTGGTCTGGGGACAACTGGCAGCTATATGTCCTGGCCCATGGCACTTCCAGCAAATAATATCACCCGTGGGGACCTTGGGCACCGCCTCCCACGCCCCTTTTGACCTTGAACATGCCACCCCTTTTTGGGACTCTGCCCCCTGCTGGGACCCCCAATACAGAATGGGCTGCTTCCCAAAGGAACCTTCCATCCCCTGGTATCTCTCGACCAGCCCAACCAGTTCATCGGCATTTTGGGGATCACCCTGGGCAACCCAAGTCTGTAGGGGTCTCGGCAAAGAATGCACAAACCGGTCCATCACCACTCGCTCTACCATCTGCACAGGCGTAGAAGACTCGGGCTGCAGCCATTTCTGGACCAGGTGCAACAGGTCGAACATTTGGGAGCAACGTGGTTTGTCCCGGTGATAAGCCCAGCGGTGAACTCACTGTGCCTTGACAGTCATTGTCACCCCCAAACGTGCGAGAATCTTGGCTTTTAGTTTGGGACACTCCTTTGCATCTTGCAAAGTCAAATCATAGTACGGCTTCTGGGGCTCCCCCGTCAGGTATGGGGCCAGTACCTCTGCCCACTGCTCTGGCTGAAGTTTTTCCCTCTCAGCCACCCTCTAAAACACTGTCAGGAAGGCCTCAACATCATCCTCAGGGGTTGTTTTTTGCAATGCGCGTCTTACCGCCTTCCTGACATGGGTATCATCAGCCAGACCTGGAGTTGGGGCACTCGTCCTGCCCTCCTGGATGGTGGTTGCCAGAATCTGCATCTACTGCCGTTGCTCCTGCTGTCTCTGCTGGATCTGCTGTCACAACAGCCTGTTGGTCTCTTGTTGCTGTGGCTAGGCCCTGGACCAGGCGTTTCAGCAGGTCCTCCATTATTCCCGGTAGAGCTTGCTGCCTTGCTGCAAACTTTACCCAAGACATGCAACAACTGTCTCAAGTCTCTGCTGGATCGCTGCCCACATTCTCCACCAATTGTAGGGATCCTACTAGCCAGGTGCAGCGGGAGACACAGTCAGGAGGCAGGTTCCTTTACAGTTCATGTGGTTTATTACATCATAAACCCATCAGGCAGCAAGTAACAAAGAAAATAGCCTTTAGCTTAGGCACAAGCAAACAGAAATGTCCGTTAACTCAGGCTCAGACCTGGAGCTTCAGTACACATGGTAGGCTTAGTCCTCCCCACCTACAGCTGCCTGGTTCTGGAGCAGGCCACATTATAAGGGTGTAGCCACACCCACAAACCCAGCAGCTGATTGGTCACGTGACTGACCTCACCACAGGTCCTTGCAAAACAATAATACAGCAATATCTGTAATGCCTTACATTACGGAGACAAGCCATCTCTGAGACACATATCTCCCATTGATTATACAACCCTTAGCCACGCCACAATATATGTATGTGTATGTATGTATGTATGTATGTATGTATGTATGTATATATATATATATATATATATATATATATATATATACACACACACACACACACACACACACGTCTCACTGACTAAATAGACTGTACACTGTATATATGTTTTCACGAATATTTGAGGCCATGCATCCATTATATGTCCATTTTTTAAAATCTCGCCATACGGATGCCATATGGATGTCACACGGATGTTTTGATGCGAGAAAATCGCATCCTTGCATTGCAAATGGATGACATACGGATCACTGTTCAGGGAACGTTTCTGCAATTCTCATACGTAGAAAACGGACCGTATTTTTATACGTTTATGGCATGTGCACACATTGCGGATTCTGCTGCGGATCTGCAGTGGATTTGGCCCTGCAGATCCGCAGCAGATCTGCAGGCATTATACAGTACAATGCAAATCAAATCAATGGGATTTAAAAACCTCAGTGCACATACTGTGGATTTTTCCGCGCAGATTTGCTGCGGTTTAAAATCCGCAGCATGTCAATTCTTTCTGCAGATTCCGCAGCGGTTTGACACCTGTTCCATTGTCCAAAAATCAAACCGCAGTGGAAAACCGCAGGGAAATCCGCAGGTAAGCCGCAAGTCACTTTACCTGCGGTTTTACCTGCAAATCTGCGTGGAAAAATCCGCAGATTGTGCACTCACCCCAAGTGTGACTTCAGCCTAATACTAACTATATGACACAGTGGAAATTAACATATCTGCAACATGTACTTGCCTTTCACTCTCCCTCCTATTAAATCTCTCCCTATGCTATCCCCACCTAAGAACTAATCTTCACAATCTTCAGCTCTGAAAAGAACTTTTTGGAATAAATAACGCGCCTTATACACTCCCTATCACTCTCCCTACACTCACACTATGCTCTCCCTATGCTGTTTCCGGCTGCAATGTGCGCAAGATTGTGCCGGCAGCCTTTAAATAGTCCCCATGGCGCTGGAAGGCCAGTCAATCACAGTAATTCCACACTAAAGAGGTCGCCGGCATTACTGTGATTGGCAAGCCAGCCCAGAATGTTCATTGGCAGCAAATAAAGCGCCAAACACGCCAGGTGGCACAGTCGAATATACAGAGACGAATAGCTAATCACTATTTGTGCGAGTAACGAATAGTGCTGAATGTATTCGCTCATCTCTAGTGTCCAATAAACACGATCATCCAGTCAGTCCTAGTTTTCCCAACATAATTATTAATAATTTGCAAAGTGATTACTTTCTTGGGAAAAATATTTTCTTCCTCTTGGTTTTCCAACAGTTGCAAGTCTGACATTAAAGTGCCTTTTTCCTTTACTACATCTTTCATCTGGATCTCAGTCAAATACAGTTTGCTTCAAAGTTTTGGAGTGAACTGTGGATTATTACAAGCCAAGCTTGATCTCTGATCAAAGGTCAAACTGAATGAGTCAATCCATCTGGAAACAAGAAGTGGAGAATCTCAAGATATATGGAAAAGATGACTGTAATGAGATTCTCCATGATTTCATGTGTCTTCACTTCAGCCATTAATTCTAAATAGTAGAGTTGAGCTAAACGGGTCGGTCAAATTCAAAAGTCGCCGACTTCCGCTAAAGTCGAGTTTCACTGATCGAAACCCGACCATAGCGTGAGGTCGGCCATGAGGTCGCCGACTCGATTGCCAAAGTTTCGTTTCAAATAATGCCTCCAGTGCCTTTTCTCAGCCAATGATCAAGGACACACACTGTGGGCAACGTGATGACATGTGGAGCGGTCACCACCATCTTTGAGAAGGGCATTGCAGTGATTGGCTTTGTGTGGCGTCACAGTGGCTATAAAAGCCCTGAACGCCGACTGCCAT
This sequence comes from Dendrobates tinctorius, assembly GCF_039654945.1. NCBI lineage: Eukaryota > Metazoa > Chordata > Amphibia > Anura > Dendrobatidae > Dendrobates > Dendrobates tinctorius. The sequence continues at coordinate 8,208,955 of NW_027361822.1, forward strand.
CTTACTTCTGTCGATCTTAGCATAGGGAGAGGTTGCTGCTGCTCGTTCTCAATAGGGAGTGTGTTTAGGCAGGAAAAAAAAAAGCTGTGCGTCTGCTGATAGCGATTGTCACTGTACAACACAACACTTAGTGTGCAGTGACAGGGGAGGATATTTTTGTGTGCAGCAGCTCTGGTGGTTATTAGGCTGCCTTATAAGGCTACCTGATAGCTGCAGTGCTGTGAGCACACTGCTGTTCATACTGCTTTTTTCAAAGCAAAAAAAATTGTATTCCTTTTGTCTGCACAGTTAGTTAGTGTTCATTTTTCACACACTGTATAGAGGTGTACGCTCCTCACACACTACCGTGTACCGGCTGGTATCACGGACAAATACATGCAATCTGTGACTCCGTAAAAAGATAGACGGAGATTTTCATTTTTCCATACATACACCGTATAGAGCTGTCCGCTTATCAAACAGTATCGTGTATCTGCTGTTTGTATTGCGGTCAAATCTATACAGAAACAGCGTGTGTGTGTGACTCTGTAAATACATAACGGAAATTTCAATTTTTACATACACCGTATAGAGCTGTCCGCTTGTCAAACAGTATACTATATCTGCTATTTGATTACGGTCAAATCTATACAGAGACAGCATGTGTGTGTGACTCTGTTAAAAAATAGACGGAGAATTAAAATTTTTCCATACATACACCGTATAGAGCTGTACGCTCCTCACACACTACCGTGTACCAGCTGGTATCATGGACAAATACATGCCATCTGTGTGTGACTCCGTAAAAAGATAGATGGAGAATTTCATTTACGTGGGCGTGGGGGGCGCAGCTGGTACTGATGGTGGCGATGGATCTGCTAGTTATGGCAAAAGCACAATAGCAGCTAAGGCAGGTGTTGAGCCTGTGTCATCGACTGGCACAAGAAGGCCTTTAAGGTTCCCTTTTCTGGGAGTGGGTAAACCGCTTTTAAAGCCAGAGCATCAGGAACAGGTTTTGGCTTACATTGCCGAAACAGCCTCCAGCTCTATTGCCTCCTCTTCTGAAGTTACAAATACTGCAAGCAGAGTCATCAGTGCAGGCTTCTGGTCAGGAACAACACCTTTCTTTGTGTCCTTCACCCACACCAAAAGTGAAGGATGCCGCAGCACACACTCCAGATTACTCCATGGAGCTCTTTTCACATACCATGCCAGGGTTATCAATTCAAATCCTGAATTCCCCAGTCCAAGATGAATCTGCCATGGAGTGCACTGATGCACAGCCACTGCTAGATGATTCTGCTGGTACATTCACCCACAGCACTACATTCCCCTCGCACTCTACAGCGCCAGAATCTGACTCTGATGAAACACAGGTGCCCCTTCCCGCATACAATACCACCTTACACGGTGACACAGAGGAAGGTGCAGATGAAATTGAAGAGGAGGTGATGGATGACCCTGTTGTTGACCTGGATTGGCATCCATTGGGGGAAGAGGGTGTCGCTGGCAATAGCTCAGAAGAGGAGAAGGATCCGCAGCAGGCATCGACATCGCAGCAGCGGTTATCTGGCAGGGCCGTAGCTGTACCAAAACTAGTTAAAAAAGCAAAAAGAGTTGCAGGAGAGCTTGGCCAGACGGTCAGATTTGCACACCGTGCAAACCCTGAAAATTTATACCATAGTAGGAAGAGTGCAGTGTGGCACTTTTTTGACCAAAATCCTATTGATGAGGCAAAGGTTATCTGTAAGAAGTGCGGAAGGACCTTCAGCCGAGGTAAAAATCTCCGAAATTTAAACACCAGTTGCATGCTTAGACATTTAACCATCATGCACTTGCAAGCGTGGACGGAATACAAAACCTCAGGTAGCACATGTGCACCTGCTTCAACTGAAAGTAGCCACCCATGCTCCATTGCTTGCCCCACTGAAAGGCCACCGCTAAGAGACCCCACCAGCAAGAAATGTTGAGGTGTCGTCGCAAGGCCGAAGCAGTCAGGGAATCACAATGTTTTTGCAAAAAAACACTGAATCTAGGCCATCATAGACACCACCATCACCAACCCCCTCTCAGTCCTTAATGTCCACCGCTAGTTCCCCCCTATGCAGCTCTCAAGTCCAGCTCACCCTACCAGACACACTGAGTAGGACAAGAAAGTACTCATCCTCTCATCCGCGTACACTGGCTTTGAACAGCTACATAGCCAAACTGATCTCTGAGATGATGCCCTTCCGTTTGGTTGAAAGCAAAGCTTTCCGAGAGCTCATGGCCTGTGCTGTCCCATGCTATGACCTACCCAGTCGGCACTTTTCTCGAAAAGCCATCCCTGCCCTCCACCTGCATGTGAAAGACCACATTGTCCATGCACTAAAACATTCAGTGAGTGGAAAAATGCACCTCACAACAGATGCATGGGCCAGTAGGCATGGCCAGGGCCGTTACGTGTCCATCACTGGGCACTGGGTTAATGTGGTGGATGCTGGCTCCACAGGGGACAGCGATGGTGGAACACAGTGATGCCTAGCCCACGGTATAGGAAACAGTTGGCTGTAGGCGTTCGACCCTCCTCCTCCTCCAGAAGCGAAAGCTCATCGACAGAGCGCAGTCGCACGAGCACTCCATCCGCAGCTGCCAGTGTTGCACACGAGGTGTCCCACTATCGAACAGCTAGTGGTAAGCGGCAGCAGACTGTTTTAAAGATGATGTCTTTGGGCCACAAAAGACACACTGCGGAGGTACTGGCCGACTACTTGCATCGACAAACTGAGTCATGGCTGGGCAGTCTACATCTTGAGCCAGGCAAGGTAGTCAGTGATAACGGCAGGAATTTTGTGGCAGCCATAGCCCTTGCAAAACTCACACACATACCTTGCCTGGCTCACACCTTGAACCTGGTGGTGCAGTGCTTCCTAAATAATTATCCAGAGTTAACAGCCCTGTTCAATAAGGTGCGAAGATGTATGCAAAAGCTTCAGCGATCGCTCCACCTCCCCAAGCACTGCCTAATCATAGACGTTGCAACAAGGTGGAACTCCACCATGCACATGGTTGAGGCTGTGCGAACAGAGGCAGGCTGTAATGCATTTGTGGGAGGATACACGGGCAGGCAGTTTGAGGGAAGACATGGAATTGTCAGGTGTGCAGTGATCAAAGCTGAAAGACCTATGTAAAGTCCTTCAGTGCATTGAGGAATGCACATGGCTGGTAAGCGCAGACGATGCCATCATAAGCATGAGCATACCACTTATGCGTCTGCTCATGCAAACTTTGACGCACATTAAGGATCATGCGTCTGCAGCGGAGGAGGAGGAGGGAAGCCTTGATGACAGTCAGCCATTGTCAGCGAGGGCAACTGACCTGGACAAGATGGAGGAAGAATAGGAAGAGGATGAGGGGGATGATTTTTTTGGGAGGAGTATGCTTCTCAGGGAGCAAGAGATAATGTTGGCGTGCCAAGGTAAGGTCCAGGGTTTATGCGTGACTGGAGGGATGTGGATTTCCAAGAACGTGCTCCTCCACCCACCATTGGCAGTGCATCATTGACACCTGGAACATTGGCCCACATGTGTGATTATGCCTTGCGGATCCTAAAAAGGGACACCCGCATTGCCAAAATGATGAAGGATGACGACTACTGGTTGGCCAGCATCCTGGACCCATGCTATAAAGGCAAATTACAGAACATTATGCCACAGGAGAACCTAGAAATAATATTGGCTAACAAACAAGCAACTCTGGTAAACCATTTGTTGGAGGCATTCCCAGCACACAGCAGAGGTGCTGGTTCTCCCACGAGCCGTAAAGGTAAAAATGGAAGAGGTGTTCGTGGTGCACACAGCCGAAGTGGCATTGGAGACAGGGGTTTCATGACCATGTTGTAGACTGATTTTTCAAGTACCGCTCACACGACTGCTAATACAGAATCGATTGCAAGTGACAGGAGACAGCAGTTGTCAACTATGGTTACAAACTACTTCTCCTTTCATATCGATGTTCTCCCTCACAGGTCATTCCCCTTTGACTATTGGGCCTGTAAACTGGACACCTGGCCTGAATTGGCACAATATGCCTTACAGGAGCTCGCTTGCCCTGTTGCTAGTGTGTTATCTGAAAGAGTCTTCAGCACTGCTGGATCAATCCTCACAGAAAGAAGGACCCGTCTGTCGACCCAAACTGTTGATGATCTAACCTTCATTAAAATGAACCATGCATAGGTTTCAAAAGGATTTTGTCCCACCATCCCCTGATGACACATAGGTGGCAATAATAATGTCTCGCTTTTATCCTCCTCTTCCTCGTACTTCTCCACTTCCTCCATTTGCAGTGGCTGAATGTACAGCCTACACATCAACATATGGCATTTATTCAACCACCCTAACTGGGCTGCCCCCCCAAGGCCGGGGTCACCCCCTGGCGCTCCCGGGCAAGTGCCGTTGACCTGAACAGGTGAGTGGGCCCACTCTTGGGCGACAGCACTGGCACAGGGCCCCTCATAGAACAGTAAAGTGTCTCTGACAGTGGGGGGGCCCACTCACCGTCAGACACACCGGCGTACTATGAGGGGCCCTGTGCCAGTGCCGCTGCCCATGAGTGTGCCCCCCCTGCTTGCTCAGGGCCCAAGCACTTGCAAGACTTACCTCTCCCTGCTCCACCGCTGTGTAATCTGGCCAGTTAAATCCTTCACAGGGACGTGCACTACAACTTTGCTGAATTGATCGATGATGGTTAAAACGTATCTTTGGCCAGTCCTGCTGGGCTCTACCTTCAGATGATCAATGGCTAACATTTGTAATGGACGTTGACTCACAATCGGATGCAGGGGTGCTTTATGATCAGCTTTCACAGTTTTACTAGTCACAGACGTGTGACATTCCTGCCACCATTTTTCAATGTCTCCTCTCATGGCAATCCAATAGAATCGCCTACGGCCTGTGGCTTCTGTCTTTTGCACTCCAAAGCGACCAGACAGATCATGATAGGCAGTGATGACCATGTGTACATCTCTTGCTGTCATCACAATTTGATGGAGACAAGTAACAGTGATGGGATCCACGCTACTGCAATACAGCAACCCTTTATTCACAAACAACCATTTTCGCAGTCTCCACAGACAAATTTATTGAGGGTCAGCATCACCTCTGCAAATTCTACTGGGAGGTTTTCCCGTGATTAGTAATTTCCAAAATTTCAGCAATCACTCGACTTTGCTTCTGGACTTTTATCCATCTAGTTTCCTGTAGCGGAGACTCTGGACTGGCTTACTGACACTGAAATATATACGAATATTTAAAAAGTACCACAACACTGTATACTGTTGTACACTTCGAATACATTTCCCTTTTTATAATTTTTAGATTCTGCTGTAATCCGTACTGAGCCTGTGACAGATTGTGTCAGACTCTGCAAAACTATAAGGAGATTTAAAATGACACCAACACTGTATGAAGCTGTACGCTTGTAATACATTACCCTTTTTGTACATTTTATATTCTTGTCTAATCCATACTGAGCCTGGGAGTGTATTTTTCTGACTCCGGAAATATAGACGGATCTTTCCAATTACCAATGGACTGGATACACCTTGTATCTGCTGATACAGTACCTTTTTTCAACTTGTTTTAGTACGTTTAAATCCATACTGACTGAGTGAGCGGGTGTGGTTGACTCATGAAATCTTGTGGTTGGAAAAAAGAATGGAAATACATGGAAACATCAACTAAACTTAGGTTAATATGGTGTAGGTCCACCTTTTGCGGCGATTACACCCTCGATTATCTGAGTTATCGATTCATACAAGGTGTGAATTGTTTCCAAAGGAATTGTAGCCCATTCTTCAGTTAAAACACCAAACAGTTCTTGGAGCGACAATGGTGGCGTAAATCGACGTATAAATTGAAACTAAAAAATCTGCCATAAATGATCAATAATGTGGAGGTCTGGGGATTGTGGGGGACATATGAGATGCTCAACTTCATTACAGTGTTACTCCTGCCATGCTTTAACGATTCGAGCTGTATGAATTGGTGCATTATCATCCTGAAAGATGGCGTTCCCCTCCGGGAACAGTGCTTGATCCATAGGATGCACTTGGTTGCCCAAAATGCCTAAATAATCGCGGCTGTTACTTCTACAATTAAGGGATATCATTGGCCTGGCGTATGTCCACGAAATATCACCCCAGATCATCCGCCATGTTTTACTGTTGCGAGAAGGCAGTCTGGATTGAATGTTTCTTTAGGCCATCTACAAACGTACACTCGGCCGGAGGTCATAAATAGGGTAAACGATGATTCGTCTGAGAAAATAGTCATTAGCTCAATAGTCATTTTCTGTACGTTTCTACACCACTCTAAACGCATGGAAACATTTGTCATTGAGAGAAGCGTTTTTACAATTGCAGCGATTACGTGGAATCCAGATTTGTGTAGCTCGCGACGAACAGTTTTCGTGGAAACTGTGTTCTGTAGGTGTTCATTGAGCTCTGCATTGATTTTCTGAGCAGTGGTCTTGCGATCCTCTTTCCAAATTTGCTTTACAGTCCGACAGTAACTCACTCAGTCTACTTCGACTTTCGGCCGGACCTGTGCTTTGCTGCGGACGTTTTTCCTTCTCTTTCAAAAGCAGTCATTAATTTGGAGACAGTACCGCTTGACACGCCAAGCATTTGGGCACTTTCTGTTACACTAGCGCCTGCCATACCAGCATCAACAATTTGGGCTCTTTGAAAACCAGAGAGGTCTGCAATTGGTATAAGTTTTTCCTCAATGTTCTTAGAATTATGCAAAACAAACAGTTAATTTACACACACATATCATATGACACAAATAATCAACTACAAAACATTAACATATGGCACGGTTTGCATGTTTATAACATGTTTGAAGATTTTGATGACAACATGTTAGGTGTTTGATTGCATTATTTGATCCAACCCCTGTATATACGGAGTGTGTATAAAAGCCCTCACCGCCGACTGCCATTTTCCTTCTGCCCATCTTTACAGTAGGGAGAGGTTGCTGACGCTGTTTATGATTTGGGATACCCTTAGGCCTGTAAACAGAAGTTGTGTGCTTGCGCTGAACGCAATTGTTGTGTTCTGTCAGTGTGCAGTGACAGGGGAGGATTTCTGGTGTGAAGCAGCGCTAGGCATTAGGCTGCCTGCCAGTGACAGGGACCATTTTCTTTTGTGCAGCAGCGCTGATTATTAGCCTGCCGTATTGCAGTATTGCTGTGTGGACACTGCTGTGCAGACTGCTTTTTACACAGCACTCCTACTTTTAGTCTGTTTTCCTGCAGTGAACGAACATTCATGATTTCACACACCATATAGAGCTGTGCGATTCTCACACACTACCGTGTACCAGATGGTATCATGTATAAATACATACTGACTATCTTTATGAGACTACGGAAATATATAGGGAGCTTAACATTTTCTATTACACCATATACATCTGGTATTTGATGATACAGTACCTTTGCTCTTAATTTTTGCTTACGGTATAATGCATACTGAGTGAGCGTGTGTGATTTACTCATTCAATATACCGTATATACTCGTCTATAAGCCGACCCGTGTATAAGCAGACCCGTGTATAAGCCGACCCCCTAATTTTGTCACAGAAAACTGGGAAAACTTATTGACTCGCGTATAAGCCTAGGGTGGAAAATGCCGAAGCTACTGCCCTTATAATACTGCACAGTGAGCGGCCCCTTACAATGATGCACAGTTAACAGTGGCCCCTTATAATGCTGCACAGTGAGCAGCCCCTTACAATGATGCACAGTTATTAGTGGCCCCTTATAATGCTGCACAGTGAGCGGCCTCTTACAATGATGCACAGTTATTCGTCAGTTATTCGTGGCCCCTTATAATGCTGCACAGTGAGCGGCCCCTTATAATGATGCACAGTTATTAGTGGCCCCTTATAATGCTGCACAGTTATTAGTGGCCCCTTATAATGCTGCACAGTGAGCAGCCCCTTACAATGATGCACAGTTATTAGTGGCCCCTTATAATGATACACAGTTATTAGTGGCCCCTTATAATGCTGCACAGTGAGCGGCCCCTTACAATGATGCACAGTTATTAGTGGCCCCTTATAATGCTGCACAGTGAGCGGCCCCTTATAATGATGCACAGTTATTAGTAGCCCCTTATAATGCTGCACAGTGAGCAGCCCCTTACAATGATGCACAGTTATTAGTGGCCCCTTATAATGCTGCACAGTGAGCAGCCCCTTACAATGATGCACAGTTATTAGTGGCCCCTTATAATGCTGCACAGTGAGCAGCCCCTTACAATGATACACAGTTATTAGTGACCCTTTATAATGCTGCACAGTGAGCGGCCCCTTACAATGATTCACAGTTATTAGTGGCCCCTTATAATGCTGCACAGTGAGCGGCCCCTTACAATGATGCACAGTTATCAGTGGCCCCTTATAATGCTGCACAGTGAGCGCCCCCTTACAATCATGCAGAGTTATTAGTGGCCCCTTATAATGCGGCACAGTGAGCGGCCCCTTATAATGATGCACAGTTATTAGTGGCCCCTTATAATGCTGCACAGTGAGCAGCCCCTTACAATGATGCACAGTTATAAGTGGCCCCTTATAATGCTGCACAGTGAGCGGCCCCTTACAATGATGCACAGTTTTTAGTGGCCCCTTATAATGCTGCACAGTGAGCAGCCCCTTACAATGATGCACAGTTATTATGGCCCCTTATAAATGCTGCTGCCTCAATAAAAAAAAAACCTATATACTCACCTCATCCCTGCTGCTGCAGCTGCTGCTCCTCAGCATTGCGGGCTCTGCACAGTGACTGTTCAGGCAGAGGGCGACTTGAACGTCACTGCCAGAGGAAGCAAGACAGCAGAGCGACGCGCAGCGGTGGAACGGGGGACAGGTGAATATGGCTCCCTCCGCTATACTCACCTCTCCTAGCATGTCTCTTGCAGCCCCAGTGCTTATTCCCTCTTCTCAGCACTGTTCTTCCTGCTTTCAGCGGTCACGTGGTGTGTGGTGGTGGAGTCGCTCATTACATATGCACCTATGTAATGAGCTGCACCAGGTGACCGCTGAAAGCAGGAAGAACAGCGCCGAGAAGATGGAATAAGCACGGGGGGCTGCAAGAGACATGCTAGGAGAGGCGAGTATGATCTCCTACACCCCCGCCCGGCTGACCCCGGTATATGACTCGCGTATAAGCCAAGAGGGGGACTTTCAGCCCAAAAAAATGGGGTGAATATCTCGGCTTATACGAGTGTATATACGGTATGCGGAGAAAAACATTTTACCCTATACACCTCCTATCTTGTGATACAGTACCTTTGACATTTTGTATTACGCTGAAATCCATACTGGGTGACTGTCTGAGGGTGACTACGGAAATATATATGGAGATTGAAATTGTACGCTACAATACATATACTTGCTATCTTGTTATCCAGTATCTTTTTTAAACATTTTCTATTATGGTATAATCCAGACTGAGTGAGCATCTGAGGGTGACTCCGGAAATATATACAGAGATTTACATTTAGCCCAATACTGTATCCAGCTGTACGCTTTTGATACAGTACCCTTTTTTTTGCAATTAACATTCTGTTGTAATCCATACTCAGCCGGTGATTGTCTGTCTATTACTCCGTAAATATATTTGTAGATATACGATTATCACAACACTTTATACAGCTGTAAGCTTGTGATACATTACCCATTTACTGCTGTTTAGATTCCGGTCTAATGCATACAGAGCCAGTGAGAGTCCTTTTCTGACTATGGAAATATATATGGAGATTTACAATGACCCCTACACTGTATACAGCTTTACGCTTGTGACCTATAACCCTTTTATTGCTTTTAACTTGTTGTGGTGTAAGCCATAATGAGCCTGAGAGCGTCTGTGTCAGACTCCTGAAATATATACGCAGATTTAGAATGTTACAGCTATAATATATATATATATATATATATATATATATATACACACACCCCTGGTGTCTGTTGGTACTGTACCCTTTCTCAACTTTCTATATTCTTGTCGAATCTATACTGGGCCTGAGAGCGTCTGTGTCTGCCTCCTGAAATGTATACGGAGATTTAGAATGTTTAAACTTTACTATAAATACTTGGGATATGTTTATACTGTGCCCTTTTTTCAACTTTGTATATTATTGCCTAATCCATACTGAGCCTGACAGCGTCTGTGTCAGCCTCGTGAAAGACATACAGAAATTTTTTCTATTTTCACTATACTATATAGTAGCATAGTTATTAAGGTTGAAGAGAGACTTTAAGTCCATCTAGTTCAACCCATATCCTGTCCTAACCTGCCCTAACATGTTGATCCAGAGGAAGGCAAAAAAAAACCATGTGGCAAACAGTAATCTTCACATTGGGGAAAAAAATTCCTTCTACATACCTGCTATCTGTTCATACAGTACCCTTTGTGCCAGAAAGTCCTCCTCCACCCACCAGTCAAAGTGTCTCATTGACAACGTGAACATTGGCCCACATGTGTAATTATTTCTTGCGTATCTTTTTATATTATGGGGTTATCCATACTGAGTGTGTGAGAGTCTGTGTGTTACTCCTGAAATATATATGTATATTTAAAAATTATCCCAACACTGCATACAGCTGTAAGCTTGTGATACATTACCCATTTACTGCTGTTTATATTCCGGTCTAATGCATACAGAGCCAGTGAGAGTCTGTTTATGACTATGGAAATATATACGGAGATTTTCAATGACCCCTACACTGTATACAGCTGTACGCTTCAGATCCAATACCCTTTTACTGCTTTTTACATTGTGGTGTAATCCTTAATGAGCCAGAGAGCGTCTGTCTGCCTCCTGAAATATTTACATACATTTATAATGTTTAAACTATAATATATTTTATATATATATATATATATATATATATATATATATATATATATATATATATATATATATATATATATACACACACACACACACACACACACCTGGTATCTGGTGTTACTGTACCCTTTCTCAACTATTTATATTACTGTGTAATCCATAATGAGGCTGTGAGCGTCTGTGTCTGACTCCTGTAATATATACGTAGATTTACAATTATCCCTAGACTGTATACTGCTGTACGCAACTTACACAGTACCATATATGTGGTGGTATTTTGTTTTTTTTTTTTAAACACAAATTTTGAACTATGGTGAAGGAGGCTGCGGATGTGGGCATGGAGGGCCAGCTAGTACTGATGGTGGTGCATCTGCTGGTATGGCCAAAAGCACAATAGCAGCTAAGGCAGGAGGTGTTGAGACGGCGCCATGGTCTGGCTCAGGAAGGCCTGGAAGGCTACCTTTTCATGGATTGGGTAAACCACTTTTATTTCCAACATATGGTATTACATTTAAAAATTTAAGAGGAAAGTAAAGGAAAGAAAGGGAAGGGTTAGGAGGTTAGGATTAGGAATGAAAATCCCCTGTGAAGACAGGGAGCCCCCCAGATGGTGGATAGACAGGTAGACATACAAAGTAATGACATAATTACATAAACGCTAATGTTACACTTTTTAAATTCAGTACATTAAGTTCCCTAAGATTGTTTTTTTCCACTGCTTAGTACCATCTTCTATAAATAAACAACCGGTCTCATGAGTGTCAATACAGTCAATGCAAGAAAGCGGGCGGCACCGCTATTACCGTACTGAGATCCGTGGCTGGCAGCAGGCGGAGAGCTCACATGCAGGATTCCCGGGTGCTTGACCTCATAGCAAAACGATAGTGGTATCCAAGAGAAAAAGGTCGCACTCTGCGGGATAATGATGAATGTTTATTGACACTGAATTACATGTCACGTCGGGGATGTGAAGGAGAGTGTGTCAAATGGCTGACTACGACCCGTGGAAGCGCTCAAGTAGCGTGAAACGGCCGTAGTCAGCCATTTGACACACTCTCCTTCACATCCCCGACGTGACATGTAATTCAGTGTCAATAAACATTCATCATTATCCCGCAGAGTGCGACCTTTTTCTCTTGGATACCCCGGTCTCATGAGTGTGCTTGACATCCGAATACAAAGATCAGAAAGCATAAAATTTTGGCAGCTTAAAACCATCAGCTATAAACAATCAAACAAACAAACTGTCACCTAAGCTTTATATTGTATACAGGACCTTAGAAAGCGTTGTAATATAAAAAATTGTGACATAGCGCACGTACCGATTACCTATCCAAAAACTAAAAAAAAAAAAAAATATTCCCTAAAAAGAAATAAAGCCGCCATTAATGTCAGAATCCTTACAATCTTCAAGTGATTTCAATTAGGGTGTTGATCTGATTGAGATAGTCTAGAGAGTCCAGGAGAAGCCATAGAAGATAATATTCCTGTGTTTTGCAAGAACTCAGCACCCTCCTCTGGTGAGGATATACCAGTCATGTTTGATGCAAATTGGACCTGCAGAATAGAGTATGGAGTCCATTTGTAGGGAAGGCCTGCTCGACGGAGTTCTTTTGTTGTAGTTTGAAATGATTTCCTTTTTATCCAAGTGTCTTGCGAAAGGTATTTGTAAAAGGATAAGTGACTATATGGAGATGAAAGAAATGTTGGTTCCTTGGAGATTTTTAGAAGCGTGTTCCTGACCCAGTTGGGGTAGAATGAGATGCTAACGTCCATGGCTACATCAGGTGGAAGACAAGGGTGTCTACGAATTCTAAAAGCTTTCTCGATTAGATTTCTCTCTTCAATGTTTGGAATAGTGGGGTGAATCATAGAAGAAATGGAGCTTTTCAAGTGGAAGGACGGGACTTTTTCGTGGACCATCCATAATCTTGATATTGGTTCTCCTTTTAAAAGCTTCATATGCGGGCAAACTGTTTGTAAAGAAATCTATGTCCTTTTGAATTTTCAACCCGGATTCTGTAACTGTAGCTAAAATCTTAATTACCCCAGCACATAGAGATGCATATTCTGAATAAGGAGATTTAACCCTATTGTAGTCATGAGAAGGACTGTGTGACATTTCGATAGCATTCAAATGAAAATCTTCTAAAAATAGTAATAGTGTCTTTTGGAATAGCTATTTTACTAAAGCTTCGGAGGCCTTAGCTTGCTTAGAGCCTGTGTTTTTTTGCTTTTAAATCAGTGTTTTGGAAACATTATCTCTAATGTTTTTTTTCCAAAAAAAAAGCCACATGGATTTTAACAAAGCTTTGAGCATTCTAGCCCTAAACCCCTCTGTAGGGTATGCATCTGAAGCTGGTTTTTCATCAATTATGTCTTAGACGTATTATGCCTTCCATTGTTGTATGGCTTCTCATGATCCCAATAATCTATATCGATTTGGGTGGTATAGTTTTCTCGGGACTCAATCACAGTTACAGTTGTCATGTTTGACAATATCATCACAGATTGAGCCTGAGGAATTAGATTCCTCATAATCCGTGTCAGCAAATATGTCACTTCCCCCCCGATTCAGGTAAGATAAGATAAGATAAGATAATCCTTTAATCGTCCCACCATGGGGAAATTCAGAGCATTACAGCAGCAAGGCAGGAACAAGTACAGATACAGATGCATAAAGGCATTACATTGACAGTACGTAGGTACATATACGAAAAAAACAAAAAACAAAAAATGTAACCGGACTGTCACAACTTTGGATCTATCAGTTCTCTGTTTGGGTCGTTCTCCGTTTTGGACAGTGCTGGTTATGCAGCCTAACTGTAGCAGGAAAGAAGGACTTTCGATAGCGCTCCCTCTCACATTTAGGATGAAGTAGCCGGTCACTGACAGTACTGCACCTCTTTGTCACAGTCTCATGCATGGGATGGGAATCATTCTGCACCATGTAGCTCACCTTGGCCAGTATCCTCCTGTCGCCTACTTCCTGAACTGGGTCAAGGGGGCATCCCAGGACAGAGCTGGCCCTTCTAATCAGTTTGTCCAGCCTATTCCTGTCCCTGGTTGATATGCCACTACCCCAGCACGCCACACCAAAGAAGATGACTGATGCCACAACAAAGTTGAAGAAGGATGCAAGGAGTGCCCCTCTAACTCCAAAGGCTCTCAGCCTTCTGAGCAGATAAAGCCTGCTTTGGCCCTTCCTGTACACTGCATCCAAGTGATGGGCCCAGTCAAGCTTATTATTGAGGATCACACCAAGGTACTTATAGGTGTCGACTATCTCAATGTCATTTCCCTGAATGTTCACCACTACTGGTGGATTTTTTGCCCTTGCGAAAGTCCACCACCAATTCCTTGGTCTTCCCGGAATTAATCCTAAGGTGGTTCCTCTGACACCACTCCACAAAAGCTTGGTTAGTATCTCTGTACTCTCTTTAATCTCCTCCTGTGATGAGGCCTACTATTGCAGAGTCATCAGAATACTTCTGCAAGTAGCAGCTAGATGAGTTGCACCTAAAATCCGCAGTGTACAGTGTGAAGAGAAAAGGGGCAAGAACTGTACCTTGAGGTGCCCCTGTATTGCAGATCACTGTGTCTGACACACTGTCCCGAACCTTTACAAACTGAGGTCGGTTCGTGAGGTAGTTAAGGATCCAGGTGGAGAGTTGGAGGTTCACACCAACAAAGCCCAGCTTGTCTCTCAGTAGACCTGGCTGTATGGTGTTAAAAGCACTAGAGAAATCGAAGAACATTATTCTCACAGTGTTCCCAGGTTTCTCCAGGTGAGAGAGAGTCCTATCTAGAAGGTGGATAATGGCATCATCCACACCAATGCCCGGCCTGTAGGCAAACTGGAGAGGGTCCATATCCGAGCTCACTAGAGGACGGAGACGTGTGAGAACCAATCTCTCTAATACCTTCATCGGGTGTGATGTCAATGCTACAGGTCTATAGTCATTAAGGTCTTTCGGATAAGGTTTCTTCGGAACTGGTACCACACACAATAATTTCCACAGTTGTGGTACTATACCCATTCTCAGGCTCATATTGAACAGATATGTAATGATCTCACTCAGCTGGTGCCCGCAGGTTTTGATTAGCCTTGCACTGATGCCGTCAGGACCTGCAGCCTTCAAAACTTTGATCTTATTCAGTTCTTTTGCAACCTGGGTACTTGTGAAGAACAGACCCTGGCTCAGTTGACAAGTTGCAGCAGGGGGTGAGGTTATTGTAGCAGAGAGGTGTGAATGGTATGCAGGGGCAGGAGCAGCCAGTGTGTGATTAAATCTGTTAAAGAATAGATGAGGTTATGAAGGTGACCCCATACCCTTCATAACTTCCGCCAAATGTACAGTATGCAAATCTTCAAGTTAATTGTTGGACTTATATGAGTTATATGAGTGGTCTGATAAATTTTCTTTGTTATTACACCGTTTTAGAAGTTGAAGATTACAGGCTTCTTCTTTCTCCCCTTCCCATATCCTATTATCATTATACCCATTCCTCCCCGGGACAAACACTGGCGCATTGTTCATGAGCCTGCCATCAGCAATCAATTTGGGTGAAAGGGATCTGCCAGGGTTTTGTCATATAGAAATTGCATTACGATCTTAATGATTTTCCTCTTTAAGCACTGCTAAATCCAATATGTGACAATTCTCCCCTAAGCCACCAAATCTTGCCCAGTATGGAGGATGCAGTTTCTCCCTCCTCTGATCCACAGTGTCTCCGCCACCTTGTCTCCTCTGCTGCTACGCGCTGCCTTCACTCCCCATCTCCATCGCAAATGTGAAGCCTCTCCCTGCAGCTGTCAATGATTATTCATGCACCCCTGATGAATTTACCGCCACTTCTCCTGGATTCCCAGCCGCTCCTGCAGCAACTGATGAGTCCACCGCTGCCTCTCCTGGCTGCTCCTGCATCCTCTGAAGAGTTCACCGCTGCGTCTCCCGGGTTCCTGCCTGCACCCGCTGTCACTGGCTTTGAAGTGTATACTGCCGCCTTCCCCGGGCTACCGCCTGCTTCCTTCCCCGCTGCTGCAGATAACGCCGCTCCTCCTGACCTCCGGCTCCCTGTGTCCTGCCCAGCAGCAGGCTTACCACCGCTCAGGATCAGCCCCGACAACGATGACTTTACAGCTTTAACCGGCGGTCTTCCTGAGTCGCGCCTTCCCACGGCCTCACAACGCTGATGCCAGCATGTATCCTCCGGTACATTTGCTGTGGCCTGCAGACTCTTCTTCGCGCCCTCAGCCCTGGGATTTCCCAGAGCCTCCTGAGCCATCGGCTTCCATCTCGCTTGTTCAGACGCTGCAGCTCCAGACGGCTGGTTAAGTTGTTTTGCTCTGGGGGAGAGGAGGCCTACCTTGGATCTTCTCAGTGAGCTTTTTTGGCCATCAATAAAGTTTTTCTTCATTGGATCCTGAATTTCTTCCTTTCTTACTCCAGTCACGTTCCAACAAGATTGTAATTCCAAAATTCCGCTTTTAGTACGCTTTTGCAGGATTAAATAGGGGAATACCAGGAGCTCATGGTAAAAAGGTCTGCTCCCTTCACCTGCAAACCAAGCCCCGTAAAACACATTTAAAGCCGGATCATCAGGAACTGGTTTTGGCTTACATTGGCAAAGCAGCATCCAGCTCTATCGCCCCCTCTTCTGAAGTTTCAAAAAATGCAAGCACTGAGTCGTCAGTGCAGGCTTCTGGTCAGGAAAAACCCCTTTCCTTGTGTCATTAACCCCCACCAAAAGTGAAGGATGCGGCAGGTCACACTTCAGAAAACTCCATGGAGCTCTTTTCACATACCTTGCCTGGGTTATCAAGTCAAATCCTGAATTCCCCAGTCCAACATGAATCTGACATGGAGTGCACTGATGCACAGCCACTGCTAGATTATTCTGCTGGTACATTGACCCAGAGCAATACATTTCCCTTGAAGTCTAGTGAGCCTGAATCAGACCTCGATGAAACTCAGATGCCCCTTCCCGCATACTATACCACCTTACACGGTGACACAGAGGAAGGTGCAGATGAATGGAAGAGGAGGTGATGGATGACCCAGTTGTTGACCAGGATTGGCATCCATTGGGGAAGAGGGTAGCGCTGGCAATAGCTCATAAGAGGAGAAGGATCCACATCAGGCAACGACATCACAGCAGCGGCTATCTGGCAGAACCGTAGCTGTACAAAAAGTTGTTTAAAAAAAAAAAAGTTGCAGGACAGCTTGGCCTGACGGTCAAATTAGCACAGCATGCAAGGCCTGCAAATTTATACCATAGTACGAAGAGTGCAGTATGGCACTTTTTTAACCAAAATCCTATTGATGAGGCAAAGGTTATCTGTAAGAAGTGCAGAAGGACCTTTAGCCGAGGTAAAAATCTCAGAAATTTGAATACCAGTTGCATGCTGACACATTTAACTACCATGCACTTGCAAGCGTGGACGGACTACAAAACCTCAGGTAGCACATGTGCCCCTGCTCCGTCTGAATGTATCCAGCAATGCTCCATCGCTTCCCCCACTGAAAGCTCACCGGTAAGCACACCACCAGCAAGTTATGTTGAGATTTCGTCGCAATGGCAAAGCAGTCAGGGAATCACTATGTTTTGGCTACGAAAGACTGAATCTAGGCCACCACCACCACCATCACAAACCCTCTCTCGGCCCGTCAGGTCCACCGCTAGTTCCCCCATATGCAGGTCTTAAGTCCAGCTCACCCTACCAGACACTCTGAGTAGGACAAGAAAGTACTCATCCTCTCATCCGCGTACACTGGCTTTGAACAGCTACATTGCCAAACTGATCTCATTAGAGATGATGCCCTTACGTTTGGTTGAAAGCGAAGCGTTCCGAGATCTCATGGCCTACGCTGTCCCACGCTATGACCTACCCAGTTGGCACTTCTTTTCTCGAAAAGCCATCCCTGTCCTCCACCTGCATTTTTCTTTTTGAACCAATCTTAATTTATTGGTTTTTAAACATGACAAACAAAAACTGACAAAAAACATCAGTGCTACAACATTAGCACATAACATGACAGAAGACGACATAAGCATTAACATACAGTAAATGTCTTGCCTTAAAATTAAAACAGGAAAAAACAAAACAAAAAACAAATCAGGCTTATCTCCCGGAATGATAGTGTAATAAGTCTCTTGCCATTGGATGTATTTCAAAGGTAGGACGCAAACCCCACACACTGAAACAGTAGAACCAGTTTGCAAACGTATGTTATACATCACATGACCTTGACACATTTGAATACCGGCTTTGCAGCCAGTGATTCCATATACGCTGAGTCTTCTTTTTTTCAGAGGCTGTTTGTGTAAGGGCTAATTCATGCTCACAGTGAAAGTTAATTTTTTCAACTTCTTCTGTAATGGTTGGAACTGTAGCACATTTCCATTTAGCCGCCACTAGCAATCTAACTGCTATCATTATGTGAGATAAGGCCCCCCTAATCATATGCGGAAACTCCTCTGTTCCAATATGTAAAATTAGCAGGCTAGGAGACAGCGTCAGGCCTACCCCAAGGACTTCTAGTATTAATCTTGCAATGTCTTTCCATAGATTATTCAGAGCTGGACAGTCCCACCACATGTGTTCAAGTGTTCCCCGAAGCCCACATCTCCTCCAGCATGATGGGGATTGGTCCGGGCCAAAGTGAGCCACTTGTACCGGAAACCTATACCAACGAAGGTGAATTTTTTTCAATTGTTCAAGATGGGTAAGACATGATGAGACCCGTAACACCTCTCCCAGAGCATCTCTCCAAGCCCCCGGCTCCAGGGATATACCCACTGAATGATCCCAGAGAGACATATAAGGAAGTTTTATATCCACATCTGGATCATTCAGAACCTTGTATAGGATGGACAGTCCTTTGGGGCCGGATTCTGGTATTAAGAAATATCCATTAGCTCTGCGATCTATTTTGGAGTTAAAAAAGGGTAATTCCGGTGAAGTTGACAAAAGATGGCGTATCTGTAAGTATTGATAGAAATATCTGTGTATACCTGGGTGGTCGGATTCTAAGTGATCAAAGGGCAGAGTCCCCGAGCTCCCCATCAAGTCCTGAAGGTTCCTAATCCCCGCCGTTATCCAGACTTGTAAGTCTAAATATGGAATATGTGCCTCAAGAGCTCTCAGAGACAATACTTAGGGGGATTTTAATTAGGGACGGGGCTATTTTCCTCCAATACTGTAATGTACCAATGGTAGCATTGTTGGCAAACCTGGTGTATACTGGCTAATCTTAATAGCTTAAACTAGGCGAGGAGAGTTCCTTTTAGCATAGAATATTTTAATTTGAAGCCATCTGTGGTCCCTGTCCATATGCCACCAGTCCCTGAGTCCAGTTAGAACAGATGCTCTGTGATATGCCAAGAGGTTCGGCATACCCATACCTCCCAAAATCATTTGGATAATATAATAGGTTACTCGCTATCTGTTCTGTCCAGCCATATAATTGCTGTCTAGAAAGTCTAGTCATTTTTTTATGTCTTCGATTATTACAGACATTGTATTTTTGTGTGTATTAATCCTTCATATATTTCATGTTGTAAGGTAACAGCACCACCTGCTGGCCGTTTAATGCATAGATTCTAGTTTAATTTGCAATGTCTTGTGGGAAGTTCCTATGGCATTGTGGGATTGATCCTGTTGCATCATGGTCTTATTTATGACACTGCGAAGGGAACAGTAGCCATTATTCCTCCATGTGTCTTAGGAGAAACTACACCATTCGTGTTCTTCATGCTCCTTAAACAGCCTGCTCTAAGCATAGTTGGTAAGCACTATCTAGGTGTTATAATCCTGTGTTTATCAATACGTTTGTTGTACTAAGTAGGTAATAATCAGTTTGTATATTACCTCATGTTACCTGTGTATTGCAGACTATCTGTATTTTATGCTCTGTGCAGTTATATATTCTGAAATGCTCCTGTTATTGCATCCTATAGTTTCACCCTTTCCTGTCACATCTGCAATCAATAAAAGAAGGTTACAATTTTACAGCCTCTTTTCTTAAAGAAGACAGGGGGTTTAGCTACATGTCTCATTGCACACCCTGCTAATGTGCATGAGGACAGTATACTATCCTTGGCTGTTTATGTGCCCAGATATAATGATTGGCCATTCTTTGAAGTAACAGGATATTCCTATTAGGAATTTTAAAAGGGATGCGCCTAAAGAAATAGATAATTTTGGGAAGTATTATTTTTAAAATATTGATTCTCGCTATCCATGAGGTCATAATATTATGAAGTTTATCTAACTCTGATGTAATACAGTTAGGTCCATATATATTTGGACGGAGACAACATTTTTCTAATTTTGGTTCTAGACATTACCACAATGAATTTTAAACAAAACAATTCAGATGCAGTTGATGTTCAGACTTTCAGCTTTCATTTGAGGGTATCCACATTAAAATTGGATGAAGGGTTTAGGAGTTTCAGCTCCTTAACATGTGCCATCCTGTTTTTAAAGGGACCAAAAGTAATTGGACAATTGACTCCAAGGCTATTTCATGGACAGGTGTGGGCAATCCCTTCGTTATGTCCAGAAACATTTGGGCCCAACTGCACCCTGAAAGAAATATAAAAAGTGCACAAAAAACATACAAACTTGCCAGTCCTACTCTAACCTTTTTTTGAGGTTTTCATGTTAGAGTAGGACTGGCAAGTGTAAGGAACTTTGACGCAGTTTGCCAGCTTCCGTATTAAGGCCTTAATATCAACCAATACCTTACATATATTGATATGTTTTTTGTGCCCCCCTATATGGTGTTACTAAGAGGTTGTGAACCAGAAGCCCTGCATTCCCTGTGTGAGCACTGCCACATGCGGATTATTTCTTCTGCACTGGTGTACCACACGGCCAATCCCTGATTGTAGGCTGGCTGTTTCATTTGGTATTTATGCACCTGTGCAGCTGCCATTTTACTTGGGTCCGCTGCACCCTGTATTGGTGCAGATGCATTTAGGCCTGTCTGGTTTGTATCTGAATTTTTTTGGAGGATTTTTTCCCCTATCAAATCCAGCATTCTCCTTGTACCATATTTTGCTTCGCGTCCAGCCACGAACCCTACCTGGTCCGGAGAGATCAGTGATGGAATAATCAATTTCAAACGTGACGCCAGAATCTTTGTGAATAGCTTGACATCACAGTTCAAAAGTGCTAGAGGTTTAAAATGCCTGGGACCGTGGGGGACTTCCCCGGTTTAGGGAGGGTAGTGATCGTAGCCTCCAAACCGGCTGTAGACTCTTTGCCAGTTTCTCTCCACGCTGTAAATAGACATAATAGAAAGGGAATCAAATTTTGTTGAAAGCATCGGTAATAGACATTTGAGAATCCATCCGGACCAGGGGCCCCATATCATTTAGTATGGTTTATAGTGAACTGAACTTCTTCCTCAGTGAAAGGGGCATTCAAAAGCGTTAATTGATCTGGGGAAAAATGGGGCAGATTGATTGATTGAAGATATTTGTCTATTTCTTGTTGATCAGGTTGCGGAGTGGATGTATCTTCTTTTACATTATAAAGATGGGTATAGTATTTGGAAAATACTTCTACAATTTCTAACAAGCTGTCCATCAGAATCCACTAAATATTCCACTCTAGATTTCACTTCCCTATGGCAAACTCTACGAGCTAGCAGGGTACCCGCCCTATCACCCGTGGCATATAATTTATTTCTAAATTTCTTTAGATTATGGGCATATATAGACAGGAAAGTTTCACATAGTTTAAATCTAATCTGGAAAATTTCTTTTGAAACAGCAAGAGAAGGATTAGACTTATTTGTGGACTCTAAATGGTGTAAGCGGGATATAAGGTCATTTCTGCTTTTTTCCCTTTTTACGTTTTAAAAAGGGCGCCTGTTGTAGTAAAATTTCCCTAATCACCGCTTTGAGAGCGGCCCATAGAGTCTCATCAGTGATCTCTTTGGAGTCATTTGTCTGGAAATAGTGCTTCAGTTAAGATTTAACCTTTGCAACTACCCCATCATTCAGTAATAACGACTCATTCAATCGCTACCTGAAGGCTGAGCTAACCTGATGAGAGAGTGCTAGTTGTAGAGAAATAGGCGGTGGTCAGACCATGTGATTAGGCCTATGTCCGCAGATATACACCTCCGGAGGACAGCACTGTCTGTCAAGAAATGATCTATCCTGCTGTATGTATGATGTCGGAAGGAATAGAATGTATAGTCCCTTTCACTCGCATGGGAATATCTCCAGAAATCGTGATAGTGATATTCATGTGCTAGCAATCTTAGCTCCCTCCGACTTCACCTTTTTCCTTGTGAACAATCCAACTTTCTATCCATAGGGAGATTAAAATCCCCACATACTATTTTCTCCCTTGTTCCAATTCGGAAATTTTTATGAAAACTTTCCTCAGAAAAGAATGTTGTCCCTCATTAGGAGCATAACCAGCCGTTATAGTGTGGGGTTCACCATTAAGGGTGCATACAAGAACCAGAAATCTATCCGCCGGGTCAGCATATCTCTGCATGCATTTAAAGGCCACTGTATGCTTCACCATAATACACCCCCCCGCCTTCTTATTAGAGTTATTGGCTAAAAATATATGTGGGAAATGAGGTTGGTGAACCCTACAATTAATCTTCTCTAGCAAATGTGTCTCCTGCAGACAAACAATGTCAGCTCGAGATTTCCTTACTTCCCTCCACAACATAGATCGTTACCAGGGGCGTTTAGCCCTCTCACATTTAACAATAAGAGCTGCACACTCATGATTGTAAAAGTGGGTGAAATACTTTTGCATAAATGTATATATTAATTTTGCCTCAGAGGGGTACTGGCTGTCACATAATTATATCCTATCAGCATATATTCCATCACACTTAAGCTACCAAAGTAGACGCACCTGAACAAACAAAAAAAAACCAGACAAATAAAAAGAAAAAATGAAAAAATTGTAACACATAACCATGAACCGGAATCCTGGCGGACACCGGGTATTGACCGACATAGGTCGGATGTGGCGCAGAATCAAAATCTGCAAAGGGCAAGGTGAAACAGTCACAATCCAGGAGTCCAAACAGAGAAAGGACCCGTCAGCGAGCTCCGGTCATCCCGACCACGACCCTTCCCTCATTTGAAGCCGGAGTCCAGTCTGGATCAATTCTTTTCTCCCCTGCAGACGGCTGTCTAGGTGGCAGTGAAATCTTCCAACTTGTCAGCTTATCTTCTGCTTGTTTAGGAGATGAACATGTCACCGTGTGACCTCCATACATGATGATCAATTTTACAGGATTTAGCTAAGGTTGCTGCTGATAGATCTGGGAATACCTGCAGATTGTTTAGTTAAGTAGGTAATTCAGGAGGTTTCCTCATCTGCTGTATAAATGCATCCTTAGTAGATAAGAAATGGATACGGGCTAAGGTGTCTTTAGGCAGAGCATGATCTATGTGCCTGTGTTTTGGAATTCTATGAATCCTGTCAATCAGGAGATCCCTTGGAGACAGTGTGGGAAGTACAGCTTGTATAAACTTATGCATGAAGGGGGCTAGGTATTTATCAGCTACCTCTTCTGGTATACCCCATATACGAACATTATTTCTCCTTGATCTGTCTTCCAGGTCATGCAATTTGTCAAGCACATGAACTAGTTCCCCCTTAAGTGCCTAATTTTCATCCACCAGGGCATTAATGGAAGTAGCATATTCCACCATTTTGTTTTCAACATGTGAATTATGTTCTCCCAGGGAGCGTATGTCCCCTCTTATTTCTTTTAACATGGAGTGCATGTCCTCTTTTAGGGAGGAACGGATGGAGGCCAAGAATCCCCTCATATCCCCTTTAGTCATTGGGGTAGAGCTGCTATGCCTGTCCCCCTCTGTGTTCATACCTCTTCCAGAGCCTTGTGAGGACATGGAGGACCCGGAGGGGGATGCAGCCGCCATCTTCCCTGAAGCATGTGCAGTCTGTCCCTTAGGAAAGAAATTTGGCAGCCCCGGCAGGGAGCTTCTTTTCTGCATCCTACTGCGTGTCATCATGAGCCCAGATATGTGAGGCAGCCGGCAGTTACTTTTTTGAAGGTCGGGGGTACCGTGGAGAGCTGATATATGCTGCATTCGGTCGGTAGATGCTGTAGCTCTGGCTCTAAGCAGCCATCACAGTCTGCATGCAGGCCACGCCCCCAAAGACCACATTTTCCATGCACTCAAACAATCAGTGAGTGGAAAGGTGCACCTCACAACAGATGCATGGTCCAGTAGGCATGTCCAGGGCCATTACGTGTCCATCACTGCGCACTGGGTAAATGTGGTGGATGCAGGCTCCACAGGGGACAGTGGCGGTGGTGGAACAGTGCTGCCTAGCCAACGGTCTAGGAAACAGTTGGCTGTAGGCGTTCGCCCCTCCTCCTCCTCCTCCAGAAGCAAAAGCTTGTCGACAGAGCACAGTCGCACGAGTATGCCATCCGCGGCTGCCAGTATTGCACACGAGGTGTCCCACTATCGAACAGCTAGTGGTAAGCAGCAGCAGGCTGGTTTAAAGATGATGTCTTTGGTCAACAACAGACAATCCGCTGGGTGCTGGCCGACTACTTACAGCGACAAACTGAGTCATGGCTGGGCAGTCTATATCTTGAGCCAGGCAAGGTAGCCTGTAATAACGGCCGGAATTTTGTGGCAGCCCTAGCACTTGCAATACTTACCTCTCCTTGCTCCAACGCTGTGTAGTCTGGGCAGTGAAATCCTTCACAGAGACGGCCACTACAAATTTGGTGAACTGATCAATGATGGTTAATACGTAGCTATGGCCTTTCCTGCTGGCCTCTACTTTCAGATGATCAGTGGCTACCATTCATAATGGATGTCGACTCACAATCGGATGCAGTTGTGCTTTATGATCACCTTTGACAGTTTTCCTACTCACACACGTGTGACATTCCTACCACCATTTACAATGTCTCCTCTCATGCCAATCCAATAAAATTGCCTACGGGCTGTGGCTTCTGTCTTTTGCACTCCAAAGTGACCAGACAGATCATGACAGGCAGTGAGGACCATGTCTACATCTCTCCCTGTGATCACAATTTGATGGAGACGAGTTACGGTGATGGGATCCACGCTACTGCGATACAGCAAACCTTTCTTCACAAAGAACCGTTTTCGTTGTCTCCACGGACAAAGTAATTGCGGGTCAGCTTCGCCTCTGCAAAATCTCCCAGGAGGTTTTCCCGTGATTAGTAATTCCCAAATTTCACCAATCACTCGACTTTACGTCTGTACTTGCAACCATCTCGCTTCCTGTAGCGGAGCGTCTGGACTGGCTTACTGATACTGAAATATATACGAACATTTAAAAGTACCCAAACACTGTATACTGGTGTACTCTTCGAATGCATTTCCCTTTTTCTTCTTTTTTATATTCTGGTGTAATCCATACTAAGCCTGTGAGTGTCTGTCTCCGGAAATATAGACGGAGTTTTACAATTAGCCCTAGACTGGATACACCTGGTATCTGCTGATACAGTACCTTTTTTCAACATTTTGTATTATGGTGAAATCCATACTGACTGAGCTCCTGAGGGTGACTATGGAAATATATATGGAGATTTAGAATGTTTAAACTAGGCTATACATACCTGGTATCTGGTGATACTCTACCCTTTCTCAACTTTCTACATTCTTGTCTAATCCATACTGGGCCTGAGAGCATCTGTGCCTGCCTTCTGAAATACATATGCAGATTTTTTCTATTTTCACTATACTACTGTATAGTACCTGGCATCTGTTGCTACAGTACCCTTTGTGCCGGAAAGTCCTCCTCCACCCACCACTCTAAGTGCATCATTGACACCTGGAACATTGGCCCCCATGTGTGATTATTTCTTGCGGATCTTCTTTTTAGATTAATATGTGATCCATAATGGGCATGTGAGAGTCTGTGTGTTACTCCTGAAATATATATGTAGACTTAAAAATTAGCGCAACACTGTATACAGCTCTACGCTTATGATACATTACCCATTTACTGCTTTTTATATTCTGGTCTAATCCATACTGAGGCAGTGAGAGTATATTTCTGACTCTGGAAATATATACAGATATACCTGGTATCAGGTGATACTGTACCCTTTCTCAACTTTCTATATTCTTGTCGAATCCATACTGGGCCTGAGAGCGTCTGTGTCTGCCTCCTGAAATAGATACGGAGATTTAGAATGCTTAAACTAGACTATATATACCTGGTATCTAGTGTTACTGTACCCTTTTTCAACTTTTTATAGTATTGTCCAATTCATACTGAGCCTGTGAGCGTCTGTGTCTGACTCAGGAAATATAGAAGGAGATTTACAATGACCCCTACACTGTATTAAGCTGTACGCTTCTGATACAGTACCATATATCTGCTGGTATTTTGGGTACATTTTCACAAAAATTAGGAAGTATGCTTTAAGAGGCCATGGACGTGGGCGGCTAGCTGGTACTGATGGTGGTGGTAGTGCATCTGCTGGTAGTGCCCAAAATACAATACCAGCTAAGGCAGGAGATGTTGAGACTGCGGCATGGTCTGGCTCTGGAAGGCCTGGAAGTCTCCCTTTTCTGGGAGTAGGTAAACCGCTTCTAAAACCGGAGCAACATGAACTGGTTTTGGCTTACATTGCCGAAACAGCCTCCAGCTCTATCGCCTCCTCTTCTGAAGTTTAAAAAAATGCAAGCACTGAGTCGTCAGTGCAGGCTTCTGGTCAGGAACAACCCCTTTCCTTGTGTCCTTCACCCCCACCAAAAGTGAAGGATGCGGCAGCCCACACTTGGGATTACTCCATGGAGCTCTTTTCACATACCATGCCTGGCTTATCAAGTCAAATCCTGAATTCCCCAGTCCAAGATGAATCTGACATGGAGTGCACTGATGCACAACCACTGCTAGATGATTCTGCTGGTGCATTCACCCACAGCACTACATTCATCTCGCACTTTACAGAGCCAGAATCTGACTCTGATGAAACTCAGGTGCCCCTTCCCGCATACTATACCACCTTACACGGTGACACAGAGGAAGGTGCAGATGAAAGTGCCGGTTCCCTGAGCAGGTGGGGGGGCAAACTCGTGGGCAATGGCACTGACACAGGGCCCCTCATAGTACGCAAAAGTGTCTCTGCCGGTGGGCGGGCCCACTTGCTGTCAGACACACCGGCGTAATATGAGGGGCCCTGTGCCAGTACCGTCGCCCACAAGTGGCCCCCCTGCTTGCTCATGGCCACAGCACTTGCAATACTTACCTCTCCCTGCTCCACCGCCATGACGTCTTCTGCGCTTCCTGACAGTGACATTCAGGTCAGTGAGCACGATGACATCATGTCTGTATGCCCTCTGCCTAAACAGTCCAAGTGCAGAGAGCTGGAAGATGTTGACGCTGAGGAGTCCAGAGTAGAGCAGTGCCCAGCAAGGAGAGGTATTTAACTTTTCTAAAGGTTGGGAGCAATTTTTGGGGAGCACTATACACTGGAGAATGAGATATGGGGCCCATCATACACTGGAGCATCATCCATTTGGCCCATCATATACTGGAGCATTCCAAATGGGGTACATCACACACTGGAGCAGCATTTATGGGCACATTATACACTGGAGCATTAGAAATGGGGCCCATTATATATGGAGCATTATTTGGGCCCATAAGACAGTGGAGCATCATCCATGGGGACCAACATATATTGTAGCATTATGTGGAGCTCGTCATATACTGTATGGAACATTATATGTGACCAATTATTCTGTAAGGAGAAATATATGGGGCTCATTATTCTGTATGGCACACTATGTGGTGGCCATAATACTGTATGGAGTAATATACTGTCCATTTTTTGAGCTATTGGAGAATTTAAAATAGATATCAGTCATGTAAGAAGTGAAGTATTTTACATTGTACTATACCAATATTTCTCTGCCGTATCGGAGCATCATGAATTGTGGTATATGTTAAAGGGGCCCACTGACACTCTTTGGCCCGGGCCACACGAAAACCTGGAGCCAGCCCTACCCCCCCCCACAACTTTAGCCAAATAACCCCCAGTTTTCAATGCGTAACTATTATTATAAAGTAAATTAAGGATGACAAGCTTAAGTAATAAGAATTTATGTTGTTGGCATTGAAATGGGCACTGTAGGTGTGTTTACTGTCCTCCACTCCCTGCCGACTTTGCTTCCCCATTGACTTGCATTGGGTTTTGTGTTTCAGTCGGACCCTGACTTTTCCCTATAGTCGGCCGATTTCGTTCGAGTCGACTTTTGAGCAAGTCGGGTTTCATCCGACTCGACCTTAAAAAGGCAAGGTCGCTCATCTCTACTAAATAGTTTCTCTAGGAGTTCTTCTGTTACTTTGGAGCGCAGCATAAATCAATATAATAGAATGCAGCAAACTTACCTTACCAATTCCCTAAAGCTTTCTCCCAATGTTGCCCAGGTACACTGGAAATATCTGTATTTCGTCTTCTGAGTGGATTGACAGCTCACTGATCACAGCGGTAACCAATGCTATTTTGCTGCTGCCAGATATTATTTTGGCCCATTGGCATTACTTTTATTTTTGTGGTTTTCTGTATACTACAATGTAATGCTGTTTAATTTAATATATGGAAACAAATGCTAAGTTTTAATAAAGCGGAGGGAAGCATTGGTAACTTAGGGTATTTTTCTAAAAGCAAAATGAAATTAAAAGTGTCTCCTGTGGCCTGTGATTGGGTGCAGAAACCATATTTGTGGTCAACCATGGATTTTATTTTTCCCTCTTGTAAGAAAATTTCAATTTGACCAATACAAATCCATGCAAAAAAAATTTTTTTCAAAATCTGTGTCACACAAAAAAAAAATCAACACAATTGTAGCATCCGGTGGCTCAAAAGAAGCTTTGACTTTTCTGCAGTTACTACTCACCTGTGCTGTTATCTGTAGAACTCTCCTCTCTACTCTGCTCATCACTCCTCACATTTGTCGCTGTAATATTAATATGGGGCAGATCTTCACCCTAAAACAAATATTGTTCAAGTCATAGACAGATGGAGAAGTCACATCTATGATCAGCTCTAATGCTGTCATCTCCACCGTTCTCATTACACAAGTATAAAACATATAATACTGGTGGATAAAACAAGACTGAGCACAAGACCTTCACAGCCTTCTACATATCATAGGTGTCACGCCCGCAGGTGGCACACATGATTATTGGACACACTATGCCACAGGGCATAGGAAGAGGCACAGCTAAGCGGCTACCAGGAGCTTCTGATGGTGAAGACAGACTGTTCTGCAGGTAACCACCAGGTAACATTCACAGGCAGATATCGGTACTGCAGCTGCCCATCCCAAGTGGTCGGGTTCGCTGGACGAGGAGAAGTTAGCGGAGTCACTGCTGACCAGGATTCGCAGACAGACAGACAAATTGGATCTTGAAGATAGTTTCTTGTTCACACATACAGTTAATGGGAAAGAGTTTGGTAGCTAGCCACAAAAGGATCAGGGACAATGGATTCAGGACAGGCAGCACCAGGGGTCCAGTTTAAGTACCGCCAACGCAGTTTTAGGATTCAGATATGGATACTACCAAAGCGGCCACAGGATAAAGAACACACTATACTGTAGTAATGGAATAACAAGGGAAAGGGAAAAATTATGACAGACTAAAGATGGTGGACATGACAACATACAGCTGCATAATTCAACACACATAACACTAAACTATAGGGGTTGCTCAGGCACCTCCCTATTGGGGAGGGTTTTTTGTTTTTTTTCTTTTTAGACAAAATGCCTCCCAGTTGTTGGCTGGGAGAATTTTACTATGCACGCCCACTGCTCCTCAGAGCAGGGGAGCGTGTGTGTTAGGCATGCCGCTGGGAAGTGCACCCACACAGGAGACAGGGTGCACACCGAGAAATGGGAAGGCAACAACGCATCCACAGCAGTATGTCAGCGTCTCTGCATGGGAGAGGAAGGGGAACCATGCAGGGGTGCCGGCATAGCATTACAATAGGGAAGATTTAATGGCACCTTCTTTCCATCTACCTGATGATCCTGAGGAACATTGGGATTTTCTTGATTACGGTCCTGATGAACAAGAGGATGGGGATATCTCTCTGGTGTTGTCCTCTCACTGGCTAGATCTGGAGGAAACACATACAGGGGCTGAATTCATTCTTTACATACAGATAATTATAGGCCGTGTGTATTTAGTCCTATTACCCATTACCTTGTGATGTGAGGGGCTGGGGAGGGGCCTGGTACAGATGTCTGAATTCTTCTAAATACTCCCACTCCTCCATGGAGACATAGATGGTGACACCCTGACACCTTATAGGAACCTGACAGAAACAATAATAAGGATGATGTAATGTGACATCATCAGAATCTCTCACCTCTCCAATAAGCCAGAAGAGGATCTCTAGGGTGAGGTGTAATATATTCTCTCCACCATCTTATCAATGATGGATAGGGACAGGGATGAGTCTTTCAGGAAAATTCTCTTATATAGAAAATCTCCACTGAGAGGATCTGATATTGTAGGAACCTAAATATTAAAAAAAAAAAAAAAAAAAGTAAAATCATGCGAAACCTGAAAGAAAACCTTTGATGAGATATTAGAAGTAAATATAGGTTTTCCTGCACTCGGGGCAAAAAATCATAGTTACTTACTGATAACGGTATTTCTCTGATCCCATGACGGCACCATGGAGAGAGGGATCTGCCCTCAGGGACAGGAAACCTACAGGTGAAAAAGGCGGTACCTCTCTCCCACATCAGTTGGTTTACAGAGCATTACACAGAACTTTCAGCTGCAACTCAAATGGTTATATAAAATCCAAAATTAATCAAATTAAGCTTAATAGAGGCACCACGTGGCTAAATACTAAAGCTAATTAAAGCAAGTAGGTAGTGATGAGGCATTAAATAAATACAGAAGATTAAATAAATTCTGTAAAAAGCAAATCAAGACAGCAAAGATTGAGACAGAAAGACTCATTGCCAGAGAAAGTAAAAATAATCCCAAAATATTCTTTAACTACATAAATAGTAAGAAGTTAAAAAATGATAGTGTTGGTCCCCTTAACCCCTTCACTACCAAGGGTGGTTTGCACGTTAACTACCGGGCCAATTTTTACAATTCTGACCACTGTACCTTTATGAGGTCATAACTCTGGAACGCTTTCATGGATCCTGGTGATTCTGACATTGTTTTCTCGTGACATATTGTACTTCATGTTCGTGGTAAAATTGCATTCAAATAACTTGCGTTTATTTGTGAAAAAAACGGAAATTTGGCGAAAATTTTGAAAATTTCGCAATTTTCCAACTTTGAATTTTTATGCCCTTAAATCACAGCGATACGGCACACAAAAAACTTAATACATAACATTTCCCACATGTTTACTTTACATCAGCACAATTTTGCAACCAAAATTTTTTTTTGCTAGGAAGTTATAAGGGTTAAAATTTGACCAGCGATTTCTCATTTTTGCAACACCATTTTATTTTTAGGGACCACTTCACATTTGAAGCCACTTTGAGGGGTCTATATGATAGAAAATACCCAAAAGTGACACCATTCTAAAAACTGCACCCCTCAAGGTGCTTAAAACCACATTCAAGAAGTTTATTAACCCTTTAGGTGCGTCACAGGAATTTTTTGAATATTAAAAAAAAATGAACATTTAACTTTTTTTCACAAAAAAAATACTTCAGGTTCAATTTTCTTTATTTTACCAAGGGTAACAGGAGAAATTGGACTGCAAAAGTTATTGTGCAATTTGTCCTGACTACGCTGATACCTGATATGTGGGGGGGAACCACTGTTTCGGCGCATGGCAGAGCTCAGAATGGAAGGAGCGCCGTTTGACTTTTTCAATGCAAAATTGGCTGGAATTCAGATCGGACGCCATGTCACGTTTGGCGAGCCCCTGATGTACCTAAACAGTGGAAACCCCCCAAGTGACCCCATTTTGGAAACTAGACCCCCCAAGGAACTTATCTAGATATGTGGTGAGAACTTTGAACCCACAAGGGCTTCACAGAAGTTTATAACATACAGCGGTACAATTAAAAAATCATATTTTTTCCACAAAAATGATCTTTTCACCCACAATTTTTATTTTTCCAAGGGTAACAGGACCCTAAAAGTTTTTGTGCAATTTGTCCTGAGTACGCTGATACCCCATATGTGGGTGTAAATGACTATTTGGGCGCATAGCAGAGCTCGGAAGGGAAGCAGCGCCATTTGACGTTTTTGGCTAGAATTGAGATCAGACACCATGTCGCGATTGGAAAACCCCTGATGTACCAAAACAGTGGAAACCCCCCACAAATGACACCATTTTGGAATCTAGACCCCCCAAGGAACTTATCTAGATGTGTGGTGAGAACTTTGAACCCCCAAGGGCTTCACAGAAGTTTATAACGTACAGCAGTACAATTAAAAAATCATATTTTTTCCACAAAAATGATCTTTTCACCCTCAATTCTTATTTTTCCAAAAGTAACAGGACCCTAAAAGATATTGTGCAATTTATCCTGAGTATGCAGATACCCCACATGTGGGTGTAAACCACTATTTGGGCGTATGGCAGAGCTCGGAAGGGAAGCAGCGCCATTTGACGTTTTTGGCTGGAATTGAGATCGGACACCATGTCGCATTAGGAAAGCCCCTGATGTACCAAAACAGTAGAAACCCCCCACAAATGACACCATTTTGGAAACTAGACCCCCCAAGGAACTTATCTAGATGTGTGGTGAGCACTTTGAACCCCCCAGTGCTTCACTGAAGTTTATAACGTCCGGGCGTGAAAATAAAAAAATCGTATTTTTTCCACAAACATGATCTTTTAGTCCCCATTTTTTTATTTTCCCAAGGGTAACAGGAGAAATTGGACCCCAAAAGTTGTTGTCCAATTTGTCCTGAGTACGCTGATACCTCATATGTGGGAGAAAACTACTGTATGGGCACACGTCGGGGCTCGGAAGGGAAGTAGTGACGTTTTGGAATGCAGACTTTGATGGAATGGTCTGCGGGTGTCATGTGCGTTTGGAGAGCCCCTGATGTACCTAAACAGTGGAAACCCCCCACAAGTGACCCCATTTTGGAAACTAGACCCCCTAATGAACTTATCTAGATGTGTGGTGAGCACTTTGAACCCCCCCAGTGCTTCACAGAAGTTTATAACGACCGGGCGTGAAAATAAAAAAATCGTATTTTTTCCACAAACATGATCTTTTAGTCCCCATTTTTTTATTTTCCCAAGGGTAACAGGAGAAATTGGACCCCAAAAGTTGTTGTCCAATTTGTCCTGAGTACGCTGATACCTCATATGTGGGAGAAAACTACTGTATGGGCACACGTCGGGGCTCGGAAGGGAAGTAGTGACGTTTTGGAATGCAGACTTTGATGGAATGGTCTGCGGGTGTCATGTTGCGTTTGGAGAGCCCCTGATGTACCTAAACAGTGGAAACCCCCCACAAGTGACCCCATTTTGGAAACTAGACCCCCTAATGAACTTATCTAGATGTGTGGTGAGCACTTTGAACCCCCCAGTGCTTCACAGAAGTTTATAACGACCGGGCGTGAAAATAAAAATACCGTATTTTTTCAACAAACATCATCTTTTAGTCCCCATTTTTTTTATTTTCCCAAGGGTAACAGGAGAAATTGGACCCCAAAAGTTGTTGTCCAATTTGTCCTGAGTACGCTGATATCTCATATGTGGGAGAAAACTACTGTATGGGCACACGTCGGGGCTCGGAAGGGAAGTAGTGACGTTTTGGAATGCAGACTTTGATGGATTGGTATGCGGGTGTCATGTGCGTTTGGAGAGCCCCTGATGTACCTAAACTATTGAAACTCCCCACAAGTGACCCCATTTTGGAAACTAGACCCCCCACGGAGCTTATCTAGATGTGTGGAGAGCACTTTGAACCCCCAAGTGCTTCACAGAAGTTTATAACGCCTGGGCGTGAAAATAAAAAAAACATTTTTTTCCGCAAAATTATATTTTTGCCCCCAGTTTTTTATTTTCCTAAGGGTAACAGGAGAAATTGGACCCCAAAAGTTGTTTTGTAATTTGTCCTGAGTAGGCTGATACCCTACATGTGGGGGTAAAACACTGTTTGGGCACATGGCAGAGCTTGGAAGGGAAGGAGCACCATTTGACTTTTTCAACGCAGAATTGGCTGGAATTGAGATCAGACGCCATGTTGCCTTTGGAGAGCACCTGATGTGCCCAAACAGTGGAAACCCCCAATTATAACTCCAACCCTAACCTCAACACACCCCTAACCCTAATCTGAGCCCTAGCCCTAACCCTATCCCTAACCCTAACCCTAGCCCTAACCCTAGCCCTAACCCTAACCCTAGCCCTAACCCTAACCCTAGCCTTAACCCTAGCCCTAGCCCTAACCCTAGCCCTAACCCTACCCTAACCCTAACCCTAGCGGGAAAATGGAAATAAATACATTTTCTTTTAGTTTTATTATTTTTCTCTAACTAAGGGGGTGATAACGGGGGGTTTGATTTACGATTTATGGCGGTTTTTATGTTTGGCGGCTGTCACACGCTAAAAGACGCTTTTTATTGTAAAAATAGTTTTTGCATCACCACATATTGTGAGCTATAATTTTTCCGTATTTTGACCCACCGAGTCATGTGAGGTCTTATTTTTTGCGGGACGAGTTGACGTTTTTATTGGTACCATTTTCGGGCACGTGACATTTTTTGATCGCTTTTTATTTCGATTTTTGGGATGCAGAATGAACAAAAACCAGCTTTTCATGAATTTCTTTTGGGGGGTGCGTTTACACCGTTCCGCGTGCGGTAAAATTGATAACGCGTTTTTATTCTTCGGGTCAGTACGGTTACAGCGATACCTCATTTAGGTCGTTTTTTTATGTTTTGTCGGTTTTTTGCAATGAAAACAATTTTATATAAAAAATAATTATTTTTGTATCGCTTTATTCTGCGAGCTATAACTTTTTTATTTTTTTGCGGATGATGCTGTATGGTGGCTCGTTTTTTGCGGGACAAGATGACGTTTTCAGCGGTACCATGGATATTTATATGCGTCTTTTTGATTGCGCGTTATTGCACTTTTTGTTCGGTGGTATGATAATAAATCATTATTTTTTGCTTCGTTTTTTATTTTTATTTTTTAAGGGGTTCGCTAAAGGGGTTAACTAATGGGACAGTTTTATAGGGCAGGTCATTACGGA
This sequence comes from Dendrobates tinctorius, assembly GCF_039654945.1. NCBI lineage: Eukaryota > Metazoa > Chordata > Amphibia > Anura > Dendrobatidae > Dendrobates > Dendrobates tinctorius. Next base: position 8,244,065 of record NW_027361822.1, read on the forward strand.
CGCGGCGATACCAAATATGTGTACTTTTATTGTTTTGTTTTTTTATTTTCAAAAAATGGATTTATTGGGGAATATTTTTTTTTTTAACTAATTTATTTAGCGATTTTTTTAAAATTATTTTTAACACTTTTTTTTTTTTTTTTTTTACTTTATTACCTTGTCCCAGGTGGGACATCACTGTCCTGTGACAGATCGCTGATCTGTCACATCACAGATCACTGTGACAGATCAGCGATCTGTCACAGGCACTGCTGCAGACTTCCTCATGCCTGCGCTTTGCAGGCACTGAGGAAGCCAGCTTCCTCAGGCCCCCGAAGGCCCCTGTCGCCATCTTGGATTCGGGGGCCTGGAGGAAGGGAGTCCCCCGCAGCAGCGCTGCACATTGCGCTGCCGTGGGGGGCTCAGGGAAGCAAGGAGGGAGCCCCCTCCCTGCCGATGCTTCCCTTTAACCCCCGGTACACCGCGATCGCGTTTGATCGCGGTGTGCAAGGGGTTAACGTGTCGGGGGCGGTCCGTGACCGCCCCTGACACATTGTGCCGGGTGTCAGCTATGATAATTAGCTGACACTCGGCCGCGATCAGCGGCGCTCACCACGTGGGCGCCGCTGATCGCGATGACGTAATATTCCGTCCATGGTAATTAGGTCCATGGTCACATGGACGGAATATTACGTCAATTGTAGGTAAGGTGTTAAAAATAGTCTGGGTGAAATGGTGGATGAGGATGAGGAAAAAGTCAATATGCTAAATGACTTTTTTTCAACAGTATTTACACAACAAAATCCCATGACAGATAACATGATCAGGGATAAAAATTCTCCATTAAATGTCACCTGCTTAACCCAGCAGGAAGTACGGCGGCGTCTACAAATCACTAAAATTGACAAATCCCCGAACCCGGATGGGATACACCCCCGAGTACTGCAGGAATTAAGCACAGTCATAGATAGACCACTATTTTTAATCTTTAAAGATTCCATAATAACAGGGTCTGTACCACAGGACTGGCGTATAGCAAATGTGGTGCCAATATTCAAAAAGGGGACAAAAACTGAACTTGGAAATTTTAACCTCAACTGTGGGTAAAATCCTGGAGGGTTTTCTAAGAGATACTATACTGGAGTATCTGGAGAAGAATAACCTTATGACCCAATATCAACATGGGTTTACAAGAGACCGTTCCTGTCAGACTAATCTGATAAGCTTTTATGAAGAGGTAAGTTCCGGACTGGACCAAGGGAATGCAGTGGACGTGGTGTACATGGACTTTTCAAAAGCTTTTGATACGGTGCCACACAAAAGGTTGATACATAAAATGAGAACAATGAGGATAGGGGAAAATATGTGTAGGTGGGTTAAGAGCTGGCTCAGGGATAGGAAACAAAGGGTGGTTATTAATGGAGCACACTCGGACTGGGTCACGGTTAGCAGTGGAGTACCACAGGGGTCAGTTTTGGGCCCGCTTCTTTTTAACATATTTATTAATGACCTTGTAGGGGGCATAGAGAGTAGAATTTCAATATTTGCAGATGACACTAAACTCTGCAGGGTAATTAATACAGAGGAGGACAATTTTATATTACAGGAGGATTTATGTAAACTAGAAGCTTGGGCTGATAAATGGCAAATGAGCTTTAATGGGGATAAATGTAAGGTCATGCACTTGGGTAGAACGAACAAGTTGTATAATTATGTGCTTAATTGTAAAACACTGGGCAAAACAGTCACTGAAAAAGACCTGGGTGTATGGGTGGACGACAAACTCACATTTAGTGGCCAGAGTCAAGCAGCTGCTGCAAAGGCAAATAAAATAATGGGATGCATTAAAAGAGGCATAGATGCTCATGAGGAGAACATAATTTTACCTCTATATAAGTCACTAGTGCGACCACACTTAGAATACTGTGTACAGTTCTGGTCTCCGGTGTATAAGAAAGACATAGCTGAACTGGAGCGGGTGCAGAGAAGAGCGACCAAGGTTATTAGGGAACTAGGGGGTCTGCAATACCAAGACAGGTTATTACACTTGGGGTTATTTAGTTTGGAGAATCGAAGGCTTATGGGTGATCTTATTACAATGTATAAATATATGTGGGGACAATACAAAGACCTTTCTAATGATCTTTTTACTCTTAGACCTGTGACGGGGACAAGGGGGCATCCTCTACGTCTGGAGGAAAGAAGGTTTAAGCATACTCACAGACGCAGATTCTTTACTGTGAGAGCAGTGAGACTATGGAACTCTCTGCCATATGATGTTGTAATGAGTGATTAACTACTAAAATTTAAGAAGGGACTGGATGACCTTCTTGAAAAGTATAATATTACAGGGTATATACACTAGTCTCCTTAATATTGCGTTGATCCAGGGAGCTAGTCTGATTGCCGTATGTGGAGTCGGGAAGGAATTTTTTTTCCCCAATGTGAAGCTTACTGTTGCCACATGGGGTTATTTTTCCTTCCTCTGGATCAACATGTTAGGGCAAGTTAGGATAGGATATGGGTTGAACTAGATGGACTTAAAGTCTCCCTTCAACCATAATAACTATGTTACTATGTTACTATGTTAATTAACTTACTCTAAAGTGCACACCTGTGTGTGAAAGGCAGAGGATGTACGGGTGTCGTCATGGGATCAGAGAAATACCGTTATCGGTAAGTAACTACGATTTTCTCTTTCCCCCATGACGGCACCACGGTGAGAATTACAAAGATTATCCATTTAGGGAGGGACCACTAACTCCAGAACCCTTTTCCCAAAGGTGTGATCCGAGAAGGAGGTCAAGTCTAGACAGTAATGTTTGAAAAATGTAGAGGGGGAAGACCAAGTGGCAGCTCTACATATCTGGTCTATTGAAGCACCGGCTTTCTCCACCCAGGATGATGCCACTGCCCTGGTTGAATGGGCCCTTACGTCCTCCGGGATGGCTGCCCTGCAAGAGGAGTAGAATCGGGTAATGGCGTCCCTTATCCATCTCGCCAGTGTGACCTTCGATGCTTTTTGACCTTTCTGTGGACCCTGAAAGCAGACAAACAGATCCCTATCCTTCCTAAACTCCCTTGCGGTTGTCAAGTATTGGACCAGGCACCTTTTTAAATCTAAGGTGTCCAGTACTTCTTCTGTTGTGAGTTCATTTTCCCCTACACTACTGAGGCCCGAGGAACTCCCTCTTCTGGTGAAGAAAGGTAGTGAGCCTGATTGTCAAACACCTGGGGCTGATGATGACTGGCTGAGTGGAGTTGATGACTGGATATAAGGCTGCCGACGCCCTTCTGGCCTGCGGGTGATTTCTCTGTGGACTTCTAGGAAACCAGTCTGATTCCTGCTCATCTAAAGCTAAGATTTCTGCTTTGCCTTTTTGCATTAGTGTTTTGTTTTCCTTGCTTTTCTGGATTCTGCCATTCCCTGCTGGGGTTAGCTGAATCTCCTTTTGCCTGTTGCTCTGTCTTCAGAATATTCCTGAGTACTGACATAGCTTTTTTGAAGCCTAGCGTCTTCAGGGCCTTTTTTACTGTCAGTTTGTTGGCTCTTATTTTCATAGGGCTTTTCACGGATTACAGACAGCAGACTTCCTGTCCTTTCCTATCTAAGCTAGCGTGGACCCCATCTTTGCTCAGTCTATCTTTCTGTCTGTGTTTTGTTCTTTCTTCTTGCTTCACCGTCATTATATGTTGGGGCTGCCTTTTACTTTGGGGTCTGCTCTGGGGCAGTTTAGATTTCCCCTTTCTGTCTTTAGGCTATGTAGTCCTCCGGCTGTGATCGAGGGGCCTAGGGCATCGTAGGAGCCCCCCACGGCTACTGCTAGTTGTGTTGATAGGTTCAGGGGTCTGCAATCCGAAAGCTGCCAACTTCTCTGGTTTTCTGGACTTAGCTAGCATTACTATTTTTGCCTCCTACGGTGACTCAATCATAACATTCTTCTGTTTTGCTCTTGGGATTGGGACAGAAGGAGGGTAAGGATATCTCCTAGGTCAAATGAAACTGTGAAGGGAACCTTGGGGAGATAGGGTAACCCTTAGAACCGACCTAGCCTATCATCCAGTACTTGAGTGAAGGGTGAATGGGCAGATAAAGCTTGCATATCACTAATGCGGCAGACAGACGTTAAGGCTACGAGGAGGGAGGTCTTAAGGGATATTTTTAAGGGAGCCTCCGCTATGGGTTCGAAGGGAGATTTGGTAAGTGCGTTTAGCACTAGATTTAGGTCCCGGGGGAGGGGGGGGGGGGTGCGTAGGGGGATCGGCCTGGATCTACTTGAGGCTCTAATGAATCTCATAACCCAAGGATTTTTGGCTAAGTCATGGTTATACAAAGCTCCCAAGGCCGCCACCTGTACTTTCAAGGTGCTGGTAGCTAACCCTTTTTCCAGCCCCCTCTGTAGGAATTCCAGAATTCTGTCTATTGGGATTTCTCCTGTTGGGTCAGAACCTGATACTGTAATGGATTTTTTCATATACCTTTCCATATGCCTTAGTGGTTGCTGGCTTTCTACTTTGTAGTAGCGTGGATACCAAATTTGACGAGAAGCCCCTATTACTTAGGAGTTCCCTCTCATAAGCCAAGCTGTCATGTGTAAGTTTTTTATATGGGGGTGATACACCGGTCCCTGGGATAGAAGATCTGGAGTTTCTGGTAGAACCCAGGGGTCTGTAACGGACATCCTTCTCAGCCAGGAGAACCATATTCTCCGAGGCCAGAAGGGGGCTATTACAATCACCATTGCTTTGGCCCCCCCCCGGATTTTGCTCAGTACTAAGGGGATGAGAGATATTGGCGGGAAAGTGTAAGGCTACTTTCACACATCAGTTTTTTTGCGTCAGGCAGGATCCGGCTATTTTTAGAAAAAACGAATCCGGCATAAATTTTGGAGAACTGTAGAAACGGATCCGTTTTTTTGCTGGATCCGTCTAGCAGGTTATATCTGTTTCTGGGGGCTGGCCAATTGGATCTGAGCATGCGCAGACTTAAAAAAACCGGATCCGGTGGCTGGATCCGTCTTTTTCTGGATCCGGCGCATTCCGGCGCCCATAGACTTTCATTGTAGCAAAAAGCTGGAAGCGCCGGATCCGGCGCTTCCGGCTTTTTCGCCGGAGACAAAAAACGTTACAGTAGCCGTTTTTTCCAGACGCCGGAATGAGACAAGTAGCCGGATCCGGCAAAAAACGGATGAAACGCAATGCCATCCGGCGCGATCCGGCGCTAATGCAAGTCAATGGGGAAAAACTGGATCCGGCATTGCATTTTGCCGGATCCGGTTTTACAAAAAAAAGCCGGATCGCGCCTGACGGCAAAAAACTGATGTGTGAAAGAGGCCTATGCCAGATAATAATTCCAGGGTATTGTGAAGGAGTCTAGAGCTACTGGGCCCCCCTCGGGGATCAATCAAGCAGAAGGTTTCCAACTTCCGGTTCTGACTGTTCGCAAATAAGTCTAATTCTGGCCAGCCCCAGAGTTTCACAATCTGGTGGAAGACTAACTGGCTCAATTCCTACTCCCCTTGTTTTAGGCGTGTTCTGCTTAAAAAGTCCGCTGTTCAGTTTTCCGAACCTTCTACGTTGAGGGCTGTCAGAGATACTAGATTGTGTTCTGCTAGGTGAAAGATGGATTTTGTTACCTCCATCAGAGCTCAGACCTGGTGCCCCCCTGGTGGTTTAGCTATGCTACCACTACCTGGTTGTCTGAGAAGACTCTTGTTTGTTGGGAGCGCAGTGAATCAAGAAAATGAACGAGAGCTAGTTTTACTGCCAGCAACTCCTTCACGTTTGAGGAGGCTGACTCTCTTCCCTGAGTCCAGGGCCCTTGCGTCACCTGACTGCCTAGATGTGCACCCCACCCCCAGGGACTTGCGTCTGTGGGTAGGATCTTTGCCGCTGGTAACACCCAAGGGAACCCTTGGTTAAATTGACTGGATCTGCCCAATATGTTAAGGAGTGTATTGTGTTTGGAGAGATGTCTAATTGCATGTCTAAATTCCCGTGTAGGGAAACGTCTGCGTCTAATATTTCCCACTGTAGGTCTCGTGTATGGCTTTGTGGCCACTGTACCGCCGGCATGCAGGCTGTCATTGATCCCAATAGAGACATTGCTTTTCTCAGGGTAGTGACTGGAGAGGCTGTTATTTGTGACACCATCTGTGCCATTTTTTTAATCTTCGTCTGCGGAAGATAACATTTCTGTTTGGTTGAGTCTAGTATTATCCCCAAGTACTCCTGTACCTGGCTTGGTACAAGTCTGGACTTGGGTAAATTCAGCATCCATCCTAGACTCGCTAGAGATGTCATGACCATGTCCCATTGTTGTTTGCAGTGGTGAAAAGAGACGCCTACTACTAAGAGATCGTCCAGGTATGGGAATATCAAGATGTTTTGCTCTCTTATGTGGGCCATTACTTCTGATATTATCTTTGTAAATACTCTTGGAGCAATAGCTAGCCCGAAGGGGAGAGCTCTGAACTGATAATGTTTTATCTCCCCCTGGATCGTCACCATCACACTGAGGTATTTCCTGTGGTCTCTGAGAATGGGTACATGGTAATATGCGTCTCTCAAGTCTAATACAGCCACGAAGCATAATGGGGAAAGCATTTTTACACAAGATTTTATTGTCTCCATTTTGAAATGCTGAATTTCCAGGAACTTGTTCAGTCTTTTTAGATTTATGATTGCCCTGTACGTTCCATCTGGCTTCCTGCGAAGGAAGAGAGGGGAGTAGAAGCCTTTGCCTCTTTCTTGGTAGGGGACTTCTTGTAGTACCTCCTTCTCCCTTAGATTCATGATTTCTTGTTGCAGAGCCAACTGTTCGTGTGATGTCTTTTGAGGCGTTATCACAAAAGAATTGTTTGGGAGGGTATTGAATTTTAGTCTTAGACCTTCTCTTATTATGCTCAATATCCATGAGCTCGCGGATATTTTTCCCCAGGCCTGGAGAAAGTAAGACAATCTTCCCCCGACCCGGGGAGCACCTTCATTGTGGCTTTTTATTGTCGGGGGGTTTGTTAAACACAAAGCCTTTGTTTTTATTTCTTTTATCCTCCCATCCTTTGTTCCCTTTTGGGGTCTTCGTCGCATAAATCTTCTGCTCCGAAAAGGTCATTTGTATGACTGGCTAGGGAACCCAGGAAAGGACTTTTTCTTGTCTCCTGCCTTGTCCAAGATGTCGTCCAGAGTTAAGCCAAACAGAAATTCGCCCTCACACGGGATTGAGCACAATTTGGCTTTAGTCTGCAAGTCTCCTGGCCAGCATTTTAGCTATAAGGCACGTCTCGCGGCATTTGAGAAGGAGGCTGCTCTGGCTGCCAGCCTAGTCGAGTCCACTGACGCATCCGCCAGGAACACTGCTGCGCCTTTCATTATAGAAACTGATCTCTGTATTGTTTCTCTTGAGGCCTTTTCTTTTAGTTGGGAATCTAAATGATCCAGCCAGACCATTAGGGCTCGTGCTGTACACGTGGCTGCTATGGCTGGCTTTAATCCACCTCCTGCCGCTTCCCAAGAGTTTTTTAAAAAGGATTCTGCCTTTTTATCCATTGGGTCCTTCTGGGTGCCCATGTCTTCGAAGGGCAGGGCAAATTTTTTAGAACCTTTTGCAATAGCCACATCTAGCTTGGGAGCTTTACTCCATAGGGCGCAGGCCGGATTGTCAAAGGGGTATTTACTCTTAGGTGTTAGGAGAACCTTCTTATCCAGTTTTTTCCATTCTCGTTTAATTAGTGAGTGGATTTTCTCATTTATCGGGAAAGCCTTCCGTTTTTTTCCTTTCTAACCCACTGAACATTAAATCTTGGGCCGTTTTCTTAGGGTGCTCGTCTACCAGCCCCATAGTTGTCCTCACGGCTTTTGACTCTTCTATGGGGAAGCAGCTGCGTCCCCCTTCCGAAGATGCTGAGGAAGACTGGGAGGATGATGAACTATTTGAGTCAGATAGTTCACTTCCTGACTCACTAACACTGAACTCTGGAGACCTATGCCTGGATTTACGTTTTTATTTGAGGTCCTAACGCTCTTAAGGGTGTCTTAGACCTCAAAACACTGATCAGAACCCAGGTCAAACGCAATACTCGGGGACTCCTCCTAGATTATCTGTTCTATGCACGCCACGCAGAGCTTTTTTTCCATGTAGAGGGTAGCTCCTCAGTGCATATAGCACATTCCCTATGCTTGGATTTGGCTGTGCATTTCCTTACCTAAAAAAAAAAAAAACAACAACCGCACACTAACAAGCGGACTTTCATGGAGATCACTCACCCTCCTTGTGGAACAAGAGATACCGTTTCGGGCGTAGGGATTATCTCAACCGCTGGATCCACTTCTGGCTGTGCCGCCATGGTGGAGCTTCGGCTGCGCCGCGATCCTGAATGACCCCTGCTGCTGCGCTGTTGGGAAGAGGTGCACTGGCGTTGTGAGTGCTGGCGCTGCCCCTGTGTTTGCCGCTGCGCCTGCTTCGGGGACTGCCGCTGCGTCTCCTGCTCCCTTTGCGGCTTCCCCTTGTCACTCATGGTGACTGTTCGGTTCCTCTGCTCCCCTCTGGGGGGTTTAGATATGTTTTTTTTTTCCCAGGCACGGCTCAGCCTGTTCCCAGTAATGTCCCGCGCCGCTGCCGGAAGTGGCCGCCCGCGCATGCGCACTGCGAATTTACCCAGCAGTGCACTGCACCTCCTCTTTCAAGGGTGAGGTGCCTGCACATGCTCTAATGCTGGCGTCCACCCTCCTCGGCTCCAGCAGAGGCCTTGTATTATGCGGTTCTCGGTGGCCGCCGCCATCCTCCAATGACCACTCCGAGGTCCAGCGCCCGGCGGGAGGCAATCTCCCTTTTTTTTTTGGATCGGCAGGCTTGCTTCTCATCTTCACTGCCTCTCCCCTCTCACCCTCAAGATTTGCTGACTCTGGTGGTGGTGCTTCGGGGGAAGAATTGACACCGACCCAGCCGAGGCAGGGAGCCCCACTGCCTGTTACCGCACTGGTTCGGCCCCCGGCATCCCACGTCGATCTAAAGGTACGTGCTGTAGGTTCCCCATCAGGGACAGGAAACCAACTGATGTGGGAGAGAGGTACCACCTTTTTCACCTCTAGGTTTCCTGTCCATGAGGGCGGATCCCTCTCACTCCGTGGTGCCGTCATGGGGGAAAGAGAAATTCAGTTTGGTGCCCCCTCCTATATAGAGATTAAGCAGTTTGAGAGATTGTCATTTGACCGCTCACATATGATTTTGATACTTAGTCATGTGCAAATGAGCTGGTCTTCCTAATTCAATGTTCAGTAAAGAACTACAGCCCCTGCTTCGTTGATACAAGAAGAGCAGCTAATCGGCACAAGATCATAAGTATGAAAATCACATGTGTGGTCACATGATGACCACTGATATTGGCAAGCAGAGCCAAATCCTGACAGTGCGTATATTGCAAACTGTTAGGATTTGCACACTACAGTAATAAATTTTATAATTAATGCTCATAACATAAATACAGATGTAGTCATACTTCACTTGTCAGATGAAAATACTTCATCAACATAGCCATGTATTACAATATCTGACAACTTATGGATTGTTACATGTGTAAGTGTGGTGCCCCTGAGGGTTCAGTCGCCACAGAGGTACTGCATCTCATCCAGAGGTGTGGTACCCCACTCTTCTGTAAGGAGGGAGCTCCACCCAGGACTCTAACATCTGCACCCAACACAGACTATTGCAGCAGGGCACCCTTGACATACCCTAATGGAGGATGGTCTCATCCCAGGCTGGGTAGTAAAGGGTGTTGGGGGAGTGGGTGGAGAAGGTAGGAAAAGAAGAGGAGCTTAGAGAGTGGGAAGAACAGTTCAGAGAGAGAGGAAGGAAAGAGGAGAGACGTGCTGTGGGGTAGCTCCCTGTCAGAAGGAGCTGCAGAGAGGAAAACAGATTGAAGGAAGCTTGCGAAAAGGCAGAAGGGGTCCTTAGGGCATGAGCAGTGAGAAGTCCACCCATGGGGCCCATATCCATGCTGACCGCCGTCAGGTGGAGGGACCAAGAGGCAGTGGGGTACCGGCCACCGGCCCCTGAGCCTAGTGGAGAATCACCAGACTCAGCTAGAAAGCTGGAGGCAGGGGCACCTCTAGGTGCTTCAGCCACAGCCACAGTTATTTAACTGAAAAGGCAGCCATATAGAAGCAAGGGGATGCAGAGAGGACGTCGCCCGACAAGGTCCGTGGCTGCTGGCTTGGGACACTGACTGTGAGGTGTTGGGCAGTTAGGGCAGAAAGCCAGCACAGTGAGATGGCCAGGAGAGGTACATACAGAAAGGAGGAAAGGCGCATGCCAATCTACCTGGGAGTTTGCCGGACCCCCTCACCTGGAGGACACAGCACCAAGCAGGCATTTGTGTGCACCAGAACTGTGAGTAAAGCTTTGGAAACTGCACTCAGCTGTGTCCTCTAACCATTCCTGCATCACCTGTCCTGCAACACAGTCACCAACCTCAGAAACCAAGAAGAGTGAATGAAGGAGCAAGATCAAAAAATACAAAAATATACATTTTATTAGTACTGATTAAAATTAAAAATGTGTAACATCACAGTAAATAGAATACCAAAGAACAGGGACAAAAAGACACAATGAAGCATACAGGTGTAACCCCCAAGGCTACAATATAAAGAGTACAAAGGTATGCATCTCATTATAAGGCGCATATATATCAAATTAGCCCAATAAATATGAGAAAGGGAGCATGACCATAGGTAAAATTCAAATAAAATAGATGACCACTCAGAATAATATATGAATGGTTATGGCATTTAGCAAATACTAAACTAAGCTCTACCAACAAAATATCTAAAGATCAGGACTGTCCCTAAATTATAAGACATCAGACGCTTATGAAAATATATAGAGGTCATTACCTGCCATCATGATGCAAGGGGGGTAACCACCTGTGATAGAACACCTTGATGTGCGCTTCACCGTCCTCCTGACGAAACTGCAAAGCGGCAGTGAAACGCGTGTCGAGGTGTTCTATTACAGGTGGTTACCCCCCCTTGCATCATGACGGCAGGTATGCAATGTTTCATTCCTGCTATACCACTTTGCATTAATTCCTGAAAATCCCCTGAAGGGTTAATAAACTGACAGAAGTTTTCAATATGATGGGAGGTGCTGTTTTTAAAAATGGTATCACTTTTGGGGTTTTCCAATGCATAGCACCCCTAGAGTCACTTCAAACCTGGATAGGTCCCTCAAAAAAATAAATTTCGTAAATTTCCTTGAAAAAAAAGAATGAAAAATTTACTGCTACATTTTTAAGCCTCCTAAAATGCTAACATAATAAATGGTTTAAAAATGGTTCTGATGCAGAGAATGCCCCCTTGTGACCGTCACCTTCCTTAGTATAAACAGATCCATGGAGAGATATTTGTATTGTCCCCTTATATACTTATACATGGTTATTATCTCGCCCCTCAGTCGTCTTTTTTTCTAGACTAAATAACCCTAATTTTGCTAATCTGGGTATTGTAGTTCCCCCATCCCCTTTATTAATTTTGTTGCATTGAGCCCTCCTTTGTACTCGCTCTAGTTCCATTATATCCTTCCTTAGCACCGGTGCCCAAATCTGTACACAGTACTCCATGTGCGGTCTAACCAGGGATTTGTACAGAGGCAGTATAATGCTCTCATCATGTGTATCCAGACCTCTTTTAATGCACCTCATGATCCTGTTTACCATGGCAGCTGCTGCCTGGCACTGGCTGCTCCAGGTAAGTTTATCATTAACTAAGATCCCCAAGTCCTTCTCCATGTCAGATTTACCCATTGGTTTCCCGTTCAGTGTGTAATAGTGATATGGATTCCTTCTTCCCATGTGTATAACCTTACATTTATCATTGTTAAACCGCATCTGCCACCTTTTGGCCCAAGTTTCCAACTTATCCAGATCCATCTGTAGCTGAATACTATCTTCTCTTGTATTGACTGCTTTACATACTTTTGTATCATCTGCAAATATCGATATTTTACAGTGTAAACCTTCTACAAAATCCTTTATAAATATGTTGAAGAGAATAGGTCCCAACACCAACCTCTGCGGTACCCCACTGGTCACAGCAACCCAGTTAGAAAATATACCATTTATAACTACCCTCTGCTTTCAATCACTAAGTGGTGCTCTTGGGGGAAGAGGAGGAAGCAGAGGATGATACCTTTAGGGTTAATATCTATAAGTTCTGGTCTGTCATCTCACAGACGTTTGCCATAGGAGGAGCAAATGGAGAAGGACTATGAAAAGGACAAGAAGGAAGGGGTGATGGACGTGCAACATTTAGGAGATGAAGACAATAATGATTCCCTCTGTGTTGTCCATGGTTGTAAGGAGGGGAAGGAGGAAGAAAGCTTGCGTGTTATACCACCACCAACACACTGTGGACTTGAACCTCATAAAAGAGACTGACCCATGAGCGCTTTATAGCAGCACTATCTGCAACATGATTGTAACCCGTGTAGTTAGGATTCCAAATAATGCTGAATACTGAGTTACCAGTGTGTTCTAGCCAGAGTACAAAAGTAAATTTTGCCGGTTGCTTCCCCCCAGAATGGGACGTGCCCATGCAGCAGTATCGAAACATGCTGGAAGACAATCTTGAGAGTGGTTTTCCCTAACACATCAGTGAGGCACACAGTTTGAATAGCAGAGAGCCATCCAATCACAGAAACATTCAGCTTTCAACGCATAAACATTAGCAGTCTTGCAGCGCTGTAATCCTGTGTTACAACTCCATCAAGCACAGCATCTGCAAAGAGTTTGTATGTTCTGCCCATGTTTGCGAAGGTGTAAGTCCCAGTAATTATTTTTCTACCCACACTACAAAGAAATACAGATAGTAATTTTAGATTGGTACTGTTATTATTGGGACTCACAATGTGGTGCCCCTGCAGTCTCAGTCGCCACAGGGTACTGCACTTCATCCAGATGTGTGGTACTCTCTGCTCTCAGGTAAGGAAGGGGCACTGCCAGAACTCACACACCAGCACCCAACAATAGTCCCCATCTGGCCAGGGGGGAGTTAATTAGAGGGTGTGGGTGGAGAAAGTAGAGAAGGGGTGAAGCTTAAGGGTGTAACAGTTGGTGGGAGGCGTTAGGGCTGAGGGAAAGAGATTGTTCTGGAAAGAGTCAGTCAGAGAGTGGTGCGAGAGGACAGAAGTCAGTCAGGAGAGAGAGAACAGGAGTCGCTTGTGGAGATTGATGCTGAGTGCAGCTTGTCTCCAGACTAAAGAGAGTGAGAGAGACGGAGTGAAGATCGAGAAGAAAGGAAGGAAAGGTCCAGGAGGAGAGGAAGAAGAGGTCTTAGGGGCATGGATAGTGAGCAATCCATCCGTGGGGCCCGCATCCACCGGCATGGTTGGTGGAGCGACCAGGTCCCAGTTAGGGGGACCAGCCCCAAAACTAGTGGGAGAAACTAAGGACTCAACTAGGACACTGGAGACAGCAGTATTTTTAAGTGCTGCAGCTGACCCCACACTCATTCGCCAAAAGGGCAGACATATAGGATCCAGGGGTCTGACCAACATCGCCTGACAACATCCAAGTCTGCTGGCTCCGAACACTGTGTGTGAAGACGCAGGGCAGGAGAGGTGGTAGCCAGCATAGTGAGACAGCCAGGAAAGGAACATCAAAGGGAGCCCTGGCAACGTACACCCCAAGCTACCTGAGAGCTGTCTGGACCACAAGCTGGAGGACACAGCACCCCGGCTGGAGACTTTTACAACAGAACTGTGAGTAAGTGTGTAAAGATTGCACCCTGCTGTGTCCTCAGTTTATTTGCTGCGTCATCTGCCCTGCACTACAACCACCATTATCTTTAACACCATAATCTGCCCTGGAGAATAGCTCTGCCTGTGGAGAGCTGAACTAACTCTGCTGCATCAACAACTGCCCCAGTGGACTGAATTTGCAGCGTCAGCTAACACCTTACTTTCCGAGTACCACAGGTGGCATTATGAATATTTTATAAACTTTAAACCACTTTTCATCATTTTTTTTGGATGCCCAGGGCCACGGACAGAGTCACTGCTGCCGTAACACATCCCTTTAAGAACTGACTGGGCCTGGTACCGAATATTCCCATGGCTCTGACGGGCGTTCTACCAGTAATGTCTATAAAGCGAATGTTTAATTATTGGCACTATATAAGTGATAAACCCCCCTCCCAAAAAAAAATTAAAAGTGATGCTCAGTCATACTCAGGTGGCACACATATCAGTTTCGTAGATTACTATTGTCAGAAAAATGTAAGGATAATAACACGGGTGGTTGACTCAAAGACAGTGGAGGACTGCAGATATCGGAGGCCTACTGTTACAGCAACATACATGAAGGAGTCCCAATGTGAAATCTACACATTTATAAAAATTAGTGTCAAACAGTAACAAAGTAGCATCAAATTTACCATAGTAGAAATAGTATAATAGAGACCGACAGGTCATCCACTACACCCAACCAAGCAGATGGACACACAATCAGGACTGTTCATATTTCCACAAATTATTGTTAAAATCTCCAGAACAAACAGCAAAAACAGGCACACAAACCCCACTAAAGATATCAGAGACTGCAATTACACAAGAACAATGCAGCACACTAAAAACTACAACATCCAATAACAGAGTTGTCAGTTGTCTTTGGATAGGATGTCACATTAGTGGTTCACTAGTGCATTCAGAAACATTAATGACTCGCCCCCAGAGGCTGTGGGGTACTCGGTGCCGGGCCCGTGGATTTCTATGGGAGATGTCACAGTGGCAGTGACCCGGTCCGTGGCCTCAGGTGGTCAATGTAAAAGGGGTAGAGTGATGGGGATAAAGTCATTGAGATGATTTGTGACGCCACCTGTGGTTTCTGGTCAGTTTGACCAGCGCTGCAGGGTTGCTTCTCTGGGACAGATGGTGTGATGCAGCAATGATGTTGTAGCCCTCCACAGGTAGGGCTGTAGTCCCAGGGCAGAGTAGATGAGGTTGGTGTAGATGAGGAGATAGTGAGGAGAAGGAGATGGTGCAGTGTTAGGCACAGAAATGTAGCAGTGCTGAGGTGGTTGGCGCAGGAGAAGGCAATGAGACAGATGAATGCAGTTCCAGTTCTTTTACTCACATTCTTGGCACAGACAGGTGCCCGCTTCAATGCCGCGGTCTCCAGATCAGGGGCTCAGCCAACTCCCAGGCAGACGGAATTAACCTTTCCAGCTCTCCGTTTCGTGTGCCTGCTCTGAACGTCTCCTCACTAGCGCTTAAACTGAAGTACTTGTAGTTGTGTGTTCCTCCTCTCAGATGTTCCTTGGAACTCTACTCGCATGACAAGTGACTGTAGCCTGCTTCGGGGACTCCATCCATCATGTCCCGGCTCACACTTAGGTTGTCACCATGTCGTCGAGTCTTTTGCGGGAATAGAGTGGTCACAGCTCCTATTCCTCCGGTGTCTGCTGCTGGAACATTAGTTTCACAAACAGCCTCAGGGACTGGACCCCAGCCATGCGCTTCAAACTTCAGGGAGGGTTCTGCTCTGACCCTAGTCCTTAGTTCTCTTCTCCTTATGATCCGTACTAAGCCATCTTTCTTCTGAAGAATCAGGCTTTCCATGGCTCTTTCCTGTGTCAGCAGCTCCAGGTCACATGAGTCTGCTGCAGCACTTCCTTAACTCCATCCTTCTCTGGAGATCTTCTCTCTCAGACTGACTACTTCCAAATCTTCTCCTGCTCTCATGTGCCGTCTAAGATCCACCCACCTCCCAGCACTGTTCCAAGCAGGGAGCCATGAAGGTTGCTCTACTGCACTACTGTGTTTGTGTGGGATGCAGGTGTTGGAGGCTGGTCAAGTGTTACCATCTTACCTGGAGAGTGGGATACTACACCTCAGGAGGAGGTGCAGTACCTCTGTGGCAGCTTAACCCTCAGTGGCGCCACATTAACACCTACCACACATACACTTTGAACACCAAGCCTAATCCCCCCTTCCTCCACGACCTTGCTTTTTCCCCAGTCAGGTTGCTCAGATAGTGTACTAGGAGTACACTATAAGCAACTAAAAATAGTTTTTTTACTCTGCACAACCTCTGCACACAGCTGAATTTCAGCGGCACAAAATTAGGTGAAATATGGCGTGATTAGACACGTTACTCACAGCAGAAAGAATTGTTTCAGTGTCAATGAGGCCGGTATGACAAAGAAGATCAGCTCCAAAAAATTTCATCTCCAAGTGAGATGTCCCCTACTGCATGTTTGTAACAGAATAATTTTTTGTTGCCTGTCAATTAAGTCCTGTATAACATTGACTAGATGTTTAAAATAATTTTAAACCGAGATCTCCCCTTCTGTATTCGGTTAGTAACATACATTTTTTTTATTGTGTATATGAGGCCTGTATAATCTATAAGATTGTCCGTGGCGTTGGAAAACCCGCTTTCCTACAGTTGCTGCTGGTAAGGTGCAAGTTTGCTGGAGAAATATGGCCGACGTGTCATTACATGAACTGATCAGAAAAAAAGGGCCATGATAACGGTGGGAATGGGAACGTACAACAAGATCAATAACAGGGCAGCTATGGGAACTATGAGATCCAGGCTCCAGCCTACAATGATTACTCATTTACTCAACACCAATTACCAGAGAGCGTTTGATGCTCGTCAGAAGATAGGTGTTAGGCTGGAGTCACACTAACCTGCACAAAATACGGTCCGTAGTTTACTTGCGTAATACGGATGAATGACCACTAAATAGTGCTCCGTAGGTCATCCGTAAGTAAGGTGAGGTCGCGTATTTTGCGCATGTGTGCATCCGTATGTAATCAGTGTGGCATCCGTATGCAATCCGTATGGCGAGATTTTCTCGCAGCCTTGCAAAATGGACATTTAACGGTTTTGAGGCCTGCAAACAATTTAAATCATTAGCCTGCACCCTATTTAGACACTCAAACAGGTGGATGCCTACATTCGGTACATTTGTCACCTTGCTTTCACGAGGTGTGTTGGTGTTCTTTGTGCAGCATGGCAGAGGGTCTGCGATTCAATACAACTGAGCAGGTTCTCTTTACCTGGCTTTTGTCACGGCGCTTTGGGCAACCATATCCTGTGATAGTGGATCCGCGGAGGAGGAGACGCATGTGGGTCCATCCACTTTTGAGGCAACGACTCACAAGAGGTCATTTTCACCGCCTCTATTCTTCTCTGCGGGAGCATCCGGAGAAATTTTACCAGTACTGTCGCATGAGCATTTCCACATTTGATCGACTCTTGGAGACAGTGCGCCCTGGGAAAACCTTTCAGGACACAAGGATGCGCAAAGCCATATCTGCAGAGGAGAGACTTCTACTCACAATACGGTATGTACTACACAACCACATTCTCTATGTTCATAATGTGTGTGCTAATTTATGTTTTTTGGCCTTCTTGGACAAAGTTTAATGCCCTCATCTTACTCCAAATATGTTTCACCGGACACAGCAGAATGTTAGATGTAATATGTCCTGCATATCACTTAGTCATTGTGCCACCAAATATGTGTGTGTTCTTCTCTCTCATTTCCTAACAAGTTTGGTCGGCATGTAACTGATTTTTTTTACTTTAGACATTCTAAATTTTACTATTTCTGTTGTTCTACAGCTTCCTGTCCACTGGCCTGTCTTATGCCGCCCTCCACCATGAGTTTCTCATTGGAAAGTCAACCATTTCAGGCATAGTGAGGTCTACATGTGAGGTCTACAAATCTGGACAAGACTCCATCAAGTGGTCATGCCCGAGCCCAGGATGGAAGACTGGTTAAGGATATCAAGGGACTTTGAGGAGGACTGCCAGTTTCCAAATTGTATTGGGGCCCTGGATGGCAAACATATCAGGGTGCGTAAGCCGCTGAACTCAGGCTCCCAATTCTTCAATTATAAACAATACTTTTCTGTTGTATTGTTGGCTCTGGTAGACCCTCAATACAAGTTTATAATTGTTGACATTGGGGCCTATGGAAGGATAGGATGACTCTAAAGTCTTCAATACTTCCATAATGGCTCGGCGGCTACGCACCAACCAGTTGGATCTACCACCACCACGCCAGCTACCAGGCTCCCCCGAACAATCAGTCCCTTATGTCCTTGTGGCAGATGAGGCCTTTCAGTTATCGCGCAATGTCATGAGGCCATATCCCCGGTGCAACCTTGACCACAGGCGCAGAATTTTTAACTTGCGCCTATCACGTGCTAGGCGACTGGTGGAGTGTTCCTTTGGGATTCTTTGTGCCAAATGGCGGGTACTCCAGTCTGCCATTCAGTTGAGTGAGCAAAATGTGAATGAAGTTGTGAAAGCCTGTGTTGTTCTGCATAACTTCACCAGGATACATGATTGCTCCTCCTCTGATAGTGTTGTGCGTACGCCGGACAATGTGCGCAGGGTGAGACCACCTATGAACCCTCAGCGTAGACCGCTCTCTGGCCTAAAAGTGCGTGATATTTTCACTAATTACTTTATGTCACCTGAAGGGGCAACTTCTTGGCAAGAGCATGCTGTGTCTATGTTATAATTTGTTGCTTTAAGTGTGTCTAAATATATATTACTCAAGCCTTTATGATTCTATGAGTGTTTCTTTGCATTGGTTGGTGTCTGTTAGTATGTTGTGAGGGATTGTGAAAAATCACACAGAGACGTTAACTAGAGTAGACAAATTTTTAGTTTTGCCTTTTTTTTTTTTTCGCTTAAAGGCAAACATAATTTTGCCATAAGACAAATTTGGCAATGGCCAAAATGACCCTTTGTGCCTTCTTTAACTTGTTGTAAAATGAACATTACATAACAAAACAGCAACAAACATTAGGCAAAAACAACATTGCTGCTTGACTAGATTAACCTAGATTTGCCAACAAAAGGTGAGCTCCATCACCAAAATAAAGGCAACAAGATAACACTCACATTTCCTCATAATGTTATCCAATCATAGAAAGATTCCACCATGACAGGCAAGGCTACCTCACAGCTTTCACACAGATATTACCTGTCTGTAGAACAGACAATATTTAAGCATGCTATACTGGAAAGGATGAAAATACAAAACTCACTTGTTAAGACATAGAGAGAGCGTGATATTCTGAATGCTGGTCGCCTCGAAATTTTGTACTAGAGATTGCTAACAAAAAAGGTGACTACTTAACTAAGGCGAGCACGCCTTTCCTAGGCGTTAGCAAGTGAGTAGTGTATTTTCATCCTTTCATTTTACAGCATAGCGCATTTAAATATTCTCTTTTCTACACACATGTAATATCTGTCTGAAAGGCGGGAGGTAGCGTTGCCTGTCATGATGGATTGTTTCATATGTTTGGAAAACATAGTTTAAAAATGTGAATGTTAAATTATGTTCTAAATGTTGGTGAAGGAGAACACCTGTTTTTTCAATTAGATTAGGAGCACCAGTTACATCTCACTGGACATCTCCACCCATCAGAATCATAAATCCTCATATGTTGGGGAAGGGGAATGTGGAAGAACAGCCTGTGGGTGCTGCTGGACATTGTGGCCAACATCGCCCTGTGTGGGGCCATACTGTTGCCCATGATGCTGGAATTGTCCAGCCTCCTGGGACTGTTGGTGATACTGCCCAGAGTAATAATGATGATGGTGAGGGGCTTCTTGTTGGCTCTGGTAGGCCCGTGGCTCATACCCACCAAGATAGCCAGATCGTCCCCAAACAGGTTGGGATCAGCCTCCAACACTGGGTGGGTACAAGTGGCCATATTGGTGGGGTTGGCTTGAGGAAGACATTTGGGGCTGTGGAATAGACGGTTGGGTAGGGGGAGGAAGGGGTTGAGGTGTTGGCCCATTTATTAGGGGCTGTTCAGACCCTGCTTGAGCAAGCATCTGTGTGGATGGTCTCATGCGCATTAAATTTCGTGGTGAGAGCTGCCACCTCTCCAGAAATTCAAAAACCTCATATGGGGTATTGGGGGGGTGCTTGCATCAAGCAGGATCTGAATACATCCCCTAATACGGAGCCTGACCTCACGGGTAAGGGCACGGAGATAAAGGGTGAGGCTACGTGCATAGGCCTCCTCCCCATCATCTGTAGTTACTCTGGACAAATAATTGAGCACCCCTGTGTCCACATTGGTCCTGCTCTCTTAAAGAGTGACCTGGCACCTTCTTCTTGTTCGCCGTGATGCTAGAGCAGCCTGTGGGGAGGACCTGATATGGGCAGTTGGGCTGCTGCTCAAGTTGCCCGGCTCTTCCAGGATGGGTGAGGTGGCAGCAGCAGACCGTCCTGGTGGTGTGGTGTGTAGGCCAGTCATTGTGTAGTCTTGTGATGCCTCATCTTCAGCCATCCTTCTTGTAGGGGGAGAAGATGGGCCAGCCACCTCATCCCCTACAGGATCTATAATGGGCTCTGCCTCTGAGGCCGTTCCTCGATCCATAAGGTTGGATTGAGTTCTGTTATGAAATAGAACAGAGGCAAAAATACATCAATATTTTTGTCCCTGTAAAGTATTTGTGTAATGTATTTGTGTAATGTGGTGTGAGGTATGTACTTACGGTCTCAGATCCAGAATTGGGGCGAGGAAGTTCAGCCGGTCATAGTATATATATTTTCTTTTCACATGTCCAGCATCCCCACTCCTGGACCGCTGCTGGCGTTCCCGGCGGAACTGGTCCCGGATGCTTCGCCAGCGTTTCAGCACATCTTCCACTGCAATGTGACAGGAAAGATTGTCAAAATCAGATATTTGAGAGGTCACATTTTCTAACAGTAGTCTAGGCATGGGGCCTTCTGGGGTGTGCTTTCTACCTATGGTGGCATATGTAATTGGGCCGATACACAGGGTCTCATTAGCTACACTTAAACTAATTTTATTGGCTAGGAGGATGAGGCGCTTGTGGCCTAACCCCTAATTATGGCTGTGTGAAGCCACGTGTCACATCCAAATTTAATGGCCTCATGAGGCTAATAAAATTACATGCACAGGAAGGGGGGTGCTGATTGTAGAATCATTTTTTAGCACACGCTAAGGTTAATGATGTTTTTATGGTTGCACTTACGAATTTTATGCTGCTCATCACGTGGTCTGTCACCAAAGTCATGGTACATCTGGCGACAGATGCGCCTCCATGACGCCTCCTTTCTTGTCCGGTTCGCATAATTTGCATCGCGTGGGTCCCATATTTCGGGACGCTCCTGCACCAGCACAATTAGCATCTCCACATTTATGTACGTGGACGCCATGCTGCTGCTGTACTCCGTGGAGGCGTACTTCCTGGATGTCTGGAGCAGTTTTTGAGCTCATTTGCATGTCTAGGCTTCCTGTTGATGGATTGGCCCATTTCCTGTCACCAGCCAAAAGACCTGCGTATTGCTCGCAGGTCACACGTGTGTTCCGTGTGTAATCCGTATTTTTTGCGCACCCATTGACTTGCATTGGCGTACTACGGGCGTAGTACGCTGACAATCGCAGCATGCTGTGATTGGCACGGAGCGTAGGTTACGGATGAGAAATATACGCCTGGTGCGAGTGACCCCATAGAGAATCATTTGTCCGTGTCTAATGCGTGCTTTTTGCGACTCTCACTCGCCCGTATTCCTCGCCTTACAGATGTGTGTCTCAAGCTAGGTATAAAAGATGACTGAGAAAAATTGGATGCCAAAGATGCATATAATCTAGAATATAGTCTCAAAGCAATTTCAAACTCAGATCTCAGGTGCTTTATCACGTTTGCAAAAAAAAATAAAATAAATTTTAATGTGCAACAGCTCTGCAAACAGAACAATTTCAATGCCACTAAAAATATGTGCACACGCTGCAGATTAGTCTGTACCTTTGGCAGAAAACGTAGGCCAAAATGCTTGCGGATTTCATGCGGAATTGATGTGGATTGTCATGCATTTTTTGATGTGTGGATTTGCCTTACTCAGTGTATAGTCAATAGGTGCAAAAAGGCTGCATTTCCGCACAAAGAATTGACATGCTGCGGATAAAAAAAAACAAAAAAAAAACGCAGCGAATCCATGCGGATTTTTCCTCAGCATGTGCACAGCAATTCTCAAATTCCCATTGACTATCATTGTTACTGTACTACACTGCGGATTTGATGCAATTCCGCGTGTCCAAAAACGCTGCGAAAACGCATCAAAATCCGCAAATTGTGCACACATGGATTTAATGGATTTAATAAAGCTATGATACTTTTATATGGCTATAAGCTTCCATGATGTTCTTTATGAGTTGAATACTAGGTGGGAAGTGCCATCAATCTAAGGCCTATTTTGCTGTTTGGATTCTGAATTTGTTCCCTTTATTTTGTTATAGAGGTGTGGCCAGTATGGATATCAAAGCTGGCTTATTTCTACGGATACGGTTTTTAATGGAGAGGGTATGCCCAATGTTTCTGTTGAAGGAGGACAAAAGATGGACCTTAAAAATTCTATGAAAATAATGTTAAAAAAGCGAACTAGGATGTGGTGGACAAAAGCTTCCCTTGAGAGTTATTTGGCCAAAAATCTTATCCCCAGAAGTTTGAGGGTAAGAATCATGCCCGCATATCCTGTTGAGGATTCCACATTTAGAACACGGTGGGAAGATGCCTGTAACATATGCTCAAGATCCCTGATTGAACTACTTATTGGTAATAATAAAATGAGTCTGGATAAGATTGATGCAGACATTGAACAGACTAGAGCTAAATTACTTGAAAAGTTATCAGGATCTGAGGTGGAAGTATTTAATAAGGAAATAGATGCCCAACTCAACATATGGGAAAAAGAGGTGAAAGACACTAAATCTAAGAAATTTCAAAGGGACCTCAATGATTTTAAAAATGGACATATCTACAGGTGGCAATCATCAACATGTGAGGGTAGTGATATAACCAGATCATCCTCTATATCCTCTGTATCCTCCAGAGAGGATGAAGGTAGATCTAGCAACCGAATGTATAATCAAAGGAAAAACATCAAAAAGGGACGTAATGATTACTATAGGAAAAGGGATAAGAGGACGGATACACCTTTAGCCTCTAAATTACAGGTAATTAATTTATCTGAATTGTCATTAACCCAACCGCAAATTGAGGTTCTCAGCTTGGGACTCTCTTTTTCACCTGCAGCCCCATTTAATTGTTTTTCAGCGGTAAAAGACCTTCATCTTTTCGCTCGCAAATTAATTCTCAAAAAATTGCATGAAAAAAATGGGGATGGAGAGATATGGAACACTAGAGAATTGGATGCTTTATCCACTCTAGAGGAATTATAACAGGAAAATCAAGGACCAACTAATGGGGGTAAGTTTCAACCACCCATACCAAAAAAATTTCCTCCCATCAACATATATCCTAATGTGGAGGTATTCGTCAAGTTAGTCACTGATGAATTTGAGCATATTCCTAAGCATGTGGCAATCTCACCTTTGTCCAAAGGCAAGCACTCAAGGAGTTGAGTAATCTAAAAGAGGTGGTCATTAAACCTGCGGACAAAGGTGGGAATGTTGTGATATGGCCCACGATGCTTCACGAAAAGGAGGCCTTTAGGCAACTACGAGATACCAGTTGTTACCAAAGAATGACTTTTAACCCCACCTCAGTATATCAGAGGGAGATTGAGGGAATTTTGGAACAAGCCTTCTTAGATGGTATCATTACCAAGGAACTTAAAGACAATCTGGTACCACTATATCCTCGTGTTGCGTGCATATATTTCATTCCCAAGATACATAAAAACAGTACTATACCACCGGGTAGACCTATAGTATCAGGTAATGGCAGTTTATGTGAGACCATCTCTAGGTATCTTGATTTTTATCTGAAACCTCTTGTTTTTGACCTTCCATCGTTTGTCAAAGACACTAGTGATGTTCTATGTAAAGTGGAAGGTATCCCTATTAAAGAAGACATGTGGCTTGTAAGCCTCGATGTGGAGTCACTGTATTCCTCCATTCAACATCAGGTTGGGCTGCAGGCCACAAGGTCTTTTCTCATGATGTCCAATTTGGATGAGACACATGTTAATTTCCTTATGACAATGCTTAAATACGCACTTGAACATAATTATTTTATGTTCAAGGAGACCATATACCTACAGAAGCAGGGTATGGCTATGGGGGCGGCTTTTGCCCCCTCATATGCCAACTTATTTTTGGGTATGTGGGAACGCAATATATTTTTTGTTCATCCCATTGCCTTCATTGAGAAGGTCCTGTTCTGGATCCGATATATAGACGACATACTTATGATCTGGCAGGGCACCGAACAGGACCTTCTTACCTTCCTGGATATACTTAATGATAATTCAATCAATGTTAGGCTCACATGTAAGTATAGCCAGAGTGACATTGATTTTCTGGATATCAGGATTACAAAAGGTGAGAGTGGAGTATTATCTACTGATGTATTTAGGAAGGAAACAGCGGTTAACTCCATCCTACATGCAACGTCCTCACACCCAAAACCTTTGGTGGAAGGTATCTCGACTGGTCAATTCCTTCGAGCCAGACGGATATGCTCAAATGATGAGGCCTTTCAGGGACAGGTGGAAAATCTTAACCAAAGATTTCTATCTAGAGGATACTCAAAACGAAGCATAAAGAAGGGAGTTAAGAGAGCCTATCAGGTAAAAAGGGAGGATTTGTTAAATCCTAAGAAAACCACCATGGTTACTTACCGGTAGCCGGTTTTTCCGGAACCCATGACAGCACCACCTGAGAGAGGGATCCGCCCCGCCAGGACAGGAACCTACCGAGACATAAGGGGCGGCACCTCTCCCCCGCTCCAGTTGGGTTACAGAGCATTGAGAGGGCTTCCCGGTTAGTTACATGTTTAATCCAACACCACAACACTCAAAACACCCTACTAATTGTGCACTCCCATATGGTGAAAAGGGGGGGAATATACGGGTGCTGTCATGGGTTCCGGAAAAAATGGCTACCGGTAAGTAACCATGGTGGTTTTCCCTTCACCCATGACAGCACCACCTGAGAGATTTTTGGAGATTCGAAACACCTTAGGGAGGGACCACCGTTTGCAGCACCCTTCTACCAAAGGTCAAGTCAGCAGAGGAGGATAGATTCAACCTATAGTGCTTAAAGAAGGTTGAAGGTGAGGCCCAGGTAGCGGCCTTACAAATCCGTTCGATCGATACCTCTGCTTTTTCGGCCCAGGAGGTCGCCACGGCTCTGGTGGAATGAGCCTTGATGCCGTCAGGAATCGGGATACCACTAGCTGTGTCGGCTACACTAATGGCCTCCCTAATCCATCTAGCAATAGTCCCTTTTGAAACCCCATAGCCTTTCCTGGCACCCTGAAAAGCTACGAATAGGGACTGGGACCTCCTCCACTGGCTAGTCATAGATATGTATTCTACAAGAGCTATCTTAACATCTAGATTATGGAACTTTTCCTCCCCCAGATTTTTTGGGTTCTCGCAGAAAGATGGAAGGACAATTTCCTGACCCCGATGGAAATCTGATGCTACTTTGGGCAAATAAGCGGGGTCTGTTCTTAACACTACCCTATCCTGAAAGACTTGCGTATAAGGTGGATTTACTGAGAGAGCCTGTAAATCGCTTATCCTGCGGGCTGACATGAGGGCCACTAACAGGATTGTTTTTAGGGTCAGAAACTTTAGGGGTAGCTGATGTAATGGCTCATACGGATGTTTTGTAAGGGCCTCTAGCACTAGGTTTAAATCCCAGGGGGCTATCCGGGGTATTGGGATAGGCCTAGCTCTATGGCAGGATTTAATAAATCTGGCTACCCATCTATTTGATGCCAATTTGCAGTTGTAGAGCGCCCCTAGTGCAGACACCTGAACTTTAAGTGTGTTCACTGCTAACCCCATCTGCAACCCCAATTGTAAGAACTCCAGGATGGCATTAATCGGGGGATCTTTCCCTAATGGCCTACCTAAGAACTGCAGGAACTTATTCCATGTTCTGCCGTAGATGTTAGTCGTCACTGGTTTCCTACTCTTTAGCAGGGTGGCCACCAACCCGGGGGAGAACCCTCTATCCGTTAAAAGCGACCTTTCAAATTCTATGCCGTCAGATGGAATCCTTTGACCTGAGCGTGGAATATTGGACCTTGAGCTAGTAGGTCCGGGATTTCTGGTAGAACCCATGGATCGGAGAGGGACATCCTTCATAGTAGCGCAAACCAGGGCCTTTTTGGCCAAAATGGAGCTATTAGAATCACCCTGGCTTGATCGTTTCTGATTTTCCTGACAACTGTTGGGATCAGAGCCACTGGGGGGAACGCATAAGCTAGTCTGAAGTTCCACTGGATGTGCAACGAATCCACTGCCCATGGATTTTCTCTTGGGTTTAGAGAGCAGAACCTTTCTGTTTGCCTGTTGTGTTTGTTGGCAAAGAGGTCTATCACCGGTTTCCCCCAAAGCGGAGTTATTTTCTGAAAAATGGACCGGTTTAGCGCCCATTCCCCCTGCTTCAGGGTATTGCGACTCAAGAAGTCTGCCTCTATGTTTTCTGCCCCTTTTATATGTAGGGCTGTCAAGGAGTGTAGGTGTTCTTCTGCTCTGCTCAGAATGTCTGTCGCCGCTTCCATTAAGGAGTGTGATCTTGTCTCTCCTTGGTGGTTGATGTATGCCACTACTACCTTGTTGTCTGACATGATGCGTACGTTTCGACCCTGGAGTAGCGGAATGAAGTGACTTAGGGCCTTGCTCACTGCCCACAGTTCTCTCAGGTTGGAGGATGCTTCCCTTTCTTGACGCGTCCAGGAACCCTGACCTATGATGCCCCTTAGGTGTGCCCCCCACCCCGAGGAGCTTGCATCTGTTAAGATTATATCTGACGCCTGTCTGTCCCACGGTATTCCCAAGGTCAGATTTTTCTTGTCCAGCCATCAATTGAGAGTGTCTCTGGTTTTTAAGGAAAGCTCCAGCTTTCCTTCTAAACGCCCTCTTAGCGATCTTTGTGCAGTTAGTATCTCCCACTGGAGTTGCCGGGTGTGAAACTGAGCCCACCTGACCGCCGGAATACAGGATGTTAGGGTACCTAGCAGGGACATTGCTCTTTTTAAGGTCATACGTGGTTGGTTTTGGCCCGTGAAGGTCAGATTCTGCACCTTTTCTATTTTGGACTCTGGGAGCAGACACTGTTGCTTTTCTGAATCTAGTACGAATCCTAGGAAGGTCTGTTTTAGGGGTTGCAATTTTGATTTTTTGAAATTGACTATCCACCCTAATTCCTGCAAGGTGTTGATCACCGGGTCAACTGCTCTGTACAGTGGTCCTCTGAGCTGCCTACTATGAGAAAATCGTCCAGGTATGGTATTATGACCGTGTCGTGAATCCGGAGAAAGGCAGTCACTTCCGCTATGACTTTGGTGAAAACTCTCGGGGCTATAGATATGCCAAACAGAAGAGCCCTGAACTGAAAGTGCCTTAGCGTGCCTTGAATATAAAGTGCTACCCTCAAGTATTTCTGGAAATCTGGGTGGATAGGGATGTGATAATACGCATCCTTTAAATCGACCATGGCCATGAAGCAATCTTGGTGTAGCAGCTTCACCGCCGTAGTTACTGATTCCATCTTGAAGGTCGAGTTCCTTATCCATAGATTGAGCCGTTTGAGATTTATGATTGTCCTGAAGGTTTGATCGGGTTTTTTTATCAGAAAAAGGGGTGAATAAAACCCCTTCCTTTCCTGTAGGCGTGGTACCTCGGAGAGTACCCGCTTGTCTATCAGGCTCAGGATCTCTGTTTCTAAGGCCACCTGCTCTTCGGTCACCTTCCTGATGGGTGTGATGACGACTACGGATTTTGGCTGACGGATGAAGGGAATTTTCAGGCCTTCTGTTAGGATGGTTAGGATCCAGGCGTTGGAGGAGATCTTCTCCCAGGATTGGAAAAAGAGTGCCAATCTCCCCCCTACTGGAACACTGGCGTCACTGTGGCGACTTTCTTGAGGTGGAGGTGCCTCCACCAAACATAAATCCTGATTCTTTTTTTCTTTTATCCTCCCATCTTCTCCTGTCAGCGGGAGGGCGCCCCCTATTGAATCTTCCCCTCCGAAAGGGCTGTCTCCTCTGATCCATAGGAAATCTGGGGAAGCCTTTTTTCTTATCGCCTGCTTTCTCCAGTATATCGTCCAAGTTCTTGCCGAACAAGAATCGACCGTCGCAGGGGAGAGAACATAATTTGGCCTTGGACTGAAGGTCACCCGGACAGCCCTTAAGCCATAACGCGCGTCTAGCAGCATTTGATAGTGACGCTGCCCTGGCTGTCATCCGCATAGAGTCCGCCGAGGTATCGGCCAAAAAAGCTGCTGCCCCGTGCAAGAGATACATCTCCGATAAGATTTTCTCTCTTGGGACCCTTGAAGCCAGCTTTTCTTCTAACTGCTGCAGCCAGATCATGAGGGAGCGTGCCGTACAAGTACCCGCTATTGCCGGCTTTAGTCCTCCTGCTGTCGTTTCCCATGCGTGCCTTAAATATGAGTCCGCCTTTTTGTCTAGTGGGTCTCTAAGAACCCCTGCGTCTTCCAGGGGCAGGGCCGACCTTTTGGAGGATCTGGACACCGCTGCATCTATTTTGGGGATTTTGTCCCATATCTCTGCATCCTTATGCTCGAAGGGATATCGTCTTTTGGAAGTGGATGGAAGGGCCCCCGATTTCTCGGGCTTTTTCCACTCTTTCTCAATAAGTGCCTGGATCTTCTCGTTTACCGGAAAGGTCCGTTTTTTCCTCTCCTGAAGCCCCCCAAACATAACATCCTCTAGGGTTTTAGCCGCCTTTTCTTCCTGTAGGCCCATTGTAGCTCTGATGGCCTTTAGGAGGGCGTCTGTGTCTTCTACAGGGAAACATGGTTTACCCCCCAGGTCGCTGTCTGAGGAGTCTGAGGAGGATGATTTTTCCGCCTGAGATGACATTGACGCGGAATCCGAGGGGGAACTAGGGGGATCCTTCCTGTTTTTTTTCCCTTTTTTCAATAGGGACTTAATCGAGCCTTCCATTTCTGACCTTAGGACAGATATCAGATTGGCTGCGAAACTAGGCGCTTCCTCCGCCATAGTCCGCTGAATGCACGTAGCGCAGAGATCTTTTTGCCAATCTCTTGCTAGGGGAGATTTACATATAGCACAATCCCTATTCTTCTTGCTTCCCGCTTTCCTAGGCCTTTCCTACAGGGTGAAGCATACAACAGAAGCCCTATTAACATAAATGCTAACATTCACGAAGATCACTCACCACCCGAAATCAAGGGTACCGGACTTGGAGGCTGAGTCGGGGCACGTGACCTGCGTTCTTTGGATCTTGCTGAATCACCCGACCTGCGGCTGGGGCGACTGCTGCTGGAATGGCTTCCATGCTTTCTGCCAGAGGGCTGAGAGGGAGGCAGGGACGCTGAACGTTCCTGCTCTGACTCCATGTTGCACCGCCGTCTGCTGCCGCTTTCCTCTTTAAATACCGCGCCTCCGCTCCGGTGAGCGTCTCTCCCCTCCCCCCTGCGACCGCCGGCCGACTGCTTCAGAAAGCCGGCCAGCGTCGCACCCGGCGCCGTTACACCGTCGCCCTTCTCTGACGTCAGCCGGCGCACCCAGCATCCAATGCGCCGCTGACGTCAGCGGCCGGAAGAAGCCAGCGTCTCTCCCCTGCTATGGGGATCGAGATGCGGCGTGCGCGAGGGGAGGGCGGCGTGGTGGGGGCTTCCCGCAGACCCCGGGGATCCCACCGACGCCCGCACGAACCCGGAACCCCGGAGGGCCCGGGGACTGCGCATCCAGCACCCGATGGCTGGTGCTGCAGGTGAGACCTCCTGTTCTTCCTGCGCCGGGACGGGGCTGGGTCCATTTTCTGCCCATGACAGGCACCGCCGACCGTGGGGTTCCTTCCAGGACAGGAACCCAACTGGAGCGGGGGAGAGGTGCCGCCCCTTATGTCTTGGTAGGATCCTGTCCTGGCGGGGCGGATCCCTCTCTCAGGTGGTGCTGTCATGGGTGAAGGGAAAAAGTCTATGGAGATTAACAAGGTGAGATTTATCTCCACTTATAATGACAGGTGGCGCGAGGTGAAAAAGGCACTTGAAAAGTACTGGCCAGTCCTCATGACTGATAAAACTTTGGAAAAGTATGTTCCTAAATATCCTTATATTACATATAGAAGATCTAATAACCTTAGGGACAAGCTGGTACACAGTTATCATGGTGGTCAAAAATTTGAAAAAGCATTCGGATCAAGAGGTCCTAAATGGGGATTTTTTCCCTGTAAAGACTGTATCGCGTGCCCCAATATGACGCAAGTGCTGTCATTTTTATCAAGTGATGGTAGTAAAACATACGATATCACTCAACATATTACATATAATTCAATTGGGGTGGTATATTATGCCACATGCCCGTGTAGGAAAGTATATGTTGGCATGACCTCCAGACCTCTTAAAGTGAGAGTGAGGGAACATTATAGGGATATTAGAAATGCCAAAGATGTTGAGGACAGTACTACCCTCAAACCAATTCCGAGGCACTTTAAGATGTCTCACGAATGCGATCCAAAAGTACTAAAGGTTATGGGGATAGATAAGGTCTTTATTGACCAACGGGGAGGAAATTGGAAAAGGAATCTGGCCCAATTCAAAGTGGAGTGGATATACAAGTTAAAAACTATACAACCATGGGGTCTGAATGAGGTCCTAAGCTTTGCCTCCTTTTTGTAAGTGTTTTTGTAGGTTATGTTTTTAGGTTTTTAATTATTTGTTTTTTAGTTTTTAGTTCACACGACCATTCGGGTGTACCACAATTTCTATATACGGTGACCTTTGGGATTCTGGAACTCTAGGATACGGAGATGAGGATTAAAAAGTCGGGCAATTGCTACAAACAAACATGGACCCCTTTGTGAACATTGGTCCTGTTCTGAGAAGGTGTACAAGAACCTGCAAAGACTTGGAGTCTTGGGATTGTCTTATATTTCATAGAGGAATAAATCTATTTAGCTTGTCTGTTTCTCCTAGTGGTGGGACTTATGCGATTTATGATTGGTCTTGTTCACCCCTTTTTTTTTATCATAAGTATATATATAGTTTTTCTAATTAAATTCTTTAACAAATTGATAAAATTATACTATAGGATGTGTTGTTTATATAATTAGTGGGTTTAGGTGATATATGCACATCCAATATTCTGTATGCTGGCTATCATTCCTCTGTATGTATTTTATATGGTATTTTAACTAACAATGCCGCTCATTCTACTATTCTGTGGATGATATGTGCTCCCCCTTTTTAGCATGGTCACTATGCATCATGTTCATCTTATATGGTGCATTGGGTGCAATTTTTGTTATCGTTGCATTTTTTCTATCAGTGGACATCTACTCATGGGTATGGGTGGCACTGCCCTTTAGTTTCCCTTCTATCCCTAAATTTGTGGAGGGTACATAATTATTATCATGCACATTTGTCATCATGTGTACTGGGTATCATCTCCTTATAGGTTTTTTTATATGGGACCCCATTTAGGAGTGCCATTTATTTTACTATTTTGATGTTTGATATGTGGCCTCCCTTTCTTTGTGCTGTGTTAACGCATTATGTCTACCCAGTATGTTACATCTACTGCATTTATTATGTAATCTATACCCATTATAAATCGATAGGTATTCATCTATTTACTTGGGTAACTCTTTCTATGCCACCCTTTGCCTCTAGCTCACAATGTGCTGTACATGTTCGCCGGTTTTGCCCAGGTGTTTGCTCTGCCCTTTTACACGTCGGGCTGAGTTCTGACCGGGCAGCCTGCGACGTTGTCGCACACTGTAGTGTGTTGCCTTGGGGACAAGTCTTCTCTGGCACGCCCTAGCCACTCCCCCGCCATGACGTGTTGGTGTGGCAGTGGCTGGGCGGGCGAGGGCGTGCCCTGAGGCGACATCACGCGCTGGGAGGCATGGGTAGGCGTCCCTGATGCCGGTAGGCACGCCTCTTCTGAGCGTTCCTCATGGAGGACGGAAGGCCTGCATTTGGGGGATTAGACACTAAGGGCGGACTGTATGTTTAGTGCGGCTAGCGTCACCATGGTGCCACGTCATCTAGGACCTCCTCTGACCTCTCCTCCACTATGAGGCATTGGATGGGGAGGTGACTGGACGGGCATCGGGCGTGTCTCAGTATGACGTCACACGCTACACACTGTGGTCTTGCCAGCATACAGATGGTAGAGATACATACACTAATGGCTTCCTATATAAGGTCACAGAGGTCTTGTAACCACAGTCACTTACTCCCCCAGGACGAAGCACACGCGAAACACGTGTCGAGGATTCACAACGCCACTCAGGTCATATGTCTTATTTATCTTGCATGGCTTTGGTTGGGTGTATAGGGAGTGGGAGCAGCGTTATGCAAGCACTTCATGGCTTTACATCAAATCATTGTGTGCTTAAATAACCTGTGCACGATGCGCCCTCTACATTTATTTGTATATCATCTTTTGTGATTGTATCTGCAGTTCTGTTTGCCTTTCCTACAATTTTGATGAAATTAATAGCGGGTTGGATATTAGACTGGCTTTGCAAACTAGTGCATAATTAACTATCTTTCTTGATGAGGGTTTATGCTCTGTAGATCAATCTCTCCCTTCTCTCCCTCCTGCCTGGATTATAATATGCATTAATTTATGTACATGATGCAAGAGTATGTATACATTTTGTGACACTATTTTAGCATCAAATATACTAATCTCTGTCTAGCAACATGTTGCATTTGGTACCTGTGGTGTTATATTGGGTATACCTCTTTTTTTTAAATTGTATATTTTTGTAATGGATTTAATAAAGCTATGATACTTTTATATGGCTATAAGCTTCCATGATGTTCTTTATGAGTTAGAAAAAAAAATATTTTAATATGCTTGAGGTCTGCAGACAGCTTCATATCACCACCACAAAATGACAACATGGGATACGATGGGCTGTATCACATTCAGCAGCAGAAAATATTTTTTTTAATGGGCCTTCTGTCTGCACACCGTTTCATATCACCACAGCACTAAATGACAAGGTGGGATACAGCTGGCTGTTTCACATTAAGCTAGTGACATTTTTTTTTTAATTAGAATACTATACTCGTGCAGGGAGCACAATAGAAGCAGTGCACAACACACTTGTAGGACATGTGCCCTGCTGGCTTTGTCTGTGGACCTCAGTAATGGCACAGCAAAAAAAAAGATGCTGGAATGTAAATTTACCAGTCACACTAGATAGTAGCTAGCTACTCTGACTGACTGACCTAACTAGCTAGCTAAAATCTTGCTGCTAACAGTGCCAGCTTCAGGAGCAGCCTCTATGTGCTTTTACAGTGTCAAAATGTTGCTAAAACAAGATGTCCGCTATTTATATGGAGAGGGACGTGTGATTTCAGCAGTCAATGACACAAACCATTGTGAATGTGAAACAGCCAGCTGTATCCCACCTTGTCATTTGTTGCTGTGGTGATATGAAACTGTCTGCAGACCTAAGGCACATTAAAAAAAATAAAGATTTTAATGTGCTTGAGGGCTGCAGACAGCTTCGTATCACCGCCACAAAATGACAACATGGGATGCGAAGGGTTGTATCACATTTAGCAACACAAAATATTTTTTTTTTTCTGTTGGTTAAATGTGATACAGCGCACTATATCCAACCTTTTCATTTAGTGGCGTTGAAATTGTTCCGTGTGCAGAGGTGTTTCACATTAAATTAACTTTATTTTATTTATTTTTTTTACAAATGTGATACCGCATCAGAGATCTGAGTTTGAATTTGTTTTGAGCCTATCTTCTAGATTATGTGCATCTTTGGCATCCAATTTCTCACGGGCATCTTTTATACCTAGCTTGAGATGCGTGTAGAGTCGGTGGTGGGGTGCCGAGCTGGGGGGGGGGTGGTCCTACTTCTTACCGCGCAGAGATGATACAGAGACACGATGAGGCAGATTCTGGGTGCAACAGGTCCAAGTTTATTGCTCACCGTCCGACTGATGGTCCTCGCGGTACACCGCGATATCTCTCTCTGCCCTCCGTGTTCAGGGCCGCTCCAACACCGTATGTTACACTAGGGACGTATTTATACGTCACGTCCCGTCTCACACTGTGACAATCCTGACAGCTCGGTTACTGTGGCCGCCTTAGGCCCGTACACCAACAGCACTTTACTGGTCAGTTTCGTCGTAACACGGTGTCTTCCACCCAGAGCCTTGTCTCTGCTGCGGTCCTTCCCTGTCAGGACCACCCCCCTGACGTTTCCTCTCCTCAGTCCCCCTGGTCAGATTCTCCTCAGGGAACACAGACTGGCGTGGTCCTCCTGTCACCTGGGCTCCCCCTGGGGACTGGAATCTTCTGGAACCCTCCCTCAGAATTTATAACTTCCCCGGTTCCTTGAAACTGTCACTAACTGTCACCACGCCCCCCATGACCAACGGTTTCTAAAGCCCTAAGCTGCTGTAAAGTCCTTTGCTCACACTCCACCCTGCCATCTAATGGTCATCCCAAGGTACTGCACGTCCACTACACTTTTCTAGTTGTTTCCCCACTGTAATCACTGTCTCCTACCTACACTGTGCAAACCTATCTTTCTTCACTCTGACTAGTCCGTCCGTCCGTCAGGTCACCTTCCCTACATGCGCATCTGTTACACTGATCTTCTGACGAGCATCAAATTCTATGGTAATTGGTGTTGGGTAAATGAGTAATCATTGTAGGCTGGATAATGGATCTCATACTTCCCATAGCCGCCCTGTTATTGATACTGTTGTACGGTCCCATTCCTGAAGTCGTTATAAGGTGGTGGTGGGGATCCTCATGTACCTTCTCTCTCCTTAATGCTGTTCACCTGTGTCACATGCGGCACCCTGATGTTTTATTAATGTTTTACTATTATGTGCACTATAATATATTTGTCATGTACTGTAATGTGATGAACTGTGCTTTAGCTTAGGGATAGATTAGTAAGCAGTGCAGGATCATAGGGGATTAGATTAGTGGGGGCACAGTAGAGATAGAGCATAGGATAGATATAAGAGTAGAAGGTATAAGCAGCATAGGGGTTAAGCAGATGGGAAGAGTTACACAGTAGAGCAGCACAGAGCAGGGAGATATAGGACAGATACTTCCTGGTTCTGTCAGTGCCCAGGCAGGCTTGCACAGGGCAGGTGCTCAGCAGCCTCTGGAGCCAAACTCTCCCCTGGACCCCTGGGCAATGAATTGGGCATCGGGACTGCGGCAGTGTCCCGCCGGGGACAATAAGAGTCCAGATACCGGCTTGGGAACTACCACTACTACTGCCACTGATACTGCAGTGAAGACTACTAGGGAAAGAGCAGAAAGTTTCACCCAATTTACTGCATCTACTTTTCCTACTTCTTTTGTTCTACAATAAATTGTTTCCATGTTGAATTACAAATGTGTTCCTGGATCCTGATTGCCCATACTGCAGTGACTGTGAAGAGGTGGTAAATTGCCTGGGATTGCATATGTCCTGTCTGTTTTATGTGCAGGGTGCTTGTGGGCTGTTGCTTTAAATGGACTCACCTGCGTCTACCACCCTGTGCCACCTTGTTACATCATCACAGCCCTTTTCCTGATCAGTTCATGCAACAACACGTCGGCCATATATATTTCTCAGCAAACCTGCACCTTACCAGCTGCAACTGTAGGAAAGAGTGCGTTCCGCCGCCACGGACAATTTTTTTAGATTATACAGGCCTCATCCACACTAAAAAAATGCTTATTTTGTTACTAACCAAATACAGCAGGGGAGATCTCAGTTTGAAATTGTTTTAAGCATCTAGTCAATGTTATACAGGCCTCATCAACATGCCCCCCAAAAATTCTTCTGTTACTATCATCATACAGTAGGGGATATCTGACATCTCACTTTGAAATTTTTTGGAGCAGATCTTCGCTGTCATACCGGCCTCATCGACACTGAAACAATTCTTTCTGCTGTGAGTAACATGACTAATCACACCATATTTCACCTTCTAATTTTATGCTGCTAAAGTTCAACTGTGTGTAGAGGTTGTGCAGAGTAAAAAATCTATTTTTAGTTGCTAGTAGTGTTGAGGTAGTGGAGGAAGGGGGGGATTAGGCTTGGTGTTCGAGGTGTATGTGTGGTAGGTGTTAATGTTTCTGAAAGCACTAGTGAACTACTAGTGTGATGTCCTATCCAAAGACAACTGACAACTCTGTTACTGGATGTTGTAGTTTTTAGTGTGCTGCATTGATTTGCATAATTGCAGTCTCTGATATCTTTAGTGGGGCTTATGTGCCTGCTGTTGCTGCTGGTGGAGATGTTAACACTAATTTGTGGAAATGTGAACAGTCCTGCCTGGGTGTCATCTGCTGGGTTGGGTGTAGTGGAAGACCTTTTGGTCCCTATTATACTATTTGTATTGTGGTAAAATTGATGCCACTTTTTTAGTGTCTGAGACTAATCTTTCTAAACGTATAGATTCCGCGTTGGGCCCCCTCACGTGTGTTGCCTGTAGCAATAGGCCTCCAATACCTGCAGTCCTCCACAGTAGAGATGAGCGACTTTGCCTATTTTAGGATCGAGTCAGGTTTCATGAAACCCGACTATCTCAAAATTCGGGTTAAACGAAATCGGCCGACTATAGGGAAAAGTCAGAGGCCGACTTAAACACGAAACCCAATGCAAGTCAATGGGGAAGCAAAGTCGGCAGGGAGTGGAGGACAGTAAACACACCTACAGTGCCCATTTCAATGCCAAAAACATCAATTCATATTACTGAAGCTTGTCAACCTTAATTTACTTCATAATAATAGTTAGGCATTGAAAACAGGGGGTTATTTGGCTAAAGTTGTGGGGGGGGTAGGGCTGGCTCCAGGTTTTCGAGTGCCCTGGGCCAAAGAGTGTCAGTGCGCCCCTTTAACACATACCACAACTCATGATGCTACGATACGGCACAGAAATATAGGTATAGTACAATGACAAATACTTCACTGCTTACATGACATGACTAATCTATTGTAAATTGTACAATAGGTCAAAAAAGGACAGTATATTACTCCATACATTATTATGGCCTCCACATTGTGCGGCAAACAGAATAATGAGCCCCATATATTTCTCCATACAGAATAATTGGACACATATAATGTTCCATACAGTATATGATGAGCTCCACATAATGCTACAGTATATGATGGTCCCCAAGGACGATGCTCCAGTGTATGATGGTCCCTAATAGTGCTCCATATATAATGGTCCCCATTTCTAATGCTCCAGTGTATCATGTAGACATTTGTTGGGAATCTCTATCATGCAAAACTAACAGGTCAAGGAAATTCTTATCCTCTCTTGCTCACAACTTTATCTTCCAAAAGGTAGGGGAGAAAACAAGGGGAACTGCTACCTTGGATCTAATCCTTATAAACAGGGAGGAAATGGTTGAGGAGGTAAAAGTGGCTGGGACCCTTGGAGGTAGCAACCATGCTATTTTAGAATTTTGGATAACTAGAGGAGGAAGACCTGTGAAGACTCAGACGTCAAGGCTAGATTTCAGAAAGTCAGATTTTAAAGGGATTCAGAAAGAGAATTGGAGGGATCCAATGGCAGGATATCCTTAAAGACAAAAATGTCCAGGAAGGATGGGAAATCTTGAAAAATGAAATTCTCAAAGCACAATTGTTAACAATTCCGAAAAGAGGGAAGAATAGGAAGCATTTAAGGAAGCCAGGATGGATGAACACAGAACTTAAGCACATGCTAAAAAGGAAGAAAAAAATGTTTATAAAATGGAAAGAGGGAGGCATATCTAAAGAAGAATATAATGCTATCTGCAGAACCTGCAGGGCACAAATCAGATTATCTAAAGCTGACAATGAATTGAGGCTTGCAAGAGATGTCAAAAGCAATAATAAAGGATTTTGGGGATATGTCAAAAGTAAAAGAAAAGTCAAAGATGCTATAGGATTTTTACAGGATGAAAATGATGAAATGGTAAGACAGGATGTTGAGAAGGCCAAACTTTTAAATTCCTATTTTGCATCTGTTTTCTCTCAGAAAGGAAATGTAACATCAACTGTTCTTCACTGTCCTATTAAGGGAATAGAAGAATCCAGGATATCTATAAACAGAAAGATAGTGAGGAAACACTTAGCTAACCTTAATGAATTTAAGTCTCCAGGTCTAGATGAATTACACCCCAGAGTACTGAAGGAGATAGCAGAAGAAATTTTTGAACCCCTCTCCATAATTTTTGAAAATTCTTGGAGAACAGGAGAAGTCCCAGAAGACTGGAGAAGAGCAAATGTTGTTCCTATCTTCAAAAAGGGGAAGAAGGTGGACCCAGGCAACTATAGGCCGGCGAGTCTGACTTCTATACCAGGAAAGATCTTTGAACAAATTATTAAACAACATGTATGTCAGTACCTGGATAAGAATGAAGTGATTAAACAGAGTCAGCATGGGTTTGTAACTAATAAGTCATGTCAGACTAATTTAATTTCCTTCTATGATGGTATTACTGATTGGGTGGATCAAGGAAATGCTGTAGATATAGTATATCTTGACTTCAGCAAAGCATTTGACAAAGTCTCTCATACAATACTTATTGAAAAAATGACTAAGTATGGAATGGACAAGGCAACTGTTAGGTGGATTCATAACTGGCTTAGTGATCGGACAAAAAGAGTGGTCGTAAATGGCTGCACATCCAGTTGGAAGAATGTCTTAAATGGGGTACCACAGGGCTCTGTCCTGGGCCCTGTATTGCTCAACATCTTTATCAACGATTTAGATGAAGGAATTGAGGGTAAACTGATTAAATTTGCTGATGACACAAAGCTAGGAGGGATAGCTAATACTAGAGAAGAGAGAGAGAGGATTCAAAAAGATATAAATAAACTGGAGAAGTGGGCAGCAACTAACAGAATGGTTTTTAACAGGGAAAAATGCAAAGTACTACATCTGGGCAATAAAAATGAAAAAAGCATATACAGAATGGGAGGAATAGGCCTAAGCAACAGCACATGTGAAAAAGACTTGGGTATACTAATAGATCACAGACTGAATATGAGTCAACAGTGTGATGCAGCAGCAAAAAAAGGCAAATGCAATTCTAGGATGTATTAACAGAAGCATACAGTCTAGATCACGTGAAGTCATTATTTCCCTCTACTCCTCTTTGGTCAGACCTCATCTGGAATATTGTGTCCAGTTTTGGCCCCCACATTTTAAAAAAAGACATCAACAAACTGGAGCAAGTTCAGAAAAGAGCAACCAGAATGGTGACCGGTCTGCAAACCCTGTCTTATGAGGAAAGGTTGCAGGATTTGGGATTGTTTAGTTTGCAAAAGAGAAGACTGAGAGGAGACTTAATAGCTGTCTACAAATATCTAAAGGGCTGTCACATTGTAGAAGGATCATCTTTATTCTCATTTGCACAAGGAAAGACTAGAAGCAATGGGATGAAACTGAATGGGAGGAGACACAGATTAGATATTAGAAAAAACTTTTTGACAGTTAGAGTGATCAATGAGTGGAACAAGCTGCCACGAGCAGTGGTGAGTTCTCCTTCAATGGAAGTCTTCAAACAGAAGCTGGACAGACATCTGACTGGGATGATTTAGCGAATCCTGCTTTCAGCAGGGGGTTGGACCAGATGGCCCAGGAGGTCCCTTCCAACTCTACAATTCTATGATTCTATGTGCCCCATAGATGCTGCTCCAGTGTCTGATCTGCCCTCTTTAGAATGCTCCAGTATATGATGGGCCTCATGAATGATGCTCCAGTATATGATGTCCCCCATTTTGAATGCTCCAGTATATGATGGACTCCATTTTTAATTAACCCAGGCATGGTATGTGAAAAGAGCTCCATGGAGTAATCTGAAGTGTGTGCTGCCGTATCCTTCACTTTTGGTGTGGGTGAAGGACACAAGGAAAGTGGATGCTCCTGACCAGAAGCCTGCACTTACGACTCAGTGCTTGCATTTTTTTAAACTTCAGAAGAGGAGGCGATAGAGCTGGAGGCTGTTTCAGCAATGTAAGCCAAAAACAGTTCCTAATGCTCCGGCTTTAAAAGCAGTCTACCTACTCGCAGAAAACGGAGCCTTACATGCCTTCTAGAGCTACACCATGATGCAGGCTCAACACCTCCTGCCTTAGCTGCTATTGTGTTTTTGGCACTACCAGCAGATGGACCACCACCACCATCAGTACCAGGTGGCCCCCCACGCCCACGTACTCTTCCACCATACTTCCTCATGTTTTTGAAAATTGACCCAAAATACCAACAGATACATGGTACTGTATCAGAAGCGTACAGCTCTATACAGTCTAGGGATAACAGTAAATCTCCGTATATATTTCATGAGTCATACACAGACGCTCACAGGCTCAGTATGGATTACCCAACAAAATAAAAAGATGAAAAAGGGTACAGTATCACCAGATACAAGGTATATATAGTATAGTGTAAACATTCTGAATCTCCGTATACATTTCAGGAGGCAGACACAAATGCTCTCAGGCCCAGTATGGATTACACAAGAATATGAAAAGCTGTAAATGGGTAATGTAACACAAGCATACAGCTGTATACAGTGTTGGCCAAATTTGAAATCTCGGTATATATTTCCGGAGTCACCCTCAGACGCTCACTAAGTCTGGGTTTGACCAAAATAAAAAATGTAAAAAAGGTACTGGGTAACAAGATAGCAAGTATATATTATAGGGTACAATTGAAATCTCCGTATACATAGTCCCGTAGTCAGTCTCAGATGCTTACTCAGTATGGATTTTTACCGTAATACTAAATGCAAATGTACTGTATAACAAGATACAAGCTGTATCGAGTATAGGGTAAAAATTGGTATCTTCGATTCACCGTATATATAGAAGGCATAAACCACACACGCTCACTCACTATGGATGATACCGTAATACAAAATTTTGAACAAAGGTACTGTATCAGCACATACCAGGTGTATCCAGTCTTGGGGTAATTGTAAATTTCCGTCTATACTTCCGGAGTCAGACAGACACTCACAGGCTCAGTATGTATTACACCAGAATTTAACAAGTTAAAAAATGGAAAAGGTAGTCGAAGCGTACAACAGTATACAGTGTTGTGGTACTTTGAAATATATACGAAGATTTAAATCTCAGTAAGCCAGTCCAGACTCTCTGCTACTGGAAACTAAATGGATACAAGTACAGACGGAAAGTCGAGTGTTAGCAGAAATTTGGGAATTACTCATCGTGGGAAAACCTCCCGGTAGATGTTGCAGAGGCAATGCAGATCCTCAATTACTGTGTCTGTGGAGACAGCGAAAATGGTTCTTTGTGAAGAAAGGATGGCTTTATCGCAGTAGCGTGGATCCCATCAGTTACTCGTCTCCATCAAATTGTGATCACAGGGAGAGATGTAGACATGGTCCTCACTGCCTATCATGATGTGTCTGGTCATTTTGGAGTGCAAAAGACTGAAGCCACAGGCCATAGGCGATTCTATTGGATTGGCATGAGAGGAGACATTGAAAAATGGTGGCAGGAATATCACATGTCTGTGACTATCACAACTGTGAAAGGTGATCATAAAGCACCACTGCATCCGCTTGTAAGTTGACGTTCATTACAAATGGTAGTCATTGATCATCTGAAGGTAGAGGCCAGCAGGACAGGGCATAGCTACATCTTAACCATCATCGATCAATACACCAAATTTCTAGTGGCCGTCCCAGTGAAGGATTTAACTGCCCAGACTACACAGTGGTGGAGCAGGAAGAGGTAAGTATTGCAACTTGCAAGTGCTGTGGGCAAGGCCAAGCAGGGGGGAGCACTCGTGGGTGACGGTACTGGCACAGGGCCCCTCATAGTACACTGGTGTGTCTGACGGTGAGTGGACGCCCCCACTGACAGAGACACTGTATTGTACTATGAGGGGCCCTGTGCCAGTGTCGTCTGCCATCTGTGGGCCCATCCACCTGTTCAGAGCAACAGCACTTGCCTGGGTGCGCCAGGTGTTGACCCCAGCCATTGGGGGGGGGAGGGCATCCCACTTAGGGAGGTTTAAAAAATGGCATATGTTGATGTGTTGGCTGGACATTCAGCTGCTGCAAAGGGCGGAATTGGGCAAATCGGAGGAAGAGGAGGACAAAAGCGAGGCAGTTTTCTGGCAACCTATGTGTCATCAGGGGAAGGTGGGACAAAATCCTTTGAAACCCATGCATGGTTCATTTTAATGAAGGTTAGATCATCAACATTTTGGGTAGACAGACGGGTCCTTTTTTCTGTCAGGATTGATCCAGCAGCACGAAAGACTCTTTCAGATAACACAGTAGCTGCAGGGC
The DNA here is from genome assembly GCF_039654945.1 of Dendrobates tinctorius. NCBI lineage: Eukaryota > Metazoa > Chordata > Amphibia > Anura > Dendrobatidae > Dendrobates > Dendrobates tinctorius. The sequence goes on from NW_027361822.1 coordinate 8,286,336, forward strand.
AAGTGAGCTCCTGTAAGGCATATTGTGCCAATTCAGGCCAGGCGTCCAGTTTAGAGGCCCAATAGTCAAAGGGGAATGACCTGTGAGGGAGAACATCGATATGGGAGGAGAAGAAGTTTGTAACCATAGTTGACAACTGCTGTCTCCTGTCACTTTTTATCGATGCAGTATTAGCAGTCTGTGAGCGGTACTTGAGAAATCATTCCACAACATGGTCATTAAACCCCAGTCTCCAACGCCACTTCGGCTGTGTGCACCACAAACACTTCTTCCATTGTGCCCACTACAGCTCGTGGGAGAACCAGCACTGCTGCTGTGTGCTGGGAAAGCCTCAAACAAATGGTTTACCAGAGTTGCTTGTTTGTTAGCCAATATTATCTCTAAGTTCTCCTGTGGCATCATGTCATGTAATTTGCCTTTGTAGCGTGGATCAAGGATACTGGCCAGCCAGTACTCATCATCCTTCATCATTTTGGCAATGCGGGGGTCCCTTTTTAGGATTCACAAGCCATAATCGCACATGTGGGCCAATGTTCCAGGTGTCAATGATGCACTGCCAGTGGTGAGTGGAGGAGCACTTTCTGGCAAATCCACATCCCTACAGTCACGCACAAATACTGTACCTGACCTTGTAATGCCAACATATTCTCTTGCCCCCTGAGAAGCATTCTCCTGCCCAAAATAATCATCCCCCTCTTCCTCCTCCTCTTCTTCCTCCACCTCATCCAGGACAGTTCCCTGACCAGACAATGGCTGACTGTCATCAAGGCTTCCCTCCTCCTCCGCTGCAGATGCCTGATCCTTAATGTGCGTCAAACTTTGCATGAGCAGACACATAAGTGGGATGCTCATGCTTATGATGGCATCATCTGTGCTTACCAGCCGTGTGCATTCCTCAAAACACTGAAGGACTTTACAGAGGTCTTTCAGCTTCGATCACTGCACACCAGACAACTCCATGTTTTCCATCAAACTGCCTGCCTGTGTATCCTCCCACAAATGCATTACAGCCTGCCTCTGTTCGCACAGCCTCTCAACCATGTGCAGGGTGGAGTTCCACCTTGTTGCAACGTCTATGATTAGGCGGTGCTTGGGGAGGTGGAGCAATCGCTGCAGCTTCTGCATACGAATGGAGTGGACGTTTGAGCGACGGATGTGCAAACACAGTCTTCGCACCTTATGGAGCAGGGATGTTAACTCCGGCTAATTATTAAGGAAGCACAGCACCACCAGGTTCAAAGTGTGAGCCAGGCAAGGTATGTGTGTGAGTTTTGCATGGGCTATGGCTGCCACAAAATTACGTCCGTTATCACTGACTACCTTGCCTGCCTCAAGATGTAGACTGCCCAGCCATGACTCAGTTTGTTGCTGCAAGTAGTCGGCCAGTACCTCCGCGGTGTGTCTGTTGTCACCCAAAGACATCATCTTTAACACAGCCTGCTGATTCTTACCACTAGCTGTTCGATAGTGGGACACCTCGTGTGCAACACTGCCAGCTGAGGATGGAGTGCTTGTGCGACTGCGCTCTGTGGTCGAGCTTTCAATGATAGAGGAGGAGGAGGCGGATCGAAAGCCTACAGCCAACTGTTTCCTATACCGTGGGCTAGGCAGCACTGTTCCACCGCCGCTGTCCCCAATGGAGCCTGCATCCACCACATTTCCCCAGTGCACAGTGATGGACACGTAATGGCCCTGGCCATGCATCTATTGTGAGGTGCACCTTTCCACTCACTGACTGTTTTAGTGCATGGACAACGCGGTCTTTCACATGCCGGTGGAGGGCAGGGTTGGCTTTTTGAGAAAAGAAGTGCTGACTGGGTAGGTCATAGCGTGGGACAGCGTAGGCCATGAGGTCGCAGAAAGCTTCACTTTCAACCAAACGGTAGGGCATCATCTCTAATGAGATTAGTTTGGCAATGTAGGCGTTCAAACAAAGTGTACGCGGATGAGAGGATGAGTACTTTCTTGTCCTACTCAGAGTGACTGGTAGGGTGAGCTGGACTCGAGAGCTGCATATGGGGGAAGTAGCGGTGGACCGGACGGAGTGAGAGGGGGTTGGTGATGGTATTGGTGGTGATGGCCTAGATTCAGTGTTGTGTTGCAAAACCATTGTGATTCCCTGAGTGCTTTTGCCTTGCGATGACACCTCAACATTTCGTGCTGATGGTGTGCTTATTGGTGGCGGTGGTCTTACAGTGGGGGAAGCGATGGAGCGTTGCTGGTTACCTTCAGACGGAGCAGGTGTACATGTGCTACCTGAGGTTTTGTAGACCGTCCACGCTTGCAAGTGCATGTTGATTAAATGTCTAAGCATGCAACTGGTATTCAAATTTCTGAGTTGTCTACCTCGGCTAAAGGTCCTTCCGCACTTCTTACAGGTAACCTTTGCCTCATCAGAAGGATTTTGAACCACCCGGCACTTTTCCTACTAGGGTATACATTTTCTGGCCTTGCACGCTGTGCTAAGTTGACCGTCTGGCCAAGCTGTCCTGCATCTCTTTTAGTTTTTGGTCTACGCTTTTGGACAGCTATGGGCCTGGCAGATAACTGCTGCTGCAATGTCAATGCCTGCTGCGAATCCTTCTCCTTATCTGAACTATTGCCAGCGCCACCCTCCTCCCCCAATGGATGCCAATCTGGGTCAAGAACTGGGTCATCCATCACCTCCTCTTCAAAGTCATCTGCACCTTCCTCTTTACCTTCCTCTGTGTCACAGTGTAAGGTGGTATAGTATGCGGGAAGGGGCACCTGAGTTTCATCAGGGTCAGATTCCGGATCAATGGACTGCGAGGGCAATGTAGTGCTCTGGGTCGATGTACCAGCAGAATTATCTAGCAGTGGCTGTGCATCAGTGCTTTCCTTGTCAGATTCATCTTGGACTGGGGAATTCTGGATTTGACTTGATAACCCAGGCATGGTGTGTGAAAAGAGCTTCATAGAGTAATCTGAAGTGTGGGCTGCCACATCCTTCACTTTTGGTGGGGGTGAAGGACACAAGGAAAGGTGTAATTCCTGACCAGAACCCTGCACTGACAACTCCGTGCTTGCAGGTTTCGAACGTTCAGAAGAGGAGGCAATAGAGCTGGTGGCTGTTTCGGCAACGTATGCCAAAACCTGTTCCTGATGCTCCGGCTTTAAAAGCGGTTCTCCTACTCCAAGAAAAGGCAACCTTACAGGCCTTCTTAGGCCAGACGATGACGCAGGCTCAACATCTCCTGTCTTAGCTGCTATTGTGCTTTTGCCAGAACCAGCCGATGCACCACCACCATCAGTACCAGCTGCGCCCCCTGCCCACGTCCGCGGCCTCTTCCACCATACTTCCTCATGTTTGGGAAAATGTACTAAAAATACCAGCAGAGAGATGGTACTGTATGACGTGCGTCCAGCTGTGTAAGGTGTATTAAAAAGATTAAATCTACGTATATATTTTGTTAGTCACAGAAGCTCTCACAGTATGTATTGGACCGTAATCCAACAAGCAGATATACGGAACTGTATCAGAAGTGTACAGCTGTATACGTTTTTTGTGTAACTAACAATCTCCGTACACACACGCTGACTCTGTATAGATGTGACTAATGCTAACGGCAGATATACAATACTGTTTGAGAATCGGACAGCTCTATACAGTGTGTGTATGGAAAATTGTCAATCTCCGTCTATTTGTATAGGGACTGACACATGCTGTGTCTCTGTCTAGTTTTCACCATATTCAAACAGCAGATATATGAAACTGTTTGAAAAGCAGACAGCACTCTAAGGCTGGTTTCACACTTGCGTTTTTTTGCGCTTGTTTTTAGCGCAAAAAAACGCATGCGTTTTTTTCCCCTATACTTTAAAATGGGTGCGCATACACATGCGCATGTACGCGTTTGTATGCGCATGCCTTCTTTTGCAGTGTGCGCTCGGGCGCACAAAATGCATCCTGTTGCATTTTTTGTGCGTCCGACTTGCCCAAAAAAAACGCATGCGCACGCAATGCTTTTTTTTTTTTACAGCAAAGCACCCATTAAAGTCTATGGGTGCACATACGTGCGCATTGTAATGCGTACGTATGCGCAAAAAAAAGCAAGCTTTTTTTAAAAAAACGCACCAAAACCCGCAAAAAAATGCACACAAACGCATGATGCAAAAAACGCAAGTGTGAAAGTAGCCTAAGGTGTAGGTCTGGAAAAACAGAAAAACTCCTCGGCATTTTTTTCCAGAGTCACAAACAGGTAGCTTCTATTTGTCTGTGATACAAGGCGTTACACGGTAGTGTGTGAGGAGCGTACACCGCTATATGGTGTGTGAAAAAATGAACGCTCAGTAACTCACCAGGACAAAATAATAAAAGTTGGAGTGCTTTGAAAAAAGCAGTTTGAACAGCAGTGTGCACACAGCAATGCAGCTATCAGGTAGCCTTAAAAGGCAGCCTAATCACCACCAGCGCTGCTGCACACAACAAAAATCCTCCCCTTTCACTGCACACTGACTGTACAGTGAAAAGCGCTATCAGCAGAAGCAGGTTTTCTTCTTCCCTGCCTAACGTTCTCCCTATTCAGAATCAGCAGCAGCACCTCTCCCTATTGTAAGATCGGCAGAAGTAAGATGGCGGTCGGCGGTCACAGCCTTTTATACTCACTGTGACACCACACAAAGCCAGCCAATCACTTCAATGCCCTTCTCTAAGATGGTGGTGGCCGCTGCCCATGTCATCGCGTTGCCCACAGTGTGCGTCCTCCATCATTGGCTGAGAAAAGGCACTGGAAGCGTTATTTGAAACGCGACTTTGGAGCTCTGATCGGCGACCTCACGCTACGGTCGGGTTTCGATCGGTGAAACCCAACTTTAGCTAAAATCGGCTATTTTTTAATTTGACCGACCTGTTTCACTCAACTCTACTCCACAGTCTTTGAGTCAACTACCTGTGTTACTATCCTTACATTTTTCTGACAATAATAATCTACAAAACTGATGTGTGTGCCACCTGAGTGTGGCTGAGCATCACTTTCAATTTTTTGGGTGGGTTTTATGACTTTTATAGCACCAATAATTCAACATTTGCTTTACAGACATTACTGGCACTGTCATCATTGAGACTCAATCTAAATTTACTATCTGTATGTCTTTGTAGTGTGGGTAGAAAAATAATTACAGGTAGTAAACCCTCACAAACATGGGTAGGACATACAAAATCTTTGTAGACGCTGTCCTTGCTGGGGTTGTAACACAGGACTACAGCGCTGCAAGACTGCTAATGTTTTTGCGATGACAACTGAACGTATCTGTGGTTGGAAGGCTATCACTGCAATGCAAACTGTTTGCCTCAGTGATGTGCTGGGAAAACCACTTTCAAGAATGTCTTTCAGCATGTTTTGATACTGCAGCATGGGCGCGTCCTTTTAAAGGGGGGGAAGCAATATTTACTTTTGTATTTTATCAGAACACACTGGCAACCCAATAGAAAGCACTATTTGAAATCATAACTATATGGGTTCCAATCATGTTGCAGATACTGCTGCAAGAAGGCGCTCATGGGTCGGTCTCTCATGAGGTCCAAGTCCACAGTGTGTTGGTGGTGGTATAACACTGAAGCTTTCTTCCTCCATCCCCTCCTTACAACATAGGAGATGAAGACGATAATGATTACCTCTAACTGTTGTGCGTCCATCACCTCTTCCTTTTCATGGTCCTTCTCCATTTTGTCCTCCCATGGCAAACTTCTGTGAGACGACAGACCTGAACTTATAGATATTGATAACCCTAGAGATATCATCCTCTGCTACCTCCTCTTTCCCCAGGACCATCACCCACACCTGCTCACACATACTTTTTTAAAGTGTGCTCCAGCATGTAGACGACAGTAACAGGGATGCTGATGATGGAATCATCACCGCTAACCATCTTATTAGCCATTAAGAAAACGTACAGAACGGTGCAGAAGTCCTTCATCTGAATCCAGTACGCAAGTGTCAACTGCACCACATCCGTACAGTGTTGTGCCAGGCTATGAAAAATGTCATCCTGCAGCAGGTCTCGGTGCTGCCACAGTCACTGCAACATGTGCAGAGTTTAATTCCACTGTGTGGTCATATCGCATATCAAACGGTAGTCCGAAAGCCCTCTATACCAACTGAAATGGCATGGTGGAAGTAATACCATGTAAGGCACGTGTGTAAGGCTGGCCCAGCATAGGGTTGCCACCAGGTTTGCACCAGTATCATACACGGCGTTCCCTTGCTCTAGGTTGACTGTAGACAGCCATTGCTCAAACTCAGCATGGATAGCTATCCACAACTGTTGATCTTTATGACTGCGATCTCTAAGGCATATTATTGTAAACACTGCCTGATTACGGTGAGCCCCGACTGTGCAGTAAGGAGGTGGGGAAGGGATTCTCTCTGCAGTGTTGAAACATGTGTTTAATTAAGACAGAGGTTTAGAGCACAGGTGGAGGCCCTAGAGGAGGTGGAGGAGGCAGAAGCGCTGCAGGAACTGATACATACAGACGTTTGTTAAGCAAGCCCTGGGGATTCTAAGACTTGGTGCCTAGTGATACCTTGATGTCTACTGCTTTAGTTCTCCATCCCCTGGTGTACTAGTTTAGTTCTCCAACCCCTGTGTTACACCGCTCCGCCATACTCACCCGGCCTCCGCTCCCACGCCGCAGTCGCCCTCCGCTCCCACGCCGCAGCCTCTCTCCACCCGACGGCCGCGGCGGTCACCTGAGACAGACCCGCGACCGATGCCTTCCCTGCATGCTATGCGCATGCGCCATAGGCCGCGGCCGCGCCTCCTTCCTGCTTCTTATGCTCCGGCTGTGCCCTGACCCGGAAGCACATTTGGACCAATGGCTGACCAGACGGGGCCATATCAGGCCGCTTCCCCCTGAGGGAGGCGCCTGATCGTTGTGTTTCCTGACACTCTGGCCTCGCTCCATCGTGCACACTCTGCTCCTGCAGTTCCTGTCTCGGCTGCTCCTCACAGCAGCTTCTCAGTCCTGCTACCCGTGTTCCTGTCGTCCTACTCCAGTCCTGCCTTGTGTTCCTGCCGTCCTACTCCAGTCCTGCCTTGTGTTCCTGTCGTCCTACTCCAGTCCTGCCTTGTGTTCCTGCCGTCCTACTCCAGTCCTGCCTTCACTGTTCCTGCCGTCCTTCTCCAGTCCTGCCTTGTGTTCCTGCCGTCCTACTCCAGTCCTGCCTTCACTGTTCCTGCCGTCCTACTCCAGTCCTGCCTTCACTGTTCCTGCCGTCCTACTCCAGTCCTGCCTTGTGTTCCTGCCGTCCTACTCCAGTCCTGTCTTCAGTGCTCCTGCCGTCCTACTCCAGTCTCAGTCTTACTCCGGTCCATCCTGAGCCGCCCCTCTCGGTACCGGCTACCGTGGTACTCGAACCCCTGGGCCTGCTCCTAACGGTCCCTGTATAGGGGTCGGTTCCACCTGGCAGCTCGCCCGGGGTCCCTCGGTGCCACGGTCCAGAGGGTCCACTCTCGGAGCTCCCGCTCCTGACCACCCACGCTAACAGTACGATCAGGCCATGGACTCCGCCGGTACTACGGCTGCTACCCAGAAAGAGTTGCTATTCCTACGGGAGAATCAGGGGCGCATTATGTCAATCATGAAGTCGATGGACACCCGTTTGTCGGCCTTACAGGTGGCCGATCCTGGAAATGCCACTCAGCTGGCCAGTCTCCAACAGGAGCTGGGCCAGCAGCAAGATACTCAAACCCACATTTTGTCCTACATGGCCTCCTTTGATAGTCGCTTGTCGGCCCTCCAGGCTGCCGCTGCAGTGCCGACTCCTCCCCCTGCGTCTGCTGCTCATCCGACGCCCCGCCTCGCCAAGCCGCCTCGTTTCACCGGGGATCCCAAGCTCTGTAGGGGGTTCTTAAATCAGTGTAGTCTCCACTTTGAATGGCTGCCGCAGCAATATCCCTCGGACCGGGCCAAAGTGGCCTTCATCATGTCCCATCTGGAGGGAGAGGCCCTTTCTTGGGTAAACCCGCTCTGGGAACGTGACGACCCGGTCGTTTTGAGTCTCCCGGTTTTCCTGGATACGTTTCGTAAGGTTTTCGATGAGCCGGGCCGGTTAGCCTCTCTCACTGAGTCACTCTTTAACTTACACCAGGGCTCTCTCACGGTCGGACAGTACGCTATTCGCTTTCGCACTATTTCCTCTGAGCTCGGCTGGAATAACGCAGCTTTGGTGGGGGCATTCTGGCGCGGTCTTTCTAGTAAAATAAAGGATGAACTCGCTGGTCGAGATACCCCGTCCACCTTAGAGGACCTTATCTCGCTGGCTACCCGCATTGACCTGCGCTTCCTGGAGCGCGCTCGGGAGTCAGTGAGAGACAGGCGCTCCTCCAGGTCAGTTCCTCCTTTCGCTCAGTCGGCCAGCTCACGTTCAGTCGGATCTTCTTCCCTCTCTTCGGGTGAGCCCATGCAGATAGATCATCTCAGGTTGGCCGAGTTACGTCAGAGAGAGAGACGGGCACAAGGTCTGTGCCTCTATTGCGGTCATTCGTCACACTATATCCGCACCTGTCCTAAGAGACAGGGAAACGACTCCACCTAGGTCAGGTAAGAGAGGCCTTCCTAGGTGATGATGATGATTCCTCTCAACCCCTTACGATTTCTGTGCTTTTGGTTTCAGGAGGGAGGCGTGGTTCCGAGGTGGCCTACGTGGATTCGGGCTCAGCGGGTAACTTCATTCGGCCGGAAGAGGTAGACAAATACCAAATTCCTGTAGTCACTCTATCTAACCCAATTCAGATTGCCACCGTGGATGGCAAACCGCTACAGGTGACCGTCACCTTGGTCACTGAAGAGGTGGAATTGCAAATCGGAGCCTTACATCGAGAGAAGATAGCCTTTTACGTTTTACCTAAGCTCTCTCACGCCATTCTACTCGGTCTTCCATGGTTAAGGACTCATCAGCCTGTTCTCGACTGGTCTTCTGGGGAGATACTCCGCTGGGGGCACCCGTGCCAAGCTCGCTGTCTGACTCCTGTCCGCCTGGCGGCCGCTCCACGGTCACCTCCAGACCTCCCGGGTCTTCCTCCAGCTTACAGCTCCTACGCCGATGTTTTTGATAAGAAGGAAGCAGAGGTCCTCCCTCCACACCGGCCGTTTGACTGCCCAATTGAACTTGTTTCTGGTTCAACCCCCCCAAGGGGCAGAATCTACCCTCTGTCTCCCGTGGAGACCACCGCCATGTCCGAGTACGTCCAAGAGAACCTCGCCAAAGGCTTTATACGGAAATCCTCTTCGCCCGCGGGAGCCGGGTTCTTCTTCGTCAAAAAGAAGGACGGGACTCTACGGCCATGCATTGACTATAGGGGCTTGAATGAGATTACCATCAAGAACAGGTACCCTCTTCCACTCATTCCGGAACTGTTTGACCGTCTCAGAGGGGCTCGGGTCTTTACCAAGCTGGACCTCAGAGGAGCCTACAATCTGGTCCGTATCCGTGCAGGTGACGAGTGGAAGACCGCTTTCAACACTCGAGATGGCCATTACGAGTACCTGGTCATGCCCTTCGGTCTTTGCAATGCTCCTGCAGTCTTTCAAGAGTTCGTCAACGAGATCTTCCGGGATCTCTTGTACTCCTGTGTGGTCGTGTACTTAGACGACATCCTCGTCTTCTCGCCGGACCTCTCGTCCCACAGAAAGAGTGTCCGCCTGGTGCTTCAGCGTCTTCGGGAGAACCGTCTGTATGCAAAGATCGAGAAATGTCTCTTCGAACAGACCTCTCTGCCATTTCTGGGATACATTATCTCCGACGCTGGTCTAAGGATGGATCCCGAGAAGTTGTCTGCCATCCTCAAATGGCCTCGCCCCGTCGGATTAAAGGCGATACAACGATTCCTCGGGTTCGCCAACTATTACCGGCAATTTGTCTCCCACTTCTCCGCGATCGCAAGACCCATTTCTGTGCTCACCCGTAAAGGGTCTACTTCCAAGGATTGGTCTCCTGAGGCAGAGGAGGCCTTTCTGTCCCTAAAACGGGCTTTCTCCACGGCTCAGGTCCTGCATCGCCCTGAGAGCGATCGACCTTTTGTACTCGAGGTGGACGCTTCCTCAACTGGTGCCGGGGCGGTGCTGTCCCAGAGAACCGCCTCCGGTCGCCTGCACCCTTGTGGCTTCTTCTCGAAGGCCTTTTCTCCATCCGAGTGTAACTACTCGATCGGTGACCGGGAACTTTTGGCCATCAAGTTGGCCTTGGAGGAATGGCGCCACCTCCTGGAAGGAGCTGTCCATCCTTTTGTCATCTTCTCGGACCACAAGAATCTGGCCTATCTCCAGTCTGCCCAGAGACTAAACCCTCGCCAGGCCAGATGGTCTTTATTTTTTGCCCGATTTGATTTCGAGCTCCGATTCCGTCCCGGCAGCAAGAATTCCAAAGCCGACGCCCTGTCCAGGGTCTTCCAACCACACGAATCCACGGAGGAACCGTCACATATCATTGATCCCACTAGGATCATCACCGTGGCTCCAGTGAACTGGCTTACTCCTCCGCCTGGCAAGACGCTTGTGCCAGAGAATCTCAAGCAAAAGGTTCTTCTATGGGGGCACTCCTCCAAACTGGCCGGCCATGCCGGAACTAAGAAGACCCTTGATCTTATCAAACGTCACTACTGGTGGCCCTCACTTCGCCAAGATGTACTCGATTTTGTGGCTTCTTGTCCATCCTGTGCAAAGAACAAGGTACCACGGAGATCTCCGTCTGGCTTGTTGCTTCCGTTGCCTGTCCCTACGGTTCCTTGGGAGAACATCGCCATGGATTTCATCACCGACCTACCCTGCTCTGCGGGCTGCTCAGTCATTCTGGTGGTGGTGGATCGTTTTTCCAAGATGGCTCACTTCATCCCTCTGCCCGGTCTTCCCTCAGCGCCGGAGCTGGCCGAGATCTTCATTCATCAAGTCTTCAGGCTTCATGGACTACCTCGACGCATTGTGTCTGACCGAGGGATTCAGTTTACCTCCAAGTTCTGGCGTTCGCTTTGTAAGCTTATGAACGTTTCCCTCGACTTCTCCTCGGCCTACCATCCACAGTCCAACGGACAAGTAGAGCGTACCAACCAGACGCTTACGGGATACTTACGCCACTTCTCTAACGCCCACCAGAACGATTGGGTCAGCTTACTCCCCTGGGCAGAGTTCGCTTATAACAACCATGCTGGTGAGTCTTCGGCCAAGTCTCCGTTTTTCATTGTTTTTGGCAGACATCCTGGTGTCCCTCTTCCGATAACCCCTGCCTCTGAGGTACCCGCGGCCAATGCCTTGTCCTCGGAATTTTCTAAGATTTGGGCTGAGACCAACACATCACTCAAGAGATCCGCTGATCAGATGAAGAACTATGCAGACAAAAAGAGGTTGGATTCTCCTCCGTATCGTGTTGGCGACAAGGTCTGGCTCTCCTCCAAATTCGTCCGACTAAAACTGCCCTCCTACAAGTTGGGTCCACGCTACATCGGTCCGTTTGAAATTCTGGGACGTATTAACGAAGTTGCCTACAAATTGAGGTTGCCTGCTTCGCTCCGGATCCCGAACACCTTTCACGTCTCTCTCCTGAAGTCTGTGGTGCTGAATCGTTTCCATTCCTCGCTTGATCTTGGTCCTCAGCCGGTGGGTGCCGACAACGTTTTTGAAGTGCAGGACATCCTCGCTGTGAAAAGGGTTAGAGGTAGGACTTTCTTTCTCGTTGATTGGAAGGGCTTTGGTCCTGAGGAGAGATCCTGGGAGCCTCGGGAGAATATTAATGCTCCCCGTATCCTCAAGAGGTTTCTTGTTAATCTCCGGGGGGGGCGGCTTAGGGGAGGGGGTACTGTTACACCGCTCCGCCATACTCACCCGGCCTCCGCTCCCACGCCGCAGTCGCCCTCCGCTCCCACGCCGCAGCCTCTCTCCACCCGACGGCCGCGGCGGTCACCTGAGACAGACCCGCGACCGATGCCTTCCCTGCATGCTATGCGCATGCGCCATAGGCCGCGGCCGCGCCTCCTTCCTGCTTCTTATGCTCCGGCTGTGCCCTGACCCGGAAGCACATTTGGACCAATGGCTGACCAGACGGGGCCATATCAGGCCGCTTCCCCCTGAGGGAGGCGCCTGATCGTTGTGTTTCCTGACACTCTGGCCTCGCTCCATCGTGCACACTCTGCTCCTGCAGTTCCTGTCTCGGCTGCTCCTCACAGCAGCTTCTCAGTCCTGCTACCCGTGTTCCTGTCGTCCTACTCCAGTCCTGCCTTGTGTTCCTGCCGTCCTACTCCAGTCCTGCCTTGTGTTCCTGTCGTCCTACTCCAGTCCTGCCTTGTGTTCCTGCCGTCCTACTCCAGTCCTGCCTTCACTGTTCCTGCCGTCCTTCTCCAGTCCTGCCTTGTGTTCCTGCCGTCCTACTCCAGTCCTGCCTTCACTGTTCCTGCCGTCCTACTCCAGTCCTGCCTTGTGTTCCTGCCGTCCTACTCCAGTCCTGTCTTCAGTGCTCCTGCCGTCCTACTCCAGTCTCAGTCTTACTCCGGTCCATCCTGAGCCGCCCCTCTCGGTACCGGCTACCGTGGTACTCGAACCCCTGGGCCTGCTCCTAACGGTCCCTGTATAGGGGTCGGTTCCACCTGGCAGCTCGCCCGGGGTCCCTCGGTGCCACGGTCCAGAGGGTCCACTCTCGGAGCTCCCGCTCCTGACCACCCACGCTAACACCCTGTTGTCTAGTAGTTTAGTTATCCACCTTATGGTGTGTATTGGTTTATTTCTCCATTTGCAAGAGCCCTGCAAACCTTGGGGATTGCAAGACTTGTGGAGCAGCCCCTTCCTCGACTGTCCCTACAGCCACCCGAGTCACCCAGTGCTCAGTCATCTAGATGTAACTCCCCTGTACATGCTTGCTCATCCAGGTGTCATTGTTGAAATGCACCCAGGCAGACATAGCATTTTTCAGGGAAAGGGTGATGTCTGTGACTTGTTGCTGTAGTGCACGCACATCTTTCTTAGAGACGAAATGGTGACTGAGCAACTGGTACCGGGGGGACTGCAACAGCCATCAATTTTTGGAAACCATCTGCATCCCTAAGGCGGAAAGGCTGCATTTCAGTGGCCAACAGATTGGAGTGGCCATGCAATAATCACAGATCACAGGTCATGAGTCATACAGAAACAAGCTCTGTAATCTAAGTAGCTTATAGCTCTCAGCTGGCCCCTATTGTCCACACAAAGGCACGATTAGGCGACGAATCATCTGAGGAGGCCACAGGTTGTTCACAATAATTAGCTCTCAGAAAAGTAATAGTGAGCGTACGGCTTATCCTTGTCCAGATTAGAACATGTGGAATGTGTGTATATCACGCCGTACTATCACTGATAACCCTACACTCCTCGCTGCTAACAATAATCCTGTTTTTAACCCAATAAATAAATACAGGCCAATTGGACGCCATTCTTCTTTGAGGTTCACACGATCAGAAATCAGACTAATGCGTTGCTGCCACACTACATGTCCTCATAATTGACAACCCTTATCCTGGGAGATTTCAACAGATCCACCTCCCCAACAGCATCACAGCTTCTATCTCTAGCCAATTCTCGCGGTCTCTCACAACTTTCAAACTCTGAGACACACAAAGACGGCAACACCCCTGATCTGGACTTTGTCTGGTTCAGTTCAATCTCCTACCTGGATGACTCACCTCTTACCCTTTGTTCCCTAATCAAAGTGCTTTTTATATATAGCTTATTCTCTACTTCTCTAAACATAATAAATAAAAATACCTTTGACAAGTGTCTGCATTTTAAATATCAAGAAATCAGCATAATAATTCAATAGCAGACAGAAAATAAATGGACGATAAGGACAATCGCAAACTACCTAGAGAGAAAACTGAGCAGAGCTCCAAAAAAGCGACTATAAGTCCAGAGTAAAGTCAAAAAGTTTTTATTTTAATTAAGACACATCCAGATACAAATGGGGGGGGAGTGGGCAATAAAGTGCGAAACCGCACACCGCATGGATAAAAAAGGATTGCTGTACAACCAGAACCTATGCAGTAACAAGGCATACTTAAAGTTACTAAATTATCACAAAGTGCATATAGTGCATGGCAATGTATGGCAATTAGGAATAGACCACCAAACAGTATATATGTAGATATATATCTCTTTATACCAGCTCCATCCATCAAGTAAACAGCTAGATACACAGATTATTATCAGGTAGCAGGTGACCATTCACCATGGTTAGACAGATATATGATGCCTAAGAAGCATAGTAATAAGAGAGGAAGCATAAATTACCTAATGAAATGGCGGGCAGAGGCTCCAGCAGTCAGCAATCCACCCCAACGATCGTTTCGGAGGGTTACTCCTTCATCAGGGGGCGTGATAAGTGAGGGGAGCATCTGTGCTTAAATACCGGCAAGCTGGAAGTAGATGTGGATGAACTGCTGACAGTTCACCCACATGCTGTCAGCAGTTCACCCACATCTACTTCCAGCTTGCCGGTATTTAAGCACAGATGCTCCCCTCATTTATCACGCCCCCTGATGAAGGAGTAACCCTCCGAAACGATCGTTGGGGTGGATTGCTGACTGCTGGAGCCTCTGCCCGCCATTTCATTAGGTAATTTATGCTTCCTCTCTTATTACTATGCTTCTTAGGCATCATATATCTGTCGAACCATGGTGAATGGTCACCTGCTACCTGATAATGATCTGTGTATCTAGCTGTTTACTTGATGGATGGAGCTGGTATAAAGAGATATATATCTACATACTGTATATACTGTTTGGCGGTCTATTCCTAATTGCCATACATTGCCATGCACTATATGCACTTTGTGATAATTTAGTAACTTTAAGTATGCCTTGTTACTGCATAGGTTCTGGTTGTACAGCAATCCTTTTTTATCCATGCAGTGTGTGGTTTCACACTTTATTGCCCACTCCCCCCCATTTGTATCTGGATGTGTCTTAATTAAAATAAAAACTTTTTGACTTTACTCTGGACTTATAGTCGCTTTTTTGGAGCTCTGCTCAGTTTTTTCTCTAAACATAATTTGCCATCAAACTCAATCATACCCAAAAAGACTCATGCAGCCTTTACCTACCCCCCATTTCCTCAAATGGTTGTACCATCATTGTAAAAAAGCACCTGTAATTGGTGTCACCCCACCTCATTGTAGATTGTAAGCTCTGTAGAGCAGAGTAGTCATTATTTTTGCTTTAATTGTTTGATTATCTTAAACTTGCTAACTTTGACTGTTTTATATAAACTGCTGACTCAAAGCTACGCAGAATGTGCTTGCAATATTTAAATAAAAGTTATTATTAATAGTAGATTGAAGATGGTGAAATTTAAGCTGTTAACTTTGCCATGTGTAGGAGTAAAGAATTTTCTAAGTGAGCACTACTGCACAAACGAGGGTTTGCTGCTGTGGTGACACAGGGTGGAGCAGGGTGAACACGACAAGATTCTTGGCTGAGAGAGGTGCAGGTGGGGATGTTACGGTGAATTGAGAAAGATGGGGGGCTTGGTATGTAAGATCAGTCAAAAACAGCAGACATGTCCAATTCCGTATCAGCTGACAGGCTCTCAAACACTCCAAATATAGGGGGCAAACAAGTAGATGTTCTTCGGCTAGAGACCTGTGTGACAACACTTGCCATGGTGAGGGAGGAGGAAAAATCATAAGATGCGATTGATAGTGGTTGGCGAGACCCGCTAGTATGCATTTTAGCCCAGTGACATTCCCAGATTAACGCATGTTGATCACGCATGTGCCAGGTCATGCATGCATTACTGAAATTATTTCAATTTTTTTACTCTACTAGGTTGTTTTTAAAAAAAGTTGACAGATATGATTGTTTTATGTTGGCCAGTCTGAAAAAAAAAGACAAGCTAGGCAACTGCAGAACCGTGAACGCTGCTGTCCACTGCCAGAGTTGGGCCTCAGGATGCATTGGTTGGCATGGTTGCATAACTGTGTCTATGTAACCTTTTTGTCATCCTCCTCCTCTGCTGAGCTACTAAGCTGCATGCCTCTGCATTTGCAACAAGTGGTATCAACTACCTTATCCTCCTCTCTGTTCTCTCAACCCTCACCCCAAGAGTCACCCTCATCCTCTTCCTGCCTTGACAGCACAGTACAGTCCGCAGGTGCCTCAAATTTCTGAATCTCGTCACAAATGGATCACCTTCATCGAACGGGGTTAACAACATCTGTTGACGAGGGTTTGTCCGGCCATGGATCAAAGGGAGAAAAAAATTTGGCCATCAGTGCAGATAATTTCCTCTTCTTGACTCTGTGAATCTTTATAGCACACTTCCTAAGCCCATGGCATACTATATGTGAATAGATCTGCAGACTCAACCATCTGTGATTCCCAACAGTCAGTTGGGCACATGGAGAGTTGTGATGTGGGGGGAAAAAAAGGGTAGTTGGGGTGCCACCACTGAGGACTGTACTGTGTGTAATGTTAAGTTGGAAGAAGAGGAGCAGAGGTCACTTGATTCAGCACTTGCCATCTACTGGAGCACATGTTCTTTCTGGCCCTCACCTACAAAGTGTACCATTGTACAGCTGCCAAAGAAAGGGAGCGGTGTTGCCCGTCCAGTAACATAAGTTGGAAAAGTGCTGCGAAAATTTTGACTGCAGGAAAACAAACAGACTTATCCCTCATATCATACCTGTCTCACAACCCTAAACAGCTCTTCAGTACTTTCAGTTCTTTCCTTTGTCCACCAGTTCCCTTTCATATAAGCTGAATACTTTGGCTCACCTCCTGTGAACTTGACACAATAACGTCACACCTCATTCCAAATTTTACCACAGTCTTCATCACAAGCCTAACGCACCTCTTCAACCTTTCACTAACAACTGGTGTCTTCCATTCTGATTGAAACATACTCGATCTCGCCCATCCTCAAAAAGCCCACCCTTGTCCCATCCTCTGTGTCTACCTATTGCCACCTGATGAAGACGGGGTCACCGTGGAAACACGTTG
This sequence comes from Dendrobates tinctorius, assembly GCF_039654945.1. Lineage (NCBI taxonomy): Eukaryota > Metazoa > Chordata > Amphibia > Anura > Dendrobatidae > Dendrobates > Dendrobates tinctorius. The sequence continues at coordinate 8,303,307 of NW_027361822.1, forward strand.
TGGGCTAAAAGAAAGAAAAAAAAAATTCTTAGTCCTTGTGTTCTCAGCGCTCCGTGACGATCCATCTTTATTGCTACCTTTTGCCCCATATCATTTCTCCCCTATGCCTCCAATCTACTGGAACATGTCCATTTTGAACTGTCCTCCCACCTCTCCATTTGCTGCCTTCTTTGACTGCTTACATTCTGACTTCAGACAGCACCATTCCACTGAAACTGCCCTGACTAAATTCACCAATGACCTACTAACCGCCAAATGAATGCGACACGTTTGTCCTCCTTCTCCTGAACCTGGCATCTGTATTTGACATAGTGGAACATTCCCTCTTACCAGGGCCAGCGATTGGGGCAGGCAGACCAGGCAGATGCCTGGGGCCCCCACCCACAAAGGGGGCCCCTTGCATCTGCAGCCCCTTTATTAAGTGCCCAGAGGGTGTACAGCAGTGAATAACCTGTGCATTCTCTGTAGTCCTGGAGCGTCTCTCACATACCCCTGCAGCCCCCCTCTCTTTCTCCCTGCAGTCACTTTAGAAGTTGAGAGTGAGGGGAAGGGATGATTACAGCACACCAGACAGAGGTGACAGCCGGCCAGGAATATGTCTGCAGCTCTGTGTGTCATCTCCTCCTGAGTCCTCATCACGGCTGCTCCTAGCACTGTCCTGGGAATGAGTGTGTACAAGTGAAGCCACAGAACCTGGTAAGTATACATGTATATGTATATCTTTAGGTACATGTTCAGTATACGGTGTGTGTCTGTATATCTGTATGGAGTTTGTGCATACAGTATATGGAATGATTGTTATATCTGTGGTGCATGTGTATATATACACACATACACGTACATACAGTATATAGTGTGTATATATTTGTATTCTGCATGTGTGCAGTATATCTAATATATAAAGCTCAATGTGTGTGTTGTGATAAAACACTCCGGGATCGCCTTTGCTGGGGTCAAAGGTCACGTGCATTCAGCATGAAACTCAGGCGCAGAGCTGGGATTCGTGTATAACTGACCCTGGGTCAGGTTTATTAACGGTGAAAGCAATGCAAAAGGAAATAAAACATAAAACAAATCCTTGCCTGTCTGGCACTAACTAAACAATGGACAACCTAACTACCAACTGGCGGGCTTCTCCCGTCCAGCCAAACCACAGTTGCAGTGGGCACTGCTTCCACTCACGTGTGTCTCTCACACAGACAGGCTCTCTGTGTTCCCAGGCTGAGACACTCACACAACCACCTTGCATCCTTTTATATCCACCTCCCATTATCCATTAGTAAGCAGGTGTGATACTGACCAGACTAGGCCACATAGGAAAGGAATCTGGGCGAGATATACCTGCCCTCATCCACTATTCCCACATGATTCTCACATATCCCCCCCTTCTGCTCAGACCACTCCGGTTGAGCAATGACACCCGCCAAACAGTGCACTCGGGACAGGGCATCTGCATTTCCCATCTGTACCCCTGGGCGGTGCTCCACCGTAAAAGTGTAGGCCTGCAGGGCAAGGAACCACCGGGTCACCCGGCTATTCCGTTCCTTGTTCAAGTGCATCCACTTGAGAGGGGCATGGTCAGTGATCAGCCTGAACTTTCGGCCCACCAGGTAATATTTGAGGGCCTCTAGAGCCCACTTAATGGCGAGGCACTCTTTTTCTACGACTGCATACCTTTGCTCGTGTTTATTCAGCTTCCTGCTGAGATAGAGGACTGGGTGTTCCACTCCGTCCCTCACTTGTGAGAGTACAGCCCCGATACCGGTATCAGAAGCATCCGTTTGTACCACAAACTCGCTGCGGAAGTCCGGAGTCACCAGTACGGGCTGAGAGCAAAGTGCCCGTTTTAGGCTATGGAAGGCTTCTTCAGCGGCTAAACTCCATTTAATCATGACGGAGTCTTTCCCTTTTGTAAGATCTGTCAGGGGGGTAGCGATGGCTGCAAAATTGGGTATGAACCGGCGATAATAGCCGGCGATCCCCAGGAAGGCTTGCACCTGCTTCTTGTTGACAGGTTGTGGCCAGTCCTGAACCGCCTGAATCTTATCAACCTGGGGTTTAACAACACCCCTCCCAATTACATACCCCAAATATCGGGCTTCTTCTAGCCCGATGTGACATTTCTTGGGGTTCGCGGTTAGACCTGCCTCCCACAGGTCGTCAATCACAGCTTGTACTTTCTGGAGATGAGTCTCCCAGTCCAAGCTGTAAATGACAATGTCATCCAAATAGGCCGAAGCATACCGCCTATGTGGCCTCAAGACTCGATCCATCAGTCTCTGGAAGGTCGCCGGTGCCCCGTGCAGTCCAAACGGCATATACACATACTGAAATAAACCTTCCGGCGTAGCAAATGCCGTCTTTTCTCTGGCAGCCTCCACCAGAGGGATCTGCCAATACCCCTTTGTTAGGTCTAGGGTCGCAATATATCGGGCTTTACCTAACCGATCTATTAACTCGTCGACCCGGGGCATGGGGTAAGCATCAAATTTTGAGACCGCTTTCAGTTTCCTGAAGTCATTGCAGAACCGGATGGTGCCGTCCGGTTTAGGAATTAGCACAATCGGGCTGGACCACGCACTGTGCGATTCCTCAATGACTCCTAACTCTAACATTGCCTTCACTTCTCGGGAAACGGCTTCACGGCGCGCTTCCGGGATTCGGTAGGGCTTTACGTGAACTGTGACACCAGGTTCCGTTACGATGTCATGTTTCATTAGCATAGTCTGCCCGGGTTTTTCTGAGAAAAACTTTTGGTTGTGAAGTAGAAACTGCCTGACTTCCGTCTTTTGCCGCTCTGAGAGAGTCTCTGCAACCCATACCTCCGGTACGGTATGCGAGCAGACAGGACGGGCCAGCTCCGCTGACAAGGCAGACCTATCCTTCCAGGGCTTTATCAGATTTATATGATAAATCTGTTCAGGTTTCCGTTTACCTGCCTGGTATACTTTGTAGTTTACTTCACCAACTCTTTCCTTGATCTCAAAGGGGCCCTGCCACTTTGCCAGGAACTTACTGTCCACCGTGGGGACCAGGATCAACACCCTATCTCCGGGTGCAAACGTACGGATCTTGGCGCCCCTATCATAGATTCTTTTTTGGGCTCCTTGAGCCTGTATCATGTGTTCTTTGACGATAGGCATAACAGCCGCAATACGGTCCTGCATTTGTGTGACGTGATCTATCACTGTTTTAAATGGAGTGACCTGACCCTCCCAGGTTTCTTTTGCAACGTCTAACAGTCCGCGAGGACGTCGGGCGTACAATAAGTCGAAAGGCGAGAATCCCGTGGAAGACTGGGGTACTTCCCTGATGGCAAAAAGCAAATACGGAAGTAAATAGTCCCAGTTCTTCCCATCCTTGTCTATCACCTTTCTCAGCATCTGCTTCAGAGTTTTATTGAACCGTTCAACCAACCCGTCTGTTTGAGGGTGATACACGGATGTGCGTAACGGTTCAATTTGTAACAATCGGCAGAGCTCCTTCATTATCCTGGACATAAAGGGGGTCCCCTGGTCGGTGAGTATCTGTTTTGGTATACCGACCCGACTAAACACATGCACCAGCTCCTTGGCAATCGTCTTGGTGGCCGTGTTACGCAAAGGGATGGCCTCCGGGTAACGAGTGGCATAATCCAAGATGACCAGGATATGTTGGTGTCCACGTGCAGACCGTGGAAGGGGCCCAACTAAATCCATCCCTATCCTCTCAAACGGGACTTCAATAATAGGTAGGGGTACCAAAGGGCTACAGAACCGGGGCTTAGGTGCAGAGGCTTGGCAGTCAGGACAAGACTCGCAATATACACGAATATCATGATGTATGCCTGGCCAAACAAAACAGTGTAATATCCTTTCGGTGGTTTTCTGGACTCCCAGGTGACCTCCCATCACATGTCCGTGGGCCAGGTCCAGCACCTGCCGCCGGTAGGGTTTTGGCACAACTAATAGTTGCACCGTATCTTCCCCCTTTTTCTCTATCTCATAGAGTAAATCATTCTCCAGAACCATGTAAGGATATGCCAGCCTAGAGCCAGGTTCTACGGGTACCCCATTTATCACTTTTACATTTGTCCTAGCCTGAGAAAGGGTAGGATCCTTTATTTGCTCGCTTTGGAAGTCATCTTTCTGAACTTCTAAATCCGGCAAACGAGGAGGTGGACGGCTGTCGGCCTCCTCCTCTTCCCCGGTCTCCTCCGTATCACCCGCCATGACTGAAAACGGGAACTGCAGGTCATTTCCCGCAGACTCTTCCCCCGAGTCTTCCGGGGAGACCTCTTCCAGGGGTTTGTGACCCACACGCTCCCTGGGAGAAGAATCATGTACACTATTACCCGAGGGCATCAACTGATTCTCCCACAATTGCCAGAAGTGGGGAAAATCTCGGCCCAGGATAACATCATGCAATAACGCCGGGACGAGTCCCACTTTATGTTGCACAGACCCATAGGACGTAGTAATGCATATGACCGTGGTGAGGTACGAACAGGTGTCTCCATGCACACACGTTACAGAAAATTTGTCTGATGGTCCAGTCAGGGCTGACACCAGACTGGCCTTCACCAGAGTCACCACACTTCCCGAGTCTAACAATGCCACCACATTTTTGCCATCAACAGTTAAATCACACAAGTGTTTTTCCACATCCTTTTGACCGGCATTCACACTCACTACCCGTGCAACCATAGACAAGCGGTTTTTAGAGTCTGTGACGTCGCACTGCATGGGTTCAGTAGTGACCGGACAGTTCGCAGCAATATGTCCCATCTCTTGGCAGCGGAAACACCTAACGGGCCCCTTGCTTAGACCATAGTTCGTTACTCTCGGCCTCGCAGTGCGGGCAGTCCCGTTTTCCTCCCCCACTGTCTTAGGGATTTTTCCATCTCCCCTATTCCCTGGAACAGTCTTACCGGTTCCACGTGGAGATGATGAAGAACGAGGTGGGGTAGCGTCGTCTCGGAGTCCTTCCGCCATGGAGTAACGTTCAACCAGATCCACCAGTTGATCTGCCGTCGTAGGATTTCCATGGCTTACCCACTTCCTCAGGGCTGGCGGTAGAGCTCTCAGGTACTTGTCCATGACGACTCTCTGGATTATCTCTGGCGCTGTCAACACCTCGGGTTGTAGCCACTTCTTCGTCACGTGGATCAGGTCGAACATCTGGGACCGCGGTGGTTTATCCGGCTGATAAGTCCATTGATGCACTCTCAGTGAACGGACAGCGGTCGTCACTCCCAGCCGGGCCAAGATCTCGGCTTTCAGTTTGTCAAAGTCCTGCGCGGCTTCAGGCTCTAAGTCATAATAAGCCTTTTGGGCCTCACCGGAAAGAAACGGGGCAATCAGGCCGGCCCATCGTGCCTTCGGCCATTTTTCTCTCACGGCCGTCCGTTCAAACGTGGTCAGGTATGCCTCGACGTCATCTTCGGTCGTCATTTTCTGCCAGTACCGACTCACGTGAATCACTCTCGACTCTGCTTTCAGGTTAAGCTCAGGTAAGCTTGCCAAGCGCTGCGCCACCTGCTGGAGAAGCGAACGATCGGTAGCTGTCATGTCCACCAACTCCTTCAGCTGGGCCATCATCACCCGATTAGCTTCTTGCTGGACGGCGGTGGACTGTACCAGCGCTTTCACCACGTCCTCCATGCTCATGCTTGCAACGTGATGCCCGCGTTCTCCACCACAATGTGATAAAACACTCCGGGATCGCCTTTGCTGGGGTCAAAGGTCACGTGCATTCAGCATGAAACTCAGGCGCAGAGCTGGGATTCGTGTATAACTGACCCTGGGTCAGGTTTATTATTGGTGAAAGCAATGCAAAAGGAAATAAAACATAAAACAAATCCTTGCCTGTCCGGCACTAACTAAACAATGGACAACCTAACTACGAACTGGCGGGCTTCTCCCGTCCAGCCAAACCACAGTTGCAGTGGGCACTGCTTCCACTCACGTGTGTCTCTCACACAGACAGGCTCTCTGTGTTCCCAGGCTGAGACACTCACACAACCACCTTGCATCCTTTTATATCCACCTCCCATTATCCATTAGTAAGCAGGTGTGATACTGACCAGACTAGGCCACATAGGAAAGGAATCTGGGCGAGATATACCTGCCCTCATCCACTATTCCCACATGATTCTCACAGTGTGTATGTTTGTTTGTTAGTTTGTATGTATGTATGTGTTTATGTCCGGGATTGGCATCTGCACCGTCACAGCTACAGCCACAAAATTTTGCACAGTCACACGTCTGGACCCCGAGAGCGTCATGGGCTATGTTGTGAGGCGAAATTTTAACCCCGCACGTTCCAATTCACAAAACAATTTGGCCTATTATTCTTATCATTTCTATGGTGTTATCATCTTTCTGTAAAGCTGGAAATAACACAATTTATTACTGTGTCAACACAGACCACCCTCTGACACAGACTACAGGGGGAGCCCAATATCACACAGGATAGGATTAGATACACGGCTCAGCAGTCAGTATCACACAGGATAGGATTAGATACAGCTCAGCAATCAGTATCACACAGGATAGGATTAGACACACAGCATCACACAGAATAGGATTAGATACACGGCTCAGCAGACGGTATCACACAGGATAGGATTAGATACAGTGCTCAGCAGAAAGTATCACACAGGAGAGGATTAGGTACATAGCTCAGCAGACATTATCACACAAGATAGGGTTGATACACAGGTCAGAAACAGGATGTGCCAAAGGAGAGGACATTTCATTCCAAGAATTCCACTCATTCCATCTGATTTGTTTTTTGATTTTAAACACCTCCAATTTCTAGTTCAACTGCTATTTGCAATGTCCATTAACAATGCACAGGGACAGTCCTTGAAAGTAATAGGGATCTGTTATGAGCTCATTTTCTGCTCCACCAGTTGAGAGTTCCCCTTCCGTTCTCCCTCTGGTGGTGACAGGAGGTAGTGAGGTTGGTTTAAGTGGTAGTGATCTGCCACCTGGAGAGGAAGATAATGATTGGATCTCTGGAGTATCAGACTGGATATAAAACAGCCGATGCCCTATCCTGTTGCTGGTGATTCAGTCTGCTTCTTAGGTCTAGGACTCAGCTCTGTTCCAGTCTTCTCAAGATAAGTTTGTTTTTTGCTAATGTTCACACTTGCTCTTTTCAGTTTTTTGTGTGGTCAGCCAGCCCGGCTGGGTTGTGCTGAATTTCCACTCTTATTTGCCAAATTGCCTTTTTTTTGTCCCTTATTAGATTGGCCTCTTTTTGCTCTGTCTCAGAATATTTCAGAGTGCTGATATAGTGGGAGAAGTCTAGTGACTTCAGGGTTAATTTTGTTATCAGTTGTGTTGGACATTTTGTATGTTTTTTTGGCAGACTGCAGACAGTGTCTTTCCTTTCCTGTCCTTTCTAGTTAGTTTGGCCCCATCGTTTGCTCAGCCTATTTTCCTGCCTTTGTTTGTGTTTTCATCTTTTTTCACCGTCAATACATGTGGGGGGCTGTATCTCCTTTGGGGTCTGCTCTGGGGCAGTTAGTTTTCCTCTTTTCCTGCTTTAGGCTTATTTAGTTCTCCGGTTGTGACGAGGCATCTAGGACCACCGTAGAAACGCTCCACGACTGCTGCTAGTTGCGTGTTAGGATCAGAGGTCTGCAGTCTGCATAGTTACCAACCTCTTTGGGTTTCTGAGACTTAGCTTTGTTGTTTTTTATTTCCTCCTTGGCTACCCGTTCATAACAGGGATCGATTTGCAGTCTTCATGGTCAACTTTACGTGGTCTGTTCAAGAGTTGGAACTGCCAAAAATCTGTTCATCTTTGTACCGAAAGGAAAAACCAAAAATCTTGAATGAGTTGAAAATAAAATACTATCAATACTTGGGTAATCGTTTAGTTAATTTGTGTTGCAAATCTGTAATGCTGAATATATGATGTGAAATGTTTTTTTGTGCAATATAATCATTTGTTATAACTAACCACAGTTGGTTACTATGCCCAGGCAACGCCGGGCTCTTCAGATAGTTGTGTAAATAAATATAAACTGTATATGTATGTGAGCACTGTATATAAACTGAATGTTTCTGTGTATATACTTTATATATGTGCTTATACACACAGTGTGTATACTGTATATGCAGTATATAGTGTATTTTTCTATATTTATAAAGTATATACCGTATAGTGTGTACATGTATAGTGTGTACCTGTGCTACATATATAGTTCTGTAATAGTGTCACCATAATAGTTTACCGTATTTTGCAGATTCTAAAAGGCTCCTGATTATAAGACGCACCCTAAATATTGAGGTGAAAAATAGGAAAAACCTTTTAAATAAAATTGTGGTGCTCCATGCGTCTTATTGCTTACCGGGGGTGGTGGGTGTGGTGAGGTGGTCTCTGCTGGAGGAGGCAAAAGTGGAGCGTTGCTGCATGTCGCAGGCTGGGATGAGGGTGTGTTTGGATGTGCGGGTGTATGGTGCTGTGGGAGATCTGTCGACATTTTGTGAAAGGCCAGAACTCCCCGCAGTTTATTCATTTTGACTCATTTATATCGGCTATACCAGAAAGGAAAACAGATGGCACTCACCGGTTAAAATCTTCTTTATTCAGATACTTTAAAACAACGGCATAGGGAGGATGGGAGCAGGAGTGGAAATGACGACAGCCGTTTCGCGCTGCAGTAGTGCTTCTACTGGTCACACGGTGCGGTACTGCTACTGTATAACTATGTATTACTGCTCATTGTTTAGAATCATAGAATCGTAGAGTTGAAAGGGACCTCCTGGGTCATCTAGTATTGCCAAATGAATGTGTTACCATTTTATAGAAAACTAATATATTGCCTTGTATTCCTGTATTATAGTATTGCAGATATTGCATGCCTTTTGTACATGTACAGTTAGAGAAAGTTAGTGCATCCTTGCTTGGGACATTAGCAGAGGGCACTCTTAGTACATAGTTTCCCCATAGACTGGGTAGATGTAATTATATTGTGGGCCACTAGATGGGGGGGTATACTAGTGGGGCCTGATAGGATGTTCATAGAGGGTTAATTGTAGGAAGGGCTGTGGGAGTTAATATTAGTGCTGAAGAGTAGTTTAGTCAGACGGGGCCAGGGCGCCCAAGTGTCCATATGGGATATAGGCCCAGACAACTTGGCATCAACATAACGTTAAGTCATTATAGCCCATGTTACCCACGGCCACTGCGGGTCTTAGCAGTGTTTCAGTACAGGAAAAGGAAGATGTCGCGTTTGAACGACTGGGCCACTGTTTTTAGGGCAGAAGATGGCTGGACTAAGGAGATGAAAGGAGTTGGAGCTTTGATGAGATCGGTACAGATGGGCCAGATGCTTCACCAGGTGCCACCAAACGTAGTGACTGATGAATTTGTGTCTGGGGCGAAACAGGCTGAAAGAAATGTCACTATAGCGAGGTCAGGCCAGGAAGGAACTGGGAAACAGCCCGAGATGGTCCGGGCGTGTACTGCACAGAAGTGACAGCAAACCTAGGGAAAGATGAGGAAGCAAGCAAATGTTATGATGTACCAACTGTGGATGTAATGTGCAAAATCCTAAATAAAGAGTTAAAGTTGTCTCAGACTGTCTCACCATTAATGTGAGTCGCCAAGAAGAGGGACGTTGTGTCCTGGGAATTCCCCGGGTGAATCTGAATCTGGAGATGCCGAGGAGAAGGAGTATTGTTTCATGTAGGGGAAGAACTGGACACAGCTGTTACAATAATACAAGTCACGACTACAGTCCTGTCAGTCCCTTACACTTGTGTAGAGCCATAGATTGCAATGACAGGAATGGAGTTCACATGAATTCCACATGTGATTTTTTTTCTGAACGTGTCCGTCTGTGCCAACAGCCACAGAAAAAAAACAAAACAAAACAAAAAAACAGACTAAGTGTATGTGCACACTATCAGTAATCACTGTGGGTTGGACGCTGAGTACTTGTGCAACATTCAGATGTTACTGTATAGTGGATGGGATCTCAAGAAATCCCATGCCTACAGATGCCCACGGCTCACCTGCAGAGACGGACACGTGACACGTCTTTCCAGATTGCAACATGTCTATCTTGCGGAGACGCGGTGAATCTCCCCCGTACAATGTATTGGACGCAGTGAATCCGCACGGTTCAGTGATCACAGAGGAGTCACCTGTGTTCAATAGCTGGCAGTGGACATGTGCTGCGTCAAAAGCGCTGGCACACGGCCTAAGAAAATAAATCAGTCAACTTCAGAAAAAAAAAAAAATCATCTGACCTCTGTTTGTGTCAGTGCAGTCTGTGGCCTCATAGTGTATTTATGTGAATCCTATTAGGGGATTCAGGCAGAGCCCCCCGGACACACTGCAGAAGCGCAGTGTGAACAGGGCTTAATATACTATTGTGTGGAATAGTGCCGTCTACTATACTATTCCACAATGTCCCAGTGCAGCAGCCAGACACGGACACCGGCCAGACACAGACAGTGGCCAGAAAACTTTTTTTTTTTTTTTTTTATCTGTTGCTGACATCTTTCAGCATTTCTGCAGACATTTTTTCCCCTATTTAAATGAATACATAAAAATGCAAGTGAAGTCTGTAAAAAATGCTGAATATTTCCTGCCAACACGGTAGATTAATCCGCAGCAAAAATGGTGTGTGTGAATAGTGTCTACAGGGGTTTTGTGATAATATAAAAAAAATTTAGCATGAAATGATAATTCCCCCACGGCTCCAGCACTGATGCTCAGTGCCTGCCTGCATTTTTCATCCCTCCTTTGGCCCTAGCAACTTACCTTCTGTAGGGGGTCAGCTGCCACATTCTGTAGGTCAGCAATGGAGTAGCACCTGGTGCCACCTCTTTGTACCTCCTTGGGTCGCAGTTTTCGCCTGCTGCCATCTGTCCGAGTAGGGATTTGGTCAGCCACCTAGTTACACCCCGTCCAGGCTTTTCAGAGGGATATGGAACAGTGATTCCACCACCTTGCCCATTACAGTCTCCATCTGCTGGGTTGGCTGTAGTGGAAAAGGTGTCGGTCCCCACTATATTTATTCTACTTTATTGCAATTGATGCCACTTTGTTGGTGTCTGCCACTAATTTTTGCAAATGTCTAGACCCTGGTTGGGTCTCCTTCATGTGTGTTGCTTGTAGTAGTAGGCCTCCAAGACAGTCAGACCTCCACTTTCTTGACTCCCTGTAACTATCCTTACATTTTTCTGACAATAGTACTCTACGAAACCTATATGACATTTGTGCCACCTGACAGGGCCGTATTTGTCATTTGGCACTTTTGGGCACGTGCCTAGGGCGGGACTCTGCGGGTGGGCGGCACCTGAGCAAGCTTTTTTTTTAGTCCAGGGCTGGCCCTCCCCCTCGTCCCCCCCCATCATACTCACCTCCTCCAGCGGTGCCTGCTCTGCAGCTCCGATGGTCCTGCGCTGCGCCGATATCTGTTCTTCCTGTGTGAGTGTGCGGTCACACGTGGTACCGCTCATTAAGATCACGAATATGGATGCCACTCCATTCTCATAGGCATGGCGCCCATATTCATGACCTTAATGAGCGGTACCACGTGACCGCGCGCTCACACAAACAGGAAGAACAGATACCGGCGCCTGGCTAGACGAGAGACATGCAGCAGCAGTAAATGGACTCAGCCACTACTCAGGTGAGCCGGATGGAGAGTGAGCAGCGGGGGGGAGTGAGCGGAGGCTGCACTGGGGAGTTGGGCCACTTTCACATCAGCAATTTTTGACAAAGTGTCTGCATTAGTCCTACTCACCAATGGGGGAGGCAGCACTAAAAAAATCTAAATACGGCCCTGCCACCTGAGTGTGGCTGAGTATGAAAGCAGGTTGAGCTGTTGCATCTGGGATCAGGGATCCCAGCAAAGGAGGCCTACACCAATCCCTCACCACCTCTTCTTTCTGTGAGGTTCAATTGAAAGCTGTAAATGCTGTCCCAGACCCTGATACTTCATGCCTGGCTGATTGCTGCAGTGCCATACTACAATTAGTACTGTGGGCGAATTGAGGCCATTTTCCTGGTGTCTGCCCCTATTTTGTTTTGGCAGCATTTGGGACTGTTATAAGGTGTTGTGCAGGCGACTGTTTTTGCCTCCCATTGAGATGAATAGCGTTCGGTTATGTTCGGCGAATATTCGACAAATTATACGGCGATCGTAATCCGAACTGAACATTGAAATATTCGCTCATCTCTACTCTCTGGTCTCGGGACATGGTGCATCTATGGACGCACTGCGGCACTGTTCGTCCACCTTCATCCAGGTCTCTTCCAGCCCACTCTGGTCACCCCAGCAGTAAACATGGTAATCACAGACTACGAGTGCCACCCAAATGCTCTCTCTGAGGCCTCGTCCTACTGCCTTCGTTAATGCCATGACACCAGGGGTCTCGGATCTGGATCATGTCCTCCAGCAATGGTATAGCGCTGGCTGGCTCTTGCTCACCAGTCCAGCTGAAAGCCATGATAACACCTGCTCGGTCACCCTCATGTTTACGCCAATGTTCACTGCTCTTCTCCCACAGCAGAATAGCTCCGACTTCTGAGCAATCTTTTTCCACTTGCCCTTGCCGTTCGAAGGCCGTACTTCTGACTTGGTCACCGCATCACTTGTGACTCCTGGCTACCAAGTCTTTGGCAATGCCTCCTACCGTCGCTGTCTTTCACTTGATGGGCTGTGCCTCACACTGCGCTGCTCCTTCCTCAGGTAGGCACCTCCCACTCCAGGTCGGATCCTGGCTGCAGGGCACATCTTCCTTCGGGTTGAATCCATGTGGGCTGGATATATTTTTGTGCTCTCTGACGCTGTCTACTCCCAAGATATGTTTCTCAACGCATCGATTCTAGAGCAATGCCCCCATCCCTTATGGGAAATATGCAAAAACATGCAAAACACAAGCCGCGGAGACACCATCACATGTTTCTCAACGTAAGCAATGACTAGCTCGGTCTTTCCCCGGGAAGGAACAACCACGGGAAGGGCAGTCTCCAATGAAGGAAACCACCTATGCCAAAACATGGTATCCATCCACAGACAGCTGTTTCGGGGTATTGCCCCTCATCAGTGTGGAGTAGGAAACTGGCTGGTAGGAGCAATGCCTAGTAAAAGACTGAAAAATGAGAATCACTGCGTTGAGAAGCGTGATTCATGTCTCCGCGGCTTGAGTTTTGCATGTTTTTGCATAGTTACCATAAGGGATGGGGGCATTGCTCTAGAATCACTGCATTGAGAAACATGTGTTGGTGTCTCCGCGGTGTTGGATGTTGATCTCCATGAATTCATTCATCCTAATTTTTCACAGTCTTTTACTAGGCATTGCTCCTACTAGCCAGTTTCCTACGCCACACTGATGAGTGGCAATACACTGAAACAGCTGTCTGTGGATGGATACCATGTTTTGGCATAGGTGGTTTCTTTCATTGGAGACTGCCCTTCCCGTGGTTGTTCCTTCCCGGGGAAAGACCTGGCTAGTCATTGCTTGCGTTGAGAAACATGTGATGGTGTCTCCGTGGCTTGTGTTTTGCATGTTTTTGCATACTCCCAAGATAGGCAGTCTTACTTCTTCTATTCACCGGAGCCATCTCCATCTTAGAAACAATATTTCTGGCCACCATCTAGAGCCAAAATTGAATGACATGTTTCCCACAGCAAAAAAAACAAAACTAGCCTTCAAGAAGAAAATCCCACTAAAATGTATGTCCTCTCAGTGTGGTTCCTTGAAAAGTGTGTTTTATAGGGTTCAAACATAGAACATAAAGAGGGACAAACTATGTAATTTTATTTTTTTACCATGCCCCTATCGCCACCCACAAGTGACACACATTAACCTTTTCTTTCTACCTGGCAGGAGAAATCAGAGGGGGTGGAGAAGTGAGGGACATTCAGTCACCGGCAGTAATGCAGGCCTAGACCCAAATCCAGGACTCTCTGTATCGGGGACGTTTCTGACATAGGGGTTTATTCTTTCATTCTTAGCTGTAGAACTTTTCATTTTAATAGAAGCTTCACTATATGAGGTCTCGTTTTGGCATGTCTGTTAGTTCGTGTTCACACATTGCTTAAATGCTGTGTTTTCTCTGTCTATAGCATGTTTTGTGCAGATTTCCACATTAAACTATGCAATAACAGTCTCCTCTGGTTAATGCATCTTTTATGCATTTTACCCCTTACTTGATGCCTTTTTGGTGCAGATTTGAAGCAGCGTATTTAATGTGTTTATTTTTATACTACAGAAAAGCTTTGAATCTGAACTTCTATTTTTTATACATGCATTTTTTTCAGGCTCCCTATAATAAAGACTCAAATTATAGAAGGGGGAAAAAAAGAAAAAAAAAAAAAAAAAAATCACCAAATCCACAGAGTTCAGCAGCGTCTTCAGAAGCACAGGGGGCGGAGTCATCATGAAATCAATTCCAATTTGCTTTTAACCCCTTAAGCCCCAAGGGTGGTTTGCACGTTCATGACCGGGCCAATTTTTACAATTCTGACCACTGTCCCTTTATGAGGTAATAACTCTGAAACGCTTCCATGGATCCCGGTGATTCTAACATTGTTTTCTCGTGACATATTGTACTTCATGGTAGTGGTAAAATTTTATTCATATAACTTGCGTTTATTTGTGAAAGAAATGGAAATTTGGCGAAAATTTTGAAAATTTCGCAATTTTCCAAATTTGAATTTTTATGCCCTTAAATCACAGTGATACGGCACACAAAAAACTTAATAAATAACATTTCCCACATGTTTACTTTACATCAGCACAATTTTGGAACCAAAATTTTTTTTTTGTTAGGAAGTTATAAGGGTTCAAAATCGACCAGCGATTTCTCATTTTTGCAACACCATTTTATTTTTACGGACCACATCACATTTGAAGCCACTTTGAGGGGTCTATATGATAGAAAATACCCAAAAGTGACACCATTCTAAAAACTGCACCCCTTAAGGTGCTCAAAACCACATTCAAGAAGTTTATTAACCCTTTAGGTGCGTCACAGGAATTTTTTGAATATTTAAAAAAAATGAACATTTAAAGTTTTTTCACAAAAAAAAATACTTCAGGTTCAATTTTTTTTTATTTTACCAAGGTTAACAGGAGAAATTGGACTGCAAAAGTTATTATGCAATTTGTCCTGAGTACGCTGATACCTGATATGTGGGGGGGAACCACTGTTTCGGCGCATGACAGACCTCAGAAGGGAAGGAGCGCCGTTTGACTTTTTCAATGCAAAATTGGCTGGCATTCAGATCAGACGCCATGTCGCGTTTGGAGAGCCCCTGATGTACCTAAACAGTGGAACCCCCCCAAGTGACCCCATTTTGGAAACTAGATTCCCCAAGGAACTAATCTAGATATGTGGTGAGAACTTTGAACCCACAAGGGCTTCACAGAAGTTTATAACGTACAGCGGTACAATTAAAAAATCATATTTTTTCCACAAAAATGATCTTTTCACCCCCAATTTTTATTTTCCAAGGGTAACAGGACCCTAAAAGTTATTGTGCAATTTGTCCTGAGTACGCTGATACCCCATATGTGGGTGTAAATGACTATTTGGGCGCATGGCAGAGCTCGGAAGGGAAGCAGTGCCATTTGACGTTTTTGGCTGGAATGGAGATCGGACACCATGTCGCGATTGGAAAACCCCTGATGTACCAAAACAGTGGAAACTCCCCACAAATGACACCATTTTGGAAACTAGACCCCCCAAGGAACTTATCTAGCTGTGTGGTGAGAACTTTGAACCCCCAGTGCTTCACAGAAGTTTATAACGCCCGGGCGTGAAAATAAAAAAATCGTATTTTTTCCACAAACATGATCTTTTAGTCACCAATTTTTTTATTTTCCCAAGGGTACAAGGAGAAATTGTACCCCAAAAGTTGTTGTCCAATTTGTCCTGAGTACGCTGATACCTCATATGTGGGAGAAAACAACTGTATGGGCACACGTCGGGGCTCAGAAGGGAAGTAGTGATGTTTTGGAATGCAGACTTTGATGGAATGGTCTGCGGGTGTCATGTTGCTTTTGGAGAGCCCCTTATGTACCTAAACAGGGGAAACCCCCAACAAGTGACCCCATTTTGGAAACTAGACCCCTCACAGAACTTATCTAGATGTGTGGTGAGCACTTTGAACCCCCAAGTGCTTCACAGAAGTTTATAATGCCTGGGCGTGAAATTAAAAAAATCATTTTTTTCCACAAAAATGATATTTTTGCCCCCAATTTTATATTTTCCTAAGGGTAACAGGAGAAATTGGACCCCAAAAGTTGTTCTGCAATTTGTCTTGAGTATGCTGATACCCTATATGTGGGGGTAAAACACTGTTTGGGCGCATGGCAGAGCTTGGAAGGGAAGGAGCACCATTTGACTCTTTCAACGCAGAATTGGCTGTAATTGAGATCAGACGCCATGTTGCATTTGGAGAGCCCCTGATGTGCCCAAACAGTGGAAACCCCCCAATTATAACTCCAACCCTAACCCCAACACACCCCTAACCCTAATCTCAGCCCTAACCCTAGCCCTAGCCCTAATGGAAAAATGGAAATAAATACATTTTTTTTATTTTATTATTTTTCCCTAACTAAGGGGGTGATAACGGGGGGTTTGATTTACTATTTATGGCGGTTTTTATTTTTGGCAGCTGTCGCACGCTAAAAGACGCTTTTTATTGTAACAATAGTTTTTGCATCACCACATATTGAGAGCTATAATTTTTCCGTGTTTTGACCCACCGAGTCATGTGAGGTCTTACTTTATGTGGGACGAGTTGACGTTTTCATTGGTACCATTTTCGGGCATGTGACTATTTTTTATCGCTTTCTATTCCGATTTTTGGGACGCAGAATGAACAAAAACCAGCGTTTCATGAATTTCTTTTGGGTGGTGCGTTTACACCGTTCCGCGTGCGGTAAAATTGATAAAGCGTTTTATTCTTCGGGTCAGTACGGTTACAGCGATACCTCATTTAGGTTTTTTTATGTTTTGGCGGTTTTATGCAATGAAAACTATTTTATATAAAAAATAATTATTTTTGCATCGCTTTATTCTGCGAGCTATAACTTTTATTTTTTTGCAGATGACGCTGTATGGTGGCTCGTTTTTTGCGGGACAAGTTGACGTTTTCAGCGGTACTATGGATATTTATATGCGTCTTTTTGATCGCGCGTTATTGCACTTTTTGTTCGGTGGTATGATAATAAATCATTACGTTTTGCTTCGCTTTTTATTTTTATTTTTTAGGGGGTTCACTAAAGGGGTTAACTAATAGGACAGTTTTAGAGGGCGGGTCGTTACAGACGCGGTGATACCAAATATGTGTACTTTTATTGTTTTTTTATTTTATTTTCAAAAAATGAATTTATTGGGGAATATTTTTTTTTTTTACTAATTTATTTGGCGATTTTTAAAAAAATTATTTTTACACTTTTTTTTTTTTTAACTTTATTACATTGTCCCAGTTGGGACATCACTGTCCTGTGACAGATCGCCGATCTGTCACATCACAGATCACTGATCTGTCACAGGCATAGACGCAGACTTCCTCATGCCTGCGCTTTGCAGGCACTGAGGAAGCCAGCTCCCTACAGGCCCCTGAAGGTCCCCGTCGCTGCACATTGCGCTGCTGTGGGGGGCTCAGGGAAGCATGGAGGGAGCCCCCTCCCTGCTGATGCTTCCCTTTAACCCCCGGTACACCGCGATCGTATTTGATCGCTGTGTACAAGGGGTTAATGTGTCGGGGCGGTCCGTGACCGTCCCTGACACATTTTGCCCGGTGTCAGCTGTGATAATCAGCTGACACCCGGCCGCGATCAGCGGTGCTCACCACGTGGGCACCGCTGATCGCTATGACGTACTATCCCGTCCCTGGGAATTAAGTCCCAGGGCACATGGACGGGATAGTACGTCATATGGCAGAAAGGGGTTAAAGAGAATCTGTCACCGGAAGTTGCAGGCATATGTAAATGGCCTGGGTCCGGTCCGATGGGCGATGTTTTTTCTTTTTTCTCCACCCCATCCATGGCCCATGTCCGCGTTCTTCTCCTGTATTCTTCTCCATCGTTCGCGTGTACGCAAAGCAATCTTGCTTCGCGAATGCGCAGTATGCTTTGCCCGACTGCAGGCAAAGCCGAAAATCATTACTGCACATGCGCCGGTACACTATGTACCAGAAGTATTTTGCTGTGTTCCGGGACATAGTGTACCGGCGCATGCGCAGTAATTATTTTCGGCTTTGCCCTCAGTTGGGCAAAGCATACTGCAAGATTGCTTTGCGCGCGCGCGAACGATGGAGAAGAATACCGGAGAAGAGCGCGGATGGGGGCCACAGATGGGGTGGAGAAAAAAGAAGAAACACCGCTCATCGGACCGGACCCAGGCCATTTACATAGGCCTACAACTTCTGGTGACAGATTCCCTTTAAGGACATGCGTTTCTAGTGCGTTTCTGCAGCAGAAAATCATCAAGAATGCACGTAATTTGCACATGATTGTATCATTAAAGTTGACAAAGTCATATAACAGGAAGAATTACAAACATTGTAGCTTTATTTACCCCTTAGTGACAGAGCCAATTTTTACCTTAATAACCAAGCCAAATTTTTTAATTCTGACCAGTGTCACTTTATGTGGTTATAACTATGGAACCCTTCAACAGATCCCACCCATTCTGAGACGTTGTTTTCATGACTTATCATACTATATAACAGTGGTAAAAAAAAATTTCGACATGCTTTATTTGTGGAAATATCAGAAATTTGTTGAAAAACTTGAAGATTTAGCCATTTTCAAACTTTTAATTCTTATGCCCTAAATCAGAGTGTGACGTCACACAAAATAGTTGATAAAACATTTCCCCCATGTCTACCTTCCATCAGCACAATTTTTGAAACATCATTTATTTTTGTTAGGAAGTTATAAGGGTTAAAAGTCGAACAGTGATTTCTCATTTTTACAACAAAATTTACAAAACTATTTTTCTTTTAGGGACCACCTCACACTTGAAGTGACCTTGAGGGGCCTATATGACAGAAAATACATAAAAACTGCACCCGCCATGGTACTGAAAACCATATTCAAGAAGATTATTAACCCTTGTGGTGCTTCACAGAAGCTAAAGCAATGTGGACGTAAAAAAATGAACATTTAACTTCTTTTCACAAAAATTTGACTTTTGCTCCAAATTTGTTATTTTCACAAGGGTAACATTAGAAAATTTGTTGGGCAATTTCTCCCGAGTATTTCGATACCCCATATGTTTGGGAAATCCACTGTTTGGGCGCACAGCAGGGCTCGGAAAGGAGTGATGTTTTGATACACAGGTGATGGACTGGTTGTGAGGTGTCATGTCATGTTTGGAGAGCCCCTGATGTGAGATACAGCGAGAATTTTTGCACACAGGTACTGCACAGAATTTGATAACATTAGTCATATTGAAAGTTTTAACTTTTTTCACAAAAATGTTGTTTTAGCCTCAAATTTGTAATTTCCACAAAGGATAGTACGAGAAAATGGACCCCATAACCTGTTGCACAATTTGGGCCGAATGCGACTATACCCCATATATTATCAAAAACGTCTGCTCGGGCACATGGCAGGCCTAGGAAAGGAAAGAGTGCTATTTGCCTTGGATAGATTGTGAATGCTATGTCACATTTGAAGAGCCCCTCACACGTGAAAACAGGAGAAACCCCCCACAAGTGACCCCATTTTGGAAACTAGATCCCTCAAGGAATTCATCTAGGGGTGTAGTAAATAGTTTGAAACGACAGGTGCGTCACAATTTTATGACATTGAGACGTGGATATGTGAGATTTTAGTGGAAAAAAATGTAATTTTTGTATTTGCTGTAAATTTGTCGGGTACACAAGGGTTAATAGGTGAAACTGGATCCCACAATTTATTGTGCAATTTCTCCCAAATGCCTTAATGACCGCCATTAAAAAGTATATCGGCTGTCATTAAGCAGTTAAAACATAAAATGCCAGAAAGACAAAAAACGCAATGAAAAACACAAAGAACTAGAGATGAGGGAATTTGTTCGGATTTTAGCCCCAAATCTGATTTTGACCTATTCGGGCCATATTCGAACACTATTCGTGCCGAAGGTATGTCTTATGATCGGTTCCGAACATATTCGGTCGGTAATTATTATTCCCATTGACTCTAATGACGTCCGGCTGTGTTTGACGAATATTGCAAAAACAATATTTGTGTCCAATCGTATTCGAAACCGAATCTGAACAAATTCGCTCATCTCTACAAATAACCTAAATTACAAAACAGGGATAGAAATGGTGCAAAAAATCTGTAACATTAAAAACTCACCGATATGTCATCGTGTGAACGCAGCCTAAAGACGCTGCTGAACGGTGTGGCTTTGAGGCTTTTTTTTTCCCATTGGCTTCTATGAGGAGCCTGAAAACAACCACAGCTGAGTTACTAACTGCAGAATCAAAGAAGTCCGATGTTACTAAAAACGCTGCTTCAAATCTTCACCAAAAATGCATCAACTACGGGGAAAAGGCATAAAAAAAAGCAATAATCAGAGAATATTGTTATTGGGCAGTATGGTGTGGACACCTGCAGAAAACTTGTGTGTAGCATGTGCACTGGGCAGAGCCGCCTGCATACCATGTGCCCTGAGCGGAGCCACCTGCGTACCACATGCATTGGGCGGAGCCGCCTGCATACCACGTGAAATCAGCGGAACCACGCGTGTATGGAATGATGCCGTGTGTTTGATCTGTACTGACTGAGTGGAGCAGGTATGTGTCAGGCCTATGTAAAGAGCAGAGCCGCATATGCATGGAATGGAGCCAAGTGTGCATGATATGTGTGGAGCAGAGATGGATGTACATGGTGTATATAAGGAGAGGAGCTACACATGTACAGCGTGTGTACACAGAGCTGTGCATGTATGATGAATAGCCGCGCATGCACGGTGTGAGAACGGAGCAGAGCTGCACATGTACAAATAGAGCAACACAGATACACCTACTTTGTGTCAGCACTGATGGGGTTACTGTCCCTTGTATCCAGTAATGGGGAATTTCTAGCACCTACCTCCACCTGCAGAGCGGCACACCACATGTATGGCTGTTCTGTGTGCACAGGACCTGGGATGAGGTCACAGGAGGGGAGGAGTAAGGAGTCACATGACCAGGGGCCTCAGTGTTGAGTGAATGGAGCTGAGTTGTACATGAATGATGAGGTGTCGCGCATGTATATGGGTCGCCCGTCCCAGGGCTGTGGGGTACTCGGTACCGGGCCGGTGTCAGGGGGATGTGCTGCGGTGGCCCGGTCCGTGGCCCTGGGCGCCCAAATAAATGGTGGTTTAATGGAATAGTTTATATGGATAGTTCGTGATGCTACCTGTGGTGTTCGGCAAGTATGGTGTTAGGCCGACGCTGCGTGAAGATCCACTGGGACGGATGGTGTGCGCAGCAAAGATGGTGAAGCTCCCCACAGGTGGAGCTGTAGTCCCGGGGCAGTGTAGGTGTAGCTGGCACGGTGATGTAGCAGTGCTGGACGCATAGGGAATAGACAAGACACAGCGGTTGCAGTTTCTGTACCTTTACTTGGTGTATGCAGTCCAGGGTCCTGATTACAGATGGTATTGGAGCAGGTTCTCACTCAGCAGAAGGGCTGTGCAGTCTCCTTCCTAGCGCTTTGTAATGTGAAGCACTCCAGTACTTAGTTACTCTGAAATGCCTCTTGACAGATGTTCTCAGAACCTCACTTGCACGGCAGACAGCTGTAGCCTCTCTCGGGGACTCCTCTCTTGAGTCCTGGCTCTCTATCCAAACTTCTGTTGTGCCCTCAAGTCTTAGATGGGAGCAAGGCATTTACAGCCTCCTACTCCTCTGGTATCTGTGGCAGGACCGTTAGTATTCGTACCACCGTGGAGACCAGGCTCCATTTCTCGCGCTCTTGCGTTGAGGGAGTTCTACACCCGGCGCTCAACCTCTACTTCTCTCAACACGTCTGCACACGTGGACCTCCTCACACAATCTGACCACTCCTTCATATAAACATTTAAACAATAATTGTACAAGATTTGAAAAAGAGAAAAATGTACAAAAACCAAGTGCTGCAAAAATGGTCCTATGATGACAAGTCCAACATCAATGTCCATGGTCCATTCCCGGCAAATGGTAAATATATACAAAGAAAGTTTTTGACCACACACAAGTCCTGTGGTTCAGTGTCCATAAAACAAAACTGGTAACTTCCAAAGGAAACTCTTACAGGTTACCTGTAGGCACAAAACTTTCATTCAATTTCGATATTCACATTTACTTAAGATGCGGAACCTAACAGGTAGTACACCCTGTGTGGTACGAGTGGATCTGCGTAACACTGGTACTGTAGTGGGCCTTACTGTTTGTCTGGTCCTAACTACCGGTGTAGTGTGTAATGCTCTAGATATGCTTCTGGTAGTTCTACGTAGCATGTGGGCACTAACTGGTCTGTGAACTCTTGGACTCACCACGGGCACGACAGGTTCACCACTGGCAGGGTGAGGGTTCTCTGGCTCCACTGCGGGTGTGGCCTCTGTTGCCTGATTTTCTTGATCTTCAGGGTTTTCTTGAGTCCTATCCTCCTGTGCTCCTACTTGGGGAAATAACAACACCGGCACCAGGATTGCATCATTAACTCTAGTCCAGTTCGCAGGGAACTCTCCCAGCACTGTACTGACTGTCTTTTCTTCCTTTGCAGGTGGGATGTTATCTGATTCTCCCGCTTTTTCTTTCAACTGGTCAGGGCATAACTTCAAATGATCTCTGGATACCACTGCTGAAGTCTCTCCTCCATCTTTGCTAACAAGGCATACTTTGGTATTATCAAAGTTCGAGGGCAGAATAGTATAGGCTCCTCTTCCCATTGATCATCCAGCTTATGCAGTCTTCTTTTTCTCTTGAGAACTTGTTCTCCCGGCGAAAAAGGAACAGCAAGTGCATTTTGGTTATAAAGTCTCTCCTGCTTCTGCCTTGCCTGAGCCAGACTCTTCTCCACACACTCCTGTACCCTTCTGTATTGCTGCTGCCTCTCCTTGTCCCAGTCAGCATCTGGTGACGTTACTTCAGGCGTCAGGACTCCCAAGTCAATAGGCAGCTTACCAGGCCTTGCTCTCATCAGGTATGCTGGAGTACAGTTGGTAGAGTTCACTGGGATATGGTTGTAGAGGTCTACCAGATCGGGTAACTTTTCTTGCCACAGATTTCTCTCCTCCAAGGACAATGTCTTCAGTAAATCAATCACTACCTGGTTCATCTTTTCGCACATGCCGTTGGTCTGTGGGTGATAAGGTGTTGTCCGGATCTTCTTACACCCATATAAGTTGCAAAATTCATGGAACACTTCTGCCTCGAAAGCTGGACCTTGATCTGTCAGCACACTCTCAGGATAACCATGTGGTCTACAGAAGTGCTGTTGGAATACTCTGGCTGCTGTCCTGGCCGTTAGATCTTTGACAGGCACAACTACCAGGAATCTTGAATAGTGGTCCACAATGGTAAGGGCATAGAGGTAGCCTGACCGGCTTGGAACCAACTTCACATAGTCCAGGGCTACCAACTCAAGTGGCTGTTTGGTGATGATTGGCTGTAGGGGAGCTCTCTGGCTGTCTCAATCCTTTCTGCGCAGGTTACATTGTCCACACTCCCAGCACCACCTCTCAATGGCCTTTCTCATGCCAGTCCAGTAGAACCTCTCTCGAAGCAAGGTTTCTAACTTCTTCCATCCGAAGTGTCCAGCTCCATTGTGGTATGCTTCCAGGACCATTGGTGCTTCTCTCTTTGGGACTACCACCTGCCAGACCAGCTCATGTGTGCGAGCATTGATACTCCTCCGACACAGCTTCCCTTCATAAATAAACAGCCGACCTCTTTCCTTCCACAATTGCTGAGTTTCTTCAGGAGCATTCAACTCTCGGCGTGAGTCAACTTGTGTCAACAGCTCTTTCACCAGGCAGACCGCAGGGTCATTATCTTGTGCTTCTGCCCAATCATGATGGGGCAAGGGATTCATGGTGTCTTCCCTCAAGCCAGACCGCCTGTTTCTCACTCCTTGAGCATGTTGGGCTGCAAGTGGCCGGTGAAAGGGAGGCAACTCTCTCTTCAAGAGCCTCAGGGTCTTCTCCTGCATCTGGCAGATTAGGCATTCTGGACAGCGCATCAGCATTGGCATTCTTGTGCCCTGCCCGGTACTTGATGGTAAACTCATAATTGGATAACCGAGCCATCCATCGCTGCTCCAGTGCTCCTAGCTTGGCGGTGTCCAAGTGGGTCAACGAATTGTTGTCCATGAAGATTGTAAATTTGGTCGAAGCTAGGTAATGCTTGAACCTTTTGGTGACAGCCCAGACTATGGCAAGGAACTCCAGCTTGAAAGAACTGTAATTATCAGGGTTCCTCTCAGTGGGATGCAGCTTCCTGCTGGCATAGGAGATCACTCTCTCTTTTCCATTCTGTACCTGTGACAGTACTGCTCCTAATCCCACATTGCTGGCATCCATGTACAGCACAAAGGATTTGTCATAATCTGGGTAGGCCAGAACTTCGTCACCTGTGAGAGCCATCTTCAATATGGCGAAAGACCTCTCCAACTCTTCAGTCCATTCAAATGTGGAATTGTTCTGCTTGCCTTTCTTGGACTGCCCCACCAGGAGATTCTGCATAGGAGTGGCTATTTCAGTGAAGCCTTTGATGAAACTTCGGTAGTAGCCTACCAGTCCAAGGAATTGGCGTACCTCATGGAGGTTGCTGGGCTTCGTCCAGTCCCTGATGACCGTGACCTTGTCAGGATCTGGTGCCACACCTTCTGCACTGACCACATGACCGAGGTACAGTACATGAGGCTTCAGGAGGTGGCATTTTGAAGGCTTCACTTTCAGGCCAAAATTGGACAAAGCTTCAAACACTTCAGCCAGGTGTTCCAGATGCTCTTCATAGGTTTTGGAGAAAACGATGACATCTTCCAGGTACAACAGGACTGTTTCAAAGTTCATGTGTCCCAGGCAGCACTCCATCAGCCGTTGAAATGTTCCTGGAGCAGTGCAGAGCCCAAATGGCATATAATTGAACTCACAGAGACCCATTGGAGTGGTAAATGCGGTTTTCTCCTTGTCTGCCTCTGCCACAGGGACCTGCCAATACCCACTGGTGAGATCCAAGGTGGAAAAGTAGTTAGCAGTTTTAAGTGCAGCTAATGACTCTTCAATTCTAGGCAATGGGTAGGCATCTTTATGTGTGATACTGTTAATTTTCCTGTAATCAACGCACATTCTCATAGTACCATCCTTTTTCTTTACAAACACTATTGGAGCTGCCCATGGGCTACAACTGTCCCTAATGACCCCCGCTTCCTTCATCTCTCTCAACATACTCTTAGCACATTGATATTGTGTTGGGGGTATAGGTCTGTACCTCTCCTTTATATGTGGATGGTCTCCTGTGGGGATATGATGTCGAACCCCTTTTGCCTGCCCAAAATCTAGTGGGTTTGCTGAATACCCGCTCATACTCTTGTGTCACTCTGTAAACCCCATTTCTCTGGTATGAGTCAGTTCCCACCTGCAGTTGCTGGCACCACTCTTCTAGCGGCTTTACAGTGCCATTGTCCTCCACCAGATCAGATGAGACCAAAGGCTCTGCTGCCTGCAATGAGTTGTTATTAACAGTGAGCAGTTTAGCAACTGTGGCGTACCGAGGTATTGTGGCTTCCTCCTCCCCACAATTCAAAAGGCGTACAGGTACTCTCCCCTTTCGTACATCAACCACCCCTCTAGCTGTCAGGACAGTGGGCCTGCTATCCGAATATACTTGCTCTACCAATGCCTGGTAATCCTGCCCTCTGAGACCTATGGCTGCCTGACACCAAACCAACATTTCACATCTGGGGGGTATTGCAATGGGGAAGGCATCACTCACTCTGACGCTGCCAATCTCTCCACCGGAGAGTTCTACCTGTTGTCTTTGCATCAGGGCTCGGATCTCCTTCTGCAGGACTTGTTGTTCACTGGTACCAGCAGTCTCAGCCACCTGTTGCAACTAGACAATAACCTCGGACAGACAGTTTTCAATTACATTTGTACCAAGAGTCATCATGGGATTACATTCACATCGATCAATATCAACAATTATCAGACCTTGAGATTTCAACTCCACCCTCCCCACTTTAACAGTAATTTCTTTGCATCCTATCTGCGGCAAAGTATAACCATTACTGGCAACTACTGTCAGTTCATCAATGGGGCCATGGGTGAGTTCAGAGTCAGCCCAATACCTCTTGTAAAAGACATAGGGCATAGTAGTCACCTGGGAGCCAGTGTCCAGCAAAGCGTTCATGGGGATACCGTCAATCACCACGGGAAGGATCGGTCTCCCACCCACATACTTGGCTCTCTAGTTCCTTGGGCCTGGTGATCCTACTCCTGGGGGTTGGCCCTCTGCCCCAGGGGTTGCTCGTTTAAAGGACAGTACCTTGCAAGATGACCTGCCTTGTAACAACGGCGGCAGATGGAATGTCCGTCCTGGTCGTAGCGATCGTTGTTCTTTCCTCGAAGTGGCGGGGCTCTCCTCCTCCGGAGCCAAGGGACGTCCTCTGGACTGGAAGCAAGCTGGATCTTTTCCTTGGAGGACACCTGCAGGGACTGCACGGTCTTGGTAAGTGCAGCCATTTCTTTGGTCAACTCCTGGACCTAAAGACGCAACTCCTCTGTAGGGTCTTTATCCAGGGTCTGTGCATCAGCCTCCACAGGGATGGAAGGAAGCTTCCTGATGGTAGGTGATCGCTGGGCGCCTAGGGGGTGCTGGACGGCTGTCAGTGGATTCCTGCAGTACCCGGATAGCCCTGTCCTTATACTCAGCAAAGTTCAAATCAGGGTTTTGCAGGGTAATGATGCGTAACTGTCCTCTGTGGGTACTGGACAGGAGTCCTTCGATGAATTGCTCCTTCAACAATTTTTCTTCTTCTTTCACACTGTCAGAGTCAACTTGCTTAACTGCTCGCAGCGCCTCCTGCAGGGTGAGGGCATAGTCCCTGATACTGTCCTGCGCCCTCTGTTTACAGCCAAAGAACCGCATCTTGATTTCAGCTGCAATGCGGGTGTCAAAAGTGCTTCTCAGCTTGGCCAGGATCTTTGCAACAGTGTCTTTTTCAGTGTCCTGCCAGGCTTTCACTTCTCTCAGTGCTGCACCCGTTAGCTGTCCAATCAGTATATTCACTTTCTGGTCTTCAGACAGAGGGTATACTTTAAACAAGCTGCACAGTCTTTCTTTAAATTCACTCAGGGTATGTGACTCACCCGCTCCCGGTATATAGGGCATGGACAGCGGCATTATGGCGACCGCTGCGGGGTTGGCGTGAGCGCCCCCCGCTCCATCGGCGTTATCGTCAGACATTCTCTCTCCCCCCTAGTTAACGTTAGTCAGGCTGGGGGGTTGGGTGAGCTCACCGGCGGCCGCTTCACAGGCCTGATGCTCCGGGCTGTAGGCCTCAGCTCCTCCCCTTCTCGCACGCTGTCCTCTCTTCCCATGCGGCACTTCACTTCTTCGCGCTCTGAAGGCCGCCCCTCTTTCTTCCCGCACGCCAAGCAGCTTGGCAATGGCAGCAACTGGCGCCAATTACACACAGTTCACAATCGCAGTCTATAGCACATAGGACCCGGGGATGCCGGGCTCCTTAATCCTGTTCGTGACGCCAAAATTGGGTCGCCCCGTCCCAGGGCTGTGGGGTACTCGGTACCGGGCCGGTGTCAGGTGTGATGTGCTGCGGTGGTGGTGACCCGGTCCGTGGCCCTGGGCGCCCAAATAAATGGTGGTTTAATGGAATAGTTTATATGGATAGTTCGTGACGCCACCTGTGGTGTTCGGCAAGTATGGTGTTAGGCCGACGCTGCGTGCAGATCCTCTGAGACAGATGGTGTATGCAGCAAAGATGGTGAAGCTCCCCACAGGTGGAGCTGTAGTCCCAGGGCAGTATAGGTGTAGCTCGCACGGTGATGTAGCAGTGCCGGACGCATAGGGAATAGTCAAGACACAGCGGTTGCAGTCTCTGTACCTTTAGGCCTGTTTCACACTTCCGTTTTTGTGTCCGCCAAACGGATCCGTTTCCGTTTTTTTGACGGAAACTGATGCAAACGGATCCGTTTTTAAAAAAACGGATCCGTTTTTTTGACGGATCTGCGGTAACCGTATTGGAAGTCTATGGGACAAAAAAACGGATCCTGCAAAAAATGGCGGATCCGTTTTTTTACGGAAAACAACGGATTTTGACGGATTTGAAAAAACGGAAGTGTGAAACAGGCCTTACTTGGTGTATGCAGTCCAGGGTCCTGATTACAGATGGTATTGGAGCAGGTTAGCCTGGAAGCAGATCAGGATTCTCTCTCAGCAGAAGGGCTGTGCAGTCTCCTTCCTAGCGCTTTGTAATGTGAAGCACTCCAGTACTTAGTTATTCTGAAATGCCTTTTGACAGATGTTCTCAGAACCTCACCTGCACGGCAGACAGCTGTAGCCTCTCTCGGGGACTCCTCTCTTGAGTCCTAGCTCTCTATCCAAGCTGCTGTTGTGCCCTCAAGTCTTAGATGGGAGCAGGGCATTTACAGCCTCCTACTCCTCTGGTATCTGTGGCAGGACCGTTTGTATCCGTACCACCGTGGAGACCAAGCTCCAGTTCTCGCGCTCTTGCGGTGAGGGAGCTCTCCACCCGGCGCTCAACCTCCACTTCTCTCCACACGTCTGCACACATGGACCTCCTCACACAATCTGACAACTCCTTCTTCTTGGCCCTCAGAGGACACCCCTCCCCTCATTCCTGGTTCAGAGTTCCCCCTGCTGGCCTGGAGTGGAACTGTGTTGCAAGCATTAGGTTAACTGCTGGAGAGACCCATCACTGCATCCAAGCCTGGCATTACCCTCCCCTGGAGGAAGGCAAAGCCAGTGTGGCATGGAACTACATGAAAATGGAAAGGAGTGAGCGTATGTGTATATGGCACATGTGTAAGGAGATGGACATACTGCCCACGTTCCCCCTTGAAGAAAATTAAAATTGTTGTGATGTATATTATGAAGTGTGACTTGTGATAATGATGTTGATAATGTGTGTAGTTTGGAAGTAAAGGCATTTAGACTTGATGTTTGAGATTATCCCAGATTTGGAGGGGCTTAATTGAATGGAAAGTGACTGTTTCCAGTCAAGGATTCATATAGTGCCTGGAGTTCGTAGAGAAAGAACCTAAGGTCCAGTGTGAGCAAAAGCCACATACTGGGGTGTCCCAAAATATAGAGGAGACCGTGGCAGAGATAGTGTTATCCAGAGTAAAGTGACTGAGAGATGGAGTGATTTGCCGGAGACGGGCCTGGGAAAGGACAACTAGCAGTAAGGCCCAGAGCTTACAGCTCCTGAAGGTAACAGGCCCAGACAGCACTGAGTACGCAAGATGAGTAGAGATCCCTGGGCGGGAGTTCCAGAGTAGTGATCAGTGAATTTGTTTGGAAAATGATTGCCAAACATAAATTTCTCATGAATATGGCACATTTGGATCTGTGATTGGAAACAAAAGCAAAATTTGATAAAATGGGGAAAAATTGGTAACATTCAGTAAAACTGCGGGAAAATATTTGCTTTGCCACAAAAGTATTTTCAGCACTTTGGCAATGATAATGGTGGTGTATCATGAGCGTTTGGTATGTATTTCATGAGGGGAGGGGGTTTGCAGAGTTCAGAGGTGCGGTGTTCTTGTAAACAGTCATTTTTTCCCCCTAAATTTATGTGTACACATTGCGGCTAACCAATCAGGGCTCTGGAAACACCCACAATGTCCTGACACAATGGTTTGTGTTATTGGCTGCTGGAATCACATGTCCCTCTCCATATAAATAGCGGACATCTTGTTTTAGCGCCATTTTGACACTAACAGCACAGAGAGGCTGCTCCTGACACTGGCACTGTTTACAGCAATATTTCAGCTAGTTAGATAGGTGGTTGTATATCAGTCAGATAGTGTAGGTAGCTACTGTCCAGTGTGGTTGTTAAATTTACCTTCCATCACTTTTTTTTGGCCATTACTGAGGTCCACAGACAAAGCCAGCAGGGCACATGTCCTACAAGTGTGTTGTACACTGCTTCAATTGTGCTCTATACACAAGTAGAGCATTCTAAATTAGTATTTTTTCACTAGCTAAATGTGAAAAGCCTGCTGTATCCCACATTTTAGCTACTTAGTTAGGTGGTTGTATACCAATCAGATAGTGTAGCTATGAAGTGTCCAGTGTGGCTGTTAAATTTACATAGTGACATAGTTTTTAAGGTTGAAAGAAGACTTTCAGGCCATAAACCTATAACCTAACATGTTGATATAGATAGAGGAAAGCAAAAAAAAAACCCATGCGGCAAACACTAAGCTATTCATTAGAGAAAATAAATTCCTTTCCGCACGCCACATGCGGCAATCAGACTAGTTCCCTGGATCAAAGCCCTCTCAAGAAATCTAGTATACAGGTACATATGACAAAAATTAGAATATCATCAAAAAATTCATTTATTTCAGTTCTTCAATACAAAAAGTGAAACTTATACAGTATATTGTATAGAGTCATTAGAGTGATTGCACACAGAGACTCATTCCAATTGCAATTGTAAACTAATAACTTCCAAGTCCATCTCTGTTACAGCATTGACATTGAGTTTCACACAGTCCACAGCCTTCACTTTACCTGTACTCTTCCCTAGGTCCTTCAGTATGTTCCCAATGTAACAGGCCAGATTAACCCACCCAGAATATACCCGGGGTTAAAGTGGCCTAGGCCAGATTATACCCCTCTGGGTCAAAATATACCCCAGCTGCTGTAGATCAGATTTTTCATGCTTTTGAAAAGCATTAAAAGCGGGGCCCCAGGCAGTGCACGGGGCCCCAGGCAGTGCACGGGGCCCCAGGCAGCACACAGGGGCAGAGAAAGCAAACTGTGTCCCAGGCAACGCACAGGGCCCCAGGCAGCATATGGGGCCCCAGGCAGCACACAGGGGCAGAGACAGTGAACGGGGTCCCAGGCAGCGCACAGGGGCCCCTGGCAGTGCAAAGGGGCCCCAGGCTGCACAAAGTGGGCAGAGACAGCGCATAGGACCCCAGACAGTGCATGGGGGAAGAGACAGCGCGTGATGGGTGGAAGAGACTGTCTCTGCCCCCCTGTGCGCTTTCTTGGACACCTTGTGCAATGTTTAGGACCCCCTGTGCGATGTCTGGGGTCCCTGTGCAATGTCTGAGGCCCCTGTGTGATATTTGGTACCCCCTGTGTGATGTCTGGGGCCCTTGTGTGCTGCCTGAGGGCCCTGTGTGCTCTGTCTGAGGCCCCGTGCACTGCCTGGAGCCCCTGTGCACTGCCTGGGGCCCTGTGTGCTGTCTGGGGTCCCTGTGCAATGTCTGAGGCCCCTGTGTGATATTTGGTACCCCCTGTGCGATGTCTGGGGCCCCTGTGTGCTGCCTGAGGGCCCCCTGTGCTCTGCCTGAGTGGGCCCCCATGTGCTGCATGGGGCCCCGTTTTTGATGGTTCTCAAAGGCGTTAAAAATCTGATCTATAGCAGCTGGGGTATATTCTGACCCAGAGGGGTATAATCTGGCCTAGGCCAATTTATACCTCGGGGTATAGTTTAGCCTAGGCCAGAATATTCCTGGGGTATATTCTGGTCCAGAGGGGTATAAACTGGCATAGGTCAATTTATACCCCAGGGTATAGTTTGGCCTAGGCCAGAATATACCAGGGTTATAATTTGGCCTAGGCCACTTTAATCCTGGGTATATTCTGGGTGTGGGGTTAATCTGGCCTGTTACACCGGGTCCTCCTCTGTTGTCCAGTGGGTTCACATTCCACAATCACCTGGGACGCATACCTCATCGTCGTTATGGTTCGACGACGTGGGAGCGTTGGCTAGGTAAGCCATGCTGCATCCGCGATCATAACAGTATGCTCGCTCATCACTATTAGTTAACAACGAACCTGGGAAACCACAGATTTCATCTTTACAAGATATGGGCGATGATGGTATTGATGATGACTTTGAACTTTCTCACATCCCTAACAAGAAGATGAAGATCACAGCTGCCCACACTGTGCAAAAAGCACCGGGAATGTCTTGAAAATCATTTTCTCTTGGGCAAACTTTACCTCTTACTAAAGTTACTAAAGTGATACAGAATGATGCATACACAGCTCGCATGTCTACTCAGCACGAGACTTCGACACCTTTATTGCACAAAAAGGCTCTAACCAACGTGTCACGGACAATTGTCACAAAGGAGGACTGTTCTTTAGTAGGGCAGACTCCAAAAGAGTCTGTCTTTAGAAGGCACAAAAATGACCATTAATAATTTGCATCCAAGAGTCACAGAGGAAGATATTTTGTAGCTTTTCTGTGTATGCGGTGACTTGAAGCGCGCCTGCTTGTTGACTTTCGTAGTTGCAGAGGTTGTGTTTGTAAGAAAGGAAAATGCAGTTGGTGCCTATAAAAAATAAAATATCAGATACCTAGCTGGACACCCCATCAAAGAAGGAAGGTGAATCTAGAAGAAGCATAATCTCCTTTTCCAGTGTTGTTTCAAATCCTACGCTGAAGTTGATCCTGATACTATCTTAAAAGCACTCTTTAAATCCTCAGGGTCATCAGCAGTCATCCAACAAACTGCATTTAGGCTATGTGCCGACGTAGCATTTTAAAACGCACACTGAAAACCGGACTCCTTCCCAGAAATCGCGCGTTTTTTCCCCGCGCGATTTCACCTCGATTTTACTGCGATTCTGTTCGCGATTTTGCCGCGATTTTCTCAAGCACTTTCCAAGCGATTTGAAGCATCACTTGGAAAGTGATTGACAGGTTGGTCACACTCGTCAAACATAGTGTTTGACAAGTAAGTGTGAGCAGCTTTTTACTATTGAGGCCGCCTATGCGGCCTCAATAGTAAAAGATAGAATGTTAAAAATGAGAAAAAAATAAAAAATCGGGGTATATTTACCTTCCGACGTCCCGCGCAGTCTCAGCGGCGCTCCCGTTTCCAGCGATGCCTTGCGAGACCTGTGATGACGTTGGTCTCGCGTTGCTATATCAATCTCATGAGACCGCTAGAGTCACTCGAGACTATGTCATCACAGGTCCTTGCCGCAAGGCATTACTGGGAACACTGAGGCCCGGGAATGCAGCGCGGGACGTCGGAAGGTAAATATACCCCGATTTTTTATTTTTTATTCTTTTTTTTACAGGGGTATGGTACCCAGGGCCTGGAGGACAGTCTCCTCAACTCCACACCGTGGGTACCAACCGCACATGAGACGCTTAATTTCGCGCATGGTGGGCATAGCCACATGCGGGAAGTAAGCGATTCTCATGCATTCCTATGGGTGCGGAATCGCGGCAATTCTTTGCGATTCCGCACAAAAGAATGAGCATGCTGCAATTTTTTCTGCGATGCGATTCCGCCGCGGAAAAAAGCGCAGCATTAGCACAGCATGTGCGGAATGCCATAGGAATGCATGGGGTGCATTCTGTACAAGATTTTTTAAACGTTTTCGCAGCGTTTTCGTGCCGAAAATCGCGGCAAAAACGCTTAAAAATCGCATCGTGGGCACTCAGCCTTAAGTTTAAGCTCTGATGAGACCACCACAAATTTGAGACTGTAATAAGATAGATAACCAATTAACATATGGGCCCAGATACTCCTTTAAAAAAAATCCTTCATTTTGCTTCTTGGGTTTTGTTTAGTGCTGATCACCACCAGGTAGTTGATGTTTGAAGGAGACAAACATTGGACAATTTATCGTGTTCACAGCACTGTAGTACAGTTCACCTTTATTGTGCTGCAGTTGCGTTATTGCATCAAGAATTTCCATTTTCATCTTGCTCTAGTATTCTAAAACAGCATGATTATGGTTGGACTGTTATGTCAAGTTAGGCTATATGGTAAATAACTTGATTAAATTTCATCAATAAGTGTCCACCGACTGTGTTCTAGGCCAATAAAGTTTTTATGCCTAATTAGGCTGCGTGCACACGCTGCGGATTCACCTGCGAATTTTTCCGTGCGGATCCACAGGTAAAACCGCAGGTAAAGTGACCTGCGGTTTTCCTGCGAATTGTCCAGTGGTTTTCCCCTGCGGTTTGACACCTGGACAATGGAATAGGTGTCAAACCGCAGCGGAATCCGCAGAAAGAATTGACACAGCGGATTTGAAAACCCATAGGATAACATTATACTGTACACTGCCTGCGGAACTTCTGCGGTTCAGCAGGGCCAAATCCGCTGCGGATCCGCAGCAGAATTCCCAGCACAATCCGCAGCGTGTGCACATACCCTAAATGTTTCACACTGTGAAAATGTCATCCAGAACTCTACAATCGTAAGCAATAGTTACTGCCCTTCGGCTGAAGCATGTTGTGCTATCTGTGATCGGAATATAGAGTAATGCTGAAGGGAAATAGATCACACTAATAGTGATTTAAATACTGAGATGTGTACAGAGGAATACTGGGAGGACACAGATTGTGATGTTCTATCAACTTCATCTGCATATACAAATTTGTATTTAATGCTGGTAATAAAAAAAAAATTCTCAAGTGTAGACAGGGTGCAGTGCCATACCACGACTATCTATTTGCTCTTCCTGTACAACCCTATAATTTTTTAAAAAATTTATATTTATTTGGACTCCTCATTGGGAGGGGGGGGGCACAAGAAATGATAGGATAACTCTGCTGATACTAAAAACACCCATTTGAAAACAATAATGTGGCTCTTGCATCACAGAACACATTCACCCTGGTGATCTAATGGCGGTGTCGGAAAAGTTGTGGAGGATGGCCTACTAAAAATCTTTTTCCAATTTAAAGGAGTGGGTCTCATATGGTTGTAATGCCCATGCACTAAATGTATGGGCTGACAAACATTTCCCCCTGGGGGGGTACACATCAACATACTGTGTAAACTTTTTTTGAATGGGCATCATAAACACCCTTGAAAAAATTACTTCGCTGTTGCATCACGGAACACGTTTACCCTGGTGATCGTGTGGTGGTGTCGGAAGACATGTGGATGTTGGACTCCTAAAAATGTTTTCCCAGTTTAAAGGAGTGGGTCTCCCATACTTCTAATGCCAATATACTAAGTGTATGGGCTGCCAAACATTTCCCCATGGGGAGTACACATCAACATAATGTGTAAAAAAAAATGTTTTTACAGGCATCAAAAACTCCCTTTAACACAATAACGTGGCTGTTACATCACTACATCATGGACCACGGTCACCATGGAGATCTAGTGGTGGTGGCTGATGAGGATGAGGAGAACATCAAATAAGCAAAATCAGGAAGCGTATACCCATGTGTGGGTGTGAAGAGGTGAATGGGAATATACCTCCCAAAAATGACAATGGATTTCAGGTTATGTTTCGCTGATATCATTTGGTGGTGTTGTGAAGTCTGACTCAATCCAGTCTTTGTTCATTTTTATAAGAGTCAGCCTGTCAGCATTTTCAGTTGACAAGCGGATGTTCTAATCAGTTATAATTCCACCAGCAGCACTAAAAATCTGCTCTGACCAAACACTAGTGGCAGGGTAGGCCAGGACCTCCAAGGTGTAGAGAGCCAGTTCATGCCACATGTCCAGCTTGCATACCCAGTGATTAAAAGGCACAGAGGAATCATGGAGGATGTTGGTATGGTCAGCAAGGTTCTTTCTCATCACCTTCCAAAACTTTGCACTCCTTGTGTGAGTACTCAGGGCCTGTGCGATGGGGCGGGGGTCGGAGAAAACTCCTTTGCCAGTGTTCCCCTGCCTCTGCTGGATTGGAGTTGTGTCTCTATTGCCTGTACTCCTTGGTTGTCCATCAAACTGTGACCTCTGCCGCCAGCATTTTCAGATGGGAATTTTTTAATAACTCTGCAACAAGGGCTACAGGACCATTTTAGTACACCTGTCTGCCTCTAGAATAAGAAATAGAAAGTTCTCCTTGAAGAACCAGTAATGACTGTCACGCAAAATTTTGAAAATGCGAGTGTCAAGGGAAGGGCAGCATAACATAAAATTAGCCATGTGTGCCAGACTGCTAACTGACAAGATTTCTGTGTTCTCACCAAGAGGATGAGTGGCCATGCTCTCCTCCTCTATGTCCTCAGGCCATCCACACTGAACAGACGGTATGGCAGATGGGCTTGTGGTACCGTCTATAGGGCATGAAAGTAGCTTGTGTTCTTCCTCCTCCTCATCTTTCTCATTGTCACCCAATCCACATTAGGATGAGATGAGACTGGGCTGTGTGTAATAATCCTGTATGGTTCCTTGCTCCGTATCATCAATCTCCGCCTGCGATGCATCAACTGCCCTCTTCTGCTCACAAATCCTTTTTAACATCTGCAGTGTAAAGTTCCAACACGTGGGAACATCCCACAACAGTCGGTGAGCCGGAAGCTGCAAACGCTGCTGAAGCACGGCAAAGGCGGCTAAAGCTGTAGCTAACTTTCTAAAATGGGCACACAGGCGACGTACTTTGACAAGGAAATATGGCAGCTAAAAGTAGCTCTTGAGAAACCGTTAAACAACAAGGTTATGCACATGGGCCAGGCATGGTACATGTCTGAACTCGCCTCGCCTCAGCTGCTACAAGGTTCTGGCCATTGTCATACATGACCATGCCTGGCAAGAGGTTCAACGGTGTCAGCCACAGATATGCCTGCTCTTTCAGAGCTGTCCACAACTCTTCAGCATTGTGCGATTTGTCACCTTAGCATATTAGCTTCAGCACAGCCTGTTGCCGCTTGGCTGAGGCAGTGCTGCAGTGCTTCCAGCTTGTGACTGATGTTGTCATTTCGGAGATGGAGGCTGAAGAGGAGGAGCAGGAGGTGCGGGAGCTGTACACTGTGGGGGCAACCCTGATTGACGTAGGGCCCGCAATACTCGGCGTTGGGAATATGTGCTCTTTTCCAAGGACCGACTGGGTCCTGGCTTCCACTATGTTAACCCAGTGTGCCGCCAGCGATATGTACCTTCCCTGCCAAGAAGCACTTGTCCACGTGTCCATGGTTAGGTGGATTTTCACAGTAACAGCATGGTTGAGGGCACGGCTAATGTTGTGGGACACATGCTTGTGTAATGCAGGACAGCACATTGGGAGAAATAGTGGCGGCTGGGGACCTAGTACCTTGGGACGGCCGCCATCAGGCTGCGGAACACTTCCGTCTCCACGAGCCTAAAAGGCAACATTTCAAGCGCAAGCAGACGAGATATGTGTAAATTTAGTAGTGTGGCATGTGGGGTATTGGCAGCTTATTTCCGCTTGTATCCCAAGGACTGGTGTATGGACAACTGAACGCTGCACTGGGACAAGGATGTGCTTGATGATGGTGCTAGTTGAATGTGTGTAATGACAGGTGCAGGGCTGGAGACATCTTCTCATGCATTATGGACAGGGGTTTGGCTTGCACGCTCAACAATGGAAGAAGCAATGGTGTCACTTGCAGACACTGTTCCTGGACCAAGGGGTTTGGCGCACAAAGTCAGGTGATTTGCTGTCATGTGCCTGATCACGCTGGTGGTGGTCAGATTGGCAGTTTTGCTACCCCTGCCGATGCGGCATGGCAGGTGGTGCAAATGGCCTGTTTGGAGTTATCGGCAGAGTCTTTAAAAATCAATCAGACTTGTGAAGACCTAACAGTTCTACTGCCAACTTCTGTCATATTGGTGTTATGGGAAACAGTTGCCTGCCTTCTGTCTGCAGCCCCCACATTACTTCTTCCTGCCTGAAATGGTGCTACACCTCCCTCCCCCTGTGTGCTGCTGTCCTTGCTCTGCATGTCCTCCTGCCAGGTTGGGTCAGTTACTATAACATCCACCACCCCCTCTTCCACTTCCTCACCCTGATCCTCCTCCTGACTTTCTGGCAATTGTGTCTTATCCTCGTCCACCACTTGTGACACATTCCTACCGTTGCCTTTTGTGACCGTTGCTGGTCAAATATTTGGGCATCGCTACATGTGCTCTCCTCTTGCCCTGCTTCAAGTGCACCGGGAGAGAGGCCCAAATCTTTAAACGGAAAAATGAGCAGCTCTGCGGAATGTCCAAGTGTAGGATCAGTTGTCTCCAAGCACTCGGCATGGTGGGAGGAAGGAGGATCAGGGTGAGGAATATGCGGTCCAGACTCATGGCTACTCAGACTTGACTGTGTGTGGTGGTGGCAGCAAAGTGACTGGAAACATTATCCAATATCCAACCAACAACCTTTAGACTCTGGTCTGGGTTCAATAGTGGTGTGCTTCTGCGGTCCCCTAGTAATTGTAACAGGAAGGTCAAGTGAGAATATGTGGGTGTTTGGGCCAGAACAATTTCAGCTTGCCCACGGCCTCGCCGTCTGCATGCACCATCTCGTCCACTTCTCCGTCCCTTGCGATACGCCTTGCCCATTTTAAATGTACTACAATATTTTCCATTTGAACTGAAATTAGAAGTGATCCGTGTTCGGGAAAATCACAGTTTAAAATATCGGGCCTGTAGGTAACATTTTTTTATTTC
The DNA here is from genome assembly GCF_039654945.1 of Dendrobates tinctorius. NCBI lineage: Eukaryota > Metazoa > Chordata > Amphibia > Anura > Dendrobatidae > Dendrobates > Dendrobates tinctorius. The sequence goes on from NW_027361822.1 coordinate 8,341,854, forward strand.
TGCAAACTGGTGTCAATAACTAGACTAAGACCCAACAAAAACAGTTCAATGGAGCCACAGCTGAAATGCCACAATTTTTAGCCCACAGATAGATAAGGCATGTTACAGAGATACCCAACTTTAAAATATCTGGCCTGTATTTTTTTTAAAACAGCAAAATAGTGTCAATAAGTAGGCTAAGACAGAAAGAAAAAATTAAACAGATGGCTTAAATGGCACTATTTTGAGCGCAATGATATGTGATGCCTGTGACAAAGATAACCCACTTTAAAACATCTGCTCTGTTGCTTTTTGGCAGCAAAATGGTGTCAATAACTAGGCTAACACACAACAAAAAAATTCAATGGAGCCCTGAAATGGCACAATTTTGAGCACAATAATAGGCGATCCGCGTGGCGGACAAAACACAGTGTAAGATATCTGCCTTGTGGATAAATATTTTTTTTAAGCAAACTGATGTCAAGAACTTGCATAAGACAATCCAAAAATTTTTTTCTACAGTACCACAAAAATGGCAGAATTTTCTGCGCACTCAGATGTGATCGCTGTGACAACCAAACCTCGATTTAAAATAGCTGTATTTTAACGCTGTACTATGGAAAGGATCTGGCTGTATTCTGCAGTGCCAACAAGCAAATGGAGAAAATAAACCATGTGCTCGATTGCTTTTAAATAAAGTAAATCAGGGTTAAGATGCAAAAAAAAAAATATTCCTGGCCACTGATACCTGGGGCTATGTATACACGGTCATTATCTGTAATAGGCAGCAGAAGACAGAAATGGAATGGACCTTCTTGCTGTATGTAATAAAGTATGCCACATACAATGCCTGTCTAGTAGTGTTGAGCATTCCGATACTGCAAATATTGGGTATCGGCCGATATTCGCTGTATCGGAATTCTGATAGGGAGTACCGATATTTTTACAATATCGAATACCGGAATTGGAAGTTCCCATAATGCAATGAGCCAGTGTTGTGGCTGTGATTGGCTGCTGAAATGATGTCATCATGATGCGCAGTCTGTGCACATCATGATGCGCGGTCTGTGCGGGCCTGCCGGGGGTTGTGTGTGTGTGCAGGCATCGTCCGATGGGACTACAAGTCCCATCGGGCGATGCCTGCTACAATGACAGTGATTGACACATTAGCCAATGATGGGACAGTAGTAGTCCCATCATCCGGCTAATGTGTTGAATGTAAAAAAAAACAAAAAAAACCATACATACTACTTACATGCTACATACATACTACATATATACAACATTCATACTACATATATACTACATTCATACAACATACATACAAACTACATAATACATACATACTACATATATACTACATTCATACAACATACATATATACTACATATTACATACATACTACATATATACTACATTCATACAACATACATACTACATATTACATACATACATATATACTACATTCATACAACATACATACTACATACAATACATTCATACAATACATACATATAGACATACAGTACATATAACAGAGTACATACTCACCATCACTTGTCACTTTGATCCCCGATACCAGTATATATATAGCCACATACACTGCCTGCCTACCTATCACTGATATCTATATACCCCATTATTAGTCCTTAGAAGGACTGTTGGTTTAGCTGGATTTGTGGATACAACAATGGTAGACCCACAGTAACTGACACCCCACCCATTCTGTTCCTATCTCTGCAGCAACTCTCCCTACACTGGTGATTCTGGAGCTGTCTGTGATGAGCAGGGTAGCGCCAAGTCTGATACAGATCTGATAACGCTCTGCGGCCAATCACTGTAATGCCACAATCAACATGGCTGCGGCATTACAGTGAGTGGCAGACAATCCCTGCATGTTGATTGGAGCTCTAAAGAGCGTCAAACATGCAGGGCGGGGACCCAAGCTCCCGCTGAGCAACAGCGGAAATGCTCGGCGCTGGTCGAGCAATGCAAACACTGCGATGCTTGGGTGACCCCCGAGCAACACCAAGCATGCTCGCTCATCACTAGTGCCTACTATAATTCACCACTACTAAGAAATATAGTCTAAGATGCAACACCAACACAGAGGCCAAATCTCTTCTGCAGTAGGACAATGACCACAAACATACAGCCAATGTCATTGAGAATGATCTTCAGCATAAAGAACAAGGAGTCCTGGAAGTGATGATACAGAGCCCTGTTCTCAACATCATCCAGGCTGTCTGGGATTACATGAAGCAGAAGATCTGTGGTTTGATCTCCAAGATGTTTGTAAAAACTTCATTGCCGAATTCCTTCAAAAATTGTATGCAAGTGTAACTAGAAGAATTGATTCCGATCCAAAGACCAAGGTAGTCACCAAATATTCTTGTGATTTAGATTTCTCTTTTTATTCACTCACTTTCCTTTTTGTTAATAGCCAAACTACTAACACGTCCATTTTTGGAAGCTTCTTACTTTGTAGCATTTTTCCACCTCTGCCTAAAACTTGATTGCCGTTTAAACATAAAACATTTTATACACAAGGAGGATATAAAAGGTGTGTACAGTATATTGGATTTTATTCACTTTTCAATAAAAAGATGTTTATTGGTAATTACATACATTTCCTGATCATTGCTCGATGCTATAAATTACTTTCCTAAGTAACATGTGACTTTAATTTGACTTCAGCGTGTTCTTGATAAATGTGTCAATAAAAAGAAAATTGCTGCTTTGATGTGCGATTTCTCTGATGTCTAGAAAAATGTGATTTGTGAGGAAAACGTTCACTGATGTGTAACAAGACTTGCTTTATTTGTAAAATTTTTACTACATTCTGTGCATGAAAATATTGTTTTCCCTGTGCGAGTTCTTGGATGTGATCGAAGAGATGAGTTATTAAAACATTTACAACATAGAAAAAGAAGTATGAATGCACATAGGGATCACCACATAAAAGCCTTTATTATGAATGGCATTGGAATACAAAAAAGACACAAAATTTAAAAACATATTTAAAAAGCCAAAAGGCCATTTACACGCAGATTAGGTGCGTATATAGTTAGATTACCACCTATCCTCAGATAATCAATATATTACAGTTCAGCAAAGAAAATCTTACATACAAAATAGAAGTTTAGTTTATACTGACATAGAATGACAAGCAAAGGAATATGAACAATTTGTAATGTCAAGATACAAAAAAAAAATAAAATAAACTATTCCTCAATTATAATTAATAATCACTGAAGTGATATGCATGTCTGTGCACAAGGACTTATACTAAGCAGATAATCATGAAGATAATCAAATAGGGCAAAATAAGTATAACAAGGAACCTATGAATGAGGAAAAAGTAGAATGAGGAGAGAAAACCCCACGTGTTTCGCCACACAAGCTGTAGCTTCCTCAGGGGTAAGAATGATAATGGTGTCAGATAATGTCCCTTATATTCACTTAAAGAAAATAGAATAATGAGGTAAATCATGTAATTACCAGGTGTAGGAGACAAAGGGAGTAAATCAGTGGGTTATATCAGACTTCGGAAATGTGTAATGCCCAACCATGAACACAAAAGATAAAGTTGATTTAAGGTCGCCAATGTGCAGGTGCAAATACGTTATATTGATAATCTACTTGAAACACTCATTGCGCATGCCCGAGCAAGAAGTGGCAATGAAGTTTATAGAGTTATAAATGCGCATGCGTGAACTTATTATCCGAAAGAGAAGGGCATGTGCAGGAAACCTGTTATAATTTGCTGAGAATCGGTTCATGCGTACAAGAGTAATTATACAGAATATAAGAAAGTTCAGTTGATCTATAGCGCAAGCGATGAAAGTGCAATGTGAGACTGACAAAGTTATTCAAAGCAAAGGTGAGGCATGCACAGAAGATCTCTGCACCACTAATGGTTTGTACGTAGACTGCGCATATGTGAAAAGAGAAATCCTTACATAATACATAGAATGTTCATTTAATCCATAGTGCGTGCGCCCAGATTGTGAACATTTATGTGAAGTATGATAGGTTTAAAGAGGAACACATCAGAGGACAATGAAAAACGAGAAATTTATACTGTAAGGGAGAATGTCCATACAAAAGAGATATGTGGAACATTCAGTAGATCTAGAGCACATGCGCACATGATACAATATTGGTGCAGTAGCAGATAAGTGAGATAATAAATCAGGGGAGATGTATATATATATATATATATATATATATATACACACACACACGGCAAAGAGATGGAGTGAAGGGATTATTATATCTCTGAATAATCCAATATAGTTCAAAATAAATATATAAGGGACATTATAATGGCATATAAATAGCATATAAATATAAGAAATATAAAAACAAAAATCTATCTTTATCAAAGGAGGCCCAAATACAGAGATGTAAGTGTGGAAAATACAGGAGAATATCAAGGTGTGTAGATTGGATGTCATCCCTTTTTGGATAACTAGCGTTTATTGATAATTGCATGCATCTCCTGATCATCCCTGGTGTTGTAAATGACTTTCCCTTTCATCTGTAATGTATGACGTTACTTTGACTTTAAACAGATTTTGATCAACTTGTCAATAAAAAGAAAAATCCCTGCTTCCATGTGTGATTTATCTGATGTCAATGAAAATGTGATTTGTGAGTAAAACATTCTGGACATCAAAATGACTCCCTCCCTATATGAGTTACCTGATGATGTACAAGACTATTTGTAAAACGTTTACTACATTCTGAACTTGAAAAATATGTGGTTCACTCTGTATGGGTTTTCATATGTGAGCTAAGAGTGAAGCTATCATTAAAATATTTCCCACATTTTTTACATGAAAATGGCTTCCCTGTGTGAATTCTCTGATGTGTAACCAACTGTGATTTCCTTCTAAAACATTTCCCACACTCCGGACAAGAAAATGGTTTCTCCCCTGTGTGAATTCTCTCGTGTGTAACAAGATCTCCTTTCTGAGTAAAACATTTCCCGCATTCTGAGCATGAAAATGGTTTCTCCCCTGTGTGAATTCTCTGATGTATAACCAACTGTGATTTCCTTCGAAAACATTTCCCACACTCCGGACAAGAAAATAGTTTCTCCTCTGTGTGAATTCTCTTGTGTATAACAACATCTCCTTTCTGAGTAAAACATTTCCCACATTCTGAGCATGAAAATGGTTTCTCCCCTGTGTGAATTCTCTGATGTCTAACCAGGTGTGATTTGCTTTGAAAAAATTTACCACATTCTGGACATGAAAATCGTTTCTCCCCTGTGTGAATTCTCTGATGACAAACAAGAGTTTGTTTTTGTGTAAAACGTTTCCCACAATTGGAACATGAAAATGGTTTCTCCTTTGTGTGAATTCTCTTGTGTTTAACAAGATCTCCTTTCTGAGTAAAACATTTCCCACATTCTGAGCATGAAAATGGTTTCTCTCCTGTGTGAATTCTCTGATGTTTAACCAGGCGTGATTTGCTTGGAAAAAATTTACCACATTCTGAACATGAAAATCGTTTCTCCCCTGTGTGAATTCTCTGATGATAAACAAGAGTTTCTTTCTGTGTAAAACATTTCCCACAATCGGAACATGAAAATGGTTTCTCCTTTGTGTGATTTATCTGATGTCTAATCCGGTGTGATTGTTTTGAAAAACATTTCCCACATTCTGAGCATGCAAATGGTTTGTCCCCAGTGTGAATTCTCAGATGATAAACAAGAGTATCTTTCTGTGAAAAATGTTTCCCACAATCTGGTTTCTCCTTTGTGTGAATTCTCATGTGCGTAACAAGATCTCCTTTCTTAGTAAAACATTTCCCACATTCTGAGCATGAAAATGGTTTCTCCCCAGTGTGAATTCTCTTGTGTACAACAAGATCTCCTTTCTGAGTAAAACACTTCCCACATTCTGAACATGAAAATGGTTTCTCCCCAGTGTGAATTCTCTTGTGTACAACAAGATCTCCTTTCTGAGTGAAACATTTCCCACATTCTGAACATGAAAATGGCTTCTCCCCTGTGTGAATTCTCTGATGACAAACAAGAGTTCCTTTCTGTGTAAAATGTTTCCCACAATAGGAACATGAAAATGGTTTCTCCCCAGTGTGAATTCTCTTGTGTATAACAAGATGTCCTTTCTGAGTAAAACATTTCCTACATTCTGAACATGAAAACCGTTTCTCTCCTTTGTAAGTCCTTTGATGTTGCATATCCTTTCTGTTATTTTTACTATGCTCAACAGTCTGTGATGGATCAGAAGACAGGGCTTGTTGAAAAGAATCAGTTGAAAGCGTTTCAATGTGAGGACTTGGAGGTGGATCCGGGATAATGTTCTGCTCTTCATATGAACCTGGTGTGACACCATGATCATCTGCTTTAAAACGTGGAGATAACAGATGATCCTCTGAGCCTCTGCTACAGCCATCTGCCAAGAATAACATTTATTTTAATTTTATTCACTAACAGGGAATAGTATTTCTTAAAATGTTAGATATTTTAAAGCAATTCTATAAAAGCATTTCTATAAGTATTTTGGTAAAATTAAATTGAGTAGGAGAAAGTTGACATTAGTAGATGGCAAAGCAGGGACTATTTTATTATTATGTTTAGTCACCAGGTTGTGCACTTTCAGTAGTTCACTTCTCTGTAGCTTTGTCATAATTTCAGATTTCTTTGTGACCATCACCAACCTTTCCTAGTAAAACATTTAATAAAGACTCATGGAGGCGCCTGTAAATCAGTAATAATAGGCGTCTGATGACACAGCATTTTTTCTTAATAGTGCCAGACATACAGCTATGGAAAAAATTAAGAGACCACTGCAAAATTTCCAGTCTGATTATTCTCTTTATAGGAATATTTCTGAGTAAAATGTAAATTGCTCTTTTATTCTACAAACTACTGACAACATGTCTTAAAATTTCCAAGCACTAAATTTTGTATTTATTTTCAGAAAATGAGAAACGGTCAAAAGAACAAGAAAATTAGTGCTTGCAGACCTCAAATAATGTTAAGAAAACAAGTTCATAATCTATATATATAATTGCCTTAAATTGTCTGTCATCCACTTCCGTCTGGATGTCCCCGAATCCCACAATCCACTGTGACACACCAGAAGTACGCCAACTGCCATTTTAGAACACCCAAGTGATGCTGCTTGATCCAGGACGCATCTGCGATCCAGAACGTCGCTGCGATCCCAACTGCTTCTCGGATTCAGGTTACTGCTGCGATCCCGAACGCCGGTGCGATCCCAGCTGCCGCTGGGATCCAGGCTGCCACTGTGATCCCGAACGCCACTGTGATCCTGACCGCCACTGAGATTCCAGGCGCTGCTCAGATCCCAGCTGCCGCTCGGATCCAGGCCTCTGCTGCGAACATGAGGCTGTGAAAAGGGTGTAATGAGGGGGTATAACGAGAGGGGTGTAATGAAGGGGGAAGTAATGAGAGGGATGCCGTGTTGGACCCCCGCCAGGACCCACCGCCTGACTACACGCACCGGATCCTGCCGCTGCCTGCCCACCCACCTCCGTGCAGTCACAGCCAGCAGGAAAGACCGTGGCTTGAGGCCTGTGCTGGAGATTTGGTGTGGCCACCCTCTGATGGCGCCGCACACCATCTCCAGCACAGGCCGCAAAACACAGTCTTTCCTGCTGGTTGTGACTGCACGGAAGTGGGTGGGCCGCCACCCCCAGTGCCACAAAGTTGCCCCCATTGTGATGTTACTACCCTCCCGATGCGATAGCATCGGGTACACATCTAATGATTTATAAACAACAATACTAATGTTAACTCAGGAAGAGTTCAGAAATCAATATTTTGCGGAATAAGCATGATTTTTAATCACAGCTTTCATGCATCTTGGCATGCTTTCCACCGGTCTTTCACACTGCTTTTGGGTGACCTTACACCACGCCTGGTACAAATAAGCAGTTCTTCTTTGTTTGATGGCTTGTGACTATCCATCTTCCTCTTGATTACATTCCAGAGGTTTTCAATGGAGTTAAGGTCTGGAGATTGGGCTGGCCATAATTTGATGTGGTGGTCCTTCATCCGCACATTGATTGACCTAGCTGTGTGGCATGGCGCATTGTCCTGCTGGAAAAAAACAGTCCTCAGAGTTGGGGAACATTGCCTGAGCAGAAGGAATCAACTGTTTTTCCATTATAACCTTGTATGCCGCTTGATTCATACGTCCTTCACAAAGATTAACCTGCCCAATTCCTGAAGCATCCACAGATTCATCACCAATCCTCCAGCAAATTTCACAGTGGGTGCAAGACACTGTGGCTTGTATGCTTCTCCAGGTCTCCGTCTAACCATTAGATGACCAGGTGTTGGCCAAAGCTGAGAATTATGTAGAAGCAGAGAATATTCCAGCGGGAGACAGAGTTTCTTTAAAAATTCAGCATTTATTAATCCAATTTAAAAATATGCAAAAATGGTGCAGCACAAAACTTTTTTTTGATACTAGCAATTTCCAGCATATTGCACAAAAAAACAGCATTATAGGCAGCGCTTGCCAATGCGTTTCGATGTAGGTCTTAATCATGGCTTAAGAGAAAATTAATTAAGATAGTTTTTACAGCTCCTCCTGTCTGAATCCCAGCTGATTTCACTAGATTTAATTTTTTTTTTTCAGCTAGAGTTTAGAATTTTGCTGTGTGAATGTGTCACGCCTAGTTGTGAACAGAAGAACAAATTATAGTGTCAAGAAAAAATTTCATATAAAAACATACAACAACTGACAAAAAAAATCAGTTATTTAAAAACACACATTTATAAAAATTAAGACAATTTATATGAAAGCTTGTCAGGGTTTAATACTGAAAAATTAAATCTTTTCTATGGTTTAAGCCATGTGGTGTTCTAATTTTGAGGGTAAAGATCCAGAAGGATTCTCTATTTAAAAGTTTCCTCCTGTGATCTCCACCTCTATACTGTAAGGTCTATATACTTTTTCTAGTCCACAAAAGACAAAACCTGATGTATCACCCTTATGCATCTGTGCAAAATGTCTGGAGACTGCAGATGAGGAAAAAGCCGCAGGGTTAGTTGCATAAGAGAGATGTCTCCTGATTATGGTTTTTAAAGAACACATAGTGCAACTGGAACACCGCCAGGGCCATGGGAATAATCAGTACCGGGCCGGTTCTTAAGGGGATGTGTCACGGCAGCAGTAACCCAGTCCGTGGCTCTGAGTGTCCAGTGAAAATGATTATAAAAGGGGAAATAAAGTTTATAAGGGGTAAATTCATGATGCCACCTGTGGTACTAGGCAATGTGTTGGCCGACGCTGCTTGAAGAGACTGCTGGGGCTGATGATGATGCAGCAGAGTTGGTACAGCTCTCCACAGGTAGAGCTAAGTCCCAGGGCAATTATATTATAAAAGATGGTGATGATGGTTGTAGTGCAGAGGGGATGGTGCAGTAAATAACTCTGAGGACACAACAGGGTGCAGTCTTCACACTTTTACTCACTGTTTGTGGTGCAGTCCAGAGCACTGATTACAGATGGTAATGGAGATCTGGGCAGCCTGGAAGCAATTTAGGATCCCCTAAGAAAGATGGTGTTGGAGGCCTCCCTTTATGGTGCTGTTCTCTGAGGTCCTTGCTGCTGCTGCCTGAAGCTATGCTCAGTCCTCTGTTCCTTACTGTTCTTTAGTCCTTGCCTGTATGTATGGTAGGCAGCTTGAGCCTTTTACAGGTGTCACTCCTTTGTGGTGGCTCCGGCTCTGGTATGCTGCTGTGCTTTCAGGTGTATGATGGTGCCAGGAGCTCTGCAGTCTCCTGCCCTCTGGATTTGGCTGCTGGGACTGTGTACCCGTGCAGCCACAGACTCCGGCGTCAAGCACTCTTCCCTGGTGTGAGCTTGATCACAGCTCCAAGCCCCAGGCTTTCCTAAACTTCCACTTTCCTCTATCTTCACTCTGCTCTTGGGACGAGCTTCTCACAGTTCCTGTCCCTTGTACAGACTCTCACAGACTGCAACTAACTCACTCCACCTCCAGCCCAGAACTTATAGGACAGCTACCCTGAAACTGGGTTAAGAACTCCCTCTTCTGATCTGGAGTAGGAAAAGTGTTGGATGTTGGTATTACCTGGCTAAGGGACCCCTCCTTGCCACACAACTCAAATACTGCAATTCACAAAGGGTACATTAAATTAGATACACCACATATGTGCCATTACAATTTATGCAATCTTTGATGTAGGATTCCCTTAAATTGCTGCGTGACTGATACTTCTTTGGTTTTTAACACAATCAGGCATACTAGGCATCGGTGTGCACCACATTGAAAAAAAACCTTTCAGATCTAACCAAGTCTTTTTCCCATATTTGATAACAGAAGATTGCTATTAAAAAAACTCAGTGATAGTATAGATCCCAAAGTGGGGGCTTTCCTTGCTACATATCATATTTCGTTACTGATGATCTGTGTGAGTTTCTCATCCTGATGCAATATATGGATGTATTTTTTTTTACAATATCTCTATATTGTGGGCTATATTCCTCTGAAAACGTAATATATCCCAATGATTTATTATTTTTATGTTTATTGTTGGTACTAAACAGTAAAGTATTGCGATCAATGCCACTGATTCTTGCTTTAGCTTTATTGAGGGTCCATTCAGGATAACCTCAGTTAATCTATTACATACTTTTTTGCTTTGTTTCAGAAATATCTCTGGATCTGAACAATTGCGTTTAATGTGCATTAATTCTCCATAAGGGATATTATTCTTAATTTCTAATGCATGGCACAAATTACCTGCCAAAATATTATTACTTGCAGTTTGTTTTCGATAAGGAGTAATTAATACTTTTGACTGCTCCTTTTTAGATATTAAATTTAATTTGAGAAAATTAATTTTAAGACTATCAAATTTATTTGAATAAATATAATTCACAAATTCCATTGCTTCTGACTGAGTACCTTTCCAAACAAACAATAAATCGTCTATAAATCTACCATACCATAATATATTTTTTTAAATGGATTATAATCATTAGAGAGATATATATCGCTTCCCATTTAGCCATTACTAAGTTTGCCAGCATGGGGGAAAAATTGGCCCCCATGCTGACACCCTTCTTCTGTAGAAAATAGCGATTATCAAAATTGAAATAATTGTGATTTAATAAAAAACTAGTAGCTGACACTAAAAATCCTTTCTTGTGGTATCAGATGTACTGTAATTGTCTAAATGGTAAATGATAAGAAAAACAGGATAAGGCAATATCATGGGGTATCAATGGATATAAACCTACTACATTGCATGACAACCAATTATAGTTATTTTTCCACTTTAATGTCTGAAAAATTCCAGCTACGTATTTCATGTGTTTGATGAACCTAGGTGTATCTAGAACTAAAGGTTGAAGGTGGTGATCCAACCATAATTCAATTCTTTCCCCTAGGGCTTCTATTTCTGCAACTATTAGTCTCAAGGGAGGTGGAAAAATGTTCTTATGAACCTTAGGGAGGGCATGATATATGGGGGCCACCGGATGTTCGACATAAAAATCAGCTAATATCTTATTTATTGTTCCTAAGAATAATCCTTCCTGTATTAGATCATATAGTAATTGGTTGTACCTCTCTGTAGGATTTTCTTTTAATTCAACATATGTGGCAATGTCCTCTAAATCCTCTAGAATAAATTTCTTGTAGAGACCTGCATTCAACAGAACTATTGTGCCCCCTGTATCAGATTGACAAATCAATAAATCATGATTATTAATAAGTTCTGATAGAGCCTTCTTTTCACCAAGGGTTAAATTGTCGTGTAACGTATCCCTTTTTTGTTCAACATTTTTTTTTTTAAGCATAATTAATTCTTTTTCCACCAATTCTTGAAATCGATCCAAAAGTGCAGGACAGGATAAAAAATGTATTTGTTGTCATAAATTCTTTGTTCTCTGAGTGCACGGCTCCTTTTCTTCTCACGCACACAAACATTGTCAGAGACTCTATTCGTTTTCTGCAAAACTTTACTTAATTCGTTCCCACATACAGCAGTTACAGTCCAGTATTTTCCACATGACACAGAAACTTCCCTCTCTAGAGACTCTCTATAAGGCTATTTGCACACGGTGCGGATCCTCCCGCGAATTTTTCCGCACGGATTTTACTAAATCCGCAGGTCAAATGACCTGCATTTTTCCTGCGGATTTAGTGCATTTTTAGTGCGGTTTCACTGCTGTTTTTGTGCAGTTTTCCACTGCGGTTTTCCACCTGCGGATTTGTAGAATAGAGCAGGTGGAAAACTGCAGCAAAACCGCACAAAAGAATTGACATGCTGCTTTTTTTTCCCGCACAAAATCCGCAGCGTGTGCACAGCGCTTTTTTTTTTTACATAGTCTATAATGGTACTGTGCATCACCTGCAGTTCTGCTGCGGATCCGCAGGGCCAAATCCGTTGCGGATCCGCAGTAGAATCCACACCTTGTGCACAGACCCTAATTCTGTCTTCTGGCACAAGATCTGGTTCCCAGGTACCCAGTACCACAGTTAACTGAGATGACAGTCCCGCTTCTTCCTGGGGCTCCCCATTCCTCCTCCATACAGTAATGTCTCGGGAGTTGCCTAAAAGTCTCGCCATTTGTTCCCTCAGGCTGCCCAGTCCCACTTGTTTCCGGTGGACAATTTCCATATTTTCTGTAACCTGAGCCTTCACTTCACTGTGTCTCCCCCTCTGGCACTGGTTCTGTTCACATCACTCTTTACCTCACAACTCCCCACAACTCTTTCTAGAACAATCCAGTTACCTCAGAACTATCTCCTCCCACTAGCTAGCTTCCTATTGGGTTAAACATTTAACTATTCGTTATCTGGTTTTATTCAGAGTAGTATCTTATCTTACATCTAAGGCTGTGTGCTCACATTGTGCTTTTATGCGTTTCCGCCTAGTTTTTGCCGCTGCTGAAGCGCTTAAAAAATGTATTCCCAATGCATGTGCCAATGCTGCGGATTTATCCGCTGCGGAATCGCATAGCGATAAAATCCGCAGCATGTCCACTATTTCTGCAGAATTGTGGTGATTCTGCTGCCATAGGATTGCATTGAAACGCTCACTTTACGCATGTCGCTATGCCCACCATGCGTAAAGTGAGCGCTTCATGTGCGGATGGTACCCAGGGTCTGGAAGAGAGGAGACTCTCCTCCATGCCCTGGGTACCATATTCCTGTAAAAAATAGAATTAAAATAAAAAATAGGGATATACTTACTCTCTGTCATCCCCCGGAGTCGTCCCGACCCTCATTGTCGCTGGCGGCAACTTCCGTTCCCAGGGATGCATTGCGCGAATGACCTCTGATGATGTAACAGTCTCGTAGCCTAAATCTACATCCTTGCCTCTATAGAGCCCCCACTGCACTATACTTCATATAATAATAATACATTTTATTTCTATAGTGCCGACATATTCCGCAGCACTTTACATTTCAGAGGGGACTTGTACAGACAATAGACATTACAGCATAACAATAATCACATAGATCATAACAGATACCAAGAGAAATGAGGGCCCTGCTCGCAAGCTTACAATCTATGAGGAAAAAAAAGGAGAGACACGAAAGGTGGGTGGTAACAGTTGCCCTGATTGTATGAACCAGCCATAATGTTAAGTGTGTAACAGTACAGACACAGGGAGCTAATGGATGTATAAAGCATGTGGGAACATGATTCGGGGAACCTGGTTATGGTAAAAACTTTTGGCTGTGCCACACAGGAATAGATTAGGTTAATGTGTTGAGGCGGTGGGCCAGTCTGAATAAATGAGTTTTCAGGGTACACTTAAAATTGTGGGGATTGAGGACTAATCGTATTGACCTGGGAAGTGCATTCCAAAGAATTGGCACAGCACGTGTATAGTCTTGGAGACGGGAGTGGGAGGTTCTGATTATTGTGGATGCTAACCTCAGGTCATCAGCAGAACGGAGGGCGCGGGTAGGATGGTATACTGAAACAAGGGAGGAGATGTAGGGTGGTGCTGAGCCATGGAGAGCTTTGTGGGTGAGGGTAATAAGTTTGTACTGGATTCTGGAGTGGATGGGTAGCCAGTGTAATGACTGGCACAAGGTAGAGGCCTCGGTGTAACGATTGGCGAGGAATATGATCCTGGCAGCAGCATTCAAGACAGATTGGAGGGAGGAGAGTTTGGTAAGAGGGAGACCGATTAGAAGAGAGTTACAATAGTCGAGACGAGAATGAATAAGAGAAACAGTAAGAGTTTTTGCAGAGTCAAAAGTAAGAAAAGGTCGAATTCTAGAAATGTTTTTGAGGTGCAGATAACAAGAGCGAGCCAGTGATCATATGTGGGGGACAAAGGAAAGCTCGGAGTCAAGTATGGCCCCAAGACAACGGGCATGTTGCTGGGGAGTAATAGTGGAACCACACACGGAAATGGCAATGTCGGGTATAGGTACATTAGTAGCGGGAGGAAACACAAGGAGTTTAGTCTTTGACAGGTTCAGTTTCAGATATAGTGAGGACATGATGTTAGAAACAGTGTTTAGACAATCGCTGGTGTTTTCTAGAAAGGCAAGAGTGATGTCAGGAGCAGAAGCGTATAATTGGGTTTCATCAGCATAGAGATGGTACTAGAAACCAAATCTACTGATTGTTTGACCAATAGGGGCAGTGTACAAAGAGGAGAGGAGGGGGCCTAGGACTGATCCTTGAGGAACCCCATCACTAATGGGAAGATGAGAGGAGGAGCCAGCAAAAGATACAGTAAAGGAGCGGTCAGAGAGATAGGAGGAGAACCAGGAGAGAACGGTGTCCTTGAGGCCAATGGAACGGAACATAGTGAGGAGGAGCTGATGATTCACAGTGTCGAATGCTGCAGAGAGATTCAAGAGAATTAGCATGGAGTAATGACCATTTGATTTAGCTGTTAGTAGATCATTAGAGACTTTAGTGAGGGCAGTTCAGTAGAGTGTAAAGAGCGGAAACCGGATTAGAGAGGGTCGAGAAGAGAGTTATCAAAGAGATAGTGGATAAGATGGGAGTGGATCAGGCGTTCCAGGAGTTTAGAGATAAAGGGAAGATTAGAGACAGGTCTATAGTTAGCGGCACAGTTTTGGTTGAGGGATAGTTTTTTAAGTAGTGGATGTATGATGGCTTGCTTAAATGAGGAGGGAAAGATACCAGAAGAGAGAGAGAGGTTAAATATTTTAGTTAGGTGAGGGGTGACAGCAGGGGAAAGGGACTGGAGGAGATGTGACAGAAATGGGTCACTGGTGCAAGTGGTTGGGCAAGAAGATGCAAGGAGCCTGCTTACTTCTTCTGTGACTGGTTCAAAATCAGAGAGTGAGCTAGATGCAGTGGGGGAGGGAGGAAAATGCATGGTATGAGGTGATTGGGAGATAATTTCCTGTTGGATCTGGTCAATTTTTTCTTTGAAGTAATTGGCCAGATAGTCAGCTCGAAGCTCCGTGGTTGGGGTCTGTACTCTTGGGTTGAGTAGAGAATGAAAAGTGCCAAAGAGACGTTTAGGGTTATTGGACAGTGAGGTGATGAGGGTGTTGAAATAAGTTTTGAGAGGTGAAGGGCAGTGTTGTATGTTCGAAGCATAAACTTATAATGGATGAAATCTTCGGGTAGGTTGGATTTTCTCCACAGGCGGTCGGCGCACCTGGAGCACCGCTGCAGGAAACGTGTTTGCAGGGTGTGCCAGGGTTGCAAATTTATCCAGGGCACTTTGAAGTGTTTCATTGTAATGCTTCAGTGCAGAATCAGGACATGGGAGGAGATAGGGGCCAATGAAGACTTCAAGTTCTTCATAAGTTTCTGGGTGTTAATGGCCTGTATGTTTCTATAAATATGGACAGTGGGGGTGACCTGAGCAGCCTGGCAGTTCTTGATAGAAACTATATAACCTCAGACTATGCTAAAAATTAGGCCTAACTATATTGACAACTGTCCCTACCTAGTCCCTAACACAATACAGGAATATAAACATTTAATCACATGTAAACGTATGCTATAAATGACATATACACATAAGCACATTAGTAAAACATCCACAGCGTACCCGCTTTGATCCAGCAGATATGCATCGAGGTGCAGGGGTGAAATCAGCCACCTACACACCCCTTACATAGGTATGTTTAGTAACGCTAATTCCTCTTGCTGGTTGGATTCCTTTTATGCTTCCTCCCTGCCCGCTTTCTCTGTTTTTTGCATGCTTGTTCATTGGATCCCAAAAATTATTCCTTTTATGTTGCATAAAATGCATGTCATTGTTGGATCCTATGGAGAAGACTGAATAGTCGTCCGTTGTTGTTGCAATGGAAGTGTCCGTTGTGTGAGCTGATAAAAGTAACTATTCTATGCAGCATGTTGTCTTTTTTTTTTAGAATAGAAAAAGTTTTTTATTCCAATTATAGACCTGGTTATTTTATAATCTTCCGAATCTCTCAAAAAATTTTTCTTCTTAATATTCATGATATTTTTTCCATTTTGTCAAGATTGGATTTAAGTCCTTCATTAACCCCTTTCTGACATTGGAAGTACTATCCCGTTCACATGACCCGGGCCCGTATGACCGTGGATGGGATAGTACGTCACCGAGATCAGCTGCGCTCACGGGGGGGAGCACAGCTGATCGCAGCCGGGTGTCAGCTGATTATCACAGCTGACACCCGGCACTAAACATGATCTCAGTGTACTGGGGGAATAGGGAAGAATTGCGTAGGGAGGGGGCTCCCTGTGTGCTTCCCTGAGCCCCTCGGAAAAACTCAATGTGCTCGCATTGTTCCGAGGGCCTCCTTCCTGCAGGTACCAGGATCCAATATGGCCGTGGGGGCCTTCGGGGTCCTGCAGGGAAGTGGCTTTTTCGCTGAACTGACACAGGGCACTGCAAAGTGTTTGAGCAGCGATCTGACACTATACAGTGATGTCCCACACTGGGACACAGCAATAAAGTAAAAAAAAAAAAAAAGTGTAAAAATCATTTTTTAAAAATTCCTAATTAAAAAAAATTATTTTCTTTGTAAATAAAAAAATTAATAAAAGTACACATTTAGTAATGCCGCATCCGTAACAACCCGCCCTATAACACTGTCCCACTAGTTAACCCCTTTAGTGAACCCCTTAAAAAAAAAGCAAGGCAAAAAACGGTAATTAGACCTACCGGTAATTGTGTTTCCAGGAATCCATCCTGACAGCACACTGGAGGACGTCCTTCTCATCCGCAGTGGGACAGGAAACCACGAGAGTTCAAAAGGATCCTCCCCCTACCATCCCTCAGTGATCTCACAAAGTAACACATCTGGATGGATGCAAACATAGTCTTTCATAGAATCATAGAATCGTAGAGTTGGAAGGGACCTCCTGGGCCATCTGGTCCAACCCCCTGCTCAAAGCAGGATTCGCTAAATCATCCCAGTCAGATGCCTGTCCAGCCTCTGTTTGAAGACTTCCATTGAAGGAGAACTCACCACTTCTCGTGGCAGCCTGTTCCACTCATTGATCACTCTAACTGTCAAAAAGTTTTTTCTAATATCTAATCTGTGTCTCCTCCCATTCAGTTTCATCCCATTGCTTCTAGTCTTTCCTTGTGCAAATGAGAATAAAGTTGATCCTTCTACAATGTGACAGCCCTTTAGATATTTGTAGACAGCTATTAAGTCTCCTCTCAGTCTTCTCTTTTGCAAACTAAACATTCCCAAATCCTGCAACCTTTCCTCATAAGACAGGGTTTGCAGACCGGTCACCATTCTGGTCGCTCTTTTCTGAACTTGATCCAGTTTGTTGATGTCTTTTTTAAAATGTGGTGCCCAAAACTGGACACAATATTCCAGATGAGGTCTGACCAAAGAGGAGTAGAGGGAAATAATGACTTCACGTGATCTAGACTGTATGCTTCTGTTAATACATCGTAGAATTGCATTTGCCTTTTTTGCTGCTGCATCACACTGTTGACTCATATTCAGTCTGTGATCTATTAGTACACCCAAGTCTTTTTCACATGTGCTGTCACTTAGCCCTATTCCTCCCATTCTATATATGCTTTTTTCATTTTTATTGCCCAGATGTAGTACTTTGCATTTCTCCCTGTTAAAAACCATTCTGTTAGTTGCTGCCCACTTCTCCAGTTTATTTAAATCTTTTTGAATACTCTCTCTCTCTTCTCTAGTATTAGCTATCCCTCCTAGCTTTGTGTCATCAGCAAATTTGATCAGTTTACCCTCAATTCCTTCATCTAAATCATTGATAAAGATGTTGAACAATACAGGGCCCAGGACAGAGCCCTGTGGTACCCCACTTGAGACATTCCTCCAACTGGATGTGCAGCCATTTACGACCACTCTTTGGGTCCGATCACTAAGCCAGTTATGAATCCACCTAACAGTTGCCTTGTCCATTCCATACTTAGTCATTTTTTCAATAAGGATTGTATGAGAGACTTTGTCAAATGCTTTGCTGAAGTCAAGATATACTATATCTACAGCATTTCCTTGATCCACCCAATCAGTGATACCGTCATAGAAGGAAATTAAGTTAGTCTGACATGACTTATTAGTTACAAACCCATGCTGACTCTGTTTAATCACTTCATTCTTATCCAGGTATTGACATACATGTTGTTTAATAATTTGTTCAAAGATCTTTCCTGGTATAGAAGTCAGACTCACCGGCCTATAGTTGCCTGGGTCCACCTTCTTCCCCTTTTTGAAGA
Organism: Dendrobates tinctorius; assembly: GCF_039654945.1. Lineage (NCBI taxonomy): Eukaryota > Metazoa > Chordata > Amphibia > Anura > Dendrobatidae > Dendrobates > Dendrobates tinctorius. Next base: position 8,360,528 of record NW_027361822.1, read on the forward strand.
TAGGAACAACATTTGCTCTTCTCCAGTCTTCTGGCACTTCTCCTGTTCTCCAAGAATTTTCAAAGATTATGGAGAGGGGTTCAAAAATTTCTTCTGCTATCTCCTTCAGTACTCTGGGGTGTAATTCATCTGGACCTGGAGACTTGAATTCATTTAGGTTAGCTAAGTGTTTCCTCACTATCTTTCTGTTTATAGATATCCTGGATTCTTCTATTCCCTTAATAGGACAGTGAATAACAGTTGATGTTACATTTCCTTTCTGAGAGAAATCAGATGCAAAATAGGAATTTAAAAGTTCAGCCTTCTCAACATCCTGTCTTACCATGTCATCATTTTCATCCTGTAAAAATCCTATAGCACCAACATTCTTCATACACGTTACATCACAGTTGTATGGAAAGTATTATCGGGAGGGATCTAACAGTGCTGTCAGGATGGATTCCTGGAAACACAATTACCGGTAGGTCTAATTACCGTTTTCCAGGTCACCACCTGACAGCACACTGGAGTAGTACCAAAAGTATATTGGTCCTAGGGTGGGACTACTGCATGGAGTACGTTTCTCCCAAAAGTAAGCTCTGTGGATGCTATGTCTAGTTTATAGTGTTTGGAGAAAGTAGTATGACTGGTCCAAGACGCTGCCCTGCACATCTGTTCTGCCGATGCTCCCCCCCTTTCTGCCCATGAAGCGGCCATGGCCCTGGATGAGTGGGCTCTAAGGTTCCCCAGGGGAATCTGACCCTGTGATCTGTATGCTATGCAAATAGTGGATCTAATCCACCTTGCTATTGTTGATTTTGACGCCTTCTTCCCCTTGTTGGGGCCTCTGTATTGGACGAAGAGGCTGCTATCCTGCCTCCAGGGTCTGGTTGCGTCCAGGTATCTGAGTACAGTTTCCCTTACGTCCAAATTATGGTAGGTTCTTTCCCTGCTATTCCTGGGAGACTGGAAAAAGGAAGGGAGTACTACTTCCTGGTTCATGTTAGAGTTTGAGATAACTTTGGGCAGGAAAGCCGGGTCGAGTCTTAGGACTAAACGGTCACTAAACACCTGTAAATAGGGGTCTTGGGTTGATAAGGCCTGCAGTTCTCCTAACCTTTTGGCTGAGGTGACTGCCACTAGAAAGGCTGTTTTGAGAGAGAGATTACCAATATTTATCTCTGCCCCTAGCTGATATGGTTGTTTGCATAGCGTATTGAGGACTAGGTTAAGGTCCCAGGGTGGTATGCTCTTCCTAATTAGTGATTTAAGCCTTTTCACCGCTCTCGAGAACTGTGCTACCCATGGGTGTGATGATAGAGCTGTGTCATAGAACACGCTCAAGGCTGCTATCTGCACTCTGAGTGCTGGGCCTAAGGCCCTTTCTGAACCCTTCCTGCAAGAAATCAAGTATCTTCGGGATGTTGGGCTGGTCAGTTCCGACTGTCGCCTCTCCACAAAAGCTGCAGAACTTTTTCCAGATCTTGTTATATATCGCCGCGGTCACGGGTTTCCTGCTGGCTTGTAAGGTGGAAATAACTTTGTCCAATAGACCTCTTGCTCTTAGGACCCGCCGTTCAGGATCCAGGCTGACAACTGGAAAGCCTCTGGTCTTTGATGTAGGACCGGGCCCTGATGGAGGAGGTTTTCTCTTCTTGGCAGGAGAATGGGTTCCTCTTCCGCTAATTTCCTGAGTAGGGGAAACCAACTTCTTCTTGGCCAGTAGGGAACCACCAGTATGACTCTGGCTCTGTCCCCACAGATCTTTCTGAGGACCCGTGAAACGAGGGCTAGGGGCGGGAAGGCGTACAACAGACCCCTGCTCCAGGATTGTGATAGAGCATCTATTCCCGCCGGATCTCCCAGGGAGTTCAGGGAGTAGAAGGTCCTGAGCTTTGTATTCCATTTGTCCGCGAACAGGTCTATTGTCGGTTGTCCCCAACGATCGCACAGGCTGCTGAACACTTCGTCGTTGAGCTCCCAGCCTGTCGCAGTTATCCTTTTCCTGCTGAGGAAGTCTGCGATCTGGTTCCGGGAGCCCTCCAAATGCACGGCCGAGATTGAGAGGACCTCCTTTTCTGCCCATCTGAAAATCTGATCCGCTAAGCCCTGAAGTGCTGGGTGTCTTGGTCCACCCTGGTGACGGAGAACGGCCACTGTTGTGGTATTGTCTGACATAATTTTTACATGTCTGTTCTTCACGTGAAACCCGGCGACGAGCAGTACTTTCCAGACTGCATGCAATTCTCTGACGTTGGAGGACCTGTTGCTGTCCTCCGGACTCCATTGCCCCTGGTAGTACCTCCCTGCGACATGTCCGCCCCAGCCGAATAGACTCGCATCCGTTGTTACTACAACCTCCGGAGACTGAACCCAAGAGACACCCCTCTTTAGGTTTCTCGGAATGGTCCACCACATTAGCGATCTTCTGGCTCGGGGGGTCAACAGTGTCTTGCTGTCCAGTGAGCTCTGCCTTCTGTCCCAGGATGCTAGGACTGTGCGTTGCAGGTCGCGGGAGTGGAACTGACTCCATCTGACACAGGAAATGCATGAAGTCATCAGCCCCAGGACTCTCATTGCGTCCCTGATCGATACCTGATTCTTTGAGAATTGCCGGATCTTCGGCATCATGGTCTGCTTTTCGGTTGGTAGATAAGACATTCTTCTCTCAGCATGACCCCCAAGAATTTTATTTTGTGCTTGGGTACAAGATCTGATTTCAACCAATTTACAATCCATCCTAAACTCTGCAGCGTGGAGATCAAAGACTGACAGTCGGCCCTGAGCTGGGCTGCCGAATCGGCTATAATTAGGAAGTCGTCTAGATACGGGACCACCAAGATGTTCCGGTCCCTTAAGTAGGCCACTACCTCTATCATTTTTGTGAAGATTCTCGGAGCTGACGCAAGGCCGAAGGGTAGGCAGCGAAACTGATAATGGTAAATCGTGCCGTCCCTTTCGACCGCGAATCTGAGGTACTTTTGGTAATCTGGGTCGAAAGGGACATGATAATACGCTTTTTTAGATCTAGCGAGCACATTACTGCTCCCTTCCCCAGGAGTGGAATCGTAGATCTTATTGATTCCATTTTGAAGCGTCTGTATGTTACCCATTTGTTTACGGGTTTGAGGTTTATTATGGTTCTGTTTTCCCCCGAGGGTTTTTTATGGTGAAGAGGCCTGAGTAGTGTCCTCTGCTTTCTTCCTGGGTGGGAACCGGAGCAATTGCTCCCATGAGTAGGAGATCCTGAATGTCCAACCACATGGTGGAAGTGGAGCTGAGACGCGAATTGGTGACTAAAAACCTGTTCGGGGGCAGGGAGTTGAATTCTATCTTGTACCCCTGAGAAATGACCTGTAGTACCCAGGGGCTGGAGGTAATTTTCTGCCACTCTCCCGCAAACTTGAGCAATCGCCTCCCTACTCTGGTGGCGTCATTTCTTTCGGGAGCTGGACCCAGGGCCGGAAAAGATGTTATCTCTGTTCCTATTTCTACCCTCGCCCCCCTTGGGGTAGCTCCATCGACCCGACTTGCCCTTCCCCCTGTAGTCCGTTCTCTGGTTGTAACGGGGTCTACAAAAGGGCTGATATCTCTTACACTTCTCTTCAGGGAACCCCTTCTTTTCATCTGATGCTTTTTCCAGGATGTCATCGAGCACGGGCCCGAAGACCCTGACCCCCGAGAACGGAATTGAGCACAGCTTATTTTTCCATTGCATGTCGCCCCCCCCAACTTTTAAGCCAGATAGCCCTTCTGGCTGTGTTGGACAAGGCCTGGCTCCTGGCCGTGAACCTAACAGAGTCTGCCGAGGCGTTGGCCAAAAACCCCGTAGCTAACTTAAGTAAAGGGAGCGACTTCAGAATAGTTTCCCTCAGGGTTCTATCTGACAGATGCTCCGCCAGGTCATCTATCCATAGATGCATGGAGCGTGCTACTGACGTTGCAGCTATATTCGTTTTTATGACCACTGTTGAGCTTTCCCAAGCCCTTTTTAAGAGCCCATCTGCCTTCCGATCTAGGGGTTCCTTCAAGCTTGAGGAATCCTCAAACGGAATTGCAGTCTTCTTTGACACCTTTGCTACAGGGATGTCTATCTTGGGGACCTCCTCCCAGACTTTGACCTCTTCCGGGTCAAACGGCAGATGTAACCTAAAGTGTTATGATGAGTCACCGAAGGAGGAAATAACAAAATACCAGCTAAGTCCAGAAAAACCAGAGAGGTTGGCAGCTATCGGATTGCAGACCCCTGAACCTATCCACAACAACTAGCAGTAGCCGTGGGGGGTTCCTACGGTGCTCTAGACCCCTCGATCACAGCCGGAGAACTACATAGCCTAAAGACAGAAAGGGGAAAAAGCCTAAAGACAGAAAGGGGAAAAACTAAACTGCCCCAGAGCAGACCCCAAAGCAATAGGCAGCCCCCAACATATAATGACGGTGAAGCAAGATGAAAACACTAACACAGATAGAAAGATAGGTTGAGCAAATGATGGGGCCCAAGCTAACTACATAGGACAGGATAGGAAAGCTGCTGTCTGCCATCCGCAAAAACCCTATCAAAATGAGCCAACCGACTGATAGGAAAAACAGGCCCTGAAGTCTCTAGGCTTCAAAAGACTATATCAGCACTCAGGTATATTCTGAAGACAGAGCAAAAGATCAACAGATCAGAGAAAAAAATGGAATTCAGCTCACCCCCGGCCGGGGATGGCAGAACTCCCAAAAAACAAGGCAAAACAAAAACAAAACTGAAGAGTACAAAGCAGAGCAGAAAAACTTAGCTTTGAGATGCAGGAATCAGACTGGTCTCCAAGAATCCAGCAGGAAAATCACCAGCCAGGAAGAAGGGCGTCGGCAGCCTTTTATCCAGTCCTCAATTCCAGCCACCCAGTCATCATCTAGCTGCCCAGGTGTTTGGTAATCAGTCTCACTACCTTCCTTCACTAGAGGAGGGAGTTCATCAGACCTCAATGGTGAAGGGAAAAATGAACTCACAACACTAAAGTCTCTGGGGATAGTTAACCTTTTTTCTGCCTCCTCCCATTCCTCCAGTATCATTGCCCGTATGTGGGTATTTACTGGGAAGACCATAGAAGTCTGGGAGCGCAACCATCCAAACATTTCGTCCTGAATTGAGCGGGAAGGAGGGGATTCCTCGATCTGCATAGTTTGCCGTACCGCCCCTAATAGTTCGTCTGTATCCCCAGATGAAAACAGATATTTCCTTCCCCTTTCCGGGTGCTCTCTGATCTCCTCCTCCTCTGCGTCTGACTCGGACAGAATGTCTTCAGACGACATATCCGATTCCCTCTGTCTCTTCCTGTATAAGTGGGGATTCGCCTGCGGGGTCTGGGAAGTGGCTAGACCGGATACCGAGGCCTGTACTTCCTCCCTGATTCTCGCTCTCATGTTAGACATGAAAGTATCCTGCTCCTCCCCTACTATACGCTTTGCACAAGCGCCACAGAGGGTCTTTTGCCACGTGTCCTTTAGCTTCTTAGAGCAAACCGGACACTTCTTATCCTTCCGCTTAGGGTCCTTTCTCTCAGAGGTGGAGGCTCCCCCCTACAACATATAAAATACGGGTTCTGTGGGGTCTATCATTATGGGCTCTGCAGTGACCTCTTCAGAGGTTACTCACGTGACCCTGGCTCTCTGCTCCCATCTCCCTCTTCTGGTCCTCCATTGGTAATGGTGGAGATCGCTGTCTGTTGGCCACTGTGGAGACACAGACCTGTAAGTGGTGATGGGTCTCCTCCCTGGCCCCCCGGAGCAGAGCCTGCGTACCACCTTGCCTGCGCTGTTGATCCGTTCCTACGGACGCCTGCCCACTTCCATGGTGGGCCTATGCCGCTGCGGTTTGTGGTACTGGGCAGTCGTTGACAGCGGGCTTTTCGACGACGCGACCGGAAGTGACGCGTTCCCAGCTGATGACGCGACCGGAAGTGACGCGTCCCCGCTGACGCGCCCCGGCCTGCGACGTGCGCCCTGCTCCTGCCGGAAGTAACGTACCCGTTCTGAGATGTGCGCCCCAGCCTGCGTGGGGGCGACTGCTGCGGCGCCCTCGGCCTCTCTGACTCCAGGCACGGCGACGAGTTCTCCGGGGCAGGCAGGTGTGGCAGCTGTCGGTGCACCGCTTGTGGGCTCAGTCAGCTCCCAGAGATGGCTGGCGGTGGTGGCATCCAGAGTCGAGAGCCCCGGTCAGGAGGAAGCGACTCTGCGTCCGGCACCAGCGCTACACCGGAATAGCTGAGGGACCCTCTGTCGGGTGTCAGCTGCAGATCTCTCCAGGTAGGAAGGGCCCCCCGATCCTGACCATCTGCATGGAACAGTCGGATATTCCTCTTGTCGTTCCTATCCACAGTGGGACAGGAAAAACACTGAGGGATGGTAGGGGGAGGATCCTTTTGAACGCTTGTGGTTTCCTGTCCCACTGCGGATGAGAAGGACGTACTCCAGTGTGCTGTCAGGTGGTGACCTGGAAAACAATGCTTTATCATCATACCGCCAATCAAAAAGTGCAATAACATGCGATCAAAAAGAGGAATATAAGTAAACATGATACCGCTGAAAGCTCATTTTGTCCCGCAAAAAAACGAGCTGCCATACAGCGTCATCAGCGAAAAAAAAGTTATAGCTCACAGAATAAAGCGATGCAAAAATAATTATTTTTTATATAAATAATAATCTTTATTTTTATATAGCGCTAACATATTCCGCAGCGCTTTACAGTTTGCACACATTATCATCACTGTCACTAGAGTTGAGCGAAATGGGTCGAACAATTTCAAAAGTCGCCGACTTTTGGCAAAGTCGGGTTTCATGAAACGAAACCCGACCCTAGGATGAGGTCGGCCACAAGGTCAGCGACTTACGCGCCAAAGTCGCGTTTCAAAAGTTTGTTTAGCGCTCTTTTTCAGCCAATCAGGATCCACGGACACTGTGGGCAACGTGATGACATAGGCAGGGGTCACCACCATCTTTCAGAAGGGCATGCAAGTGATTGGCTTGCTTTGGTGGGCGTCACAGGGGTTATAAAAGGGCGTGCACGCCGACCGCCATCTTACTTCTGCCGATCTTAGCATAGGGAGAGGTTGCTGATTCTGTAGGGAGAGCGTTAGGCAGGGAAGAAGAAAAAAAAGCTGCTTCTGCTGCTAGCGATTTTGCCTGTGCAACACACCAGTCACTGTGTGTGCAGTGCAAGGGGAGGCTATATTGTGGTGGATCAGCGGTGTTGGTTGTTAGGCTGCCTTCTAAGGCTTCCTGACAGCTGCATTGCTGTTTCCCCACTGCTCTGCAAAATGCTTTTTTAAAAGCAATCCCAATTTTTTTTTTTGTCCTGCTGAGGTACTGAGCGTGGATTTATTCACACCATACAGCGGTGTACGCTCCTCACACAATACCGTGTAACGGCTGTTATCACAGCCACAGTGAAGCTGTGTGTCACTGTGGAAGGATAAGTGGAGGACTTGTTCCGTTCTTACAGACCTACACTCTAGGGAGATTCCTATTCTGCCCAATTCTACAATTCACTTTTTTCACACCTGTGCCATCGAGCCTGTGACATAGCGCTCTGATATTCAGTGGGCCTCACACAATCCAAGTGTCCAGTGTCCACAAGTGTCTGCAGAAATTCAAAATCTCCCTTATCCTGTAGTCACTTTTTTCACACCTGCTGCATCGAGCCTGTGACATAGCGCTCTGATATTCAGTGGGCCTCACACAATCCAAGTGTCCAGTGTCCACAAGGGTCTGCAGAAATTCAAAATCTCCCTTATCCTGTAGTCACTTTTTTCACACCTGTGCCATCGAGCCTGTGACATAGCGCTCTGATGTTCAGTGGGCCTCACACAATCCAAGTGTCCAGTGTCCACAAGTGTCTGCAGAAATTCAAAATCTCCCTTATCCTGTAGTCACTTTTTTCACACCTGTGCCATCGAGCCTGTGACATAGCGCTCTGATGTTCAGTGGGCCTCACACAATCCAAGTGTCCAGTGTCCACAAGTGTCAGCAGAAATTCAAAATCTCCCTTATCCTGTTGTCACTTTTTTCACACCTGTGCCATCGAGCATGTGACATAGCGCTCTGATATTCAGTGGGCCTCACACAATCCAAAAGTGTCCAGTGTCCACAAGTGTCTGCAGAAATTCAAAATCTCCCTTATCCTGTAGTCACTTTTTTCACACCTGTGCCATCGAGCCTGTGACATAGAGCTCTGATATTCAGTGGGCCTCACACAATCTAAGTGTCCAGTGTCCACAAGTGTCTGCAGAAAATCTAAATCTCCCCTGTCCTATAGACACCTTGTACCTTGTTTTACATTACTATATAGTTTGTTGGATTTTGTCTACATTTCTACCAAAAATGAGGAAGGCTGGTGGAAGAGGCCGTGGAATTGGGCGGGGGTTGGCAGCTGGTAATGATGGTGTTGGTGGTGGAACTGATGGTAGTGGCAAAAGCAAAATAGGACCGAATGCAGGTGGTGTTGAGCCTGCGTCATCGTCTGGCTCCATAAGGCTTCGAAGGCTTAGTTTTCTAGGAGTTGGCAAACCGCTTTTAACGCCAGAGCATCAGGACAAAGTTTTGTCTTACATTGCTGACTCAGCCTCCAGCTCTATCACCTCCTCTTCTGAAGTTGTAAAAAGTAAAAGCACTGAGTCGTCATTGGAGGCTCATGTTCATGAACCACACCTTTCCTTGTATCCTTCACTCCAACCAAGATTGAAGGATGACACAGGCCATACTACTGATTACTCCATGGAGCTGTTTTCACATACCATGCCTGGATTATCAAGTGAAATGGTGAATTACCCAGGCCAAGATGAATCTGACATGGAGTGCACTGATGCACAGCCGCTGATAGGTGATTCTGCTGGTACATTCACTCAGAGCACTACATTGTCCTCGCAGTGTACAGAGCCAGATTCTGACCCTGATGAGACTCAGGTGCCCCTTCCCGCACACTATACCATCATACACGGTGACACAGAGGAAGGTGCACATGACATTGAAGAGGTGGTGATGGATGACCCAGTTGTTGACCCAGATTGGCATCCATTGGGGGGAGAGGGTGCTGCTTCCAATAGCTCAGATGAGGAGCATCCACAGCAGACATCGACATCGCAACAGCTGTTATCTGACAGGCCCGGAGCACTCCAAAGACAGGTTCCAAAAATCAAAAGAGTTGCTGGACAGCTTGTCCAGAGGGTCAAAACATCACAGCGTGCTTGGCCGCAAAATGTCTGCCAAAGTAGGAAGAGTGCAGTGTGGCACTTTTTTGAACAAAATCCTCATGATCAGGCCAAGGTTATCTGTAAGAAGTGCGCAAAGACCTTTAGCCGAGGGAAAAATCTGAAAAATTTGAATACCAGTTGCATGCTTAGACATTTAACCAGCATGCACTTGCAAGCGTGGACACAACACCAAACCTCAAGTGCCACATGTGCAACTGATCACAAAGAAGGTAGTCAGCAACGCTACATTGTTTCCCCCACTGTAAGCCCACCGGTTAGCACAGCAGCAAATGTTGAGTCAGGGAATCCCACTGTTATATCAACGAAATACTGAATCTAGGTCATCAGAAAGAACACCAACTCCATCACCATCATCAACCCTCTCTCAGTCCATCCTGTCCACCGCTACTTCCACCATATGCAGCTCTCAAGTCCAGCTCACCCTCCCAGACACTATGAGTAGGTCAAGAAAGTACTCAGTCTCTCATCCACGTACACTGGGTTTGAACGCCCACATTGCCAAACTAATCTCGTTTGAGATGATGCCCTATCGGTTGGTGGAAAGCGCAGCTTTCCGTGAACTCATGGCCTATGCAGTACCACGCTATGACCTACCCAGTCGCCACTTCTTCTCTCGCAAAGCCATCCCAGCCCTCCACCATCATGTGAAAGACCACATTGTCCATGCACTCAAGCAGTAAGTGAGTGGAAAGGTGCACCTCACAACTGATGCATGGTCCAGTTGGCATGGCCAGGGCCGTTACGTGTCCATCACTGCGCACTGGGTTAATGTGGTGGATGCAGGGTCCACAGGGGACAGCGGTGGTGGGACAGTGCTGCCTAGCCCACGGTATAGGAAACAGTTGGCTGTAGGCGTTCCACCCTCCTCCTCCTCCTCCTCCAGAAGCGAAAGCTCGTCCACAGAGCGCAGTCGTACGAGCACTCCATCTGCAGCTGCCACTGTTGCACACGAGGTGTCCCCCTATCGAGCAGCTAGTGGAAAGCGTCAGCAGGCTGTGTTGCAGGTGATGTGTTTGGGCGACAGACACACTGCCGAGGTGCTGGCCGAGTACTTGAAGCGACAAACTGAGTCATGGCTGGGCAGTGTACATCTTGAGGCAGGCAAGGTAGTTAGTGATAACGGCCATAATTTTGTGGCAGCCATAGCCCTTTCAAAACTCAGCCACATACCTTGTGTCACGGCACCGCCAGACTCAGGGCCTGCTGTCCCGGCCTCGGCCAGTAGGAGGCGCCGGACTATCACATCACCGTCAGACTCAGGGCCTGCTGTCCCAGCCTCGGCCAGTAGGAGGCGCTGGACTATCACATCACCGTCAGACTCAGGGCCTGCTGTCCCAGCCTCGACCACTAGGAGGCCCCGGACTGTCCTATCACCGTCTGACCCGTGGCCTGCAGTCTCGGCCTTGGTCTCTGGGAGGCGTTGTGCTTCAACCCCGAGTGATGGCGGCGATAGCCATGAGGCTCCTGCGCAGGCGTCCGCTGGACGCAGGCTTCGCTCCTCGGTCAGTCATGAAGGGGCTGGTGCATTACCATCCAGCATGGTCCTGGGGCGGTCCGGATGACATCATCAGGCCACGGGCCTGTAAGGGATGACCTGATCCCTCAAATACCTTGGGACTGCTCTTGCAGGCCGCCGGATATATTCTTGGTTCCCCTGCGTGTTACTGTGTGAATTGCTGTTTGACTGACTCTGACTTTTGCCTGGACTTCTGACTCTGCTTCTGCCTAACGACTTTGTACCTCTGCTGCCCTCCTGGTTTATGACTCTTACTTTGGCCTGGATTCTGACTCTGCTTCTGCCTAACGACTTTGTACCTCTGCTGCCCTCCTGGTTTATGACTCTTACTTTGGCCTGGATTCTGACTCTGCTTCTGCCTAACGACTTTGTACCTATGCTGCCCTCCTGGTTTATGACTCTTGGCCTGGATTCTGACTCTGCTTTTGCCTAACGATTCTGTACCTCTGCTGCCCTCCTGGTTTATGACCCTGGCTTCGGCCTGGAATCTGACTCTGCTACTGTCTACTGTTTTTATACCATTTCTGCCTGACTGGTTTAGTCTCGGATATCATTGCCTCTGTGTCCTGTATTGGAACACCTTTCTGGCGACCGTCCTGCTCTGGTCATTGCTCCTATTCAGACAGCGCCTCCTGGGCTCTGCTATAAATCCAGATCCCTGTATAGGGGTAAAGGGTATCAGTGTTTCTCGGGGTGCTGTCTGGCTGCAGTCCAGACCGCAGGCAGACGCCACACCTTGCTTGGCTCACACCTTGAACCTGGTGGTGCAGTGCTTCCTCAAAAATTATCCGGAGTTAACAGCCCTGCTCCATAAGGTGCGAAGACCGTGCGCGCACATCCGCCGGTCCCCTGTACACTCCGTTTGTATGCAGAAGCTGCAGCGATTGCTCCACCTTCCCATCAACCAGCCTCATTATCGACAATGCAACTAGGTGGAACTCCACCCTGCACATGGTGGAGCGGCTGTGCGAGCAGAGGCAGGCCATAATGCATTTGTGGGAGGATACACGGCAAGGCACTTTGAGAGCAGACATGGAGTTGACAGGTGTGCAGTGGTCGAAGCTGAAAGACCTCTGTAAAGTCCTTCAGTGTTTTGAGGAATGCACACGGCTGGTAAGCGCAGACGACGCCATCCTAAGCATGAGCATCCCACTTACGCGTCTGCTCATGCAAACTTTGACGCACCTTAAGGAGCAGGCGTCTGCAGCCAATGTTGACGAGGAGGAAGAGGTGGAGGGAATCCTTGATGACATTCAGCCATTGTCTGCTCAGGGACCTCTCCTGGACGAGTTGGAGGAAGAAGAGGAGGAGGAGGATGATGATGGGGATGATTACTTAGGGGAGGTGGATGCATCTCGTGGGGCAAGTGAAAATGTTGGCGTGACAAGGTCTGGTACAGGGTTTGTGCGTGACTGGAGGGATGTGGATTTGCCAGAAAGTGCTCCTCCAACCAGCACTCGCAGTGCATCATTGACACCGGGAACATTGGCCCACATGTCAGATTATGCCTTGTGGATCCTAAAAAGGGACCCCCGCATTGCCAAAATGATGAACGATGATGACTACTGGTTGGCCAGCATCCTGGATCCATGCTATAAAGGCAAATTACAAAACATCATGCCACAGGAGAACCTTGACCTAATATTGGCTAATAAACAAGCAACTCTGGTAAATCGGTTGCTTGAGGCATTCCCAGCACACAGCAGCGGTGATGGTTCTCACACGAGCCGTACGGGCCGGGGGCAGCTTGGCAGAGATGTTCATGGTGCACACAGCAGAAGTGGCGTTGGAGACAGGGGTTTCATGACAATGTTGTGGACTGATTTTTCAAGTACCGCTCACACAACTGGTAATACAGCATCGATGGAAAGTGACAGGAGACAGCCGTTGTCAACTATGGTTACAAACTGCTTTTCCTCCCATATCGATGTTCTCCCACACAGGTCATTCCCCTTTGACTATTGGGCCGCTAAGCTGGACACCTGGCCTGAATTGGCACAATATGCCTTACAGGAGCTCGCTTGCCCAGCTGCAAGTGTGCTATCGGAAAGAGTCTTCAGTGCAGCTGGATCAATCCTGACAGAAAAAAGGACCCGTCTGTCAACCCAAAATGTGGATGATCTAACCTTCATTAAAATGAACCATGCATGGGTTTCCAAGGATTTTGTCCCACCTTCCCCGGATGACACATAGGGTGACAGAAAAATGGCTTGCTTTGGTCCACCTCTTCCTGGGACTTGACCTATTTCGCCTTTTGCATCAGCTGAATGTCCAACATCAACATATGCCACTTTCTAAAACTCCCTAACTGTGCAGCCTCCCCCCCCATGGCCGGGGTCACCACCTAGCGCACAACACCGTGCGAGTGCCGTTGCCCTGGACAGGTGGGTAGGCCGACTCTTGGGCGCGAGCACTGGCACAGGGTCCCTTATAGTGCAATCAAGTGTCTCTGACGGTGGTGGTGCACACCCGCCGTCAGACACACCGCCGTACTATGAGGGGCCCAGTGCCAGTACCGACGTCCACGAGTGGGCCCCCCTTGCTTGGGCAGGGCCCCAGCATTTGCAATCTTTACCTCTCCCTGCTCCTCCGCTGTGTAGTCTGGGCCGTCAAATCCATACTGTGCCTGACACCGTCTGAGCCTGCCTCCTGATGTATAGACATATCTTTTGAATGTGTACGCTATCCATACATGTTATCCGGGGATACGGTACCCTTTCTCACCTTTGTGCAATCACGTGCAAGCCATACTGGGCCTAACACCGTCTGAGCCTGCCTCCTGATGTATAGACATATCTTTTGAATGTGAACACTATCCATACATGTTATCCGGGGATACGGTACCCTTTCTCACCTTTGTGCAATCACTTGCAAGCCATACTGGGCCTAACACCGTCTGAGCCTGCCTCCTGATGTATAGACATATCTTTTGAATGTGTACGCTATCCATACATGTTATCCGGGGACACGGTACCCTTTCTCACCTTTGTGCAATCACGTGCAAGCCATACTGGGCCTAACACCGTCTGAGCCTGCCTCCTGATGTATAGACATATCTTTTGAATGTGTACGCTATCCATACATGTTATCCGGGGATACGGTACCCTTTCTCACCTTTGTGCAATCACGTGCAAGCCATACTGGGCCTAACACCGTCTGAGCCTGCCTCCTGATGTATAGACATATCTTTTGAATGTGTACGCTATCTATACATGTTATCCGGGGATACGGTACCCTTTCTCACCTTTGTGCAATCACTTGCAAGCCATACTGTGCCTGACACCGTCTGAGCCTGCCTCCTGATGTATAGACATATCTTTTGAATGTGTACGCTATCCATACATGTTATCCGGGGACACGGTACCCTTTCTCACCTTTGTGCAATCACGTGCAAGCCATACTGGGCCTAACACCATCTGAGCCTGCCTCCTGATGTATAGACATATCTTTTGAATGTGTACGCTATCCATACATGTTATCCGGGGATACGGTACCCTTTCTCACCTTTGTGCAATCACTTGCAAGCCATACTGGGCCTAACACCGTCTGAGCCTGCCTCCTGATGTATAGACATATCTTTTGAATGTGTACGCTATCCATACATGTTATCCGGGGATACGGTACCCTTTCTCACCTTTGTGCAATCACTTGCAAGCCATACTGGGCCTAACACCGTCTGAGCCTGCCTCCTGATGTATAGACATATCTTTTGAATGTGTACGCTATCCATACATGTTATCCGGGGATACAGTACCCTTTCTCACCTTTGTGCAATCACGTGTAATCCATACTGGGCGTGAGAACGGCTGGCGAGCTGTTAAGCAAGCTACAGCACCTGTGGTTTGCACACGTAAGTTTTTCATTTTTTCAGGAATGTCGGTTAGGCCTAATTCCGGAACTGCGGTTGACCTGCACTTACTGGGAAATCATCGTTCGCGAGTAATAATTGTAATCAGTGATCCCCATCACTAACGTTGTTCAGCGGGTTATCTGCACCTGTAAGCGACAAACGCTGGCCTTTTCAGTGTAGCGCACATGCAACCACGGACATGTAAGGGCATGACACACCAGTTATTGGCCAATCTCATGTGCCAGAGCCTCACGTGTCCCTCAAGTAAGCCGGACTCGGACCGCGGGGCATGACGGAGTCTCGTTCGTTAACGGAATTAAGCTTGCAATGTGTGCATCTGTTCTGTAGCTGGCATGGTTGAGGTTGCCCGTGTTGAGTCAAATTACGCCGTAGGCTCCACTCCTGGTGGTGCCCTTCTGGACATTCCTTTAAGGTTCAGCTTTGCAACCATACTGCCCACGTAAAACAAACACTTTGCCTTCATGAACGCTGTTTGGAGGGTCATGACTCGTGGGAATAACGCCGCCCAATCAGTTAACCTGCTAGAGAGATCCTTTGTTGCTCCCAAGCATGACATCACACTCCCTAGGAGGAAGGTAATGCCACTGTGGCGACCGTACTCCTGGGGGCGACACAAGTGCACTGATGCCCAGCCACTGCTCGATGAATCTGCTGGTACATTGACCCAGACCACTACATTCCCCTCGCACGCTACACGGCCTGAATCTGACCCTGATGAAACTCAGGTTACCCTTCCCACATACAGTTCCATCTTACACGGTGACAAAGAGGAAGCTGCAGATGAAAGTGCAGGTTCGGCCGACCCTCCATCAGACACACCACCGTACTATCAGGGGCCCTGTGCCAGTGCTGTCGCCAATGAGTGGGCCCCCCCTGCTTGCTCAGGATCACAGCACTTGCAAGGTTGAAATACTGTGCAGTGAGATGGAAGATGGGGACGACGAGGAGTCCAGACTAGTACAGGGATTCCCTAGCGAGGAGACTTATTTGATTGTTTTCAATGTTGGGACAGCAATTTTTGGGGAGCACTATACTCTGGAGAATGATAGATGGGGCCCACCATACACTGGAACATTCCAAAGGTGGACATCAGACACTGGAGCAGCATTTACAGGGCCCATTATACACTAGAGCATTAGAAATGGGGCCCATTATGTTTGGAGCATTATTTGGGGCCATAAGACAGTGGAGCTTCATCCATGGGGACCAACATATACTGTAGCATTATGTGGAGCGCATCATATACTGTTTCAAACATTATATGGGACCAATGATTCTGTATGGAGAAATAGATGGGCCTCGTCATGAGATGTAAAAAGTGAAGTATTTTTCATTGTACTATACCGCTATTTCTCTGCCGTATCGGAGCATGATGAGTTGTGGTATGTGTTAAAGGGGCGCTCTTTCGCCCAGGGCACATGAAAACCTGGAGCCAGCCCTACCTCCCCACAACTTTAGCCAAATAACCCCCATTTTTCAGTGCGTAACTTGTATTATGAAGTTAATTAAGGTTGACCAGCTTAAGTAAGAAGAATTGATGCTTTTGGCATTCAAATGAGCACTGTAGGTGTGTTTCCTGTCCTCCTCTCACTGCCGACTTTTATTCCCCATTGACTTACATTGGGTTTCGTGACGACCCCGACTTTTCCCTATAATCGGCCGATCTTGCTCGACCCGACTTTTGGAAAAGTCGGGTTTCACGAAACGAAACTCGACCATAAAAAACCAAAAGTCGCTCAACTCTAACTGTCACCGATGGGGCTCACAATCTAAATTCCCTATGAATATGTCTTTGGAATGTGGGAGGAACCCAGAGTACCCGGAGGAAACCCACGCAAACACAGGGAGAACATACAAACTCCTTGCATATGTTGTCCTTGGTGGGATTCGAACCCAGGACCCCAGCGCTGCAAGGCTGCAGTGCTATCCACTGAGCCACCGTGCTGCCCAAAATTGTTTTTATTGTATAAAAGCGCCAAAACATAAAAAAAAGATATAAATGAGGTATCGCTGTAATCGCACTGACCCGAAGAATAAAACGGCTTTATCAATTTTACCACACGTAGAACGGTGTAATTCATGAAATGCTGGTTTTTGTACATTCTGCGTCCCAAAAATCCGAATAAAAAGCGATAAAGTAATGTCACTTGTCCAAAAATGGTACCAATAAAAACAGCAACTCGTCCCACAAAAAATAACACCTCACATGACTCGGTGGGTCAAAATATGGAAAAATTATAGCTCTCAAAATGTGGTGATGCAAAAACTATTTTTACAATAAAAAGTGTCTTTTAGCGTGTGACAGCTGCCAAACATAAAAACCCGCCATAAATAGGAAATCAAATCCCCCTTTATCACCCCCTTAGTTAGGGAGAAATAGTAAAATTAAAAAACAAAGCATTTATTTCCATTTTAGGGTTAGGGCTAGGGCTGAGATTAGGGTTAGGGGTTTGTTGGGGTTAGGGTTGGAGTTAGAATTGAGGGATTTCCACTGTTTAGGCACATCAGGTCTCTCCAAACGCAACATGGCGTCTGATCTCAATTCCAGCCAATTCTGCATTGAAAAAGTCAAACGGTGCTCCTTCGCTTCCAAGCTCCGCCATGTGCCCAAACAGTGGTTTACCCCCACATATGGGGTATCAGCCTACTCAGGACAGATTGCACAAGAACTTTTGGGGTCCAATTTCTCCTGTTACCCTTGGGAAAATAAAAAATATTGTGGGCAAAAATATCATTTTTGTGGAAAAAAACACCAGGGTTACTTACAGGTAGCTGTTTTTTCCGGAACCCTTGACAGCACACCTGAGAGAGGGATCTGCCCCGCCAGGGCAGGAACCTACTGAAATATAAGGGGTGGTACCTCTGCCCCGCTTCAGTTGGTTACAGAGCATGAGAGGACTTCCTGGTTAGTTACATGTTTATCCAACACCACATCAAATACACCCAACTAACGTGCACACCCATACGGTGAAAAAGGGGGGGAATATACGGGTGTTGTCATGGGTTCCGGAAAAAACGGCTGCCGGTAAGTAACCATGGTGGTTTTCCCTTCACCCATGACAGCATACCTGAGAGATTTTTGGAGACTTCGAAACACCTTAGGGAGGGACCACCGCTTGCAGCACCCTTCTACCAAAGGTCAAGTCAGAAATAAACTCCGCAGACAAAGGGGTATCATTATTCATATAGAAAGTGAAGTATCATATCACATAATAGTGCCCCAAATAATGGACAAAATCACGGACTGATCGCTATATACATACGAACCACAACCAAAAAAGAAAAAAACGATCATCAAGTCCAAAGCAATCAAATATATAAATATTTTATTGGATAAATTACAGATATAATGACAGGTAAAGGGTGATATACACCAAAGTGCTATGTGCAGTTAACAAACAAACAGATGGGACACAGGTGTGCTGCCTCAAATAGCAAAGAAAAAATCTTATTTCTATATAGAACGTGGCAAATCACCACTTAAATATGTATAGTTCATATAGAGCATTCCCCCAAATATAATATCAATGGTCAAGTCAGCAGAGGAGGATAGGTTTAACCCATAGTGCCTAAAGAAGGTTGACGGTGAGGCCCAGGTAGCGGCCTTACAAATTTGATCTGCCTTTTCGGCCCAGGAGGACGCCACGGCTCTGGTGGAATGAGCCTTGATGCCGTCAGGAATCGGAACACCACTAGCCGAGTATGCTATACTAATGGTCTCCCTAAACCATCTGGTAATGGTCCCCTTTGACACTCCACAACCCTTTCTGGCACCCTGAAAGGCTATGAATAGGGACTGGGACCTCCTCCACTGGCTAGTCACAGACATATCTTAGGTAGATACGCGGGGTCTGTTTTTAACACAACCCTATCCTGATATACTTGTGTATAAGGTGGATTTACGGAGAGGGCCTGCAAGTCACTTACTCTACGGGCCGATGTAAGGGCGCCTAATATAATTATCTTCAGGGTAAGGTACTTTATAGGCAATTGTTGAATAGGCTCAAATGGTTCTTTTGTAAGGGCCTCTAACACCAAGTTTAGATCCCAAGGGGCTATTTTTGGTAATGGGATAGGTCTGGACCTATGGCAGGATTTTATGAACCTTGCTACCCATCTGTTCGCTGCCAGGTTGCAGTTGTATAGCACGCCTAGTGCAGATACTTGAACTTTAAGGTATTTACCGCTAACCCCAGTTGTAACCCTGAATGTAAAAATTCCAAGATGGCACTAATCAGGGGCTCTTGGTCTAACAGCCTCCCTAAAAACTGTAGGAACTTATTCCATGTTCTGCCATAGATCTTAGTTGTTACAGGTTTTCTACTTTTTAACAGGGTGGCAACTAACCCCGGAGAGAACCCTCTATCCATTAGAAGCGACCTTTCAAATTCCACACCGCAAGATGGAATCCCTTGACCTGCGCGTGAAATATTGGACCCTGAGTGAAAAGGTCTGGGATCTCTGGCAGGATCCATGGATCTGACAGAGACATTATCCGCAACAGGGAGAACCAGGGTCTTTTTGGCCAGAATGGGGCAATCAGAATCACCCTGGCTTGATCTCTTCTGATTTTTCTCACCACTGTTGGGATCAGAGTCACTGGGGGGAACACATAGGCCATCCTGAAATCCCACGGAATTTGCAGTGAGTCCACCACCCACGACTTTTCCCTTGGGTTCAATGAACAAAATCTTTCCACCTGCCTGTTGCTTTTGTTGGCGAAGAGGTTTATAACTGATTCCCCCCATAGTTGTACTATCGTCTGAAAAACAGACAGATTTAAATCCCATTCCCCTTGCTTTAGTATATTGCGAGTCAGGAAATGGTCTTCAAAATTCTCCACCGCTTTTATGTGTAATGCCATCAGGGAGAGTAGATGTCCAGAATACCTTGCGCTGCCGACGTCAGCGGCCGGAAAACGCCTCCGGCCCTTCCCACGTCAGGCCTTCAGAGGGAGCCAGCCCAGGGGCGCACGAGGGGAGGGAGGCATGGTGGAGTGTCCAGGGCTCAGGAGCTGCCTGCCATGCCCGCATGAACCCAAAGCCCCAGGGGGACCCCGCGGACTGCGCCTCCAGGAACCCAACGGCCGGCGCTACAGGTATGGTCACTTGCTCTTCCCACGCCAGGACAGGCCTGGGTCTTACTTAATCCATGACAGGCACCGCTGCTGTCAGTATGGGATTTCCTTCCAGGACAGGACCCAACTGAAGTGGGGGAGAGGTATCACCCCTTATATTTCAGTAGGTTCCTGTCCTGGTGGGGCGGATCCCTTTCTCAGGTGTGCTGTCATGGGTGAAGGGAAAATATGATTTTTTTATTTTCATGGCTCTACGTTATAAACTTCTGTGAAGCATTTGGGGGTTCAAAGTGCTCACCACACATCTAGATAAGTTCCTTGGTGGGGTCTAGTTTCCAAAATGGGGTAACTTGTGGGGGGGTTTAACAGTTTAGGCACATCAGGGGCTCTCCAAACGAGACATGACACCCGCAGACCATTCCATCATAGTCTGCATTCCAAAATGTCACTACTTCCCTTCAGAGCCCCGACGTGTGCCCATACAGTAGTTTTCTCCCAAATATAAGGTATCAGCGTACTCAGGAAAAATTGGACAAAAAAATTCGGGGTCCAATTTCTCATTTTACCCTTGGGAAAATAAAAAATTGGGGACTAAAAGATAATTTTTGTGGAAAAAATATGATTTTTTATTTTCACGCCCAGGCGTTATAAACTTCTGTGAAGCACTTGGGGGTTCAAAGTGCTCACCACATATCTAGATAAGTTCCTTGGTGGAGTCTAGTTTCCAAAATGGGGTAACTTGTGGGGGGTTTCCACAGTTTAGGCACATCAGGAGCTCTCCAAATGCAACATGACACCCCCAGACCATTCCATTAAAGTCTGCATTCCAAAACATCAATACTTCCCTTCCCAGCCCCAACGTATGCCCATACAGTAGTTTTTTCCCAAATATGGGGTATCAGTGTGCTCAGGACAAACTGCTCAATAAGTTTTGGGGGTCCTGTTTCCCTAGGGAAAATAAAAATTTGGGGTGAAAAGATCATTTTTGTGGGAAAAATATGATTTTTTTTTAACTTTACCGCTGTATGTTATAAACTTATGTGAAGCCCTTGGGGGTTTTAAGTCCTCACCACACATCTACAGGGTGGGCCATTTATATGGATACACCTAAATAAAAAGGGAATGGTTGGTGATATCAACTTCTTGTTTGTGGCACATTACTATATATGGGAGGGGGCAAACTTTTCAAGATGGGTGGTGACCATGGCAGCCATTTTGAAGTTGGCCATTTTTGATCCAACTTTATTTTTTCAATGGGAAGAGGGTCATGTGACAAATCAAACTTATTGAGAATTTCACAAGAATTGTGTGCTTGGTTTTAATGTAACATTATTCTTTCAGGAGTTATTTACAAGTTTATGACAACTTATAAAATGTGTTCAAAGTGCTGCCCATTGTGTTGGATTGTCAATGCAATGCTTTTCTCCCACTCTTGACACACTGATAGCAACACCGCAGAAGAAATGATAGCACATGCTTCCAATATCCGTTGTTTCAGATGCCGCACATCTCGCATCTTAGCGCTATATAAAAATAAAGATTATTATTAATTATTATTATTATTATTATTAACACCACATGGATTAAACCATAGACAAGATTTAATTCTTCAGTATTAAGACATGACAAGCTTTCATATAATTGTTCTTCATTTTTACAAATGTGTGTTTTTAAATAACTGATTTTTTTTTGTCAGTTGCATTGTATGTTTTTATATGAAAATTTTTCTTGACACTACAGTTTGTTCTTCTGTCCACAACTAGGAGCGACATATTCACACAGCGAAATTCTAAACTCTAGGTGAAAAAAAATTAAATCTAATGAAATCAGCTGGGACTCAGACAGGAGGAGCTATAAAAACTATCTTAGTTCTTTTTCTCTTATGCCATGATTAAAACCCATGTCGAAACCTGTTGGTAAACGCTGCGTATAACTCTGTTTTTGTGCAATATGCTGGAAATTGCTAGTATCAAAAAATATTTTTGTGGTGCACCATTTTTGCATATTTTTAAATTGATTCAATAAATGCTGAATTTTTAAAGAAACTCTCTGTCTCCTGCTGGAATATTCTCTGCTTCTACATATTGGACTTACCACTCAGTCTTTTTTTTGTGCTGGAAGGAATGAGATGTCCTGATGAACAGGTGAGCTGACTACCCCTTCTTTAAAGCTGAAACCTAGACTCATCAGAGACTATTACCTCACTCCAGTCCTCTATGGTCCAATCCTTATGGTATTTGGTAAACTTCAGCCTGGCTCTCCTTTGCTTCTCAATGATGAAAGGCTTTTTTCTACCTTTACATGACTTGAGCCCTGCCTCTAGGAACCTGTTACGAACTGTTCTTGCCATGCACATCACCCCAGCTGCCATTTGCCATTCCTTTTGTAGGTCACTGAATGTCATCCTGCAGTTTGAGTGAAATTCGAATAAGATGACGGTCATCCCGGTCAGTGGAGAGTAGTTTTTGCCCTCTGCCGGTCTGTAGCTTTGTTGTCCCCAATGTCTGCTGCTTGACCTTGTTGTAATGGACTGCCATCTTAGAAATTTTAAGGATTGAGGCAACCTGATGCTCACTGTTTCCTTTGGTAGTAAAGCCAGAATTGAGCCCTTCTTTTACTCACTCAAGATTTGTCTTTTGAACTTCTTTGGCATGGTTAAAAGTTATTTTTTAATTCCTATTACTTTTGGGATATTACTAGCACTTGTTTTGCCATCCACAAAAGGATTGTGAACACCAAAGCAGGGTTTTTTTTTATACTTTCCTTAGATAAATAAAATTTGGTTCAGGTGATCACCTAATCAAAAGCACATTAAGAAAATGAGGTGTCCTCTGGATGGAATTCAACTTACACTGGAATGGAATGGCTGTCAGACTTGTAGAGAAGCTGATTTTTATAAAACTGTGCAGTGGTTTCAATTTTTACCAGAGCTGCATATTTAGTAGGCCCAGGGACATGAGCTATTGTTCGTAAGAGTCTGAACGTTGACTTGTTTTGGATTAGTTTGATATTTGTGAATTGTTGAATAGCTGCTGTTTACCTATTATAACCATCTCCTATAGTTTATTGTGTTGCTATCTTTGAAAGACACCATTTTTGCATATTTTTAAATTGATTCAATAAATGCTGAATTTTTAAAGAAACTCTCTGTCTCCTGCTGGAATATTCTCTGCTTCTACATATTGGACTTACCACTCAGTCTTTTTTTTGTGCGGGAAGGAATGAGATGTCCTGATGAACAGGTGAGCTGACTACCCCTTCTTTAAAGCTGAAAACTAGACTCATCAGAGACTATTACCTCACTCCAGTCCTCTATGGTCCAATCCTTATGGTATTTGGTAAACTTCAGCCTGGCTCTCCTTTGCTTCTCAATGATGAAAGGCTTTTTTCTACCTTTACATGACTTGAGCCCTGCCTCTAGGAACCTGTTACGAACTGTTCTTGCCATGCACATCACCCCAGCTGCCATTTGCCATTCCTTTTGTAGGTCACTGAATGTCATCCTGCAGTTTGAGTGAAATTCGAATAAGATGACGGTCATCCCGGTCAGTGGAGAGTAGTTTTTGCCCTCTGCCGGTCTGTAGCTTTGTTGTCCCCAATGTCTGCTGCTTGACCTTGTTGTAATGGACTGCCATCGTAGAAATTTTAAGGATGGAGGCAACCTGATGCTCACTGTTTCCTTTGGTAGTAAAGCCAGAATTGAGCCCTTCTTTTACTCACTCAAGACTTGTCTTTTGAACTCCTTTGGCATGGTTAAAAGTGATTTTTTAATTCCTATTACTTTTGGGATATTACTAGCACTTGTTTTGCCATCCACAAAAGGATTGTGAACACCAAAGCAGGGTTTTTTTTATACTTTCCTTAGATAAATAAAATTTGGTTCAGGTGATCACCTAATCAAAAGCACATTAAGAAAATGAGGTGTCCTCTGGATGGAATTCAACTTACACTGGAATGGAATGGCTGTCAGACTTGTAGAGAAGCTGATTTTTATAAAACTGTGCAGTGGTTTCAATTTTTACCAGAGCTGCATATTTAGTAGGCCCAGGGACATGAGCTATTGTTCGTAAGAGTCTGAACGTTGACTTGTTTTGGATTAGTTTGATATTTGTGAATTGTTGAATAGCTGCTGCTTACCTATTATAACCATCTCCTATAGTTTATTGTGTTGCTATCTTTGAAAGACAGCGATGCAGGGTAATTGAACAATTAGTTTTTGCTAATATGTTGATTATCTATTTTAACAGTCCATGTAGCTTGTTGACCTGCAAACCGTGAGGGGCAAACTTTACAGATTGATTGAATACTCAAACAATGAAAGTTGACCTAATCCCACCTTCCCCTTGGTCTGTGGATGATGGCCTGGAGGACAGATGTGTGTATGAAAAGGGACCCCTACACTTCTGCAGAGAGATGCTACAGAACAACAGCCAACGCACCATGGCTCCATCAAATGGAATACAGATTTTAGACTATACAGGATGACAGCTTACGGGACTATGGCCCCAGCTGGAGGAATACAGATCTGCTCCTTTGAACATCACTGAACTCATAGAAACATTAGGAGAAGCCAGGTTGGAACCATCTGGTCACTTGGCCCTATGCAAACATTCAGAGAAGCCAGATTGGGACCAACTGGTCACCTGGCCACGTACCTGAATGGAATGTCAGATTCTTAAGCTTGTCATTATCTTCTCTCTGTAGGTGCCCGGCTAAAGCGGGGTGTTAATGTTTGGGTTAGTTGGCCCTGGAAGCCCTGAAGTCACAGTTGATCTAATCACGGCGAGCCAGCAAAAGGGTGAGACTCTAGCTTGATTCATCTTCTGTACTGGCTGGGACTTAACTATATGCTATTGTCTGTTGGTGGTTCAATACAGTATGGCCACATGGTTGCACCCCCACCTTGTGTTGTCTGACCCTTTGGACTGTCTGGTTTTGTCACTACTGAGCTGATCGTGCCTTGTTCCACCTTGCTGGTAAGTAGAATCATAGTAGAAATAATGGACACTATAAAAAGTATAAAGGCCTCATTCAGACATCAGTGATTTTTCATATATGCATAAATGTTCCCAGGTGTCAGTGTTTTTCATCTGAATTTCCTCAGTGTTTGGTCAAAAGTTTAAATTTTATCCATGAGATTTTCATCAGAGATTTTTAATTATGGTAAAAGAAATTGCAAGGCTTCTCCTATTGATTGCAAATCATGGGCATACCATGAACACAGCTGCCTCTGTTTGCGGTTCATGATTTCACGAATTTTACAGACCCACAGACTTGTATAGGCATTTTTGATTTGTGACTCAAGAACATGTGAATAGCGTCACCTTAATTGTGATGTGTTCTGTCCATGAAAACCATGGACAGAACAACGGACGTCTGTATGAGGCTTAAGATGGATCGCCTACAACCAATGCTGGATCAAGATCATGAATTTTCTCAGGTGAAGTATGAAGTGGCTGAACAAAAAATCTCAAAGAATCATTTATCCTTCTCCCATTGAGGCAATTTTTCTATCTTTCGTTTTTCCCTTTCTTTCTTTAAACCCTTACCTCCGAACCTGTTTTCACCTTCCGGACTAGGCAAAGTTTTACAATTCTGACTATCGTCACTTTATTTTGTATTCACTCTTGAATGCTTCAACTTATCCCAGTGATTCTGTGATTGTTTTTCATGACACAGTGTACTTAATGTTAGCAGTAAATTTTGGCAGATATTTTTGCGTTTATTTGTGAAAATATCCGAATTTTGGCAAAAATGGTTATTTAATAACATTTACTACATGTCTACTTTACAGCATCATTTTTGAAACATTACTTTTTCTGTTAGGAAGTTAGAAGGGTTAATAGTTGATCTGCAATTTCTCACTTTGCCCAACAAAATTTACAAAACCAAATTTTGTAGGGAGCACATCAAATTTGAACTGATTTTGAGGTTCCTTTATGAAAGAAAATACCCAAAAATGACACCATTTTAAAAATTGCACCAATATAAGTGCTAAAAACAACAGTTAATTTATAAATCCTTCAGGTGATTCACAGAAAATAAAGCAATGCGGAAGGAAAAAGCTAAAATTTTACTTTTTCGTACAAAAATGTTAATTTGGTACCAAACTTTCACAAGGGTAACAGGAGATAAAGGACCATAGAGTTTGTTGTGCAATTTCTCCTGAGAACGCCGATAACCCATAGGTGGTGAAAAACTACTGTTTGGGGGCACAGTAGGACTCAGAATACACCATTTGATTTTTGGTAAGCAAAATTGGCTGTAATATATAGCGGACGCCATATCTAGAGATGAGCGGTTATTTCAATGTTCGGCTTGGATTACGATCGCCGAATTTGCAATATTCGTCGATTAATTAGTCGAATATTCGCCGAACATAACCGAATGCCATTCATTTCAATGGGAGGCAAAGACGAACGCATGCACAACACCTCATAACGGACCCAAATGCTGCCAAAACAAGAAAGTGGCCTTAATTCACCCACAGTACAAATGTTAGCATGGCCCTGCAGCAATCAGCCAGGCATGAGTTATCGGGGTCTGGGACAGCATTTACATCTTTCACTTACATGTCACAGTATGACAAGGTGGGTGAGGGATCGGTGTAGGCCTCCTTTTTTCGGAACCCTGATACCACATACAACATCTCTACCTGCTTTCATGCTGAGCCACACTCCGGTGCCACAAATATCAGTTTTGTCAGAAAAACGTAAGGAAAGTAACAAGGATAGTTGAGTCCAAGGAAGTGGAGTCCTGACGGTCTCGGAGGCCTACTGCTACAGGCAATACGCATGAAGGAGTCCCAACCAGGAGTGTACACATTTCCAAAAATTATTGACAGACAATACTACAGTGGCATCAATATCACCACAGTTGAAATAGTATAATAGGGACTGACAGGTCTTCCACTACATCCCATCCAGCAGATGGACACCAGACTAGGAGTGTTCACATTTTAAAAATGAGGTCCTGACACCACCAAGGAGGAATAAATGTCAAGAGAATAGAAATTGTGTAATTGGGACAGACACGTCTTCCACTACAGCTAACCCAGCAGATGTAGACCAACCATGACTTTTCACATTTCCACAAATTTGTGTAAGCATCAGCAGCAGCCACAGAAGCCACACTAAAGATATCACAAAGTGCAGTTACGTGACAATAATGCATAACACTAAAAAATGCAATATCAACTAGTCGGTTCAGTCTGGGGCGATTGGGGTGCAGAAGTCCTTAGAGATCCAGGAATTGTTCATCTTGATGAAAGTTTGGCAGTCTACACTTTCAGGGGACAGCAAGCTGCACTTATCCGTCAGGACACCACCAGCATCTCTGAAGATACGTTCTGAGAGAACGCTGGCTGCTGGGCATGATAAAACCTCCAAAGCATGTGAGGCGAGCTCAGGCCACTTATTCATTTTGGAAGACCAAAATTGTGAAAAGGTACAATCCCTCCCTGATGGTATTGATATTCCGTTCTAGATACTCCTGCACCATCCACTCCATTAGTTCACCACATGTAAGACTTGGACTCTGTTGTGCTGGTGCATGAGCTGGTCTAAAAAAAAAAAGTGTCAAAGGACTCACAGAAATTGCTTCTTCCACTTCCACAACTGCTGCTGCAGCTAATGTTTTGGCATTGATGAATTGCCGGATGTTGGAAGTCTAGAGCTGTGATGCAAACTGTGTGCATCACTGCTGTCTTGGGGAAAAGCTCTCTTAAGGTTGTGTAAAATCGCGTTTTGATGGGAATTGGCAGGTAGCTTTCCAGGATGGGAAGCATCTGGTATAATTTGGTTTTATAACATGGATCTAACAGCGTGGCAACCCAGTAGTCAGCAGTATTCCTAATCATAACTATACGCGGATCATGTTGCAGATAGTGCAGCAAGAAGGCACTCTGTCAGGCTCTACCATGAGGTCCTAGGCCATGCTGTGTTGGTGGCTGGGTAACAATGATGTTTGCTTTCTCCATCCCCTCCTCCCAACCACGAACAACAGAGAGGGGAGGATTATCCTCTTCATCTGACATTTGCTCACCCATCACCTCTTCCTCCTCCGTTTGTTCCTTGGATCTTGCACCTTTGATAACAGTTTGTCTGTCATCAACAGCCCTGCCTCGATAGCAGTAATCCACCATCCCTTGGCACCCACCTGTGTGACGACAGTCAGGAACTTAGAGACAATGTTATCCCTTCCGCATCCTCCTATGCTTCCTCTCCTTCTGGGTCCACCATCTCCTCCCTCAGGCTATTCAAAGTCTGCTACAGCATATAGATGACTAGAATAGTGATGCTGATGACGATATTGTCAGCGCTTGCTATCTTAGTAGCCATTTTAAAACTGTGCAGAAGGGTGCAGAGGTCCTTACCCTGTGCCCACTCCATAAACGTGATAAGCACCATGTCCATACTGTGTTGTCCCAAGCTATAAAACATGACATACTGCGTCAGGCCTCGCTGCTGCTACAGTCGCTGCAATATGTGCAGAGGAGAATTCCACCGTGTCTGCATATCGCATAACAACCTGTTAACTGGCATGGACAAAGACCTCTGTATTTATGCATGTCGATGACCTGGGGGATGTAAAATGAGCACACATCTTGCGTGCTTTCTGAAACAGCTCACCCAGGCCAGGATAGTAGCGGAGAAAATGCACAACTCTGCTAAACTTGTCTCCCAGGAATTTATTTCCATGTTCTGTCACCTTGGGCTATGGAAGGAGATCCTCACTGATCAGGGGACTCCTTTCATGTCCAAGGTGACGAAGGAACTGTGCAGGCTCCTCAAGATAAAGCAGTTGAACACGTTGATGTACCACTCTCAGACCAATGGGTTATTTGAGCACTTTAGCAAAACCCTCAAATCCATGCTCAAGAAGATGGTTCCCAAGGAGGGAAGGGATTGGGACATGTTGTTGTAATACTTGATGTTCGCAATTTATGAGGCACCGTAGACTTCCATGGGGTTTTCACCCTTTGAGCTACTTTATGACAGGCATCCTAGGGGTTTGCTGGACGTAGCCAAAGAGACATAGGAGCAGGAACCTACACCACATAAGAGTGTTATTACGTGGCCAATATGCAGGACTGAATTGCAGTGGTCATGCCTATAGTAAAAAGCATTTGGATGTTAAGGCAGCGCAGGGCCACGTATATAACAAAAAGGCCATGGCTTGCTCCTTTAAAGTAGGAGATCGAGTGTTGGTTTTGGTGCCCATTACCAAAAGCAAACTTGTGGCCAAGTGGCAAAGGCCATATGAAGTTTGGAGAAAAGTGGGGCAAGTAAATTATCAAGCTTACCATCTCGGGAAAAGTAAACCGGATCAATTGTATCACGTCAATCTGTTGAAAGCATGGAAGAACCGGCAGTGCATGCTTATGGAAGTGACTCCAGACATGTCATCTGGGTACTCTCCGATTTTGGTCCAGAAGGAGGCTGAGAGAGGGGTAAAGGTAGGAGACACGCTCTCGAAATAGCAGCGGCGAGAGGAGCAGAAATTAGTACAAGGGAGTACGGATGTATTCTCAGGACTACCCGGTCGTACCTGTCACCCAGCATGACATTGTCATAGAGCCTCACGTAAGGGAATGAATAAAACCGTACCATGTGCCCGAGACCCGGAGACAAGCCATCGCGATTGAGGTAAAACAAATGCTTAAGCTGGGGGTAATTGAGGAGACCCGAAGTGAGTTGGCTAGTCCAACTGTACTGATCCTGAAGCTGGACAGATCCTTACAGTTCTGTAATGATTTCCATAAGTTGGATGAGGTGTCGAAGTTTGAATTTTACCCCCATGCCCCGGGTGGACGAGCTGATCAAGCAACTGGGCCAGGCCCAGTACTTTTCCATGCTCAATCTGACCAAGAATTATTGGCAGGTGCCTGTCACAGAGTTGGCAAAGGAGGAGGCTGCCTTCATAACACAGGAATGTCTGTACCACAATGTCGTCCTGCCCTTTGGACTTCATGGGGCCCCAGCCATGTTTCAGAGGTTGATGGACATAGTGTTTAAACAGATGGGGGAGATGTGAGGCAGTGAGTGGGACCATATGTGAGGGTTGATATGTATCCCCCAGGATGCGGATGGAGTCATATTAGACTAGCTGGAGTGCCTTTTGGTCACAGCACAGCAGGACGCCTGTGAGTCTCAAGGCAAAATAAAAGTTAATGTGGGCCTGGTCAAGCATTGTTCAGCAAAACCCGTTATGGGCTTTTATTTTTGAAGTGGACTAAAGGATGGTAGTGTGGCTGTCCTCTTCCTCCAGGCCGGGTCTTACAAGTGGCCCATGGCTACAGGTTCCACTTTAAAAACTCTACAGCAAAGGGTTTGGGTGTGTCAGTGTTTGTTTGCAAGTGGCAGAGCAGGAGGCTCTGCAGTGTCCAGCCTGTGGGAGGTAACAGAGCCAAGAGAAGCGAACACCTGGCACCCTGCAGCATTATACGGTGGTGCAGTTGCCCTTGGCAACCGGTCTCGTATACGGACTGTTGTGATGCCCCGGCTGCGATCTGGAGGATACTGTGTGCTGTTCATTGTGTGAGTTGCATAGACATTAAACAAGTTAGCTGTGAACTTTCCTGTGGTCCCTGCACCCACTCCGCTGCACTACACTAGGAACAGATTAATTTTTTGGTGGCGTCTGGATCGGGCCTCTATAACACACTAGATGCTACAAACTGAACTTTGTATGACACATTTAGCAACTGAAAAAATGTTTTGGTTACGTGTGTGAGATCTACAGACAGCTTAATTTCAACCTAACAAAATGACAAAGTGTGATACCGCGGGCTGCCTATCATTTTGCAACTGAAAAATTCTAAATTTTTTAAAAATATGTATTAGGTCTGCAGACAGTTTCGTATCACCACAGCACTAAATGGGGTGGGGGTGGGATACAACAGGCTGTGTCACATTTAGCTATTGAAACAGCATGCATGGAGAACAATAGAAGCAGTGCACAACACACTTGTAGGATATGTACCCTGATAGCTTTGTCTGTGGCCAAAAAAACAAAACTGCTGGAAGGTGCATTTAGCAGCCACACTGGACACTAACTAGCTACACCATCAGACTGATATGCAACCGCCTACCTAACTAGCTAAAATCTTGCTGCTCACAGTGCCAGTGTCAGGAGCAGCCTCAATGTGCTGTTATACTGTCAAAATGGCGCTAAAACAAGATGTCCATTCTTTATATGGAGAGCATAGCTCCCAACCGTCCCAATTCTCGTGGGACAGTCCCGTTTTTGACACCCCCTACCTGCGTCCTGCCCGGGACGCTGTTTTTCCCACATTGCCCTGAGCCGCCACGCCCCCCATGCGCCAACCCCATCCTCGCCATCCCAGAGACCCACCGCAGCCTGCAATGATGTTCTGGACCTGTACAGGACCTGTCATGAGGTCACTTGAGGGGAGGAGTCAAGAGTCACATGATATCTGGAGTGAAGACACTACAGATGCAGGAGAGGAGCGACTACAGGACCTGTGAGGAGGTCACAGGAGGGGAGGAGTCAGGGGTCACATGATCAGGGGCCTCTGTGTCTGCAGGACTCTGCTGTGCTGGCTGTCATGGTGCTGGATGAAGGGAAGTTTCTGTGTGGGGTCAGGAGGGGTTTACAGTGTGGATGTAGCAGAGCTGTGTGTACGAGGTGTATGGAGCAGAGCCGCATGTGTACGAGGTGTACTGAGCGGAGCCGCATGTGTACGAGGTATACGGAGCCACGTGTGTATGAGGTGTATGGAGCAGAGCCACGTGTGTACGGAGCGGAGCCGTGTGTGTACGAGGTGTTCAGAGTGGAGCCGCGTGTGTACAAGATGTACGGAGCAAAGCCATGTGTGTGCGAGGTGTACGGAGCGGAGCCACGTGTGTACAGAGCGGAGCCGTGTGTGTACGAGGTGTGCGGAGTGGACCCGCATGTGTATGGAGCGGAGCCACGTGTGTATGGAGCGGAGCAAAGCTGCGTGTTTACGAGGCGTACGGAGCGGAGCCGCGTGTACACGAGGTGCATTGAGCGAAGTCGTGTGTGTACGAGGTGTATGGAGCGGAGCGGTGCATGTACAAGGTGTACGGAGCCACGTGTGTATGAGGTGTACAGAGTGGAGCCACGTGTACGCGGCATGAACGAGGTGTACGGAGCGGAGTCGTGTGTGTGTTTGGTGTACGGAGCAGAGCCGCATATGTATGGGGTATGCGGAGCGGAGCCGTGTGTGTACGGAGTGGAGCCATATCTGTACGGGATGTAAGGAGCGGAGCCAAGTGTGTACGAGGCATACAAAGCAGGCTTTTCCCACGGACACAAGAGTACATGGCGGAGCCCCAAGGAGCACTTTAAAACTCGCACACAACGTTCCACCGGAAGTGATGTGCTGGAATCTGACCGGAAATTAGGTAATTTCATGAGGAGATTGTGATGGAACCAGGAATGCTTCTGATCTATAACCATGTCCTCCTCAGACAGCGTGGACAGCAGGATTGCCTTGGAATCGGGGATACATGTGAGCGGATCATGATATGCCCTGCATCGGGAGGCTCAGGTGGGCATTACAATGGGAGCCGGGCTGCTATAGTATCTTCATAGAATCTTTTATTTCTTTCTCTCTCTCTATTTCTTTCTCTCTGTTTCTTTCTCATTCTCTGTTCTGTCTTTCCCTCTCATTTTCTCGCTCTCTGCTCTTTCTTTCTCTCTCTAATCTTTCTTTTTTCTTTCTTTCCCTCTCTTTCTCTGTTCTTTCTTTACTTCTTTCTTTCCCCTCTTTCTCTCTCTTCGCTTTCTTTTTTTCTCTTTCTTTCTCTCTCTGTTCTTTCTTTCCCCTCTTTCTTTCGCTCTCCCTCTGTCTTCTCTCTTTTCTCTCTTTTTCTCTCTCTATTCTTTCTTTCCCCTCTTTCTTTCTCTCTCTGTTCTTTCTTTCCTTCCCCTCTTTTTCACTCTCCCTCTGTTCTTCTTTCTTTCCCCTCTTTCTCTCTCTGTTCTTTCTTTCCCCTTTTTTTCTCTCTTTTTCTTTCCTCTCTCTCTGTTCTTTATTTACTTCTTTCTTGCTCTGTTCTTTCTTTCCCTTCTTTCTTTCTTTCTCTCTCTGTTCTTTCCCTTCTTTCTTTCGCTCTCCCTCTGTTCTTTCTTTTTTCTCTCTCTATTCTTGGTTTCCCCTCTCTTTCTCTCTCTGTTCTTTCTTTCCCCTCTTTTTCGCTCTCCCTCTGTTCTTTTTTTCTGTCCCCTCTTTCTTTCTCTGTTTGTTCTCTCTCCCTCTGTTATTTTTTCTTTCGCCTCTTTCTCTGTTTTTCCTTTCTCTTTCGCTCTCTGTTCTTTATTTCTGTTCTCCCTCTGTTCTTTCTTTCATCTCTTTCTTTCTCTGTTCTTTTTTTCTGCCCCCTCTTTTTCTCTGTGTTCTTTCTGTTTTCTTTATTTTGCCTTTCTTTCGCTCTCTGTTCTTTCTTTTGCTCTCTGTTCTTTCTTTTGCTCTCTGTTTTCTTTCCCCTCTTTCTTTGTCTCTCTCTGTTCTTTCTTTCCCCTCTTTCTTTGTCTCTCTCTCCTTTCTTTGTTTTCTCTTTCTTTTCCTTAGTACCAGTCAGTGTGCCCACAGTACCAGGCACTGTGCCCATAATGCCAGCCACTGTGCCCTCAGTACCAGTCAGTGTGATCAGCAGTGCTAAATGGGTGCAGTTGGGCGTGGACATGGGTGTGACTAGTTGTGAAATGGGTGTGATCGTGGGCGTGGCCTAAAAGTTGCAGCAGTGCGCTGTGTGCGCTGCAGCTTTTGTCCCACTTTCCCTTCTTCAAAAGTTGGGAGGTATGTGGAGAGGGACATGTGATTCAGCAGCCAATGACACAAGCCATTGTGTCGGGAGATTGTGAATGTTTCCTGCAACCTGATTGGCTAGCCACAATGTGCACACAAAAAATTAGGGAAAAAAATTACTGTTTACAAGAATGCCACACCTATGAGCTCTGCAAACCCCCTCCTCTCAAACACATACCAAACGCTCATGATACAATACCATTATCGTTGCTAAAGTGCTGAAAATACTTTTGTGGCCACGCAAATATTTTTTCTGCACTTTTTACCGTGCCGAATTTATGTTTTGTGATCGTTTTCTGAACAACTACGCTCATCACTAGTCATATCGTGTTTGCAGAGGCCCCGATATGCCTTAAACAGTGGAGACCCCCACAAGTAACACCATTTTGGAAACTATACCTCTCAAGGAACTTATCTAGAGGTGTGGTGAGCACTGTAAACCCACAGGTGCGTCATAGAATTTTATAAAGTTGAGCTGTAAAAAAAAAAAAAATACACGTTTCATTTTCACAAGAAAAAACAGAAGAAAATTTACCATAGAATTTCTTGAGCAATTTCCCCTTAGTATGCTGATACCCCAATTGTGGTGGAGACTACTGTTTGAGCACATAGCAGGGCTTGGAAAGGAAAGAGCACCAACTTAATTCTGAATCTGAATTTTGGCTGGAATAGATTGCAGATGCCATGTCATATTTGACAAGCTCATAACATGCCAAAAACAGCAGAAATCCCCACAAGTGACCCCATTTTTGAAACTGCATCTCTTTAGGATCTCATCTAGGGGTGTAGGGAGCATTTTTAACCTTCAGGTGATTCACAGAATTGTTTAACATTAGGCTGAATAAATGGAAACTAACCATTTTTTCAACTAAAATGTTGCTTTGGCACCAAGTTTTTAATTTTCAAAAGACATAAATAGGAGAAAATGAATGGTACAATCTGTTAAGCAATTCCTCCTGGTACGTCAACATCCCATATGTGGTCATAGACTAATTTTGAGGCACAGTGTAAGGCTTAGAAAGGAAAAAGCACCATACTGGAGTTTAGATTTTACTGGAATGGATTGAGGGTGACATCTCCCATTGGCAGAGCACCTGGGGTGCCAGAACAGCAGAACCCCCATTAAGTGACCCCATTTTAAAAACTACACCTCTCAATGAGTTCATGTAAGGGTGCGGCGATCACATTGAGTTTGTCACAGAATTTTATACCGTTGCGCAGTGGCAAAAATTTACTGTGATTACATTTTTACCACAAAAAAATGTGTTTTAGCCCCAAATTTTGCATTTTTACATGGAAACCTAAGTAAAACTGGCACCAAAATTTGTGTCAATTTCTTCTGAACATAGAAATACCCCATATGTGTCTGTATAGTAATGCTTTGCTAGACTCAAAGGGAATGAGCGCTATTTGAATCTTGGAGAACAAAGCGTAGAATAGTTTGCAGAGTCCATATACAAAGCCAGAGGCGCAGAATCCCTTCTCTAGAGACCCCATTTTGGATATTACACTCCCTCTAGTAATTTGTATACAGGTTTAGTAACTATTTTGACTCCATGGATGTAGGTTGTTCTCACACCCACAGGTGAGGTATGGATCACATGGGCTGGTCACATGGTCATGACCTCACTGCAGGTCCTGAAGTAAAACAGGGGTACAGTCAGCACCCTCACCCATAGGTGAGGTAATATGGGTAGCCACACCCTCCCATCTCTCATAGCTACCCGCAACCCGGACCCAGGTGCACTAAACTACATCTTTAGTGCTCATGTACACTAGAGACAAAATACTCCGGGTTGCATCGCAGGGAGCATCCATCCCTGTGACATATACCTTCCATTAATGACGCAACCCCCAGTCACACCACAATATATATATATATATATTCCCACAATCAAAAAATAGCAGTGCTTTTGACGCAGGATATCTTCACTGCGTCGGAAGAGCTGTGTTCTAATCACACAGGTAAATTTGCATGTGTTCACTGAACAATGCAGATTTACCGCATCCAATACATATCTATTGTGAAAATATTGAGGAGACTAGCATTTCCGCCACAGAAATTAACATGCTATGTCTCATAAACCCACGCCATGAGTTTACGCAGAGTCAAATAGAAGCACAGTGGGCTTGGTATTTCTATAAATCCCATCCACTGTGCTCATACTGCACAATGCAGCGTTTTGAGTGCAGCGCACTTAAAAAACACTACTATTCCTGATCGTGGCCACATACCCGAAGAGGAAGGCCTCTCAAAATTCTTAATGTGGGAATCATAAACACCCTTAAAAAATTTAGAGCGAGGGTAGCATGATCACCCTGTTGATATGGTGGTGGTGATGAAGAAGGAGAAAGACAACACAAAACAAACAATCCTGAAATGTATGTTTGGGTGGGAATGGGTGCTTGGGAATGGATCATAAAAAAGGAACACTGTATTTGAGTTTATGTACCGCTGCGGTCATCCACTGGTGTTGAGAAGTTTGGGCTAATCCAGCCCTTGTTCATTTTAATAAAAGAGTCAGCCTGCCACCATTTTCAGTTGACAGACGGATGCGCCTATCAGTTATAATAATCCCGGGAGCACTAAAAACCTTCTCTGACAAAACGCTAGTGGCAGAGCAGGCCCTCCAAGTCGTAAAGAGACTGTTCATACCACATGTCTAGCCAATAGTTGCAAGGTACAGAGGAATCACGGAAGACGCTGATACTGTCGCAAGGTACTCCTTTAGCATCTTTCAAAACTTTACCCCACTTTTCAGAGTATTCCGCGCATCAGGGCTTTAGTTAGGGAAAATAATAAAATAAAAAAAATGTATATATTTCCATTGTCCCATTAGGGTTAGGGCTAGGGTTAGAGTTGGAGTTAGAATTGGGGGGTTTCCACTGTTTAGGCACATCAGAGGTGATCTCCAAACGCAACATTGCGTCTGATCTCAATTCCAGACAATTCTGCGTTGAAAAAGTCAAACAGTGCTCTTTCCCTTCCAAGCTCTGCCATGCACCCAAACAGTGGTTTACCTCCACATATGGGGTATCAGCCTACTCAGGACAAATTGCACAACAACTTTTGGGGTCCAATTTCTCCTGTTTTTGTGGAAAAAAATATGATTTTTTTTATGGTTCTATATTATAAACTTCTGTGAAGCACTTGGGGGTTCAAAGTGCTCACCACACATCTAGATACGTTCCTTGTGGGGTCTAGATTTCAAAATGGGGTCACTTGTGGGGGGTTTCCACTGTTCAGGCACATCACGGGCTCTCCAAACGCGACCGATCTCAATTCCAGCCAATTTTGCGTCAAATGGCGCTCCTTCCCTTCCGAGCTCTGCCATGCGCCCAAACAGTGATTTACCCCCCTATACGGGGTATCAGCGTACTCAGGAAAAATTTCACAATAACTTTTGGGGTCCTGTTTCCACTGTTTAGGCACATCAGGGGTTCTCCAAATGTGACATGTTGTCCGATCTCAATTTCAGCCAATTTTACGTTGAAAAAGTCAAACAGCACTCCTTCCCTTCTGAGCTCTGCCATGTGCTGAAACAGTGGCTCCCCCACACATATCAGGTATCAGTGTACTCAGGACAAATTGCACAATAACTTTTGTAGTCCATTTTCTCCTATTACCCTTGGTAAAATAAAAAAAATTGGACCTTAAGTAATTTTTTTGTGAAAAAAAGTTAAGTTCTTTTTTAATCATTCAAAAAATTCTAGTGAAGCACCTGAAGGGTTAATAAACTTATTGAATGTGGTTTTGAGTACCGTCAGGGGTGCACTTTTTAGAATTGTGTCACTTTTGGGCATTTTCTGTCATATACACTCACTGGCCACTTTATTAGGTACACCTGTCCAACTGTGTGTTAAGACTTAATTTCTAATCAGCCAATCACATGGCGGCAACTCAGTGCATTTAGGCATGTAGACATGGTCAAGACAATCTCCTGCAGTTCAAACCGAGCATCAGTATGGGGAAGAAAGGTGATTTGAGTGCCTTTGAACGTGGCATGATTGTTGGTGCCAGAAGGGCTGGTCTGAGAATTTCAGAAACTGCTGATCTACTGGGATTTTCACGCACAACCATCTCTAGGGTTTACAGAGAATGGTCCGAAAAAGAAAAAAAATCCAGTGAGCGGCAGTTCTGTGGCCGGAAATGCCTTGTTGATGCCAGAGGTCAGAGGAGAATGGGCATACTGGTTCGAGCTGATAGAAAGGCAACAGTGACTCAAATTGCCACCTGTTACAACCAAGGTAGGCAGAAGAGCATCTCTGAACGCACAGTGCGTCGAACTTTGAGGCAGATGGGCTACAGCAGCAGAAGACCACACTGGGTACCACTCCTCTCAGCTAAGAACAGGCATCTGATGGCTACTTTCAGCAGGATAATGCGCCATGTCATAAAGCTCGAATCATCTCAGATTGGTTTCTTGAACATGACAATGAGTTCACTGTACTCAAATGGCCTCCTCAGTCACCAGATCTCAATCCAATAGAGCATCTTTGGGATGTGGTGGAACGGGAGATTCGCATCAGGGATGTGCAGCCGACAAATCTGCGCCAACTGTGTGATGCCATCATGTCAATATGGTCCAAAATCTCTGAGGAATGCTTCCAGCACCTTGTTGAATCTCTGCCACGAAGAATTGAGGCAGTTCTGAAGGCAAAAGGGGGTCCAACCCGTTACTAGCATGGTGTACCTAATAAAGTGGCCAGTGAGTGTAGATCCCCCAAAGTGACTTCAAATGTGATGTGATAACACAAAACAGTTTAGCACAGCTATAAAGTGGTGGTGCAACAAGTAGGATCGTAGTTCGTAATCATATGAATATAGAAACTTGGCACACACAGTATGAATGATTTCCAGTGAAAAAATAATTTTTAATATACAGTACATACAGTATAAACGTTTCGGTCACATTGACCTTCATCACAGTACTATGTATTGTGCTGCTGTCATTTGCATAATGCTCAAATGTGATGTGGTCCCTAAAAAAATGGTGTTG
The DNA here is from genome assembly GCF_039654945.1 of Dendrobates tinctorius. NCBI lineage: Eukaryota > Metazoa > Chordata > Amphibia > Anura > Dendrobatidae > Dendrobates > Dendrobates tinctorius. The sequence continues at coordinate 8,399,020 of NW_027361822.1, forward strand.
TAAAAATGAGAAATCGCTGGTCAACTTTTAACCCTTATGACTCCCTAACAAAAAATTTTGGTTCCAAAATTGTGCTGATGTAAAGTAAACATGTGGGAAATGTTACTTAAGTTTTTTGTGTGCCACATCTCTGGGATTTAAGGGCATAAAAATTCAAAGTTGGAAAATTGTGAGATTTTCCAAATTTTCGCCAAATTTCCGTTTTTTTCACAAATAAACGCAAGTTATATGAACTAAGTTTTACCACGAACATAAAGTACAATATGTCATGAGAAAACTTTGTCATAATCACTGGGATCCATGGAAGCGTTCCAGAGATATTACCTCATAAAGGGACAGTGGTCAGAATTGTAAAAATTGGCCCGGTCATTAGCGTGTAAACCACCCTTGGGGGTAAAGGGGTTAAAACAGCTGTATTTTCAGGCTGTACTATGGAAGGGATCTACCTGTATTCTGCAGTGCCAACAAGCAAATGGAGAAAATAAACCATGTGCTCGATTGCCTTTAAATAAATCAGGATTAAGATGCAAAAAAAAAAATTTTCCTGGCCACTGATACCTGGGGCTATGTATATACTGCCATTTTCTGTTATAAGCAGCAAACAGTAATGGAATTGATCCTGTTGCTGTATGCAATAAAGTATGTCACATACAATGCCTTCCTTCCTAGCAGTGATATCTTTATACACACATACACTGCCTAGCACTGACATATATATATATATAAGCCACATACACTGCCTGCCTACCTATCACTGATATCGATATTATTATTATTATTATGCATTTATATAGCGCCATTTATTCCATGGCGCTGTACATGTGAAAAGGGAAAATATAGACAAGTATAGTAAACATGTGTAAGACAAGCGACACACAAGTACATAAGGAGAGGGGACCCTGCCCGCGAGGGCTCACAGTCTACAGGGTTGGGTGAGGATACAGTAGGAGAGGGTAGAGCAGGTCATGCTGTGGTTCAGTAGACCGAGGATCATTGCAGGCTGTAGGCTTGTCGGAACAGGTGGGTCTTCAGGTTCTTCTTGAAGGTTAATGATACCCCATAATTAGTTCTTAGAAGGACTGTTGGTTTAGCTGGATTTGTGGATTCAACATTGGTAGACCCACAGTAACTGACACTCCACTTATCCTGTCCCTATCTCTGCAGCAACTCTCCCTACACTGGTGATTCCGGAACTGACAGTGATGAGCAGGACAGCGCCAAGTCTGATACAGATCTGATAATGCTCTCTGGCCAGTCAATCACTGTAATGCCACAATCAACATGGCTGCGGCATTACAGTGCGTGGCAGACAATCCCTGCATGTTGATTGGTACTCTAAAGAATGCCAAACATGCTTCCGCCTAACAACCCTGGAAATGCTCGGCGCTCACCGAGATCACGAGCAAAGCGATGCTCGGGCGAGCACCGAGCATGCTCGCTCATCAATAATGCCTACTATAATTCACCACTACTGAGAAACACAGGCAGATATTTATCTAGCATGTAACACCAACACAGAGGCCAAATCAATTCTGCAGTAGGGCAATGATCACAAACATACAGCCAATGTCATTGAGAATGATCTTCAGCATTAAGAACAAGGAGTCCTGGAAGTGATGATACAGAGCCCTGTTCTCAACATCTTCAAGTCTGTCTGGGATTACATGAAGCAGTAGATCTGTGGTTTGTTCTCCAAGAGGTTTGCTAAAACTTCCTTGCTGAATTCCTTCAAAAATTGTAGTGTAACTAGACAAATTGAATCCGATTTGAAAACCAAGGTGGTCACCAAATATTGATGTGATTTAGATTTCTCTTTTATTCACTCACTTTCCATTTTGTTAATTGATAAACTACTAACATGTCTATTTTTGGAAGCTTCTTACTTTGTATCATTTTTCCACCCCTGCCTAAAACTTTTGCAGATTGCCATTTAAACATATTTCTACACAAGGAGGATATAAAGGTGTGTAAATTGGATTTTATTCGCTTTTCAATAAAAGATGTTTATTGGTAATTACTAGTGATGAGCGAATGTGCTCGCCACTACTCGTTACTCGCCCGAGTATCATGGTGCTCTGTGAGCACCAAGCATTTCCGGGATTACTTGGCGGGAACTCGGGTTTCCACCCAACTTTTTTGGTGGACTTTACAGACCCAATCACGATGCACGGATTATCTGCCAGGCAATGAAACAGCGCAGCCATCTTTGTTGTGGTTGTGCAGTGATTGGCTGGCCGCACAGCATCATCAGGGGTATAAGAGACAGGACAGGACGCCGCCTTGCTTGGCGCATTTAACTCTGGATTTAGATAGTGTAGGGAGAGCTGCTGCCGAGATAGGGTCAGAATTGGGGGATTTATTAGTCAGTGTGGGGTCTACCATTGTAAACTACTCAAATCCAGATAAACCAACAGTCCTTCTAAGGACTAATTCCAGAGAATATAGATTCCAGTGTTGGGCAGGCAGGGTAGCATACGTCACTCTATACAAATCAGTGCAGGGCCTGCAGGCACTGTGTGTATATAGATCATTGCATACATCGAGTCCATTCCCTTCCTGTGTTCTGGTGCTGCTGCTACCTGTAGGATATATTGGCCGTATATATCTAGCTCCAGGTGTAATTGGCAAACAGGCCACACAATTTTTCGGTGTGGTATCTGTGCCAGCTAATATTTGTGCGTGCTTAAAGTTTGGCCAGTTTATGGCAGTTTTCTTTTTTTGTCCTGGGTGTCACAGTACTGATATACAGCACTACTTAGCCCAAAAATAAAAAAAGAAACAGGGCACACATTTGTCGTAGTGGTATCGCCATGCCAGCTAATATCTGTGCGTGCTCAAAGTTTGCCCAGTTTAGGCCAAAACCTTGTATTTTTTTGCAGTCTGTTAATGTACTTATTAAATCTGAAAGGGAAAAAACATTTTTACCTAAAAGTCCAGATAGGTAAGAGTGTGGTTTTCAAGCGCACGTATCACATACAAGCATACAAGTTACCTCCCAAATCATACTTTTTCAGTGAACGTGTATAATATTCTAGTCCATTTACAATGGGCAAGGCACGTGCCAAGGGCCAGGGAAGTGGATGTGATGGTGCAGGCCGAGGCCGTGGGCAAACTGAAATTGGCCCACCAAAAACACCCACATCTTCTCGCTGGACCTTAGTGTCCGAAGTCCTAGGGGACAGTGGCAAGACAGCACTATTGAAGCCAGAGCAGTGTGAAGAGGTTGTTGGTTGGATAGCGGATAACACTTCCAGTTACTTATCCATCACCACCAGCACCCTGTCTTCAACACGGTCAAGTCAAAGTAGCAGTGAATCTAGACCGCATATGCCTTACCCTGATACTCCTTCCTCCCACCATGCTGAGTGCCCTGAGACAACTGATCCCACACTCGGACACTCCGAAGAGCTGTTCAGTTTTCCATTTGGAGATTCATGTCCCTCACCCGGTCCACTTGAAGCGGGGCAAGATGATATTCCATGTAGCGATGCACAAATCTTTGACCAGCCACGATCACAAGAGGTGGACGATGATGAGACACAATTGCAAGAAAGTCAGGAGGAGGACCAGGGTGGGGAAGTGGAAGATGAGGTGGTGGATGATATAGTAATAGACTCAACCTGGCAGGAGGACATGCAGAGCAAGAACAGCAGCACACAGGGGGAGTTAGGCATGGTACCCCTTCAGGCAGGAAGAAGCAGTGTGGTGGCTGCAGACACAAGGCGTGCAACCGTTCCACGCAACACCAACCTGAGGGAAGTTGCCAGTCCAACTGTTAGGTGTTCCCGAGTCTAGTTATTTTTTAAAGACTCTGACGATAACTCCAAACAGGCCATTTGCATCACCTGTCATGCCAGTATCAGCAGGGGTAGCAAAACTACCAGCCTTACCACCACCAGCATGATCAGGCACATGGCAACAAAGCACTCGACTTTCTGGGCCTAATGCCATGCTGCAGGAACAGTGTCTGCAGGTGACACCACAGATTCTTCCAGTGTTGTGCATGCAAGCCAATCCCCTGTCCACGGTGCATGCGAAGACAAATAGCAACATCATCAAGCATGTCCACGTCCTTGTCCCAGAGCAGCCTTCAGTTGTCCATACCCCAGTCATTGGAACATAAACAGAAATACGCAGCCAACGCTCCACAGGCCACGGTACTCCATTCTCATATTTCTCATCTGCTTGCGGTCGAAATTGCCTTTTTATGATCATGGAGATGGAAGCTTTCCACAACCTGATGGCAGCAGCCGTCCCAAGGTACTTGGTCCCCAGCCGCCACTATTTCTCCCGCTGTGTCATACTGGCATTACACAAGCACAAGACCCGCAACATTACCCGTGCCCTTAACATTACAGTTACTGGGAAAGTACACCTAACCACTGACACGTGGACAAGTGCTTGTGGCAAGGGACGGTACATCTCTCTGATGGCACACTGGGTTAACATAGTGGAAGCCGGGACCCAGTCAGTCCTTGGGATGGAACACATCCTCCCAACGCCAAGGATTGCGGGCCCTACATTAATCAGCATTGCCCCCACAGTGTACAGCTCCTGCACCTCCTCTTCAGCCTCCATCTCCGAAATGAGCACATCATTCACAAGCTGGAAGCACTGCAGCACTGCCAAATCAAAGCAGCAACAGGCTGTGCTGAAGCTATTTTGCTGAAGAGTTGTTGACAGCTCTGAAAGAGCATGCAGATGTGTGGCTGACACCACTGAATCTCCAGCCAGGCATGGCTGTGTGACAATGGCAGGAACCTGGTTGCGGCTTTGAGGCGAGGCAAACTGACACACGTACTATGCCTAGCCCATGTGCTGAACCTCGTTGTTCAACGTTTTCTAAAAAGCTATACGGAACTGCTGGTTAAAGTACACCGCCTGTGTGCCCATTTTAGAAAGTCAGCTAAAGCTTCAGCCGCCCTTACCGTGCTTCAGCAGAGATTGCAGCTTCTGGCTCATCGACTGGTGTGTGATGTCCCCACGCGTTGGAACTCTACACTGCATATGTTAGTAAGGATTTGTGAGCAAAAGCGGGCAGTTGTTGAATACCAGCATCAACAAGGCTGTCGTTTCTCAGGTTTGAATCCACACATAAGACCACAGGAGTGGACATGGATGTCAGACATATGTAGCATCCTCCAAAACATTGAGGAGTCGACCAAGATGGTGAGCGGCGATGATGCCATAATTAGCGTCACCATGCAGCTCATCTTTATTCTGAAAAGCTCTCTGCTCACAATGAAAGAGGAGGCATTGCAGGCGGAGCACGAGGATATGGATGAAAGAACCATACAGGGTGAGTACACAGCCCCCAGCCTGCGCATATTTATGACTTTAATGTGCGGTACCACGTGACCGCTGAAGCAGGAAGAGCAGCAGCGCCGAGAACATGGAACAAGAAGGGAGGCTGCACAGAGGAGCCAGGAGGGGGTGAGTATGATGGGGGAGCATAGTTTTTCTTTGTAACAGAGGCAGCGGCAGCAGCAACATGATGGGGCCACTCACTGTCCTCATTATCTGGGGCCACACACTGTGAAGCAAAACTGGAGCCATTCACTGTGCAACATTATCTGGGGCCCACTTACTGTGCAGCATTATCTGGGGCCACACACTGTGCAGCATTATCTGGGGCCACACACTGTGCAGCATTATCTGGGGCCCACTTACTGTGCAGCATTATCTGGGGCCACTCCCTGTGCAGCATTATCTGGGGCCACTCCCTGTGCAGCATTATCTGGGGCCACTCCCTGTGCAGCATTATCTGGGGCCACTCCCTGTGCAGCATTATCTGGGGCCACTCCCTGTGCAGCATTATCTGGGGCCACTCCCTGTGCAGCATTATCTGGGGCCACTCCCTGTGCAGCATTATCTGGGTCCACTCACTGTGCACCCTAGCCTTATGCGCGAGTCAATAAGTTTTCCCAGTTTTTTGTGACAAAATTAGGGGGAGGGGGGTCGGCTTATACACGAGTACATACGGTAATTTGTAAACTTTCTACTACATTCTGTACTTGAAAACGTTGTTTTCCTGTGCAAGTTCTCTGATGTAATCAAAGAGATGAGTTATTAAAACATTTACAACATAGAAAAAGTATGGACGTGCATAGGGATCACCACATAAAAGCCTTTATTATGAATGGCATTAGAAGACAAAAAAGACACAAATTTTAAAAACATTTAAAAAGCCAATAGGCCATTTACACGCAGATTAGTTGTGTCTATAATAGATTGCCACCTATCTACAAATAATCAATATATTACAGTTCACAGGATATCCAGCAAAGAAAAGCTTAAATACAAAATTGAAGTTTAGTTTATACTGACATAGAATGACAAGCAAAGGAATATGAACAATTTGTAATGCCAAGACACAAAAAAATAAAAATCAAATATTCCTCAATTATAATTAATAATCACTGAAGTGATATGCATGTCTGTGCACAAGGACTTATACTAAGCAGATAACCATGAAGATAATCAAATAGGGCAAAATAAGTATAACAAGGAACCTATGAATGAGGAAAAAGTAGAATGAGGAGAGAAAAGCCCACGCGTTTTGCCACACAAGCTGTAGCTTCCTCAGTGGTAAGAATGATAATGGTGTCAGATAATGTCCCTTATAAACACTTAAAGAAAATAGAATAATGAGGTAAATCATGTAATTACCAGGTGTAGGAGACAAAGGGAGTAAATCAGTGGGTTATATCAGACTTCGGAAATGTGTGATGCCCAACCTTGAACACAAGAGACCAAGTTGATTTAAGGTCGCCAACGTGCAGGTGTGAATACGTTATTTTGATAATCTACTTGAAACACTCATTGCGCATGCCCGAGCAAGAAGTGTCAATGAAGTTTATAGAGTTATAAATGCGCATGCGTGAACTAATTATCCGAAAGAGAAGGGCATGTGCAGGAAACCTGTTATAAATTGTTGAGAATCGGCGCATGCGTGCAAGAGTGATTATACAGAATATAAGAAAGTTCAGTTGATCTATAGCGCAAGTGATGAAAGTGCAATGCGAGACTGACAAAGTTATTCAAAGCAAAGGTGGGGGGCATACACGGAAGATCTCTGCACCACTAATGGTTTGTATGTAGACTGCGCATGTGGGAAAAGAGAAATCCTTACAATAATACATAGAATGTTCAATTAATCCATAGTGCGTGTGCCCAGATTGTGAACATTTATGTGAAGTATGATAGGTTTAAAGAGGAACACATCAGAGGACAATGAAAAATGAGAAATTTATACTGCAAGGGAGTATGTCCATACAAAATAGCTATATGGAACATTCAGTAGATCTAGAGCACATGCACACATGATACAATATTGGTGCAGTAGCAGATAAATGAGAGATAATAAATCAGGGGAGATATTATAAATACAGTATATATATAGCAAAGAGATGGAGTGAAGGGATTATTATATCTCTGAATAATCCAATATAGTTCAAAATAAATATATAAGGGGCATTATAATGGCATATAAATAGCATATAAATATAAGAAATATTATAGAAACAAAAATCTAATTTATCGAAGAAGGCCCAAATACAGAGATGTAATTGTGGAATATCAAGGTATGTGGATTGGATGTCATCCCTTTTTGGATAACTGGCATTTATTGGTAACTACATGCATCTCCTGATCATTCGCGAGTTGTAAATGACTTTCCCTTTCATCCGTAATGTATGACGTTACTTTCACTTTAAACAGATTTTGATCAACTTGTCAATAAAAAGAAAAATCCCTGCTTCCATGTGTGATTTATCTGATGTTAACGAAAATGTGATTTGTGAGTCAAACTTTCTGGACATCAGAATGACTCCCTCCCTATATGAGTTATCTGATGATGTACAAGACTATTTGTAAAACATTTTCTACATTCTGAACTTGAAAAATGTGTCGTTTACTCTGTATGGGTTTTCATATGTGAGCTAAGAGTGAAACTATCATTAAAATATTTCCCACATTTTTTACATGATAATGGCTTCTCTTTTTTGTGAATTCTCTGATGTGTAACCAACTGTGATTTCTTTCTAAAACATTTCCTACACTCTGGACATGAAAATTGTTTATCTCCTGTGTGAATTTTCTGATGTCTATCAACATCTGCTTTCTGAGTAAAACATTTCCCACATTCTGAGCATGAAAATGGTTTCTCCCCTGTGTGAATTCTCTGATGTCTAACCAGGTGTGATTTGCTTGGAAAAAGTTTACCACATTCTGAACATGAAAATGCCTGCTCCCGTGCATGAATTTTCTGATGATAAACAAGAGTTGCTTTCTGTGTAAAACGTTTCCCACAATCGGAACACGAAAATGGTTTCTCCCCTGTGTGAATTCTCTGATGTGTAACCAGGTGTGATTGTTTTGTAAAACATTTCCCACATTCTGGACATGAAAATGTTATATCAACAGAGTGAATTCTTTGATGTCTAACCAGGTTTGATTTGCATATAAAACATTTCCCACATTCTGAGCATGAAAATGGTTTCTCCCCAGTGTAACTGCTCTGGTGTAGAACAAGATTTCCTTTCTGAGTAAAGCATTTCACACATTCTGAACATGAAAATGGCTTCTCTCCAGTGTGAATTCTCTGATGACAAACAAGAGTACCTTTCTGTGTAAAATGTTTCCCACAATCAGAACATGAAAATGGTTTCTCCTTTGTGTGAATTCTCTTATGTTTAACAAGATCTCCTTTCTGAGTAAAACATTTCCCACATTCTGAACATGAAAACGGCTTCTCCCCTGTGTGAATTCTCTGATGACAAACAAGAGTACCTTTCTGTGTAAAATGTTTCCCACAATCAGAACATGAAAATGGTTTCTCCCCAGTGTGAATTCTTTTGTGTTTAACAAGATCTCCTTTCTTAGTAAAACATTTCCCACATTCTGAACATGAAAACTTTTTCTCTCCTTTGTAAGTCCTTTGATGTTGCATATCCTTTCTGTTATTTTTACTATGCTCAACAGTCTGTGATGGATCAGAAGACAGGGCTTGTTGAAAAGAATCAGTTGAAAGTGTTTCAATGTAAGGACTTGGACGAGGATCCGGGATAATGATCTGCTCTTCATATGAACCTGGTGTGACACCATGATCATCTGCTTTAAAATGTGAAGATAACAGATGTTCCTCTGAGCCTCTGTTACAGTCATCTGCCAAGAATAACATTTATTTTAATTTTATTTAATAACTAGCTGAAGAGCCCGGCGTTGCCTGGGCATAGTAACCAACTATGTAACAACTAGTAACTGTGGTTAGTTATAACAAATTATAATGATTATATTGCACATAAAAACATTTCACATCATATATTCAACACTACAGATTTGCAACACAAATTAACTAAACGATTACCCAAGTATTGATAGTATTTTATTTTCAACTCATTCAAGATTTTTGGTTTTTCCTTTCGGTACAAAGATGAACAGATTTTTGGCAGTTCCAGTTCTTGAACACACCACGTAAAGTTGACCATGAGAAAAGCATGGAGATTGTAAATCGATTCCCTACTACTTTCAAGGACTGTCCCTGAGCATTGTTAATGGACATTGCAAATAGCAGTTCAACTAGAAACTGGAGGCGTTTAAAATCAAAAAACAAAAATCAGATGGAATGAGTGGAATTCTTGGAGTGAAAATGTCCTCTCCTTTGGCACATCCTGTTTCTGAGCTGTGTATCTAACCCTATCCTGTATGATAATGTCTGCTGAGCTGTGTAACTAATCCTCTCCTGTGTTATACTTTGTGCTGAGCTGTGTGTCTAATCCTATCATGTGTTACTGACTGCTCAGCCGTGTATCCAATCCTATCCTGTGTGATACTGACTACTGAGCAGTGTATCTATATCTATTCCTATCCTGTGTGATACTGACTGCTGAGCTGTGTATCTATTCCTATCCTGTGTGATACTGACTGCTGAGCTGTGTATCTAATCCTATCCTGTGTGATACTGACTGCTGAGCCATGTGTCTAATCCTCTCCTGTGTGATACTGACTGCTGAGCTGTGTATCTAATCCTATCCTGTGTGATACTGACTGCTGAGCTGTGTATCTATTCCTATCCTGTGTGATACTGACTGCTGAGCCATGTGTCTAATCCTCTCCTGTGTGATACTGACTGCTGAGCTGTGTATCTAATCCTATCCTGTGTGATACTGACTGCTGAGCTGTGTATCTATTCCTATCCTGTGTGATACTGACTGCTGAGCCATGTGTCTAATCCTCTCCTGTGTGATACTGACTGCTGAGCTGTGTATCTAATCCTATCCTGTGTGATACTGGGCTCCCCCTGCAGTCTGTGTCAGAGGGTGGTCTTTGTTGGCACGGTAATAAATTGTGTTTTTTCCAGATTTACAAAAGGAAGATAACACCATAGAAATGATAAGAATAATAGGCCAAATTGTTTGGTGAATTGGAATGCGCAGGGTTAAAATTTCGCCTCACCACATAGCCTATGAGGCTCTCGGGGTCCAGATGTGTGACTGTGCAAAATTTTGTGGCTGTAGCTGCGATGGTGCAGATGCCAATCCCGGACATACACACATACACACTTTTTAACCATTATGTACCTAGGGGCAAAATTGTTTGGTGAACTGGAATGCACGGGGTTAAAATTTCGCCTCACCACATAGCCTATGAGGCTCTCGGGGTCCAGACTTGTGACTGTGCAAAATTTTGTGGCTGTAGCTGCGACGGTGCAGATGCCAATCCCGGACATACACACACACACACACACACACACACACACACACACATTCAGCTTTATATATTAGACAAGGAATACTATTCCTTACAATATTAGATATTTTAAAGCAATTCTATTGAAGCACTTCTATAAAATAGTTGGTAACATTTAATTGAGTAGGAGAAAGTTGACATTAGCAGATGGCAAAGCAGGAACTATGTTATTATTATGTTTAGTCACCAGGTTGTGCACTTTCAATAGTTCACTTCTCTGTAGCTTTGTCATAGGTTCAGATTTCTTTGTGCCCATCAGCAACCTTTCCTAGTAAAACGTATAGTAAAGACTCATGGAGGCGCCTGTAAATCAGTAATAACAGGTGTCTGATGACAGCATTTATTCTTAATAGTGCCAGACATACAGCTCTGGCAAAAATTAAGAGACCCCTTTCAAATTTTCAGTTTGTCTGATTTTTCGCTTTATAGGAATATTTTTGAGTAAAATGTAAATTGCTCTTTTATTCTATAAACCACTAACAACATGTCTTTGAATTTCCAAACATTAAATTTTGCATTTATTTTCAGAAAATGAGAAATGTTCAAAATAACAAAAAATGCAGTGCTTGCAGACCTCAAATAATGGTAAGAAATCAAGTTCATAATGATTTAGAAAGTCATAGTTACTCACCGGTTAATGGTATTTTTCGGAGTCCATGACAGCACCACCTGAGAGAGGGGATCCGCCCTTTAGGAACAGGAAACCTACAGATACAAAAGGGTGGCACCTCTCCCACGCATCAGTTGGATTACAGAGCACAAGAGGACTTCCAAGGTTAATGCATGATTTATGTACAGTATTCTTATTATTATTATAAACGTTTGTCACCATTGGGCATATACAAGAGGAAGACGTGCACACCCAAACTAAACTAAAGGGAGGGAATATACGGGTGCTGTCATGGACTCCGAAAAATACCGTTAACCGGTGAGTAACTAAGACTTTATCGGTCGTCCATGACAGCACCACCTGAGAGAATTACAGAGAGTAAAACTATTTAGGGAGGGACTACAGCCTGCAGTACCCTTATACCAAAAGAGAGGTCTGTGGAAGCACCCAAGTCTAGCCTATAATGACTATAAAAGGTGCTCGGAGAGGACCAAGTAGCCGCCTTACATATCTGGTCAATGGAGACTTCTGATCTTTCGGCCCACGAGGTCGCCATGGCCCTGGTGGAATGCGCCCTCAGCTTCCCGGGTGGCGACCTGCCCTTTGAGGTGTATGCTATTGAAATCGCCTCTCTAATCCATCTGGCTAGTGTATTTTTTGACGCTCTGCAACCTTTCCTAGGGCCTTGATGGGAGATAAACAGGGCATTATCTTTCTTCCAAGGGTCGGTGACTGCCAGATATTCTATGAGGCATCTCCTAACATCCAGGGTGTGTAGTTTCTCTTCCTTCTCGTTAGCTGGATTAGGGAGGAAGGATGGGAGGACTATTTCCTGTGTCCTATGAAAGCTAGAAACTACCTTAGGTAAGTACGCTGGATCAGGTCTAAGTATTACCCTATCCTCTTTGAACTGTAAATAAGGAGGACGCCTAGATAATGCCTGGATATCGCTTACTCTGCGAGCTGATGTTAGAGCTACCAGGAAGGCTATTTTGAGGGACAGGTTTTTTATGGAAGCCGATGAGATAGGTTCGAATGGGGTTTCCGTCATAGCAGTGAGGACTAGGTTCAAGTCCCATGGCATGAATCTATCCTTCACTATTGGTCTGGTTCTGCCTGCCGCCTTAATGAACCTGCTGACCCAGTAATTACCAGCGATGTTGCAGCTAAAAAGGGCCCCCAAGGCTGATACTTGTACTTTGAGGGTACTGGTGGAAAGCCCCATGTCCAGACCTTTCTGTAGAAACTCTAATATTTGAATTATAGGTGCTGAATCCCCAGCGACTACTCCTGAGTTTTGAAGGAATTTTTTCCAAATTCTAACAAATTTTCGTGGTAATGATTTTTCTACTTTTAAGTAGGGTGTTAATTAGGTCTGGGGAGAAGCCTTTCTCTTCTAGCAGTGACCGTTCAAACTCCACGCCGTCAGATGTAGGCCAGCCACCTGAGGATGGAAGACTGGGCCCTGGGATAGGAGATCCGGGATGTCCGGAAGAACCCAAGGATCGGATACCAACATGGTCCTGAGACAAGAGAACCATGCCCTCCTGGGCCAAAATGGAGCGATAACTATAACCCTCGCTCTGTCTTTTCTGATCTTCCTCATCACCAGGGGTAGTAGAGACAGAGGAGGGAAGGCGTAGGCTAGCCTGAAGTCCCACTTTATCAGAAAGGCATCTACCGCCAGAGGATTCTCTCTGGGATTTAGGGAGCAGAATTGTCTCAATTTTTTGTTCTCCTTGGTGGCGAAGAGATCTACCTCTGGATGTCCCCACTTTTGTACAATCAGGTTGAATATGGAGGTGTTTAGGGACCATTCTCCTTGCTTTAGCTGATTGCGGCTTAAAAAGTCTGCCGTGACGTTGTCCTTCCCCTTTATATGTAGAGCTGTTAAAGATAGAAAATGCTGCTCTGCTAGTTGGAACAACCGCTCTGCTACAATCATCAGGGGTCTGGAACGGGTCCCGCCTTGGTGATGGATATACGCCACGGTGACCTGATTGTCGGAGAACACTCGCACGTGATGGCCCTGTAAATACACAAGGAGCTTTTTAGCCGCCTGTTCTACTGCTGTCAATTCTTTTAGGTTAGACGACATTCCTAACTGATGATGTTCCCATTGGTCCTGGACTAGCATTTCACCCATATGAACCCCCCAACCGGAAGGGCTAGCATCCGTGGTCACTATGCGGGTTATGTTATACTCCCAGGGTACCCCTTTAGATAAATTATCCTTGTCTAGCCACCACTCTAGGGACTCTGTGTTACGGGACAAGGTTAGCTGGCCCTCCAAGTAACCCCCAAGGATTTTTTGATGTAATAAAACCTCGCTCTGTAGTTTCCTTGCATGAAACTGGGCCCACTGGACTGCCGGGATACAGGCCGAAAGAGAGCCTAGAAGGGACATGGCTTTCCTGAGGGACATAGTGGGGTTATTGGAGGCGTTCAGGACCTGGTAGTGGAGGCGAACAAGCTTCTCCGGAGGCAGACGGCATTCCTGTTTCTCAGAATCTACGATTAGGCCCAAGAATTGTTGGACTCTCATCGGTTGCAACCGAGATTTTTTTATGTTCAGCAACCATCCTAGCCGCTCTAGGGCAGACATTGCCCTTTGTAGCTGTTCCAAACAATGAATCGCCGTTTTGCCTACGATAAGAAAATCGTCCAGGTAGGGGACCACCAGAATGTCTGACTCACGTAGATGGGCCATGACCTCCGCTATCACTTTAGTAAATACTCGGGGGGCGACTGCCACCCCAAAGGGAAGGGCCGCATATTGGAAATGTCGAACTGACCCATCTAACTGAACCGCCACTCTGAGAAAACGCTGATGAGCTGCATGGATGGGTATATGGTAGTAGGCGTCTTTTAAATCTAACACCACCATAAAGCAGTTTTGGAACAGCAATTTTATTGTGGATTTAATTGTTTCCATTTTAAACGGACGTATGACCAGAAACTTGTTGAGGGCCTTAAGGTTTATTATAGTCCTAAAGGAGCTGTCTGGCTTGCGGACCAGGAACAGAGGGGAGTAGAAACCCTTCCCCCATTCTCCCTCTGGGACCTCTGTTAGGACTTTCTTGCCGCACAGGTCATGAACCTCGGCCTCCAGGGCAGCTTGTTCTGAAGTAGAAGACCTGAGTGGGGTGATTTTAAATCGATCATGGGGGATCCTAGAGAATTCTAGTCACAGTCCCACAGCTATTACCCCCAGTATCCAGATGCTATTAGAGATCAACGACCAGGTTGGGTAGAAGGCAGCTAGTCTCCCTCCTACCGGGGCAACTAGTCATTGGGGCGGCTTTTCTGAGTCACGAGCTGGACCTTCCTGGCGCCCCCCTCCTCCAAACTTGAATCCTGTACCTTTCCTTCTTTTCTCATCCCATCTGCCCTGATCTCTGGATGGCCTTCTACGGAAATATCCTTTCCTGGTAAAGGGACGTCTATAAGAAGGATTCGGCAGACTGGGAAATTTCTTTTTGTCATCCCCAGCTTTTTCTAATAATTCGTCCAGGACGGGGCCGAATAGATACTCCCCCTCGCAAGGAATGGAGCAGAGATGGGATCGGGCCTGAATATCTCCCGGCCAGCATTTTAACCAGAGCGCTCTCCGCGCTGCATTAGATAGACCCGCGGCTCTAGCCGCCATCCTTGCAGAGTCTGCTGAAGCATCGGCTAAAAACGCAGCGGCATTCCATTCTGGATGATAGGCAGATTTTTTCGAATGGATGCTCTTGAGGCTCCGTCTTTTAGCTCGGAATCCAGTTGATCTAGCCAGACCATCATGGATCTGGCTGTACAGGTGGCAGCTATCGCTGGTCTTAGTGCGCCTGCTGACATTTCCCATGTTCCTTTTAGAAAAGAATCTGCTTTTTTATCTAGCGGATCTTTCAAGGAGGCCATATGGTCAAAGGGTATGGAGGATTTTTTGGACGCTTTGGCTACTACTGCGTCTAGTTTCGGGGCCTTATCCCATCTGCTTACTAATGGGTCATCAAAGGGGTATCTTCGCTTGAAAGCTGGTGGCATGGTGCCCCTTTTTTTAGGTCTTTTCCATTCTCGGTTTATAAGGCTCTGGACTTTATCATTTAATGGAAAAGCCCTGCGTTTTCTGGGGTCTAGACCCCCGAACATTATGTCCTGTGCTGAGAGTTCCCGTTTTGTGTCCGCTACCCCCATGGTGGACCTTATTGCCTTCACTAGTCTGTCCATTTGATCTAAGGGGAAGCAGAACCGGCTAGAGTCTTCATCCGAGGAAGACGACGAGGAGGCCGAGGAGTTATCGCCTTTCCTAGGGGTGACTGAGGCCTCCGAGCCTGAAACACTAGTCTCTCTTCTTCTAGACGGTTCCCCTTGAGATAAGACTTTCATCTCCGACCTGATTATCTCCCTCAGACTTGAATTGAAGTCAGGTGTCTCTTCCGCTACCTGCGTAAACGGGGGAGAGTATAAGGGCCTGACAATCTACCCCTGGACTCCCTGTCTCTATCAACCCCTACCGTCTGTCGTATGCATGGCTCACATAACTTTTTAGGGTGGCCATCTGGTAGGGGCAACTACAGAGGGCACATTCCCTGTGCTTCTGTTTTCCCGTAGCTTTCTTCCCCTGCGAAAAAACATAAGGGAACACTGCATCAGGGTACATTCACGGAGATCTCTTACCCATGCAGTTGAAGCAGGTACCGGATCACGGAGGGAGGCAGGGGGATCCTTTAGTCTGGAGGAACTTCCGCGGCTTTGGTCGCTTGTTCGTCTCTGTTTCTTTTGCTGGCCACTCGTATGTGGTTTTGTTGTGGCCTGTTTCTGCGGGCGCTCCTGCTCCTCGTCCTGCTGGTCTATGGGGGCTTCCGTCGTATCCATCGCTGGGCCCTTCGGAAGCACCCCCACAGCGTCCCCACCTGCCTTATATGGCCTCTTGGTGTCCGGGTCAGCAGGGATCTGGCCATGGCACCACCCACCCGGGATCCTCTTGTGACCTCCCCCCCATGCTCCGGCCCCCCCCACCTTCCCGAAGCCGCGCCCGTGACCCCCGGACAGGCGTGCACCCGCGGCGCGCATCGGAAGCCGGCCGGCACCCGACTTACGGTTTCGGCGTTCCCGGCTCCGCCCCTTCCGCCGCGTCACTTCCGCCGCTCACCGGAGCTTTGCGGGAGCGCGCACGAAGGAGCCGGCACGGCGCCCCCCGCCCGGAATGCCATGACCTCCGACCAGGCGCCGACGTCGACCGGGAGGACCGGACTCGGGGGAGCGCACCAGGAGGGCCCAGGGCATACTTACCCGGTGCTGGCGCTCTGGAGGCGGTGTCCACCGGACCCTCTGCTCCACCTGCTCCGTCCACTGCCGTGGTGACCTACCCGGCCCCACCGTGGCGCTTCCAGGGACCCCGCACTGACCGAGGTAGGAGACCCCCCCGCTACCTGGGTCGGTCAGCCGGCCTGGGAATCCATGACGACTCCATGACGGACGATCTGTAGGGAGTCCTGTCCTCTAGGAACAGGAAACCAACTGATGCGTGGGAGAGGTGCCACCCTTTTGTATCTGTAGGTTTCCTGTTCCTAAAGGGCGGATCCCCTCTCTCAGGTGGTGCTGTCATGGACGACCGATAAACAACAATACTAATGTTAACTCAAGAAGAGTTCGGAAATCAATATTTTGTGGAGGAATAACCATGATTTTTAATCACAGCTTTCATGCGTCTTGGCATGCTTTCCACCAGACTTTCACACTGCTTTTGGGTGACCTTGTGCCACTCCTGGTACAAAAATTTAAGAAGTTCTTCTTTGTTTGATGTCTTGTGACTATCCATCTTCCTCTTGATTACATTCCAGAGGTTTTCAATGGGGTTCAGGTCTGGAGATTGGACTGGCCATGACAGGGATTTGATGTGGTGGTCCTTCATCCGCACATTGATTGACCTAGCGGTGTGGCATGGCGCATTGTCCTGCTGGAAAAACCAGACCTCAGAGTTGGGGAACATTGCCTGAGCAGAAGGAATCAACTGTTTTTCCAGGATAACCTTGTACGCCGCTTGATTCATACGTCCTTCGCAAATATTATCCTGCCAATTCCAGCCTTGCTGAAGCATCCCCAGATCATCACTGATCCTCCACCAAATTTCACAGTGGGTGCAAGACACTGTGGCTTGTACGCCTCTCCAGGGCTCCGTCTAACCATTAGATGATCAGGTGTTAGGCATAGTTGAAAATTAGACTCATCAGAGAGGATTACCAAATACCGTAAGGATTGGACCATAGAAGACTGGAGTAAGGTAAACTTCAGCCAGGCTCTCCTTTGCTTCTCATTGATGAAATACTTTTTTCTTCCTTTACATGACTTAAGCCCTGCCTCTAGTAGCCTGTTACAAACTGTTCTTGCCATGCACATCACCCCAGCTGCCATTTGCCATTCCTGAAGAGGTACTGATACACTAGCTGCAAAAGAAATCACCCCCACCTAGGGACATTGCTAAAGCTGAGCGATTGCTAAGAGAGATCTGGGGAAATAAAACCCCCTCGTACAGTAACTGAATGCTCTAAAGTGAGCCTCTGCTCCACTAATAGGAGGTACAGTGCTCGTCAGAGATGTAAATGCTGCGACTCTTGAAGATACTTGTTATTTTTGGGAAGCACATCTCTATCTCTTTTGAAATGGTTTAAGAGACAATATAGTACCCATCGGGGGATGTGTAGACTTCAATTCCAGTGAGCTTGGCAAAATCTAGAGCCATTTACATACATCATCAATGCAAATCTGAAGCCCTATAACATGAATATCTAACATTAGACTAACCT
Source organism: Dendrobates tinctorius (assembly GCF_039654945.1). Taxonomy (NCBI): domain Eukaryota; kingdom Metazoa; phylum Chordata; class Amphibia; order Anura; family Dendrobatidae; genus Dendrobates; species Dendrobates tinctorius. The sequence goes on from NW_027361822.1 coordinate 8,417,170, forward strand.
TAGTAACATTGATGAAAATGAATTTCTATCCATGCTGAAATCTGCATGCACCGGAGTTAATAGAGACCCTGAGGAGGAGGAGTGAGATCTCCATCTGGTGGTGAAAAAATACAAGACAGCGAGAAACTGTCCATATAAATCAAAAGAAATTTCATTGTAAGAAACTAGTATCTGAGAGTCTTGAGACTCGAATCTTTGGTCTCAGTAGAGAGATATAGCTGACCAGCCTTTATTATCTGCTAAAGAGAGGACTATGGTCAAAATAGGACACTCGACTAGAACGAACAACCACAGTGGGGCACCATTAAATAAAAGCATGGAAAAATTTGTCACTAAGCAAGGTGGTTCAAAATAAGACTCACCACACCATAGATAAAATGAAAACCTGGCACTCAACTTAATGCTTGGTGAGGCAGTTTATTGTAGAACCAGAAAACGTTTCAGTCAATATAGACCTTCATCAGTTACGTGCTAGTATGTTTGAAAGTAACTTGAAGGAGGGCGCTTTTTATGTTATTCACTGATAACGCCAGTAATCAAATGGTCAGATGGCTGCTGTAACGCAGGATAATCTTAATAGTTGAAAATATCAGCACAGCCTGGTCCTCCTGGACGTGGGTAAACACCAATTTTTATTCCAGGACACCTTTTACTTACAGATCCGTGGCACCGCGATGGGCTCGAACGTAGCACCTCCGTATGCAAATTGTTACATGGCAGATTTCGAAGAAAACATCATCTACAAAAATGACTTATTCAAATCCAACGCTCTTCTGTGGAAACGCTATATCGATGATGTCTTTTGCATATGGGGGGCATGTTGGAGTCCCTTCTCTCCTTTATTGCAAAAAAAAGGGGGGAGACAAAAGCGCAATAGGGTCTTATCCACGTTACAAAGGACAGCATATCTTGAAATATGCTCACCTGGTTAGGATGAGATAAGAGCGTGTAGGTAGCGGCTGCAGCAGATCCACAGGTCTTCAGTGACCAGAAGAAATGATAAATCCAAAGGGAGTTCGTAGCTATATTCCGCGCTGCCGCTTTAGACAAATTGCAGGAGAATGCTGTATGATTGCAGTGGTTTTATTCTACGCGTTTCAGGGGTCTCATGCCCCCTTCATCAGGAAATACCACAAAATACATACAGGTATCACTGCCATAAATAGGTTTGGAAGGACGCTGGATTTAAAAAAAAAAAAAAAAAAATGAGCGCCGACAAGTCAGATGATGCCAATGAGAGAGAGCTGGGTGGTGACGTCAGCTGATCTAAGATGGCTGCGCGCTCAGAAGCAAAATAGGATGCATTGAAGTGTAATAAAGGGTTATAGAGTCAGGATGCACTGTTTTTCTGTGTGAAATTCATAGCGGTATAGGGGGGGAGACTATGAGGAATGTGTATACATCAGAATGTATTAATTATGTGATGCTGTTTTTATCCATATGATGGGTGATTATGTGTCACTATGTGGGGGAAGAGAATATATGTACATGAATACATGAGAGACATTATTACATATGGAAACAAGTGGGAAAGAGGATGAATGAATAAATACATCAAACAAGGATACTGAGGATGGATCCAAGAATAGAGAGGAATTTTCCATGGAAAGCATATAGTATAAGATGGGTGCAGTCCAACAGAGCCATAGGTGCAGATCACATCAATATAAGTGACTCTATAAAAAAGAGATAAAAGTTAGTCATGTTTGAAACGTAATCATAGTCAACATTCTTATGAGACAATGGTACAAAATTATTATACAAAAGATAATAAATCATAATCTCGGTTTAAACCTTTAGGTTCAAGTGTCTCAAGGGTGTGTATCCAAAAGGCCTCACGGCGTTTTAGAGTGGTGATCCTATTGCCACCTCATCTGGGTTGAGGGACATGTTCAATGACCTGGAACTGTAACTGGGAGATATTATGGCCAAAGGTGATGAAATGAGAAGGAATGGGAAGCAGAAGGTTCTTGCACCGAATGGTGGATTTATGTTTTGAGATCCTATCCCGAATGGCCTGGGTAGTCTCGCCAACATATAGTCGTCCACACGGACACTTTATAAGGTACACGACAAATGAGGCGTCGCATGTGAAAAATCCATTTATAGGGTAGCTTTTTCCTGTAAGGGGATGATGGAATTTATTGCCTTTAAGTACATTGCTGCACTGCATACAATGCAGACAGGGGAAAGTACCTGTCTTTGGTCTCTGTAGAAAACATTTTGTGTGTTTTGTGAATGGTAGTGCCTATGTCAGCTTTGACTAGGCTGTCTCTGATGTTTGGTGCTCTCCGAAAACAGGGTAGAAAAGGATGCTGGAATTCTGGTATGTCAGGGTGGGCGGTAGAGAGAAGATGCCAATTTTTCCTGATAGACTTGTGGATGATATAGGAGAAAGGATGAAAGGAATGGACAAACGGGATCCGGTTGGTGGGTCTATTTTGGGAGGAGGTTCTTTCAGACCTTGCTTCATCTAGTACTGAAGGGGGATAACCCCTTTCTGAAAATCGTGCAGACATCTCATTAAGCCGTACTGAACGGATAGTATTACAGAGACAATCCTGGAAACCCTATGAAATTGTGATCTTGGAATCGCATTCTTTGTGGATGAAGGGTGTAGACTCTGATAATGTAACAAACTGTTACGGTCTGTAGATTTAGTATATAGGTCAGAGGACAGTATGCCGTTAGGATCCTTGATGATCATGGTGTCCAGAAAATTCATCTTGTGTGAATCGTGACTAATTGTAAAAGAAATACCTGGCCAGGAGGAATTGAGTATATCAAAGAAGGAGAGAATGATAAATCCAAAGGGAGTTCGTAGCTATATTCTGCGCTGCCACTTTAGACAAATTCCAGGAGAATGCTGTATGATTGCAGTGGTTTTATTCTACACGTTTCAGGGGTCTCATGCCCCCTTCATCAGGAAATACCACAAAATACATACAGGTATCACAGACATAAATAGGTTTGGAAGGACGCTGGATTTCAAAAAAAAAAAAAAAAATGAGCGCCAACAAGTCAGATGATGCAGTGTCAAAGTTCAATGACATCACATGGTTAACAGTTCACCAAGGATATATTACAAAAGTATACGTATTTTAGAAGATTTTTTGATTAAATTTACATTTCCCAAAAGAGATAATAAAGTCAAATTTATGATTTTAACATGGAAAAAGACTGAAAGAAAAAAGAAAGAACCGAACATCTGCTCAGGTGGACATGAACCTGCAAAAAAGGGGGTTATTCCTGTTCAGAGGTGGATGCCTTACAAGAGGACTACCGTATGGAAGCAGCAAGCTACTTTTTCCTCAAGGAAAGCATTGCAATCTGTCAAAAAAAAAAAAAAAAGGAGGGGAGAAAATAAAAGCATAATTTTAATTCTTTACAAATAAAAAATATAATATAATTTTAGTTGAACGCTGAAAAAAATAAATAAATAAATATGAAGTTATTTTTAAGTAAAAAAAAGGGAAATGGGTTTAAAAGATGCTAGATGCAGCAACACACTAGAAACTGTACAGCAGCAGCTCAGAATGAGAACGCAGGACAAGCCGACAAAATAAATTCATTGCTTCATTGGTACAAGGATCGTGGGCAAATTTTATATTTAGCATGAGGCACATAAAAAAGGGTTAATATATCAAAGACAGCAACACACAGGAAGCTGTACAGGAGCCGACTACTGCTCAAAGTAAAAGCGCTGGACAAACCCGGCAAAGTGAATGAGTGACTTCATTAAAGATAAGATCACAGGCAGCTTTTGTGTTCAACGCGTGACACATAAGTCTTTCCACTGCACAGGAGAGGCAGTAACATTCTTGTACTGCTCACTAATCTCTATGGCTCAGCAGTATGTAGATAAAAGCTGAGTGAAGGAAGAACGAAGTATTGTCAGCTGGGGTCATTCTTTCATGTCTGAGGCTGAGTTCACACGTGGCGTTTTTTTTCGCGTTTCCGCGGCAGTTTTAACCGTGCGATTTTGCCGCGAAAACGCGAAAAATAAGCATCCCATGCATTCCTATGGGATTCCGCAATGCTGTGCTAATGCTGCGGTTTTTACCGCGGCGGAATCGCTTCGCGGTAAAAACCGCAGCATGCTCATTATTTTGCGGAATCGCGGCGATCCCGCACCCATAGGAATGCATTGTTCCGCTTATTTCCCGCATGTGGCTGTGCACACCATGCGGAAAGTAAGCAAAACAATTGCGGATGGTACCCACGGTCCGGAGGAGAGGAGACTGTCCTCCGGGCTTTGGGTACCATATCCCTGTAAAAAATAGAATTTAAAATAAAAAATATTGTTATTCTTACCCTCCGACGTCCCACGCAGCCTTCCCACCTCTCTTCACGCAGGCGTTCCCAGTAGTCCTTTGCAAAAATGCCCGCGATGGCGTCCGATCTCTCGGGATCGCGAAGTCTCGCGGTAATTCGCGCGACGTCATCGCGAATTACCGCGAGACGTCGCGTTCCCGCGAGAACTGACGTCATCGCGGGCATTTTCGCAAAGGACTACTGGGAACGCCTGCGCGGGACGTCGGAGGGTAAGAATAACAGTATTTTTTATTTTTTTTTTACATTCTATCTTTTACTACTGAAGCCGCATAAGCAGCCTCAGTAGTAAAAAGTTGGTCACACTCGTCAAACACTATGTTTGACGAGTGTGACCAACCTGTCAATCAGTTCTCCAAGCGATGCTACAGATCGCTTGGAAAACGCTAGCATTCTGCAAGCTAATTACGCTTGCAAAACGCTAGTTTTTCCGCGGGAAAATCGCGGGAATTTAAAATGCGATTTTCCCGCGGACTGGAATTTCGGAATTCTCGCGGTAATTTCCGCGAGAGTTCCGGTACGTGTGCACTTAGCCTAACTAGTAGAACTGGTAGTGCTTACCAGGCTTAATTAAAGAAGAAAAGAACTCTTCAGAATATGCAAATAACAGAGATAATGTTTAAGACAGGGGTGTGAAAGTGATTACTCCCAAGAGCAAAAGAAAAAAGGGGAACTAAACCGATACAAAGGGAGTTTCATTCCAAAGGAGGCTATGCAGGATTTTCATATATACAGTGGGGCAAAAAAGTATTTAGTCAGTCAGCAATAGTGCAAGTTCCACCACTTAAAAAGATGAGAGGCGTCTGTAATTTACATCATAGGTAGACCTCAACTATAGGAGACAAACTGAGAAAAAAAAAATCCAGAGAATCACATTGTCTGTTTTTTTTCATTTTATTTGCATATTATGGTGAAAAATAAGTATTTGGTCAGAAACAAAATTTAATCTCAATACTTTGTGATATATCCTTTGTTGGCAATGACAGAGGTCAAACTCCTCTGGATCATCCAAATGCTCTCTAGCAAACTTCAGACGGGCCCGGACATGTACAGGCTTAAGCAGTGGGACACGTCTGGCACTGCAGGATCTGAGTCCATGGTGGCGTAGTGTGTTACTTATGGTAGGCCTTGTTACATTGGTCCCAGCTCTCTGCAGTTCATTCACTAGGTCCCCCCACGTGGTTCTGAGATTTTTGCTCACCGTTCTTGTGATCATTCTGACCCCACGGGGTGGGATTTTGCGTGGAGCACCAGATCGAGGGAGATTATCAGTGGTCTTGTATGTCTTCCATTTTCTAATTATTGCTCCCACAGTTGATTTCTTCACTCCAAGCTGGTTGGCTATTGCAGATTCAGTCTTCCCAGCCTGGTGCAGGGCTACAATTTTGTTTCTGGTGTCCTTTGACAGCTCTTTGGTCTTCACCATAGTGGAGTTTGGAGTCAGACTGTTTGAGGGTGTGTACAGGTGTCTTTTTATACTGATAACAAGTTTAAACAGGTGCCATTACTACAGGTAATGAGTGGAGGAAAGAGGAGACTCTTAAAGAAGACGTTACAGGTCTGTGAGAGCCAGAAATCTTGATTGCTTGTTTCTGACCAAATACTTATTTTCCACCATAATATGCAAATAAAATGAAAAAAAACCAGACAATGTGATTTTCTGGATTTTTTTTTCTCAGTTTGTCTCCCATAGTTGAGGTCTACCTATGATGTAAATTACAGACGCCTCTCATCTTTTTAAGTGGTGGAACTTGCACTATTGCTGACTGACTAAATACTTTTTTGCCCCACTGTATAACTATTTTTTGGAGTTAACGCAAAAACTATATGTGAGCAAATCCATAAATATTTTAAAAATAGTTTAAAAAATATAAATAATAGAAATAGATGAATATGCATTAGACCAAGGAAGCACAGTATTGTGAAATTAATTATAAATATAAATATAAAACTGCATTAGTATAAAAATATAAAAATATAAAAACCACAAGGCGGGGACTGCATAATTAGGTGAAAATTATCAAAAAAGGGCAACTGTCACAAATAATACATATAAAATTTTAAATAGAAAAAAGAGAAATGATCGCAAAGATCTCAAAAACCATCTATACACATGGTCAATTTTTTTTTTTTTTTCTCCTTTTTCTTCCTCCTTCATAGGTTGCAGAGCATGTGAATATAGATATAAACAATTATTCCACTGTCTAGGTAAAAACCTCAGTTATTTCATTTAGACCCTGTGGTTTCAGACTCCCTAATTTGTAGATCCAATAGGCTTCCTTTCTATTTAATTTCGTAGATCTGTTCGGTGCACATTTAGGTATATGATCGATAGGGCTAATTTTTAATAATTTCGAATTCTTATTATGTACCAAGGCGTAATGTCTGGACAGCCCATGAGTAAGCAGGCCTTTTTTAATATGCCGATGGGAGTTCAATCTGAGATGTAGGGGTTGCGTGGTCCTCCCCACATATTGCTTACCACAGGGACATTCAATGACATAAATAACAAAGTCAGAGTTACAGTTTAGAACAAAAGGGATCATAAATTTCTCTTTAGTGGAAAATGAAATTATATAGTCAGCTTTATGATTTATATTAGAACAGCACAAGCAGTTCCTAGCGCCACATTTAAAGATTCCTTTGGTTGAATTCAGGGTATAACCACCAATGGGGCTAGCATGGGCTCTCAGGCGGCTAGGGGCAATTAAATCCTTGATTGTAGGGGCTCTACGGAATGTAATCCCGGGATTCCTAGGAAGAATATTGTTCAAAATGGGATAATTCAATAATATATGCCAATTCTTATGAAAAATTCTACGAATTTCATTATGTTCAATGGAGAATTGCGTTATAAAATTCAATGAAAAGTTTTTATCAGTAATTACTTGCTCTTTTGGCTCCAGTAATGCTCTCTGATTTACTTTGATAGAGTTTTTAAAGGCATTCTTAATTAAATGTGAAGGGTATTTTTGAGCAAAAAATCTTTTCTTTAAAATATTGGACTGATCTTTAAAGTCAGTATCCAATGAGCAGTTTTTTCTAAACCGGTGAAATTGATTATTTGGAATATTATTCAGCCATTTGTTGTAGTGCCCACTATTGAAATGAATGTAGCCATTGGTATCTACTTTTTTAAAAAATGTTTTGCTACATATTCTGTCTTCTTTGATAAAGAGGGTAATATCTAAAAAATTAATTAGAAGACTGTTATAAGCTGCTGTAAAAGAAAGATCCCAGTCGTTAGAATTTATTGTCTGAATAAAAGTTTCAACATTATTAGTAGAATTGTCCCAGATAAAAAATAGGTCATCAATGAATCTTTTATAAAAAATAATATTTTTGCTCCAATTTTCATTCAAGATAAAAAAAATTTCAAAAATCCCCATAAAAAGGTTAGCGAAAGTAGGTGCTACCTTCGAGCCCATTGCAGTCCCCTTAATTTGTTGAAAAAATGTTTTTTCAAAGGTAAAAAAATTATTTTTCAATATAAAATTAATACCTTTTAAAATAAAATCCTTTTGAGCCAAAGAAAGTCTAATATCAGATTTTAAAAAATGATGAAAACAATTTACACCTACATCATGTGAAATGTTAGAATAAAGTGCAGTCACATCCATAGTAATGAAAACATATTGCGGTTTCCAAGTGACTTCTTGGAGTAAATACAATAAATGAGTTGAGTCTCTGAGGTGACTTTTTAATTCAAATACGTGCGGTAACATGATCCTATCGATGTAATGGGCTAGATTAGAAGTTAAAGAGTTAATACCCGCAATTATCGGTCTGCCAGGGGGATTGTAAAGACCTTTGTGAACTTTAGGTAAGTGGTAAAAAAAAGGAATTCTTGGGTTTTTAATACTTAAAAACTTTTTTTCTTTATTATTAAAAATATTCTGGGAAAGACCCTCCATGATTAAAGCATTATAGGCTGTGATAGATTTAGAATAATCACTAAATGAGCTTTTGATGTAGTAGTCAGTATCAGATAAAATTCTATGAGCTTCATTAATGTAATCACATCGATTTTGGATTACAACCCCACCACCTTTATCAGCCTGTCTGATCACAATCAAACTGTTAAGAGAAAGGGATTTCAATGCTTGTTTCTCTTGCATATTAAGATTAGGTTTCTTCCTTTTACTAGTGCCTCTTCCTGTAATTTTTTCAAACTCTTTTTGTACAATATCGCTGAAGGCATTAATCTGATGACTTTTGTCCTCAAGGGGATAAAAATTAGATTTGTAAGGTACATCGAGATGAAAAAGATCATGAACATCTTCATCCATTTCTGCAGAATCATTTGTGGTTTTTTTAGCAAAATGTCTTTTGAGAGTTAATTTTCTGATAAAAATCTGTAGGTCCAGAAAGAGGTCAAAATCCTTCGATTTATTATTAGGGCAGAAGGATAATCCTTTGGAAAGAAGGGCTGTCTCACTACTAGTAAGGTCATAATCTGATAAATTAAAAATATTGAAAGTATGACCATCCTCACTATTTATTAGGGTAGTATTTTTCCTTTCTTTTTTTCTCCCACCTCTTGTTCCTCTAAAACATTTTTTCTTTTTCCTTTTGGAAGAAAGAACTGATTTACCTGAGGTGTGTTCTTTAGAGCACAGGGTAAAAAAGGCACGGTACCATTTTTGGAAACGTTAGAGTTATCCAGTATAATGGTATTACTAATTTGTGAGGAAGTAATAGCACTAATTGTGGGAATATTCACAATATCAAGCTCATTGGTATTGGAAGGTTGAGAGGGTAAAAGCATGCTTGGTGTAGTATCATGTACCCTCTCAACCTTCCAATACCAATGAGCTTGATATTGTGAATATTCCCACAATTAGTGCTATTACTTCCTCACAAATTAGTAATACCATTATACTGGATAACTCTAACGTTTCCAAAAATGGTACCGTGCCTTTTTTACCCTGTGCTCTAAAGAACACACCTCAGGTAAATCAGTTCTTTCTTCCAAAAGGAAAAAGAAAAAATGTTTTAGAGGAACAAGAGGTGGGAGAAAAAAAGAAAGGAAAAATACTACCCTAATAAATAGTGAGGATGGTCATACTTTCAATATTTTTAATTTATCAGATTATGACCTTACTAGTAGTGAGACAGCCCTTCTTTCCAAAGGATTATCCTTCTGCCCTAATAATAAATCGAAATCGAAGGATTTTGACCTCTTTCTGGACCTACAGATTTTTATCAGAAAATTAACTCTCAAAAGACATTTTGCTAAAAAAACCACAAATGACTCTGCAGAAATGGATGAAGATGTTCATGATCTTTTTCATCTCGATGTACCTTATAAATCTAATTTTTATGATCCCATTTTGAACAATATTCTTCCTAGGAATCCCGGGATTACATTCCGTAGAGCCCCTACAATCAAGGATTTAATTGCCCCTAGCCGCCTGAGAGCCCATGCTAGCCCCATTGGTGGTTATACCCTGAATTCAACCAAAGGAATCTTTAAATGTGGCGCTAGGAACTGCTTGTGCTGTTCTAATATAAATCATAAAGCTGACTATATAATTTCATTTTCCACTAAAGAGAAATTTATGATCCCTTTTGTTCTAAACTGTAACTCTGACTTTGTTATTTATGTCATTGAATGTCCATGTGGTAAGCAATATGTGGGGAGGACCACGCAACCCCTACATCTCAGATTGAACTCCCATCGGCATAATATTAAAAAAGGCCTGCTTACTCATGGGCTGTCCAGACATTACGCCTTGGTACATAATAAGAATTCGAAATTTTTAAAAATTAGCCCTATCGATCATATACCTAAATGTGCACCGAACAGATCTACGAAATTAAATAGAAAGGAAGCCTATTGGATCTACAAATTAGGGAGTCTGAAACCACAGGGTCTAAATGAAATAACTGAGGTTTTTACCTAGACAGTGGAATAATTGTTTATATCTATAATCACATGCTCTGCAACCTATGAAGGAGGAAGAAAAAGGAGAAAAAAAAAAAAAATTGACCATGTGTATAGATGGTTTTTGAGATCTTTGCGATCATTTCTCTTTTTTCTATTTAAAATTTTATATGTATTATTTGTGACAGATGCCCTTTTTTGATAATTTTCACCTAATTATGCAGTCCCCGCCTTGTGGTTTTTATATTTTTATACTAATGCAGTTTTATATTTATAATTAATTTCACAATACTGTGCTTCATTGGTTTAATGCATATTCATCTATTTCTATTATATTTATATTTTTTAAACTATTTTTAAAATATTTATGGATTTGCTCACAAATGGTTTTTGCGTTAACTCCAAAAAATAGTTATATATATGAAAATCCTGCATAGCCTCCTTTGGAATGAAACTCCCTTTGTATCGGTTTAGTTCCCCTTTTTTCTTTTGCTCTTGGGAGTAATCACTTTCACACCCCTGTCTTAAACATTATCTCTGTTATTTGCATATTCTGAAGAGTTCCTTTCTTCTTTAATTAAGCCCAGTAAGCACTTACCAGTTCTACTAGTTAGACATGAAAGAATGACCCCAGCTGATAATACTTCGTTCTTCCTTCACTCAGCTTTTATCTACATACTGCTGAGCCATAGAGATTAGTGAGCAGTACAAGAATGTTACTGCCTCTCCTGTGCAGTGGAAAGACTTATGTGTCACGCGTTGAACACAAAAGCTGCCTGTGATCTTATCTTTAATGAAGTCACTCATTCACTTTGCTGGTTTGTCCTGTGCTTTTACTTTGAGCAGTAGTCGGCTCCTGTACAGCTTCCTGTGTGTTGCTGTCTTTGATATATTAACCCTTTTTTATGTGCCTCATGCTAAATATAAAATTTGCCCACGATCCTTGTACCAATGAAGCAATGAATTTATTTTGTCGGCTTGTCCTGCGTTCTCATTCTGAGCTGCTTCTGTACAGTTTCTAGTGTGTTGCTGCATCTAGCATCTTTTAAACCCATTTCCCTTTTTTTTACTTAAAAATAACTTCATATTTATTTATTTTTTCAGCGTTCAACTAAAATTATATTATATTTTTTATTGGTAAAGAATTAAAATTATGCTTTTATTTTCTCCCCTCTTTTTTTTTTTTTCAGAAAGATTGTAATGCTTTCCTTGAGAAAAAGTAGCTTGCTGCTTCCATACGGTAGTCCTCTTGTAAGGCATCCACCTCTGAACAGGAATAACCTCGTTTTTTGCAGGTTCATGTCCACCTGAGCAGATGTTCGGTTCTTTTTTTCTTTCAGTCTTTCTCCATGTTAAAATCATAAATTTGACTTTATTATCTCTTTTGGGAAATGTAAATTTAATCAAAAAATCTTCTAAAATACGTATACTTTTGTAATATATCCTTGGTGAACTGTTAACCATGTGGTGTCATTGAACTTTGACACTGCATCATCTGACTTGTCGGCGCTCATTTTTTTTTTTTTTTTTTTTTTAAATCCAGCGTCCTTCCAAACCTATTTATGTCTGTGATACCTGTATGTATTTTGTGGTATTTCCTGATGAAGGGGGCATGAGACCCCTGAAACGCGTAGAATAAAACCACTGCAATCATACAGCATTCTCCTGGAATTTGTCTAAAGCGGCAGCGCAGAATATAGCTACGAACTCCCTTTGGATTTATCATTCTCTCCTTCTTTGATATACTCAATTCCTCCTGGCCAGGTATTTCTTTTACAATTAGTCACGATTCACACAAGATGAATTTTCTGGACACCATGATCATCAAGGATCCTAACGGCATACTGTCCTCTGACCTATATACTAAATCTACAGACCGTAACAGTTTGTTACATTATCAGAGTCTACACCCTTCATCCACAAAGAATGCGATTCCAAGATCACAATTTCATAGGGTTTCCAGGTTTGTCTCTGATAATACTATCCGTTCAGTACGGCTTAATGAGATGTCTGCACGATTTTCAGAAAGGGGTTATCCCCCTTCAGTACTAGATGAAGCAAGGTCTGAAAGAACCTCCTCCCAAAATAGACCCACCAACCGGATCCCGTTTGTCCATTCCTTTCATCCTTTCTCCTATATCATCCACATGTCTATCAGGAAAAATTAGCATCTTCTCTCTACCGCCCACCCTGACATACCAGAATTCCAGCATCCTTTTCTACCCTGTTTTCGGAGAGCACCAAACATCAGAGACAGCCAAGTCAAAGCTGACATAGGCACTACCATTCACAAAACACACAAAATGTTTTCTACAGAGACCAAAGACAGGTACTTTCCCCTGTCTGCATTGTATGCAGTGCAGCAATGTACTTAAAGGCAATAAATTCCATCATCCCCTTACAGGAAAAAGCTACCCTATAAATGGATTTTTCACATGCGACGCCTCATTTGTCGTGTACCTTATAAAGTGTCCGTGTGGACGACTATATGTTGGCGAGACTACCCAGGCCATTCGGGATAGGATCTCAAAACATAAATCCACCATTCGGTGCAAGAACCTTCTGCTTCCCATTCCTTCTCATTTCATCACCTTTGGCCATAATATCTCCCAGTTACAGTTCCAGGTCATTGAACATGTCCCTCAACCCAGACGAGGTGGCAATAGGATCACCACTCTAAAACGCCGTGAGGCCTTTTGGATACACACCCTTGAGACACTTGAACCTAAAGGTTTAAACCGAGATTATGATTTATTATCTTTTGTATAATAATTTTGTACCATTGTCTCATAAGAATGTTGACTATGATTACGTTTCAAACATGACTAACTTTTATCTCTTTTTTATAGAGTCACTTATATTGATGTGATCTGCACCTATGGCTCTGTTGGACTGCACCCATCTTATACTATATGCTTTCCATGGAAAATTCCTCTCTATTCTTGGATCCATCCTCAGTATCCTTGTTTGATGTATTTATTCATTCATCCTCTTTCCCACTTGTTTCCATATGTAATAATGTCTCTCATGTATTCATGTACATATTTCCCCCACATAGTGACACATAATCACCCATCATATGGATAAAAACAGTCTCACGCTCACCTCCCTGGCGCGTCCTCCGGCCTCTGTAGCCGCCGCTCGGACCGCTGCCGCCACAGCGCGTCCTGACCTTGCTTCGGGCCCTGCTCCTGCCGCCGCCACGCCGCCCGCCTCTGCTGCGTCCCCTGTTGCCATGACGCCGGCGGTCTCTGCTCTTCCCCCTGGCTCCACGCTGTCCAGGCACTTCCGGTCCTCTCGGCCCGCCCCCTCTGCTTCTCTCCAGGTACGCAGGCGCACGCCCCCCCTGTCCAGGCGTCCTATCCCTCGGATCCCAGACTCTGCCTCTCCCTTACCCGGAAGTCCTCCTGCATGCCCTATATCAGGCAGCCTCTCCCTAGGCTCACTGCCTGATTATCAATTGTGCTTCGCGCTCTGATATCGGGTACACGCTTCCTAGCGCTCTGTCTGTCTCTGTGCCTTGTACTCCTCCTGACTTCCCGCTAGTCTGCCTGTCAGTTACCCTCTCGTGTTCCTTTCCAGGTCTGCTCCCTTCCTGTCCTCGTCCTCCTGTTCCAGCTTCCCTTCTGCTTCATGTTCCAGCATTCCTCCTGGTGGTTACCTCCTTCCTCGCGGCAACAGTAGTCTCCCCTGTGGTCGTCTTCATTCCCACCAGTTCTCCTGTCCTCCCCCGGCCTACGTCATTCTCCGGTTGTCTCCGGGTATCAGCTTCTGCGGCGATAGTCTCCCTTGGGTCTGCCCCTTACACTCCCTGTATAGGGGGTGGTCCACCTGGTCAGCTCGCCTAGGGGAGGTTCGTCATCGCGGTCCTGAGGGTTCAGCTCCCGGAGGTTTCCAGCCTCACAGCATAACAAACAGCGTCACATAATTAATACATTCTGATGTATACACATTCCTCATAGTCTCCCCCCCATACCGCTATGAATTTCACACAGAAAAACAGTGCATCCTGACTCTATAACCCTTTATTACACTTCAATGCATCCTATTTTGCTTCTGAGCGCGCAGCCATCTTAGATCAGCTGACGTCACCACCCAGCTCTCTCTCATTGGCCCTACCCTCCTGTCCGTCAAGGCCATAGACCCGCCCTTCCTCCACTTAGGCTCAGCTCGCTTCTGTCTCCACTGACAAGTGGTGTTTACCCACGTCCAAGAGGACCAGGCTGCACTGATATTTTCAACTATTAAGGTAACTACCTCGTCATTTATAGCGACACTCACAACTTTGATCAACAGCATACTTTACCACTGTCTTATGTCATCCTACATGACGTTTACCTTACAGATTATCCTGCGTTACAGCAGCATTCTGACCATTTGATTACTGGTATGTACCATTCTGTAACACCACCTAATTGACCTTATGTATACACTCTAACAGCGCCAATCACTTCTTTTTAGGCGTTATCAGTGAACAACATAAAAAGCACCCTCCTTCAAGCTACTTTCAAACATACTAGCACGGTATGTCTTATCCTTTTCTCCTTCAATCTGAGCACCAAAGATATATTTTTTGGTCTCTGTTGTAGTATTTCTTGTACAATATTGTATATATCCACGACCGAATTGCATTCTATGTGATTTTTGTACATACTTTATTTATTTTTGCTTATTTATTTATTTTTTTTTCACACTTGTGAACTGATTAAGGTCTATATTGACTGAAACGTTTTCTGGTACTACAATAAACTGCCTCACCAAGCATAAAAAGGACAAGTGGTGTTTACCCACGTCCAGGAGGACCAGGCTGCGCTGATATTTTCAACTATTAAGATTATCCTGCGTTACAGCAGCATTCTGACCATTTGATTACTGGCATTATCAGTGAATAACATAAAAAGCGCCCGCCTTCAAGCTACTTTCAAACATACTAGCACGTAACTGATGAAGGTCTATATTGACCGAAACGTTTTCTGGTACTACAATAAACTGCCTCACCAAGCATTAAGTTGAGTGCCAGGTTTTCATTTTATCATATATGGTTTGGGAACCTAACTTGGCACCACTACAGTAGTGCAGACGGTGTTTTCTACTTCACCACACCATAGAGACCGTTGTGACGATCCAAACTTCGGGGAAGTAGAACCGGAATCCCCTGACCTGGAAGACTCAGACAAACCCATCTCTAGAGGCTTTATTAAAAATATTTTGTCTTCTGCCCTGGCCCCCCTTGCAAACGATCTCTCAGCGATTAAAAAAAAAAAAAGACATTCAACTTATCAGTAATAGGGTGGAGGAGCTGGAGGGAACACAGTCCAAACTAACCACCTACACTGGTGAACTAACAACAGGTTTCCAACTCCATGAAGATCATATCAATACTTTGTACATGACATTAAAAGACATAGAAAATAGGAACAGGCGGAATAACCTGAGAGTTCGTGGTATACCTGAAACATCTGATCGAGAAAATGTAACGGCTATCCTAACGGACCTATTTTTGCCAATATTAGATCCAAATCACGGGAAAATGTTGATAATGGAGAGAGCACACAGGGCGCTGAAACCTAAGCCAAAGCAAATGGATCCACCTAGGGACATAATTTGAAGACATTTTGGACTTCAATATGAAAGAAAAAATTCTTAAGGCGGCAAGATCAATGGAAACTTTGAATTATAAAGGTTCAGAAATTTGCATTTTCCAAGACCTCACCCCCTCAACTCTAACAAAAAGATATCTACTGAAACCCTTCACTGATATACTCAAAACTAGGCATTTTCTTTTTCAATGGCTTTTTCCATTTGGATTGCTCATCACAGCTAATGGCAGAAGATACACAGTTAAAACATCTTCAGATATTGCAAAGGTCTGTGAAGACCTTGATATTCAGCTCGATCAGATACCAGATCTAAGATCGGTCCATACCAACCTCCAGCCCACTGACCTCCCGACACAAGAACCTTGGAAGAAAGCAAGTAACTCGAGAGAATAAAGAAACAAGAAAAGACAAACAGGAGCTCAACGCCCCACCAACAACTGAACCCTAGAGGAAAAATGAATGCCTGTCAAATGCATAACAGTTTACTAAGGCGGATTTGAATTGACTTGCTCATTGGTAGAATAAGATGATAACATGTTAACTGTTTTTTCTTTTTGGCCCCTGCTGGGTACAACTCTGATAGACAAATGGTTAAAATAATTGAGTTAGGGTGTCAAGCCCATGTTGTTGTTAATCTGTTAACACTATTTCTTTTCTGTCACCTTTCCGTCTCTTGCCCACCCATTTTACCTGCCTCACATCCCTCGGCAGATTGTACCACAATGAAGACTAAGACCCAGCTCTACTTTGACTCGATATGGCTCACTATACAAAAGAAACGACCATAGCGTCATACAATGTTAGATGACTGAATGTACCGATCAAGAGAGTTCAGGTACTGGCACACATTAAGAAGCTAGGGATAGTGTTTCTGCAAGAGACGCACTTTACATAGGAAAAAGCCCCAAAGTTAGAGAAACACGATTATAACACCAGGTTCCACTCATTCTCATCCTCCAGGAAGTCGAGAGGAGTCGAAATCACAATTTCCAAGCGCTCACCATTTCTTTATTTAGATATGCTTAAAGACAAAGAGGGCAAATACATTTGTGTTAAAGGGAAGGTTGCACTTAAACTAGTAACAATAGGGAACATTTACACACCCAACACAAAACAAGATACAGTATATGGTTCAACAAAACGATGAGAGAAGTTTACCAATTTTTAGAAGGTGCTCTGATCTTGGGAGGACACTCCTCTGAAACCGGCATTAGACTCCTCAACGGGGAAATCCAGTGTCCCTAAAAATGCACTAGGGCGCATTCTTGCAACTTTACATTTAAATCAATTAATAGACAACTGGAAGTATCCGTACCCCAACGCGAAAGATTATACCCACTTCTGACAAGCAGTCATATAGCCGCATAGATTACCTCTTCATACCATTTCAGATGATCCCATGTTTGAAAGATGCGCAGATACTCCCGAAAGTTCATTCTGACCATCCTATATTAATAAATAACTGGTAATAGGACACAGACCTAAAAATAATACCTGGAGATTAAAGGAGATCCTATTATCTGAAAAGTCTTGTAGAGACAAGATAAAGGGAAAGATTAAAGTATATTTCGAGTTTAATGTGAGGGATAATATCCAATTTCCGACTATTTAGGAGGCCCACAAGGCTATAGTAAGATGGGAAATGATCTCCATGGCTTCATATAAGAATAAAACACAACAGTCAATCTTAAACTCCCTCTTTAAAAAGAGCCAAACATTGGAGCGAGACAATAGCCTCACATTGAATCCTGGTGTCCTAACTCTGCTGTCACAAAAGAGGCAGGCCCTGAAAGACCTGTTAAATAAAGATTCAGTAAAAATGTTTACAAAGTGGAAACAGAGTGTTCGCACATGGTGATAAAATGTCAAAGTTTATGGTCTCCTTGATTAAAAAAAATCAAAAAAAAAATCACTTATATACACACATTAAAAAGCCCAAATGGGACTAAGATCAAAAACCCGGAAGAAATAGCTTCAGCCTTTAGAGAGTATTATTTCTCCCTTTATAATATACGTCCCGATGAGAATGAAGACCAGCTGGAAAGAAGAAGGGTTGATATAAGGGGATTTTTAAAGACCATTGATCTACCAAAACTCTCTGAGGAACAACAACAATGTGAACTAAGAGGCCCCTTCACGATAAGCGATCTCCAGTCTGCCCTGTTGAGCTGGCCAATGGGCAAGAGCCCAGGCCCGGACGGCCTTCCAGCCTCCTATTATAAAACCTTTCAAGAGACTCTGAACCCTTATCTCCTGAGGCTATGTAATGAAGTGTTAAAGGGAGCGACCTTTCCGAAAAAAACACTGGAAGCGCATGTATCTTTAATCCATAAGGAAGGTGGGGATCCTGAGATATGCAGCAATTATAGCTCAATCCACGTTTCGACCAGTAATTGTCTGTCTCTAAACTTCACTGAAAAGATAAATATAAAATATAAAGTATGTGTGGCGCCCCTGAGGCTTCAGACGCCACAGAGGTACTGCACCTTCTCCTAAGGTGTGGTACCCCACCATCCAGGTAAGGAGGGAACTCCTAACCACACTCCACACCTGCACCCCACTCACAGGATAGTTCAGCAGGGACCCATCCATGCTCTATGCTGGAAAGGTAATAGAGTACCTTTTGTGGTCCCTGGCTTCGTAACACTAGAGGTGCTGGGGAGGTGGGTGGAGTTAGTATAAAAGAAGGGGAAAGTGTAGGACTGAGATCAGATTAGTCTGAGATGAGTTGAAGGTCTGTCTGCAGAAGAGGGCAGGCAGAGTAGGAAAGGACAGTCACTCAGTGAGGAGTGAGGATCCCTGGAAGAAGGGATGGAGGAAGTAGTGCTGCAGCTGCCTCAGTGACCTGAGCCAGCTGGCACGGGAAGGAAAGTTAGAAGAGACGTAGACCTGAAAGTATTAAGTTATGTACCGGTAACGGTATTTTTCGGAAGCCCATGACAGCACCACGAGAGGGGATCCGCCCTTCGGGAACAGGAAACCTACAGATACAAAGGGGCGGCACCTCTCCCACGCATCAGTTCGATTACAGAGCTTGAGAGGCTACCATGGTTAGTACACCGCATATACACAATATATACAACCTATCTATCCTATTTACAATTCTTTAAACCATCTCCCACATAAGGTGAACTCGCGAAAACAATCATCTAAAGGGGTGCACCCTTATACGTGAACAAGGGAGGGAACTAAGGGTGCTGTCATGGGCTTCCGAAAAATACTGTTACCGGTACGTAACTTAATACTTTATGCGGACTCCCATGACAGCACCACAAGAGAATTACAGAGATGTAAACTAATTTAGGGAGGGACTACAGCCTGCAGCACCCTTAGCCCGAAGGTGAGATCTGAGGAGGCACCCATGTCTAACCAATAGTGGTTAAAAAAGGTGGAAGGAGATGACCAGGTGGCCGCCTTACATATCTGGTCAATTGATACTCCCGATCTCTCTGCCCAGGATGATGCCATGGCACGAGTGGAATGCACCCTCAGGTTCTGTGGAGCCGGACTGCCACCTGCTGTGCAGGCAAGAGAGATAGCCTCCCTAATCCACCTCGCTAACGTGCGCTTGACAATCTATACCCTTTCCTGGGACCTTGGAAGGATAAACATAATGCGTTCTCCTTCCTCCAAGGATCTGTGGCTGCTAAATATTTAAGTAGGCATCTCTTAACATCTAGAGCCTGAAGTTTTTGTTCTTTAGGATTGGTTGGATTAGGGAGGAAGGAAGGCAGAACTATTTCTTGTGTCCTATGAAAATGAGATGCTACCTTGGGAAGGTATGCCGGGTCTGGCCTTAGGATTACTTCTAGATGTTCCTTGTTTTAACTGCGACTCTAACTGGTCCAACCAGACCATCATGGACCTGGCCGTGCAAGTCGATGCTACTGCTGGTCTTAAGGAACCGGCTGCCATCTCCCAGGTATTTTTAAGGAAGGTATCTGCCTTCCTGTCTAGAGGATCTTTAAGGGACCCCATGTCCTCAAATGGTAGCAAGGATCTTTTCGATGCTTTCGCAATAGCTGCATCTAATTTGGGGGCCTTGTCCCAAGTATTCATTGCTGAATTGTCAAAGGGATATCTCCGCTTGAGGGCTGGTGGTAGCAACCCTCTTTTATCTGGCTTTTTCCACTCTCTGCGGATGAGATCCTGGATCTTTTCATTTAGTGGGAAGACCCTACGCTTCCTCTGCTCCAGCCCCCCGAACATCACATCCTGCATGGATAATTGAGGCTTCGGCTCCTCCACCTCCATTGTCCCTCTGGGCGCTTTTACCAATTTGTCTACTCGGTCGAGCGGCAGGCAAAACCGACCAGAGTCCTCTTCTGAGGAGGACGAGGGAGATGAAATATGGGAGTCCTTACTTCTCCTCCACTCTGTCGAGGAATCCAACTCCACCGGGTCCTCACCCCTTAAACTCTCTGGTTGGGACAGGGATTTTAGGGTTTCCTTCATCTCTGCCCTTACTATATCCCTTAAACACGCCGCTACTGCAGGCGACTCCTCCGCCACTGTCTGCTGGATACAGGGGGGACACAACTTTTTGGGGCATGAGTCTGGTAACCGGCATGCACAGAGTGCGCATTCCCTGTGTCTGGTTTTACTCGTAGCTTTCTTCCCCTAGAATAAAACACAGAAGGAGGCCCCATCACTGAGTGAACATTCACGAAGATTACTTACCAGTGCCACAATCAAGTACCGGAGAATGAGGGGGATTTTTCTCAGTCGATGCTCCTGTCCGCCTAGAGGAGCTTTTATGACTGGACTGGTCACTTCGTCTCGGACGCTCCTTACTGTCACGGGCCTCTTTCTTCTTCTGTTTGACCTGCCTAAGGTCATCCAGGGGCGACAGTGAAGATTGTCGCTGTTGCCGCCGTTGCTGCTGCTTTTGCTGCTGCTGCTCCTGATCGCTCTCCATTACTGGCTTGCAATAATGTGGCCAAGGCAAGGCACCCATCTAGGGCCCTGCCTATATACCCCTCCTCCGGACAGCAGATTTCCTCCTGCCACGCCCTCCCCCCTAATAGGGCTCCCCTCCCCAGCTGGCGCCGCTTTGGGCAGGGGAACCGGCGCTTACCGGCGTCCTCCCGATGGGTGCCGCCATCTTGGGCCCCGCGCCTGCGCAGTGGCGCCGCCGACCCGGTTGCGCCCCCAGGCTCCGCCCCCTGACGTCACCGCGACTACGACGTGACCGGAAGTCACACGGGACGCCCGGGCGCTCCACCATGGAGCGCTCCCCTGCCCCAGCGCCCTGCAGCTGCGCCGGCCCCCCTCAACCTCAGCGATCGCACCGCCAGAGCTGGGAGCCCCCGGGGGGCATACTTACCGGCGGCAGCGCACATATGGAGATGGACCTCCCCCGAATGCCGCTCCCTGCTGTATCCACCACCGCCGTGCCACCCATCCTGGGCCACCGTGGCGTCCTCCAGGAGCTCCGCACCAGGCCGAGGTAGGAGACCCCCTCGCTACCTATACCGACCGGCCTGGGATCCGGTCTGTAGGATCCCGTCCCCTCAGGAACAGGAAACCAACTGATGCGTGGGAGAGGTGCCGCCCTTTTGTATCTGTTTTCTGTTCCTGAAGGGTGGATCCCCTCTCGTGGTGCTGTCATGGGAGTCCGAATAAACTACAGTTTCCATAGAAAGACAGAACAGATCGGAACGAAGGAGAACAGAAGGATGGTGGGAAGTGGGTTAGAGAGATAGATAACCCTTCCAGTCCAAAGCGCAAGGCCGGGGCCCGGTCCCCGAGGTTGACCGGATCCTTAATATCCAGCAACAGACACCGGTGGAGTAGTGAGCCGCTAACGCCTTACTCCCATCATAGACTTGGGACACAACAGCAACTTAAAAGTGAGCCGGGATAATAATTAATTATGGAGATAGAGATCCCTGATCAGGCTACAGCTGTCTGTCATACAAGTAAGGGTCGTAGGAACCAGAGACAAGAGGCACTCCAGGGAACCACGGTACTGGGGTACTTCACACTTAAAGGCGCATTAGAGGAGACGTTCAGAAAGGTACATGTTGGCGGAGTGTTGGAAGGGAGAATCCTATCTTGCCTGGAGGTTGGCTGGAGGCCTGACCCGGGGAACACAGCGTGGAGGCAGGCACCTGTGTGAACTGCAAACAGTACTTATATTTTATATTTATCTTTTCAGTGAAGTTTTGAGAAAGAACATTATTGGTGTAAACGTTAAACTTCTTCACCTGCATCTGAAATATAGCCCATACCTTTATACACCTGGTGATGTTTGTAAGCATGAATAAAAGCAATTTTCCTTTTTTGAATTAAGTGAGTGAGGCTGCTTTTCTCAAATTCCATTCAGGGAGTTAATGGCCTTCAAAACATTGACAACTAGTGATGAGCGAGAATACTCGTTGCTTGGGTGTCTTCGAGCATGCTCAGGTGGTCTCCGAGTAATTTGGTGTGCTCGGAGATTTAGTTTTCATTGCCTCAGCTGCATGATTTGCAGCTGCTAGACAGCTTGAATACATGTGTGGAATGCCTGTTTGTTAGGGAATTCCCACATGTATTCAGACTGTCTACAAGTCGGAAATTATGCAGCTGTGATGACGAAAACCATCTCCGAGCACGACAAAATACTCAGGAGATCACCCGAGTCAACGATGCTACTCGCTCATCACTATTGATAACAACATAAATAGCCAATAGGTGTACTGGCTAAATTATGTCAGATACACTTAACTAGCTCAATCCCAAATAAATGGGCTTTCATCTCAAATTGGAGAAAAGAACTGAATATCAAACTGCAAGACTGGGAGGTGGAACATATTTATAAAAATTCACATGGCCCATCTGGGTGTGTAAGAGTTCAAGAAAATTCATACAAGATTATTACTAGATGGAACACCACCCCAGTAGCGACACATTTATGGTATCCTAACATATGCTCAACCTGCTGAAGATGCTCTAAAGAAATAGGAACGTTCTTGCACATGTGGTGGTCATGCGATAAGATTCAGACGTTCTGGAAAAGCTTGTTGAAAATGATAACTAAAATTTGTGAGCTCTCAGGTACCCTGTCCCCAAAACTTATTTTTCTAAACTGGTCAAGTGATATTTCACAGCCTAAACACAAAGCCCTATTAATGCCCCTGATAGAGCTGCCAAATTACTTATCCCTTTGCTTTGGCTCTCCCAGAGCTGCCCAAATTTTTCAGACTGGATACAAAAAGTCAACCAACTTTACTACATAGAGGAGATAATAGCTTGCACACACTTTACTCAAGATAAATTTAAGGCTACCTGGGCCCCATGTAAATTATTTAGAGATAATGATGAATACCTGGAGTTACTGGCCCAATAACCAAACTCATAAATTAGTTAACGATTAAAATCTCTATGTTTTTGTTAACGGTTCACTGACAGGACTCGCAAAACAGAAATGATACGTCCGCCGAACTGTCATTTCCTCTTGTTAAAGACGACCCTCCCTACTCCCTTACCTCCACCACCTCTACCTTTTTTCTTCTCTTCTATATCTATTTTGTCTACCATTTCTCATTTAGTTAAGGTGAATAGATTAGTATGTACATCTATAACATTCTCCTTGATGGTAGATGTGCCAAGAGATAACCATTGTTCCCATGGAGGAGGGGTGATCACGCAATAGTCTATCACAATTGTTTAATATAACTGATAGATAACCAAGAAGCAAGTTATAACCTGGGACAGACCTTTATTTGTAGCATTGTTATTGTGTTAAAATCAATAAAAAGATGTTTAAAAAGAAAAAAAAAAAAAATCAGAAAAATAAAGAAGACTTGGACACATCTAAAACCAGACCATTATCGGTCAGATTTTCTGAATCCAACATCTCGGGAATTTGAACTCAGTCTGAAACTGAAAGCACTGGTGATGCTACTCCCATAACAAAGGTTGCAAAAGATGGGGCGGGAAGAAACAGGGGCGGAGCGCACAGCATGACCGCAAGATACAAGAAATAACTGATGCAACATTATGTGTATTGAATCTGTCTTCCTGTGTTTTTTCTAATGAACAACTTATTTTGCTGTCAAGAGGCCTTGATTTTGTACCTGAAAAGAATTTTGATCTGTTTGGAACAATCATGGACATTAACCGCTGTGGTGGTGTGATATGCCATGTGGGTATCATTTTGTGCATATTTCTATTTCACTGATTTTCATAGTGTTTTTCTTGTTGCCTTGTATGTCTGCAGCCTGACTGTATCTATGTCTCTTGATGACCCCCTTTAGTATCTTAATCCCCCAGGCACCTTTATCAGGTCTGGGAGGCCGAAAAATCACCCCAACCCATCTGACTTATCCTGGACATAGGGAGGGGGCTGGAAAGGGAGGGAGCTGGAAAGGACAGGGGGGGGGGGGGGGGGGAGTCAGTTCCTGTGTGGTGAGCATCGTGTGAATACAGTACGTCAGAGAGAAGGGGAAGCGTAAGGACTTTTTATCCTCTGGCTACCGGATTATTGGACTCTCATCTCCTTGGACATTTTATCCTGTTATTGAACTGCATTCGTGTTCTGGACTATTGTATCCTCAGTGTGGTGGATTGTTTATGTACCTTCTAGTTTTGCCTTTAATAAAGGTCTTAGGATTATTCACACTTCCATCGATCTGTGAATTGTGTGGTATCGGAGAAGGACCCCGTGACAACTGGTGGCAGCGATGGGATACTACTCAGCCCTGCGGAACCGGGGGAGCTGCAGGGGCTGGTGTTCTCACACACCGTCAAGGGCTCCACAACCAGGGAGGCATACAGACAGACCCAGCAGACCATTGATGAGGCATGCACAGCAGTTTCGGACGCTACTATGTCCGGCCATGGGAAGAAGACCAGAGTGAGTATGTGACTTCAACAAGAGACGGAAACTACAGGAGATGTTCCAGCTTCAAAGGATTGAATGGGAATTAATCCAGGAACCATAGAATGTGGAGGAAGCCAGGCGTGGACCCAATGGATACCTGTTGCTACTGTTCAATTGAGTGTGAGATTATTTTCGTAAGGAGGACATGGAATATGCCCTGAGGAAACTGGATGATAGAATGTTTTGTCTTAAAGGTGAGACCTCTTACATTCCTGACTGTGCATCAAGACATGTTGTGGACAGCTCCCATAAGTGGAGAAGTATGATTGGAATCCTATCATGTCTGGCTAATTAAGATGGGGGAGCAATGTGAAGAAACCAGATTATATCTTAATTACCCAGACGACTGTGTTTTTGCAGGCCAAGGGGAATTGGTTTTTCTATCTGTATATTGACTTGTGGATTTAAGTGTTTATGTTTGGTGTGTCAAAACGACAGTCTTGCAAGCTGATATACTATTTAACATACCGTGTAAGTCTGTAATAGTGACTTGTACATAGTGTGTGTTTATCTGTGTTTATTGTGAGCCGATATGCTAATTGTGTGATATATTAATTGTGCATTGTATTCTATAACCAGTTTGTTGACTGTAGATAGGGAAAGGCTGTGAGGGTGTACTGAAGGACACTGGGTAAATCTAAATATAGCTTACCTTTCTGGTTTATAAAAAGGACCCTGAGACAGAGAGACCAGGTCTGATCACATCTCATCACACAGAGTGCTACCAGTCGGCACAACACTCAATGGACAAGAGAGAGGACTGCAGCCAATTCACCATGGCACCATCACGAGCGACATGGATCTATGATTCTAAGGGAAACAACCTTTGAGTGATCGGCTCTGGTTGGATGGACACAAAACAGATCCAGTGACCATCTCTGAAGCATGGATATGTTTGGAGGAAGCCAGGTTTTGGGACCCGCTGGTCACCTGCTTCCATGGAGATGATGGGATCAGCCAGGTGGTGACTCTTGTGTCAACTGGCTTTGGACCTTGCATGGACAGTATGAACTGTCACCTCGCTACGCTTGTTGCTATCTCTTCTCTGTGTGTATATCACAGGTGGATATCGACCCTGGGAGCTCTGACATAACATCTACCATTATCCAGTCAAGTGAGCGGAAGAGGTAGACCTTGTAATGTGCACCATGTTGGGGGTAATTGCTGGGATTGTTCTGTTTTCTATTGGATGTTGTGATTCAATAAAGTATTGCCACACTGTTTTACCCTAACCATGATATGTCTGTGTAGCATGTTGCCCACAGGGAGATAGAAGGGCGGTCAGTGGTATGAACTCTGGTCCATGCAGTCTTTCTAAAGGCAGCCGGGCCAGCGGAAGAGAGAACCCACTAACCCAGTTTCTCCACAACCGCTTTATAAGAAACCTTACAGTTAAGAAACATTTTGCAGGTGAAGATGAGGTTTCTGAAGAGGAAAAAAATATATGTGAAAATAACTATCGAGGATTGGATTTCGCAGAACAGATTTCTGTACTGAATTTTGAAGAATTAAGAGTAAATTCATCTGAAGATGCAGTTTCAAAGATGGACAATATTAGGATGAAAAATCCTTATTTCTATCCTGTCAACTCAAGGGTTGATTGCATGGAGCGCTTTCAGGAGGTTTTGAAGAGGGAATTGCGTAGTTTAAGCTTAAAAATCAATAAAAATACTACACCTAAAAACCTGAGTCCAAATTTAGTCGAAGTATTTAATCAGCTAAAATCCATGAAACATATCACAGTGAAAAGCGCTGATAAAGTTGGCAAAATAGTTGTTTTAGACACTGAAAATTATTAGGCGCAGATTTTGAAACTTTGGTTTGATAGAATATTGTTATAAAAGAACCTTATATATCAGTATAAATTCAGATAAAAATTAACTTTTATTATGCCTGTTAAAATCACAAGACATTACCAAGCATCAAACAAGCAACCGTGCTGGCTACCATGACCCTAAATAATTAACACCTAAATAATAATAATAAATTTTATTTCTATAGCGCCGACATATTCCGCAGCACTTTACATTTCAGAGGGGATTTGTACAGACAATAGACATTACAGCATAACAATAATCACATAGATTATAACAAATACCAAGAAGAATGAGGGCCCTGCTCGCAAGATTACAGTCTATGAGGAAAGAGGTAGACACGAAAGGTGTGTGGTAACAGTTGCCCTGATTGTATGGACCAGCCATAATGTTAAGTGTGTAACAGTACAGACACAGAGAGCTAATGGATGCATAAAGCATGTGGGAACATGATGCGGGGAACCTGGTTATGGTAAAACTTTTGGCTGTGCCACACATGGAAACATTAGGTTAATGTTTTGAGGCGATAGGCCAGTCTGAATAAATGCGTTTTCAGGGCACGCTTAAAATTGTGGAGATTGGGGACTAATCGTATTGACCGGGGAAGTGCATTCCAAAGAATTGGCACAGAACGTGTATAGTCTTGGACACGGGAGTGGGAGGTTCTGATTGAGGATGCTAACCTCAGGTCATCAGCAGAGCGGAGGGCGCGGGTAGGGTGGTATACTGAAACAAGGGAGGAGATGTAGGGTGGTGCTGAGCCATGGAGGGCTTTGTGGGTGAGGGTAATAAGTTTATACTGAATTCTGGAGTGGATGGGTAGCCAGTGTAATGACTGGTACAAGGTGGAGGCATCGGTGTAATGATTGGTGAGGATTATGATCCTGGCTGCAGCATTCAAGACAGATTGGAGAGGGGAGAGTTTGGTAAGAGGGAGACCGATTAGAAGAGAGTTACAATAGTCGAGACGAGAATGAATAAGAGAAACAGTAAGAGTTTTTGCAGAGTCAAAAGTAAGAAAAGGTCGAATTCTAGAGATGTTTTTGAGGTGCAGATGACAAGAGCGAGCCAGTGATCGAATGTGGGGGGCGAAGGAAAGCTCGGAGTCAAGTATGACCCCAAGACAACGGGCATATTGCTGGGGAGTAATAGTGGAACCACACACAGAAATGGCAATGTCGGGTATAGGTACATTAGTAGAGGGAGGAAACACAAGAAGTTCAGTTATAAAGCCACAAGCCTGCCTACCAGCAGAGGTTGGCACCCTAAACACAAAACGAGATTGGCGCTCCAGCTCATCGGCACTGACCTTAATACTCCTAAATGTCCCTATGTGGGTGAATCACGTGGTCACCCATTTTTAACCATAGAAAGGAGTAAATAGGGGTTGCCAGTCAAAGATTATTTTTTGGTAGGCAACAATAGAAAGTATGTGCAAAAAGAGGTGAAATGGCAACACAATAAAGTCATGAGTGCAAACACTAAAGTACCTTGCTACGCTGTTCCCTGTAACTGTATAACCTTCCTGACAGTGGAGGTTGGCACCCCACTGGTCAGCGGAATGGCGCCCCTACTCAACGACGTCCCTTGGATTCCCTGATATCACTCAAATATTAACACCAGGGTAGCCATATAACAATTAATAAGGCAACTAACATGCAAGAATGCCAGAGAGACAGATAAAAATCTAAATGGCATATATAGCACTGATATATGCTTAAAACATGTTGATTATGATTAATTGATATCCAAGAAACCTCGACACATTTCTCTTTAGCGGATCATCAGGAGGTAGATAAAAAGATGCTGCTTGGTAACCATCTAAAGGTACTGTCACACTAAGCGATATCGCTAGCAATATCGCTATAACTTGTGACGTTATAGCGATATTGCTAGCGACATCGCTGTGTCTGATACTTACCTACGACCCGCTCCCCCGCTGGTTGTCGCTGATCACGCGAGAACGTTCAGGACCGTTCTCGTCGTCAGCTTCCTACTGGGCTTCCTGTGGAGAGACGAGCGTGGACGCGGGCGGGAGGACGCAGGATCGCCTAGTGTGACAGGTAAGTAGCGACCCCCGTCCCCAGCGATGTCGCTGGTGAGATCTGCCTGTGTGGCAGCTCACTTGCGACCACTTAGCGATGTACCAGCGATCCTGACCGCGTCCTATCGCTGGTCGGGATCGCTGGTACATCGCTAAGTGTGACAGTACCTTAAGTCCCTTCTATATATAGATACTCCAGTCAAAGAGAACACTTCCTCCAAATGGTAGCGGTATATATCAATATCTTTCAAAATGGAGTCAGGTACTATTTCACCATTACTTAACATGAATGGGATTTGTCCTCTATGTTTTAAACAAGTTAGCATCATTCGAAATCCCAAATGCCCATAGGTGGAGGGCTAAATTATGTAACTACCTGCAGTGATAAAAGGCCGGAAGTAAATCAACACCATCGCCGCTTGCATTCCACCTGGAACGCATATACAATTCCTGTCCCTGGAAGCATTTGTAATGCACATGTCCGGGAGCTCCTGCTCCAGATGCCAACTCCTTGTCAGTTCTCTCGCTCTCTCAATGCAGGGCCGTCATAGACTCTGCTCACACCTGCCCAACTAGCTACCTAAAATCTAGTAGGAAGCAGTCCCAGGGTCAGGAGCAGCCTCTCTGCACTGTTACAGTGTCAAAATGGCACTAAAGCAGCAGGTCTGCTCTTTATATAGGCAGTGACATGTGATTTCAGCAGCCAATGACATGCTGTTGTGTCAGGACATTGTGGATGTTTCCTGCACCCTGATTGGCCCCTCTGAGTTCTGCCAACCCCCTCCCCTCCTGAAACATGTGCCCCACGCTCATGATACACCACCATTATTGTAGAAAAAAGTGCTCAAAATACTTTAGTGGTAACGCAAATATTTTCCTGCACTTTTTATCGAATGTTTCCGATTTAATAAAATTTTCCTTGCGTTTTCAATCACGAATCCGAATGTGCCATATTCAGGCCAAATTTCAGTCACAGTTTTCCCCCAAAATTAATTTTTATTAATGATTTGCAACATTATTACTTTTTTGGGACAGAATATTTTCTTCCTTTTGCTTTTTCAACAGTTGCAAGTCTGACAATAAAGTGCCCCTTTCCTACATCTTTCTTTTGGTTCAGTCGTATACGGTTTTGGAGTGATCTCTGGATTATTACAAGCCAAGACCAATCTTCAATCAAAGATGATGAGTCAATCCATCTGGAAACATGAACTAGCGCAACTCAAGACATATGGAAAAGGTGACTGTAATGGGATTCTCCATTATTTCATGTGTCTTCACTTCAGCCATTAATTCTAAATAGTTTCTCTAGCTGTTCTTCTGTTATATTGATTTATGCTGTGCTCCAAAGTAATAGAATGCAGCACACTTACCTTACCGATCCCCTAAAGCTTTTGTTCCAATGATGCCCATGTACACTGGAAATATCGGTATTTCCTATTCTAAGTAGAACGACATGTCACTGATCAGTGACCACAGCGGTAACCGATGTGTCGTTGCTGCTGCCAGATATTATCTTGGCCCATTAACATTACTCTTATTTTTTTGTGGTTTTCTGTATGCGACAATGTAATATTCTTTAATTTAACATATGGAAATAAATGCTAAG
The DNA here is from genome assembly GCF_039654945.1 of Dendrobates tinctorius. Lineage (NCBI taxonomy): Eukaryota > Metazoa > Chordata > Amphibia > Anura > Dendrobatidae > Dendrobates > Dendrobates tinctorius. The sequence continues at coordinate 8,447,319 of NW_027361822.1, forward strand.
GTTTAATAAGGCGGAAGGACACATTGGTAACATTTGCCGAAAAAGAAAATTGGGTGCAGAAACCACATTTGTGGTCATCAACCATGGATTTTATTCTTCCGTTTTATGAAGATGGCATTTCAACTTTACCAATACAAAATACATACAAAAAGAGCTTTCAGAACTTGTGTCAACACAATTGTAGCATCCAGTGACGCAAAAGAATCTGTAACTTCTATGAGGTTAGCAGTTACTACTCACCTGTGCTGTTATCTGTTGGAATCTCCTCTTTAATCCGCTCATCACCCCTCTCATGTGTCTCTGCAGAATCAATATGGGTCAGATCTTCACCCTGAAATAAAGGTTTTAAAAGTCACAGACAGATGGAGGAGTCACATCTACAATCAGCTCTAAACCTGCCATCTCCACCGTTCTCATTACACAAGTATAAAACATATAATACTGGTGGACAAAACAAGACTGAGCACAAGATCTCCACAGCCGTCTACACATCATAGGTGTCATGCCTGCAGGTGGCACACGTGGTTTGTGGACCCACTGTGCCACGGGGCTGGGTCTGTCTAGGAAGAGACATACAGTAGCTAAGCGGCTACCAGGAGCTCCTGATGGTGAAGACAAACTGGGCTGCAGGTAGCCACCAGATACCATTCCCAGGCAGACTTCGGTACTGCAACTGCCAATCCCATGTCAGGTTTGCTGGACAAGGAGATGTTTCCGGAGTCACTGCTGAGCAGGATTCGAAGACAGACAAACAAATTGGATCTAGAAGATAATTGCGTGTGTGAACAAGAAACTATTGGGAAACAGTTTTGTAGCTGGCTGCACTAGGACCAGGCACTATGGATTCAGGACTGGCAGCATTAGAATCAAGGATCCAGTTCAGGTGTCGCCAATGCAGTTCCCGGATTCGGATATAGACACTACTGAAGCGGCAACAGAATAAAGAACACATTATACTCCATTAATGGAACGACAAGGGAAATGGAATAATTATAACAGACAAAAGATGGGGGATCTGACAACATACAGCTGCACACACTAGCACACTTAGCACTAAACTATAGGGGTTGCACAGGTACCTCCCTATTGGGGAGAGCTCATTTTACACAAGATGCCTCCCATCTATTGGCAGGGGAGTGCGTGTGCTAGGTACACTGCTGGGAAGTGCACCCACACAGGAGAACGGGCACACACCGGAAAATGGGAAGGCAACAACACATCCACAGCAGTGAGTATGTCGGCATCCATGCATGGGAGGGAAAGGGGAACCATGCATTGGCGACGGCATTATCAGTACAATAGGGGAGATTTAAATGGAACCTTTTATTCATCTACCTGATGATCCTTCGGAACATTGGCATTTTCTTGTTTACATTCCTGTTGAAGAAGAGGACTGGGACTTTTCTCTGGTGTTGGACTTTTACTGGTTAGATCTGGAGGAAACACATTCAGGGACTGAATTCATCCTTTACACACAGATAATTATAGGCCATGTGTATTTAGTCCTATTACCTGGTGATGTTTCGGGCTTGGGAACCTCCATCATGACGTCCTTGTACAGATCTTTGTGTCCTTCTAAATACTCCCACTCCTCTATGGAGAAATAGACGCCAACATCCTGACACCTTTTAGAAACCTGACACAAACAATAATAAGAATGATGTAATGTGACAGCATCAAAATCTCTCACCTCTCTGGTAAGCTGGAAGAGGATCTCTAGGTGCAGTGTTATATCCTCTCCATCTTGATGGGTCAGTCAGGAAAATTCTCTTATTTAGAAAGTCTCTACTGGGAGGATCTGATTTTGGAGGAACCTGAATAAATAAAAGTAAAATCATACAAAACCTGAGAGGAAACCTTTGAGGAGATATTAGAAGCGAATTTAGGTTTTCCGGCACGCAGGGCAAAAATTCAGTTTGGTGCCCTCTCCTACATACAGAAAAACTAGTTTGAGAAATTGTCATTTGACCTCTCATATATGATTTTGATACTTAGTCATGTGCCAATGAGTTGGGCTTCCTAATTCTCTTAGTGTTCAGTAAAATACTGCAGCCTATGCTTCGTTGATAAAAACAAGAAGAGCAGCTTATCGGCACAAGACCCTAAGAATGAAAATCACATATAAAGTGGTCACATAATGACCGCTGATATTGGCAAGCAGCGCCAAAGCCTGATAGTGCGTATATTGTAAACTGTTAGGATTTGCACACTACAGTGATGAATTTTATAATTAATGCTCATAACAAATACAGATGTAGTCATCTTTCACTTGTCAGATTAAAAATCACGATATCAGACAATATATGGATTGTTACATGCGTACAGGATCAGAACCAATAACACAGGAATACATCACCAGAACCACCATCAGTACAGGAATACATCACATAGAGTAGTACATTGATGAATTGTACTTTCACGTCAGCCCCACATATAATTAATGGCATAAAACATTCATTCCTCAGTATGTCCTTAACAATGGTAAGGAGATACTGAGACTTGTTATCTGCAATTATTGGACCATACAGGAACTTCTGTAATGAAGAGATGTAGTTGGTATCATAAATAAACATTTAACCCTTTTCCCACTTTAGACATATAGTTCAAGGTGGGATCCCCCTCTTTGCCGCAGGCCCTGGCGATAAGCTGGCAACTTCATGTGCCCCTAACAGCCTGTTAACATGTTAAATGCTGCTGTCAATCTCGGACAGCGATATTTAACATGCTCGCGCCCGAAGCTCCTAACTAATCCCGTCCAACGGTGCCTGTGTCACATGATGGCAGGTCACCAGTGTGTTGGCATGATAACCTCAGGTCTGCAGCAGACCCCTAAGGTGGTCACTGCCCTGTAGCTATGAGCGCCGCTAAGCAGTCAATGCATGGAACTGCAGCAAATCAGCCAGGCATGAGGTATCAGGGTCTGGGACAACATTTATAGCTTTAAAATGAACGTCACAGTAAGTTGAGGTGGGTGAGGGATCGGTGTAGGGCTTCTTTGCTTGGAGCCCTGATACCACATGCAACACCTCTACCTGCTTTCATACTGAGCCACACTCAGGTGGCACAAATATCAGTTTTCTAGTCTACCATTGTCAGAAAAATTAAATGATAGTAACACGGGTAGTTGAGAACAAGGAAGTGGAGGACTGCCGGTCTCGATGGCCTACTGCTACAGGCAACACACATGAAGGAGACCCAACCAGGAGTCTACACATTTACAAGAATTAGTGGCAGACCCCAACAAAGTGGCATCAATTGCAATTAAGTAGAAATAGTATAGCGGGGACCGACACTTCTTCCACTACAGCAAACCCAGATGGAGACTGTAATGGGCAAGGTGGTGGAATCACTGATCCGTATCAATCTGAAAGCCTGGAAGGGGTGCAACTAAGCGGCCTACCAAATCTCTACTTGGATAAGTGGCAAAAGGCGAAAACTGTGACCCAATGATGTACAAAGAGGTGGCACCAGGTACTACTCCATGGCTGACCTACAGAATGTAGCAGCTGACTCCCTATAGTGGGTAAGCTGCTAAGGCCCAAAGGAGGGATGAAAAATGCAGGCAGGCACTGTAGGAACTCTGGAACCACAGGTGTAGGTGTGACAGGCTGATGAACAGAAAAGCATTGGCAGGTGCGGAATGGACCGGGTGTTGGGACAGATGGGTGCCGGCAGGTGCAATCTGGACCGGCTTATGGACACAACAGCACAGACAGGCACAAATAGATGGGCACAGACAGGCAACAACTGATGAGTACAGGGTAGACAAGCAGACAGACGGACCTGGGGAACCTGACAACTAGCAAGCATGCAAGGCAAACTAATAACGTAGCTCAGGCACCTCCATATTGGAGGTGAAGCCTCAAATAGAAGGTGTCACCCAGCTATAGGTTGGGAATACCTTCGGTTGAGGAGTGTGGTCCTTTAAGAGGGAGGGATTGCACGAGTGCACCCTCTAAGCATAGTTCCTGGTCCTACAAGTGAACCATGGAGGACACCGACACATAGGGGGTGAGATGAGGAGGTGGTATGTGAGTGGGAGACACTGAATGTCCTGTCTGTTAGGTACGAGGCGATCCAACAAAGGGCCAAATCTTTAATGTCAACAGATCAGAATGTCTGTAGTAAGAGGGAATGGTCCACTGTGTCAAAGACAGATGCCAGATGCAAGAAAAGGAGGAGGACAAACTTGCATCGCTTTCATTTGGTGCTTATTAGATAGTTGGTGACTATAGTCAGGGCAGTTTCAGTGCTACAGTCTGAAGTCAGATGGTACGCGGTCAAAGAGGGAGCTAGAGCAGAGATGACAGTTCAAAATGGATGTGTTGTTCCAGTAGTTTGGAGGCATAAGGGAGAAATGATATGGGGCAATAGGTAGACAGAGGATGGGTCAAGGGTGGGCTTTTTGAGGATGGGTGTTATAGAGGTATGTTTCAATCAGGACGGAAGACACTAGTTGTTAGTGACAGGTTGAAGAGGTGGGTTATGCTTGTGATGAAGACTGTGGTAAAGTTTGGATTGAGGTGGGATTTTATTGTGTTATGTTCAAAGGTGTGAGGCAAAGTATTCAGATGAGAGGGAGGGGGAACTGGTGGACACAGGAAAGAATTGAAAGTACTGAATAGCTGTTTAGGGGTGTGAGACAGGTATGATATGAAGGATGAAAAATCGGTTTGTTTTGCTTCAGTCAGAATATGTGCAGCATTTTTACAACTTCTGTTACTGGATGGGCAACTCCGCTCCCTTACTTTGGCAGCCATACAATGGTATGCTTTGTAGATGAGGGCCAGAAAGAACATGTGCTCCAGTAGATGGCAAGTGCTGCATCAAGTGGCCTCTGCTCCTCTTCCTCCACCTTAACATCACACACAGTACAGTTCTCAGAGGTGGCACCCCAATTGACCTTTTTTAAACCCCCCACATCACAACTCTCCAGTCACCCAACTGGCTGTGGGGAACCACAGATTGGCCATTCTGCAGAGATGTTCACACATTCTATTCTATGGGTATCAGAGATCTGCTCAAAACATTCAGAGTCAAGTTTAGGAAATCTGCACCGATGGCCAAATTTTTTTACTTAGATCTATGGCCGGATGATGTTTTATCAAAGCATAAACCAAACCCTCTTCAACAGATGTTATCCCCGTTGGGTGAAGGTGATCCATTTGTGATGAAACTCAGGTATTTGAGACGCCTGCGGACTGTTTTGTGCTATCAAAGACCGGGAGAGGAGGAGGATGACTTTCAGGGCGAGGACTGGGATAACAATGAGGTAGTAGATCACACTTGTTGTAACCCCGAGGTATGCAGCTGAGTAGCTCAGCAGAGGAGGAGGAGGATGAAGATGAGGTTACGTATACACAGAATTATGCAATTACGACAATCAATGCATCCTGAGGCCCAACTATTGCGGTGGACAGCATCATTCGCGGTTGTGAAGTTGCCTAGCTTGGGTCCTGTTTTGCATATTTGCAAAAATCTTAAAAATCATTCCGTCAACTTTTTTAAAAGCCAACTAGTAGAGTAAAAAAATGAAATCATTTCAGTACTACATGCATAACCTGCCACATGCGTGGTTAACATGCGTTAATGTGGGAATGCCATTGTGCTAAAATGCAGACTAGCGGGTCTCGCCAACCACCATTTACCCTATCAGCCGCATCTTCTGATTCTTCCTCCTCCCTCACCATGGCAAGTGTTGTCACACAGGTCTGTGAAGAACCTCCACGTTTACCCTCTACTGTTGGTGAGATTGATAGCCTGACAGCTGATACGGAATTCGACATGCCTGCTGTTTTTGATTGATCTTACCTACCAAGCACAATCCACCTTTCTCAATCCACTGTAACATCCCTGTCTGCACCTCTCTCAGTCCAGCAGCTTGTCTTGTTCACCCTAATCCATCCTATTTCAGCACAGCAGCAAACCCCCATTTCTGCAGTTGTGCTGACATAAAATATTCTTCACTCCTACACATGGCACAGTTAATATAACATACAAGCAATGGTATATAACAGCATCATGTGTATTACAATAAATGTAATGAATGCTGATGATACTGAACAGTTGAAGGATCAGTCGCCGTAACATATAAAGCAAGAATGTGGAAACCACAAAAATACGACCAATAGATCCAAAATAGCAAAAAAGTTGTTTCCTTTATTAAGGAATATACACAGAACGGGAAAACAATGGGAAACATGTGCAAGAAGACAAGCAACGTGCAGCTGTGCTAGAGGACACGTGACCTAACCCTGGCAATATTATCACATGTAGAAATTAAGGTCAAAATACCATCCTTTACTCAAAAATCTATATATCCTGGTAAATTCTCCGGTAAAATACAGAGGGATTAAGGAGCAACCTGCTGCCGATACATATGGGTGCCAGTTACAATTAACTATAAATAAAGCCAATTCACAGGCATCAGCATAGCTTCAAAATTAGTGGGCTAGTAGTAAGGCATCCCATGTAAAAGGGCACAGTACCCACCCCAAGAAATGGCATACAAGAACGTCCACCCACACTGGAGTGAACGGTACTGGATGAGAACGTTACCTCAGGAGATGAAAATTCGGATGTCCGGGCGGTCAGCACGTCACCCCACAATTACCAGTTTGAATTTCATCATCTTCAATCTATATATATAAAAATTAGTATGTGTGTGTATGTATCGAGCCACGCCCACTCCACATTGCCCTGCCCACTCCGCATAGTAACACTTTCTCCACACGCCAAGCCCCATATAATAAATATCTAATATATATATTTCACAGGCACATCTTCATGACCACAACAGCTCACACTGCATGTGTTGCCCATAGCAACCAATCACTAAGCATCTTTCATTTCACCAGAGCTGTTTAAAAGATGAAAGCTGAGCTGTGAATGGTTGCTATGAGCAACAGTTTTCCTTGTAAACAGTTGTGGTAATTGAGGCCTATTATTCTTAGCTCTATGGTGTTATTGTCCTTCTGTAAAGCTGGAAATGACACTATTTATTACCGTGCCGACACAGACCACCCTCTGACACAGACTGCAGGGGGAATCAGGATCTTCTTTGTCTGGCATGAAGCATGTCATTAACTTAAAAATTCAAACACAGATTAAAAAAAGAAACACAAGACGGATTTCTCCAACCCAGGTATCACTTTATTTGGTGCAACAGCGTCAACCCGACAATGCGTGGTTCACTTTAAATTTATTTATACAGCTACAACTAATGCTACTAAAAATTAGTCATTCTTTAAAATTTCTAACTAAATGGTGTTACTCTCCCACAAGTTTAAAATCTGCTTTCTCTAAGAGAAAAGCTGTATTACGCCTCATTGAGCAAGACATACAGAAAGAAGAAAGGGAGCCAAGACTTACAGAAATGAGTACAGGAATGGTACCCGTAATATCCCAAATCATCCTGTCCCATCAGAGCGACCGGACTACTACCTCTAATATCCCACATCATCCATCCCGGTATCCCGACTGCTGTCTCTCCCTCATCAGACAAATATCAGAGCAGAGAAATAGCAGCCCCCTGAGCACATCCTGGGCTCACCGCCCACCAAGAACATCCTGGGCTCACCGCCACTGGAGCACATCCCAGGCTCCTTGCCCCCCAAAGCACATCCCTGGCTCCCCAAGCATCCCCAGAAGTCACCACGCCCGGCAGCTCCGATGTCTGCTGCTCACACTGTGGCCTCAGATGCGCAGAACCAAGTACTAGGGGGCGGAGCCACCGCACTGAAATGCTATGTGCTGTGGGGACACTGCGCCTCCACCGTGTACAGACTGGAGGGAACCCAGAGACAACATACAGGTATATATTATGTACAGGAGGAGATGATATACAGCGACAATTTATGTGCAATATAATCATTACAATTTGTTATAACTAACCATAGTTAGTTACTATGCCCAGGCAACACCGAGCTCTTCAGCTAGTCTACTAATAATAATAAACTATATAATTATAAACAGCACGGTGGCTCAGTGGATAGCAATGCAGCCTTGCAGCGCTGGAGTCCTTGGGTTCGAATTCCACCAAGGACAACATCCACATGGAGTCTGTATGTTATCTCCATGTTTGCGTGGGTTTCCTCCGGGTACTCCGGTTTCCTCCCACATTCCAAAGACATACTGATAGGGAATTTAGATTGATTGTGAGCCCCATCGGGGACAGCGATGATAATGTGTGCAAAACTGGAAAGCGCTGCTGAATATGTTAGCGCTATATAAAAATAAAGATTATTATTATTATTATTATATAAAACAGTCAAAAGTTGCCAGATTTAAGATAATCAAACAATTCAAGCAAAAATAATTACGACCCTGCTCTTCAGAGCTTACAATCTACAATGAGATGTGGGTGTCAACACTTACAGGTGCTTATTCACAATGATGGTACAACCATCTTGAGGAAATGGAGAGTAGATAAAGGCTGCATGAGCCTTTTGGGTACGGTTGAGTTTGATGGTGAATTATGTTCAGAAAAGTAGAGAATAATAAGCTGTTTATATATAAAAAGTACTTTGATTAGGGAACGTGATACGCCGCCCTAAACCCATTGGTCTTTAGGGGGCACCTAAAAATGTCTAAGTTGGGGTTTTACTCCTAGTTTCATGGGGGACAAAGGGTTAGAGGCGAGTCACCTAGGTAGGAGATTGAACTTAACCGGACAAAAGCATGACACAGGAAGAAACACATAACGACCATAAGTCCCAATTAAAATGTAAATTTTATTAGTATAACAAGATAAAAATGAAGAAAAGCATCAATGTATGAGAATTTTTTTTTTTTTTTTACATATACTGAAAAAATTGGTGCAATCCTATCCAGATATATGGCATAACAATCAGAAAAAAAATGGTGCTAAAAAATATTAAAATGCAGTGCATACAAAGTAAGTGATAAACAACATCAGTGTGAATCAAATATAAATATTAAGAATCATAAAAACATTTTTTTATATAACTATATAAGGTGCACCATAAAACATTAAGTAAAGTGCAGTGCAATTTAGTGAAAAACCACTGGGTGTCAGTAAACTGTTATGCCTAACAGACAATTCAGATAGTGTTGAGAGACACAGAAAGTGTCAATATATAACTTGCATGTCTGCCGACCAGGATGAAGGGCAGTACAGCAAAGAATGAATTGTGAAGTAAAAGTATAAAAGTAACTTACAATGTATACTGCTCCTGGGATAGACGCCCTCTCCAACGCGTGTTTCGGCACTTAGCCTTCATCAGGGGGTAAAGTCTAGAACAGGTGTGTTACCGTCTTTTTGTGTCTCAGAGTTTGAAAGTTGTGAGAAGACATGATAATTAGCTAGGGATAGAAGAACTAAACAGCTATGATTGCAGAACTAAACAAATATACACCAGAACATGGGCAACTAAAACTACTGAACAGCTTGACTTGGAAAACAAAGCTACTACACACCAGGGGATGGAGACTTTAAGCACTAGACAGCAAGTTGTCACTAGACACCAAGTCTTTGAATCCCCAGAGCTTGCAGAACAAACATCTGTAATACTTCCTCCAGTGCTTCTGCCTCCTCCACCACCTTCAGTGCCTCCACCTGTGCCGTCAACCATCTGCCTTAAGGAAACCAACGTTACAACACTGCAGAGGAAATCCCCACAGCTGTATACTGCACAGCCACGGCTCACCATAATCAGGCAGCTTTTAGATTAATATGCCTTGGAGATCACAGTCATAAAGATCAACAGTTGTGGAGAGCTATCCATGCCGAGGCTGACCAATAGCTGTCTACAATCAAGCTGTAGCCAGTGAAAGTCGTGTGCAATAACAGTGCAAACCTGGTGGTGGCCCTATGGCTGGCCAACCTTACACAAATGTCTTGTATGGCTCGCATCCTCAACCTAGTGGTACAGCAATTCCTAAACCAGTGTCTCAACATGGATGCGCTGCTGTAGAAAACACTGTCGTTGTGTGTTCACTTTCACCATTCCACTTAAGTGGGTATAGAGATCTTTTGGACTACTGGTTAATAGAGTTGAGCGAAACTGGTCGAAAAATTTCAAAAGTCGGGTTTCATGAAACGAAATCCGACCCTAGGGTGAGGTCGGCCACGAGCTCGGCGACTTTAGCGCCAAAGTCGCGTTTCAAAAGTTTGTTTTCCGCCCTTTTTCAGCCAATCAGGATCCACGGACACTGGGCAACGTGATGACATAGGCAGGGGTCACCACCATCTTTGGGAAGGGCATGCAAGTGATTGGCTTGCTTTGGGGGGCATCACAGGGGGTATAAAAGGGCGTGCACGCCGACCGCCATGTTACTCATGCTGATCTCAGAATAGGGAGAGCTGCTGCTGCTGCTGATTCTGTAGGGAGAGCGTTAGGCAGGGAAGAAGACACCAAAAACTGCTTCTGCTGCTAGCGATTTTGCCTGTACAACACACCAGTCACTGTGTGTGCAGTGCAAGTGGAGGCTATATTGTGCTGTATCAGCTGTGTTGGTTGTTAGGCTGCCTTATAAGGCTTCCTGATAGCTGCATTGCTGTTTTCCCACTGCTCTGCAAACTGCTTTTTTAAAAGCAATCCAAATTTTTATTTTTTTGTCCTGGTGAGGTACTGAGCGTGCATTTTTTCACACCATACAGCGGTGTACGCTCCTCACACAGTACCATGTAACAGCTGTTATCATGGCCACAGTGAAGCTGTGTGTGACTCTGTAAGAATAAGTCGAGAACATGTTCTGTTCTTACAGACCTCCACCTTCTAGTTTTGTCTGGTTTTCAAACAGTTAAGTAGATTTGCTGTTTGATCACATTCAAAACTATAGAGAGACAGCGTTTGTCAGTCCGTATACTTAAAAAACACGGAGCTTGACAATTTTACGGACACCGGACAGCGGTGTACGTGCACGCTCCTCTCTCAGTACCGTGTAACGGCTGTTATCACGGCCACAGTGAAGCTGTGTGTGACTGTAAGGATAAGTCGAGGACTTGTTCCGTTCTTACAGACCTACACTCTAGGGAGATTCCTATTCTGCCCAATTCTATATACACCTTGTAGTTTGTCATACACTAGCCAATTTCTGCCTGTGACATAGCGGTGTGATATTCACTGGACCTCACACAATCCAACAGTGTCCACAAGTGTGTTCAGAAATTCTACATCTCCCCTGTCCTATAGTGACATTTTTCACACCTGCGACATTGAGACTGTGACATAGCGGTGTGATATTAACGGGGCCTCATACAATCCAACAGTGTCCACAAGTGTGTTCAGAAATTCTACATCTCCCCTGTCCTATAGTGACATTTTTCACACCTGCGACATTGAGACTGTGACATAGCGGTGTGATATTAACAGGGCCTCACACAATCCAACAGTGTCCACAAGTGTGTTCAGAAATTCTACATCTCCCCTGTCCTATATACACCTTGTACCTTGTTTTACATTACTATATAGTTTGTGGGATTTTGTGTACATTTTTACCAAAAATGAGGGAGGCTGGTGGAAGAGGCCGTGGAATTGGGCGGGGGTTGCCAGCTGGTTATGATGGTGTTGGTGGTGGATCTGATGGTAGCGGCAAAAGCAAAATAGGACCAAATGCAGGAGGTGTTGAGCCTGCATCATCGTCTGGCTCCACAAGGCCTCGAAGGCTTAGTTTTCTAGGAGTTGGCAAACCGCTTTTAAAGCCAGAGCTTGAGGAAAAAGTTTTGGCTTACATTCCTGACTCAGCCTCCAGCTCTATCGCCTCCTCTTCTGAAGTTGTAAAAAATAAAAGCACTGAGTCGTCATTGGAGGCTCATGTTCATGAACCACACCTTTCCTTGTGTCCTTCACCCCAACCAAGATTGAAGGATGACGCAGGCCATACAATTGATTATTCCATGGAGCTGTTTTCACATACCATGCCTGGGTTAGCAAGTGAAATGGTGAATTACCCAGGCCAAGATGAATCTGACATGGAGTGCACTGATGCACAGCCGCTGATGGATGATTCTGCTGGTACATTCACTCAGAGCACTACATTGTCCTCGCAGTGTAATGAGCCAGATTCTGACCCTGATGAGACTCAGGTGCCCCTTCCCGCATACTATACCACCATACACGGTGACACAGAGGAAGGTGCACATCACATTGAAGAGGAGGTGATGGATGACCCAGTTGTTGACCCAGATTGGCATCTATTGGGGGAAGAGGGTGCTGCTTCCAATAGCTCAGATGAGGAGGAGGAGCATCCACAGCAGACATCGACATCGCAACCGCTGTTATCTGGCAGGCCCGGAGCACTCCAAAGACAGGTTCCAAAAATCGAAAGAGTTGCTGGACAGCTTGTGCAGACGGTCAAAATAGCACAGCGTGCTAGGCCGCAAAATGTCTTCCAAAGTAGGAAGAGTGCGGTGTGGCACTTTTTTTAACAAAATCCTCATGATCAGGCCAAGGTTATCTGTAAGAAGTGCGCAAAGATCTTTAGCCGAGGGAAAAATCTGAAAAATTTGAATACCAGTTGCATGCTTAGACATTTAACCAGCATGCACTTGCAAGCGTGGACACAACACCAAACTCAAGTACCACATGTGCAACTGATCACAAAGAAGGTAGTCAGCAACGCTACATTGTTTCCCCCACTGTAAGCCCACCGGTTAGCACAGCAGCAAATGTTGAGGTGTCATTGCATGGCCAAAGCAGTCAGGGAATCCCACTGTTATATCAACGAAAACTGGATTACTTACCGGTAATACTCTTTTGTAGAGTCCACGACAGCACCCACTGAGAGAGGGGATCCGCCCCCGGAACAGGAAACCTACAGAGAGATAAATGGGGCGGTCCCCCTCGCTCCCTCTGTTTGTGTTACCGAGAACAACGGAGGAACCGCCATACATGTTTTAGTCAATTTGTTTGGGCAATTCATCTATCTTACCCCTACATCGTTTAAGTTTGCTAAGTTTAACCACGTCTAAAATTTTAATTACAATCTCCGCCACCAAGGAGACCCGTGTGAAAAAAGTTTTACGGGAGGGAAGTGAGCGGGTGCTGTCGTGGACTCTACAAAAGAGTATTACTGGTAAGTAATCCAGTTTTTCCTCTTCGCCACGACAGCACCCACTGAGAGATTTCCAGAGATAATCACTTGGGAGGGCACACCGTGTTAAGGACTGATCTACCGAAAGACAAATCCTCGGTAGAGGATAAATCTAGTCTATAGTGACTATAAAAGGTAGATGGAGAAGACCAGGTTGCAGCCTTACATATTTGCTCAATTGGGACGTTTGCCCTCTCTGCCCAGGAGGATGATATGGCTCTAGTAGAGTGCGCCTTAATCCCCAGCGGAGGTTCTTCTCCTTTAGCCAAATATGCCATTGTTATCGCATCTCTAATCCACCTGGATAATGTGCCTGTTGTAACTCCAGACCCCTTTCTGTTGCCCTGGAAGGAGACAAAAAGATACCTACTCTGCCTCCAGGGACTGGTCCTATCAAGGTAGGCTAGTACAGCTCTCCTCACATCTAAGGTGTGATATTTCACCTCGTCCTGGTTTGACGGGTTTTCGTAGAAGGAAGGTAGGCATATCTCCTGAGACCTATGAAATTTAGTTACCCGTTTGGGAAGGTAGGACGGATCTGTCTTCAAAATTAGTCTGTCTCGTGTTATTGACAAGAACGGAGGGTCTATTGATAGAGCATGAAGATCACCTACTCTTCTAGCTGATACTAAAGCCACTAGTGTAGCAGTTTTCAATGAGAGGCACTTCACTGATGCTGAATATATGGGTTCAAACGGGGCCTGAGTAAAGGCATCCAAGACCAGAGTAAGGTCCCATGCCGGAAGCCGAGGAATATGCACCGGTTCTGATCTTTGACAGGCTGAAACAAAACGGGTCACCCATCTATTTGCTGCCACGTTATAGTTAAATAGGGCTCCTAAGGCCTATATATGGACTTTAAGAGTATTTACTGAGAGGCCCAATTCTCGGCCTCTTTGAAGAAACTCTAAGATGGCCGTAATGGGTGGTTCACCGGCTAGCCCTGCTGGGTGAAAGGTCAGGAATTTCCTCCACACCTTGGCATATATCCTTGTTGTAGATTCTTTTCTACTTTGTAGCAGGGTATTAATCAGGTTTTTCGAAAAGCCTTTCTGCTTTAATAGTTCCCTTTCAAATTCCAGGCCGCTAGGTGTAGTGCTTTGACCTGTGGATGGTAGCAGGGTCCCTGCGAGAGAAGATCCTGGTGCAGCGGCAGGATCCACGGGTCGGTTATTGACATGGCTCTCAGCCATGAAAACCACGGCCTTTTGGGCCAAAACGGGGCTATCAAGATGACCCTTGCCTTATTTTCCTGACTACTGTTGGCAGGAGAACCATTGGAGGGAAGGCATAGGCTAGCTGGAATGTCCAGGGTGCTTGGAGGGCATCTAGAATGTCTGGGTTGTCTGACCTGTAGAGCGAAGCAAACCTTCTTATGCGTCTGTTGGCTCTGGTCGCGAACAGGTCTATCTCTGGTCTGCCCCATTCTGACGCTATCGTCTCGAAGACGTGCCTGCTGAGGACCCACTCGCCCTGATATAGGACCTGGCGACTGAGATAGTCTGCTTGAGAGTTGTCCACTCCTCTTATGTGGAGCGCCGACAAGGAGTGAAGATGTACCTCGGCTACCTCCAGGATCTTTTCCGCGATAGACATCAACGGTCCCGATCGCGTACCTCCTTGTCGGTTTATATAGGCCACTGCTGTGGTATTGTCTGTCTGGACCCTCACTTGGGTTCCTCTTAACTGCGGGAGAAATTGAGACATCGCATAGTAAATTGCTTTTAGCTCCTTTACATTAGAGGAGGTTTCTATTTCAGGTTTACGCCACCGGCCTTGCATCATGTGCTCCTCCAGGTGGGCCCCCCAACCTAAGGGGCTAGCATCCGTGGTGAGCACCTTGTAGGGAGTTACCCACCATTGCACTCCTTTTGACAAATTGGTAGGATTCAACCACCACTTTAGGGAATTAACCACTTCCAGCGATAGGGACATCTTCCCTTCCAACCGTCCCTGCAGTCTGTTTCCTGCAGAATAGCCCATTGTAGCTTTCTGGAGTGGAACTGAGCCCATTGCACCGCTGGGATGCACGATATCAGGGATCCCAACAAGGACATACCCTGTCTCAATGATATTACGGGTCTTCCTATAGTATTTTGTATCTTATTGATTATAGCCACCGCTTTAGCGTCTGGTAGAAAGCATTTTTGGCTTACGGAATCTACTTGCAGGCCTAGGAACCTCTGACAGGTCACCGGTTCTAGCCTGGACTTCTCCCAGTTAATTAGCCAGCCCAGTGTTTGTAAGTGTCATGTCCCACGACTTGGGAAATCATTTAATATTTGCATTGCTTGTGTTGTATCCTTGTTGCTAGGCAGAAGTTTGCCTTTCCCTGTATTTTGTCCCAAATCTCTCCCTGTAGTCCTGTGATGTATGTTTGTTCCCTCCCTTATTCTCCATTTTGTGATCGTCCCTCCATCTGTATGCATCTTCTTACATGTCCTCTGAAGAATATTCCTTTTTATCTGCTGCTTTCATCATAATACAAGAATTTCAGTTAAAGCATCCCTCTTTTCCTGGAGTCTTCTTACATGAGATCGTGGCTGAGTTAAGCTGTCTGATTAATCGGTATGAACGTGAGTACAGGTCGATACGGAAGGGGCCCAGAAAGAGAGGTCTATCCAGGCACCATACGTTCTACATATCCATGAGTCAGAATAGTAAAAAGGAATAACCTGCCTTCAGAGACAGTAACTCAAGGTCTGTGCGGAATCTCAGTGGAAAAGGACATTTTCCAGATAGACTGTAACCCAGTTCCAGCCAGACCCCAGCGTGCATAGAAGCCACGGCAGCTGAACAGAGTGGAATATAACTCCCATCATTACACTGGACCCTGCAGCTGCTCCAGCATTAGATACAAAGTATCAACTCTGTGCAGAGTCTGTGTATTTCCTGTTGCTGAACAGTGGGAAGTATAACCCTCATCATCCACTCTTCCTGCCTGCAATCTAATCATGTCTGAAGCAAGGAATACAATGTCCCTACCAGACTTACAAGCACAGGAATGAGACCCAGACCCCATCCACCATCTAGCGAAAGGGGAAAACGTACAGTCAAACCCACATGGAAAGTCATGGAGAATTTAGAGACTGCAAAATGTGAATTATATAGTGATGTGTCTTCAGTATGGAATAAAGTGCTGAGTTATATAGACACTGCATCAAGGCCTGCTTCTCAAGAGTTACCACCGGAGGGAGTCCTAGAACAATTATGCACAGCATACCAAATGTATATGGAGAAGAGTGACCAATATATTATTCTCCTGAAGAAACTGAATCTCCCAGAGACTTTAAACTAATTGCAAGGTTTCCAGCAGCTTAATTCTGAAAGAGACTGCACTGTATGTGACATTAAAGCCAAGATAGAGGCTAGAATCGCACGAACACCAGATGCATCAACTCGCACATCCAAATCGTGTAAGCACTCAAAACGTTCATCTAGGTCAAGTTCATCAAAATATTCTACTCTTACTGAGCAGCTTATAAGAGCACGTGCTAAGGCTGAAACTACTAAGGTACAAGCTGCCTTTGCACAAAAGAGAGCAGAAATGGATGCAGCTGCTGCACAAAAGAGAGCAGAAATGGATGCTGAAGCGGCACGCATGGAAGCTCTAGAGAAGGAATGTGAGCATGCAACAGCCATGGCAGAATTAAAGGTACTCGAGCAGGCTATCAGTGGGAGTCAAAGAGACAGCGTCAGTTTGTGTGAAATGGAGGCAGAAGACCCTATCGAACGCACAAGAGACTACGTGCTAAGCCAAGATGGCGAACCGCAGATCATCACTAACACTCCTGATGGTGTTGACGCTTCTCCAGAGCACCAGGATGCCGATCCACTTACAGAATCCTGCATTCAAGGTCAGTACAATGCTCCCAAACTTGAACTTCCTTCATATTCCAGTATGCGCCAAAACCCTGCATCTCACCAAACTCCACAGGCTAATACCTACATGCAACCCAATATGCCGGCAGGTCATTATACCCTCGACAACCACACAGTGCCACCTCCGCAGGTAGCAGAAACTATACCCACCAAACCAGTTGCTGGACTAAATGCATATGCCACTCCATACTTCCCCATGTTTCAAGGCCAAGACGTCTCCACCCCTATGTACAACACCGCTCAGCCTACAATTGTGCATCCTAAGTCAGAAAGGACAGACATGTCCGACTTCGCAAGGTACATGATTCATCGTGAACTTACTAAAACCGGTCTCACAAGGTTCGACGACCAACCTGAAAATTACAGAGGTTGGAAAAGTGCCTTTAGAACCGTAACTAGTGACCTCGGCATCACTGCTGCGGAAGAGCTGGACCTGCTGATCAGATGGTTAGGACCACAATCCACAGAGCGTGTCAAGAGACTCAGGTCTGTACATATCAGTAATCCAACGGCTGGTCTCATGGCTGCATGGGAAAGACTAGAGAGAAACTTTGGCAGTCCAGAAGCCATAGAGGATGCACTGTTCAAGCGACTACAGAGTTTTCCAAAGATATCAAGCAAGGACAGTTCAAAGTTCCTAGAGCTCAGTGACCTGCTGTTAGAGCTCCAGCTGGCCAAGGCAGACACCCACCTACCTGGCCTCAGCTACCTGGACACTGCTCGTGGAGTAAACCCCATTATCTCCAAGCTACCATACAATGTACAAGAGAAGTGGACTACAATGGGGTCAAAATACAAGAAAGACCATCAAGTGTCATTTCCTCCGTTCTCCTACTTCTGTGAGTTTATAAAAGACATTGCAGAGCGTAAGAACGACCCAAGCTTTTCCTACGGAGAATCCAGTGGCCCAGCTTCACCTCCCTCTAAATACGTGAGCACACGCTCGAATGACAGAAACCGCAGGAGTCCAGTTTCAGTGAAGAAGACGGATATTCTTCCCTTACCAACATCAGCCCCAGGCAAGAGCAACAAGGGTGAAAAGATAGAGAACCCAAATCGTGAGTGTCCCATCCACAAGAAGCCACATCCCTTAAAAAAGTGCATCGGCTTCAGGAAGAAACCGCTCCAAGAACGCAAGGAACTTCTAAAGAAGTTTGGGGTATGCTACAGATGTTGTGCTTCTACTGAACACCTTGCTAAAGACTGTAAAACTACAATTAAGTGTATGGAGTGTGACAGTGAGGATCACGTACAAGCACTCCACCCATACCGTCCTGACTCTACACGTACTCCTTCCCCCACCACGAACCATGGCGGGGAGGACGCAGCTCAAACTGCAAGTCATACCACAATATCTTCTTCATGCACAGAAGTCTGCGGAGAAGGTCTCTGGGACAAGTCCTGTGCGAAGATTTGCCTGGTGAACGTATATCCCAACGGTCACCCAGAGAAAGCCGCGAAGGTGTACGTCCTCTTGGATAATCAGAGCAACCGATCACTTGCAAGGTCAGAACTCTTTGATATGTTTAACTTAAAGGGAAATGTTTATCCTTACACCTTAAGTACCTGCAGCGGTGTTACAGAGGTCTCTGGGAGAAGGGCCAGTGGTCTTATAGCGACATCCCTCGACAACACCGTGGAGATACCCTTACCCACACTTGTCGAGTGCAACCAGATTCCATCCAATCGAGAAGAGATCCCAACGCCAGAGGCTTCTCTTCATCACCCACATCTCAAGGGGATAGCAAACAAGATACCAGCCCTAAACAACAGTGCAGATATCCTGATTCTGCTTGGCAGAGACATTCTCCGGCTGCACAAGGTACGTCAGCAAATTAACGGACCACACAACGCACCATTTGCCCAACGCTTTGATCTAGGCTGGGTAATTATAGGCGATGTTTGCATACACAAGATGAAGAGACCTAATAACATCTCCTCTTACAAAACACCTCTTGCCAAATGGTCGCAGCACTCATTTTCAGCCATGCCCACATCATTACTGGGTGAAAGAGAAAGTGAGCAACACCAAGAGGCAACAGGAATCCTTCAACAACATGAACATGCTCCAACCCTGGGACGAAAACCTCGGGTCAACAGTGTTTGATTCCACAAATGAAGACAACAAGTTAGCACCCACAAGGGAAGATAAAGAATTCATAAAGGTTATGGACAAAGAATTTGATGACTCCAACAGTTGGGTAGCTCCTTTACCCTTTCGTTTCCCAAGAGCGAGGTTGCCGAACAACCTGCAGCAAGCAACTGCAAGGTTCTCATCCTTAAAACGTACCCTAAAGAGGAAACCAGAGATGGAGAAGCATTTCATTGACTTTATGCAGAACATCTTTGACAAAGATCATGCTGAACCTGCGCCACCACTGAAGGAAGGAGAAGAATGTTGGTACCTTCCATCCTTTGGTGTCTATCATCCTCGCAAGCCTAACCAGATCAGAGTGGTGTTTGACTCCAGTGCTCAGTATGAAGGCCTCTCTCTCTCTCAACAACCTGCTACTAACTGGACCCAACCTGAACAACAGTCTCCTTGGAGTATTGATCCGCTTCAGACAAGAACCTGTTGCTATAATGCCCGACATCCAGCAGATGTTTCATTGCTTCATCATGAAGGAAGACAGCAGAAACTATCTTAGGTTCCTATGGCACAAAGACAACAATGTCAACAATCAAGTCATAGACTACCGGATGAAGGTCCATGTCTTCGGCAACAGTCCTTCACCTGCTGTGGCGATCTACGGACTGAGACGGACAGCCCAGGAAGGTGAGAGAGAGTACGGATCCGATGCTCGTCAATTCGTAGAGAAGAACTTCTACGTAGACGACGGGCTCAAGTCCTTGCCCACAAGTGAAGAGGCAATTGACCTACTCTCCAGGACACAGGAAATGCTATCCACATCAAACCTCAGACTCCACAAGATCATCTCTAACAGTCAAGAAGTAATGAGCGCGTTTCCATCTGAGGACCATGCCACGAACCTAAAGGACCTCAACCTAGGTTCTGATGTTCCTCCCACACAGCGCAGCCTTGGTCTACTGTGGGATATCAAACAGGACACCTTCACCTTCCAAGTGTCGCCCTGTGACAAACCCTTTACCAAACGAGGAGTCCTATCTGTCATAAACAGCATCTACGATCCTCTCGGGTTTGTAGCATCCATCACTATTCAAGGCAAGATACTGTTAAGACAGCTCACTGCCGAGAACACTGATTGGGACACCCCGCTTCCGACTCAGAAACAGCAAAGGTGGGAGACATGGAAGAAGTCCTTGAAGTTCTTAGAGCAACTCCAAGTCCCACGTTGTTATTCTCCAATGATTCTTACCCCAGCTACACTTCTTACAAAGATTGGAGCTGCTACAGTTCCTCCCGGGAATTTCAATAACAAGCACATTTACAAACGTCAGTGGAAGCAAGTACAACACATAGCTAACGTCTTTTGGCACCGTGGGAAGACCGAATACTTGCACCTGCTTCAAAACCATCACAAATGGCAGACACCCAGTCCCAATCTCCAAGAAGGAGACCTTGTTCTCTTAAAAGACAAAGAGGCTCATCGCAACGACTGGCCAATGGGTCTTATCACCAAGGTCATGCCCAGCGAGGACGGAAAGACTCGTAAGAAAGAAGTTAAGGTGACAAAAGGGGGCTCTACCCGAACCTTCCTCCGTCCGGTCACCGATCTCGTGCTGCTACTGCCAAAGGAGGACGTCACATGAACTTAACATTGCTCCTGGACGTTGCTCACGGCAGGGAGCATACCTACTCATTCCCCAGTTTTATTGAACATTGACATTTTCCATTGGATTGAACTTTGAACATTGCCATTGGATTGCTGGGTTGGTGGAAGAGTTGGCATGTTTGCGGCTTCCCCAATCCGAAGATGGGTTTAATAGACTTGGACTTATCTTCCGGTGTGATCTACGGGTCAACAACAACGAGTTGGACTTTAAAAATGTTTATTATTGCATGCATGTTTTTCTTTTCTCTTGTTTTTCAGGTTCGAACGACTTCGAAGAATTAAGGACATCGTGAAATCCAAGGATTTCAGACGGGGAGTGTCATGTCCCACGACTTGGGAAATCATTTAATATTTGCATTGCTTGTGTTGTATCCTTGTTGCTAGGCAGAAGTTTGCCTTTCCCTGTATTTTGTCCCAACTCTCTCTCCCTGTAGTCCTGTGATGTTTGTTTGTTCCCTCCCTTATTCTCCATTTTGTGATCGTCCCTCCATCTGTATGCATCTTCTTACATGTCCTCTGAAGAATATTCCTTTTTATCTGCTGCTTTCATCATAATACAAGAATTTCAGTTAAAGCATCCCTCTTTTCCTGGAGTCTTCTTACATGAGATCGTGGCTGAGTTAAGCTGTCTGATTAATCGGTATGAACGTGAGTACAGGTCGATACGGAAGGGGCCCAGAAAGAGAGGTCTATCCAGGCACCATACGTTCTACATATCCATGAGTCAGAATAGTAAGGATGAGATAATCTTAGCCATTCTTGTTTCGCACTGAGAAACAGAATTCCCCACTACGAGTAGGTCGTCCAAGTAAGGGATCACTAGGGTGTCATTCAGTCTTACATACGACATCACCTCCAGCATCAATTTGGTAAATACCCGAGGAGCCATGGATAGCCAGAATGGCATTGCCGCAAACTGGAAATGCTGAATCCGACCCTTGAACCAGACCGCTACCCGCAGGAACTTCTGGTGCTCTCGGAATATGGGGAGATGATAATAGGCATCCTTTAGGTCCAAGACTGCCATATAACACCTGGGAAACAAAAGTTTTATTGCAGAATTTATTGACGCCATCTTAAATGGCCTCAGCCTCAAGAAGGTATTAAGCTTCTTTAAATTTATTATAGTCCTGAAAGAGACATCTGGTTTTGGGATTAAAAATAGAGGAGAATAAAAGCCCATTCCTCTTTCATCCCCTGGGACCTCTATCAGGACCTGTTTAGTTAGCAGTACTGCAATCTCCATCTCTAGTGCTTCCTGCTGTATCTGGGATTTCATGGAAGTCAATAGGAAGAGGTTCGGTGGATGCCGAACGAATTCTAGTTTTAGGCCCGATGAGACAATATCAATGGCCCATGGGTTTGATGTTACCTTCCCCCTTGGTGGCTGAATTTCAGTAGTCTGCCACCCACCGGTGTACTGGTATTAGCGGAACCTGTCTCCTCTGAAGGGACGTTTTCCGAATAGATTGCCCCTTTGTTTGGGGTCCTTATTTCCCCAGCGATCCTGGGGTTTAAAGTCTTTTTGCCAAACGGCGGTTTTCTGTAGGCCCTCCTATTAAAGGGAATATACGGGTTAGGAAAACCTTTCTTTCTCTCCCCCGCTTTTGTTAAGATCTCGTCCAGTTCCGTACCAAATAAGTACTTACCCTGGCAGGGTATAGCACACAGTTTAGTTTTTGTTTGCGTGTCTCCTTTCCACCCCTTCAACCATAAGGCCCGCCGGCCTGCATTGGTTAGTCCTGCTGCTCTAGCGGATAAACGGAGAGAGTCCGCTGAGGAATCGGAGAGGAAGGCAGCTGCTCCTTTAATGAGGGGCATAGAGGACAGGAGTTTACTCCTGGCCACTCCATTCTTAATATTGTCCTCTAGGTCATTCAGCCACAGCAACATTGACCTTGCCGTGCACGTGGCTGCTATTGCGGGCTTAAAAGCTGCCGCACATGCCTCCCAGGATCGTTTAAGGAGTGTATCGGTCTTACGATCCAATGAGTCAGCCAACGTTCCTGAATCCTCTACCGGCAGGGAGGATCTACGAGAGGTAGAGGCCACGGCCGCATCCACCTTGGGGGCTCTCGACCAAGCCGTCAATTCCTCGTCGTAAAAAGGATATTTACGCTTTGACGTTAAGGGGAGGAAGGTTCTCTGCCCCTGTTTCTCCCACTCCCTTTTTACTAGCTCTTTTATAGCTGGGACCACTGGGAATGCTCGGACCTTTTTACGGGAAATGCCTGCAAACATTATGTCTTGCGGAGTCTTGGGGGTCCCTACTCTCTGGTAGCCCCATGGTATTCCGGACCGACTTAACCAAGTTACTGACTCTATCTGTAGGGAAGCACGTCTGCTCCTCATCCTCTGAGGAAGGGTATTCCTGGGATCTATCAGAGTCTAGATCCCCGGTTTCTGACGGCGAATTTGACGCCGGCGAAGCTCCCCCTCTTGGTGAACCCATTTCTCTCACGGAGGAGTGACCTCCCAGACTACTGGAGCTGCCTAAGGCCCTTAGCTCTTCTCTAATTATCGCTCAGATATCCTCCTTCTTCCGTGAGGATTCGTCCTGTAAGGCCTCCTCAATACACGACTGACAATCTTTTAGGGTGGCCGTCTGGGAGGGGCTGAGAACATAAGGCACACTCTCTATTTTTCGCCTTCTCCGTTCTTTTGGCCTAAAAAAGGGGGATGTGGACCAGAAAAAATGGACATCAGTTATTTATTCTGACTAAAAACACTCACCCGTGAGTTTCGTCAGTAAACTACCGGCTGTGGGGTCCGCGACTCAGGCTTAGGCGAGGCGTGGGACGGTTTCTTCTCTTTACGTTTTGTCTGGAAGGACCGCTAGATTCCTTCCTGGAGCTGCCACTTCTTCTGGTGCTACTACTTCTCCTTGTGGTACCGCTTTGTCTGCTGCCATGTGGGGATTCCACTGGCTGATTTAATGGGAGCGAAGCTGGGTCATCTATGGATGACATCACTGCGCACTGGCGCTATGCTCGTGGCTTCTTTTTATAGGTTTTTCTTATTGATGATCCACCATTTTCTTTTTTTTTGCCCCATCTGCGCATGCGCGGGCGTTTCCCCGCGATCGCCGCCTCCTGTGTTGACCCCGGAAGTTGTCCTACCACTTCCGGGTCGTCTCTGCCTGGGAGCGCCGCTGGAAGTGCTTATGCAGCGGCCGCCGGACAGTGATCCTCACGCACCTGGCCGCACCCCTTGCCGCAGGTATGATCTCCCATAGCGCTGCCTGGCTCAGGCCTCTCAGCTTTCTCCCGGGGGAGCGCACGGCCACCATCCTGGATATAGCCTCATGGCATCTGTAATGCGCTCGCCACTTTCTGGGCGCTCAGGCTCCTCTGCCTTCTCCCGGGGGGGGCGCACGGCCGCCATCCCGAATATGCCCTCATAGCGTATGTAATGCGCTTCTCGCCCCTTCCTGGGGGGGGTATACGCCCCGTCCCTTCAGTGAGCCTTGGCACCTTTCTTATCTCCGGCCTCACCTGCATTACCAGCTCTGGGGGGGGGGGGGGGGGGGGGGAAAATCGCCTCTCCGCCCGACGCTGCTTCCAGTTCTGGGGCCCCTGCTGCTCATATTATGCACGCAGGCGGCTACCAGACCAGGTATCCTCTTCTGCGGGTTTCTTTCCAGGAACAGGAAACCAAACTGAGGGAGCAAGGGGAACCGCCCCATTTATCTCTCTGTAGGTTTCCTGTTCCGGGGGCGGATCCCCTCTCTCAGTGGGTGCTGTCGTGGCGAAGAGGAAAAGACTGAATCTAGGCCATCAGAAAGAACACCAACTCCATCACCATCATCAACCCTCTCTCAGTCCGCCCTGTCCACCGCTAGTTCCACCATATGCAGCTCTCAAGTCCAGCTCACCTTCCCAGAGACTACGAGTAGGTCAAGAAAGTACTCAGTCTCTCATCCGCGTACACTGGGTTTGAATGCCCACATTGCCAAACTAATCTCGTTAGAGATGATGCCCTATCGGTTGGTGGAAAGCACAGCAAAGCCATCCCAGCCCTCCACCATCATGTGAAAGACCGCACTGTCCATACACTCAAGCAGTCAGTGAGTGGAAAGGTGCACCTCACAACAGATGCATGGTCCAGTCGGCATGGCCAGGGCCGTTACGTGTCCATCACTGCGCACTGGGTTAAAGTGGTGGATGCAGGGTCCACAGGGGACAGCGGTGGTGGGACAGTGCTGCCTACCCCACGGTATAGGAAACAGTTGGCTGTAGGTAGAGTTGAGTGAAACGGGTCGAAAAAAATTCAAAAGTCGCCGACTTTTGGCAAAGTCGGGTTTCATGAAACGAAACCCGACCCTAGGATGAGGTCGGCCACGAGGTCGGCGACTTACGCGCCAAAGTCGCGTTTCAAAAGTTTGTTTTGCACTCTTTTTCAGCCAATCAGGATCCACGGACACTGTGGGCAACGTGATGACATAGGCACGGGTCACCACCATCTTTCAGAAGGGCATGCAAGTGATTGGCTTGCTTTGGTGGGCGTCACAGGGGGTATAAAAGGGCGTGCACGCCGACCGCCATCTTACTTCTGCCGATCTTAGTATAGGGAGAGGTTGCTGCTGATTCTGTAGGGAGAGCGTTAGGCAGGGAAGAAGACAAAAAAACTGCTTCTGCTGCTAGCGATTTGGCCTGCACAACACACCAGTCACTGTGTGCAGTGCAAGGGGAGGCTATATAGTGGTGTATCAGTGGTGTTGGTTGTTGGGCTGCCTTCTAAGGCTTCCTGACATTCCTGCATTGCTGTTTACCCACTGCTCCGCAAACTGCTTTTTTAAAAGCAATCCAATCTCCCTTATCCTCTAGTCACTTTTGTCACAGCTGTGCCATCGAGCCTGTCACATAGCGCTCAGATATTCATTGGGCCTCACACAATCCAAAAGTGTCCAGTGTCCAAAAGTGTGTGCAGAGATTCAAAATCTCCCTTATCCTCTAGTCACTTTGGTCACAGCTGTGCCATCGAGCCTGTCACATAGCGCTCAGATATCAGTGGGCCTCACACAATCCAAAAGTGTCCATCCAGTGTCCAAAAGTGTGTGCAGAGATTCAAAATCTCCCTTATCCTCTAGTCACTTTGGTCACAGCTGTGCCATCGAGCCTGTCACATAGCGCTCAGATATCAGTGGGCCTCACACAATCCAAAAGTGTCCAGTGTACAAAAGTGTGTGCAGAGATTCAAAATCTCCCTTATCCTCTAGTCACTTTGGTCACAGCTGTGCAATCGAGCCTGTCACATAGCGCTCAGATATCAGTGGGCCTCACACAATCCAAAAGTGTCCATCCAGTGTCCAAAAGTGTGTGCAGAGATTCAAAATCTCCCTTATCATCTAGTCACTTTTGTCACAGCTGTGCCATCGAGCCTGTCACATAGCGCTCAGATATTCATTGGGCCTCACACAATCCAAAAGTGTCCAGTGTCCAAAAGTGTGTGCAGAGATTCAAAATCTCCCTTATCCTCTAGTCACTTTGGTCACAGCTGTGCCATCGAGCCTGTCACATAGCGTTCAGATATCAGTGGGCCTCACACAATCCAAAAGTGTCCATCCAGTGTCCAAAAGTGTGTGCAGAGATTCAAAATCTCCCTTATCCTCTAGTCACTTTGGTCACAGCTGTGCCATCGAGCGTGTCACATAGCGCTCAGATATCAGTGGGCCTCACACAATCCAAAAGTGTCCAGTGTCCACAAGTGTCTGCAGAAATTCAAAATCTCCCCTGTCATATAGACACCTTGTACCTTGTTTTACATTACTATATAGTTTGTTGGATTTTGTCTACATTTCTACCAAAAATGAGGAAGGCTGGTGGAAGAGGCCGTGGAATTGGGCGGGGGTTGGCAGCTGGTAATGATGGTGTTGGTGGTGGATCTGATGGTAGTGGCAAGAGCAAAATAGGACCGAATGCAGGAGGTGCTGACCCTGCGTCATCGTCTGGCTACATAAGGCCTCGAACGCTTAGTTTTCTAGGAGTTGGCAAACCGCTTTTAAAGCCAGAGCATCAGGAAAAAGTTTTGTCTTACATTGCTGACTCAGCCTCCAGCTCTATCGCCTCCTCTTTTCAGTTATAAAAAGTAAAAGCACTGAGTCGTCATTGGAGGCTCATGTTCATGAACCACACCTTTCCTTGTGTCCTTCACCCCAACCAAGATTGAAGGATGACGCAGGCCATACTACTGATTACTCCATGGAGCTGTTTTCACATACCATGCCTGGATTATCAAGTGAAATGGTGAATTACCCAGGCCAAGATGAATCTGACATGGAGTGCACTGATGCACAGCCGCTGATGGATGATTCTGCTGGTACATTCACTCAGAGCACTACATTGTCCTCGCAGTGTACAGAGCCAGATTCTGACCCTGATGAGACTCAGGTGCCCCTTCCCGCACACTATACCACCATACACGGTGACACAGAGGAAGGTGCACATGACATAGAAGAGGAGGTGATGGATGACCCAGTTGTTGACCCAGATTGGCATCCATTGGGGGAAGAGGGTGCTGCTTCCAATAGCTCAGATGAGGAGCATCCACAGCAGACATCGACATCGCAACAGCTGTTATCTGGCAGGCCCGGAGCACTCCAAAGACAGGTTCCAAACATCAAAAGAGTTGCTGGACAGCTTGTCCAGAGGGTCAAAAGATCACAGCGTGCTAGGCCGCAAAATGTCTGCCAAAGTAGGAAGAGTGCAGTGTGGCACTTTTTTGAACAAAATCCTCATGATCAGGCCAAGGTTATCTGTAAGAAGTGTGCAAAGACCTTTAGCCGAGGGAAAAATCTGAAAAATTTGAATAACAATTGCATGCTTAGACATTTAACCAGCATGCACTTGCAAGCGTGGACACAACACCAAACCTCAAGTGCCACATGTGCAACTGATCACAACGAAGGTAGTCAGCAACGCTACATTGTTTCCCCCACTGTAAGCCCACCGGTTAGCACAGCAGCAAATGTTGAGGTGTCGTTGCAAGACCACAGCAGTCAGGGAATCCCACTGTTATATCAACGAAAGACTGATTCTAGGCCATCAGAAAGAACACCAACTCCATCACCATCATCAACCCTCTCTCAGTCCGCCCTGTCCACCGCTACTTCCACCATATGCAGCTCTCAAGTCCAGCTCACCCTCCCAGACACTATGAGTAGGTCAAGAAAGTACTCAGTCTCTCATCCGCGTACACTGGGTTTGAACGCCCACATTGCCAAACTAATCTCGTTTGAGATGATGCCCTTTCGGTTGGTGGAAAGCACAGCTTTCCGCGAACTCATGGCCTATGCAGTACCACGCTATGACCTACCCAGTCGCCACTTCTTCTCTCGCAAAGCCATCCCAGCCCTCCACCATCATGTGAAAGACCGCATTGTCCATGCACTCAAGCAGTCAGTGAGCGGAAAGGTGCACCTCACAACTGATGCATGGTCCAGTCGGCATGGCCAGGGCCGTTACGTGTCCATCACTGCGCACTGGGTTAATGTGGTGGATGCAGGGTCCACAGGGGACAGCGGTGGTGGGACAGTGCTGCCTAGCCCACGGTATAGGAAACAGTTGGCTGTAGGCGTTCGACCCTCCTCCTCCTCCACCTCCTCCAGAAGCGAAAGCTCGTCCACAGAGCGCAGTCGTACGAGCACTCCATCTGCAGCTGCCACTGTTGCACACGATGTGTCCCCCTATCGAGCAGCTAGTGGAAAGCGTCAGCAGGTTGTGTTGCAGATGATGTTTTTGGGCGACAGACACACCGCCGAGGTGCTGACCGAGTACTTGAAGCAACAAACTGAGTCATGGCTGGGCAGTGTACATCTTGAGGCAGGCAAGGTAGTTAGTGATAACGGCCGTAATTTTGTGGCAGCCATAGCCCTTTCAAAACTCAGCCACATACCTTGCTTGGCTCACACCTTGAACCTGGTGATGCAGTGCTTCCTCAAAAATTATCCGGAGTTAACAGCCCTGCTCCAGAAGGTGCGAAGACTGTGCGCGCACATCCACCGGTCGCCTGTACACTCCGTTCATATGCAGAAGCTGCAGCGATTGCTCCACCTTCCCAACCACCGCCTCATTATCGACATTGCAACAAGGTGGAACTCCACCCTGCACATGGTGGAGCGGCTGTGCGAGCAGAAGCAGGCCATAATGCATTTGTGGGAGGATACACGGCCAGGCACTTTGAGAGAAGACATGGAGTTGACAGGTGTGCAGTGGTCGAAGCAGAAAGACCTTTGTAAAGTCCTTCAGTGTTTTGAGGAATGCACATGGCTGGTAAGCGCAGACGACGCCATCCTAAGCATGAGCATCCCACTTATGCGTCTGCTCATGCAAACTTTGACGCACCTTAAGGAGCAGGCGTCTGCAGCCAATGTTGATGAGGAGGAAGAGGAGGAGGGAATCCTTGATGACATTCAGCCATTGTCTGCTCAGGGACCTCTCCTGGACGAGGTGGAGGAAGAAGAGGAGGAGGAGGATGATGATGGGGATGATTACTTAGGGGAGGAGGATGCATCTCGTGGGGCAAGTGAAAATGTTGGCGTGGCAAGGTCTGGTACAGGGTTTGTGCGTGACTGGAGGGATGTGGATTTGCCAGAAAGTGCTCCTCCACCCAGCACTCGCAGTGCATCATTGACACCGGGAACATTGGCCCACATGTCAGATTATGCCTTGCGGATCCTAAAAAGGGACCCCCGCATTGCCTAAATGATGAACGATGACGACTACTGGTTGGCCAGCATCCTGGATCCACGCTATAAAGGCAAATTACAAAACATCATGCCACAGGAGAACCTTGACCTAATATTGGCTAATAAACAAGCAACTCTGGTAAATCGGTTGCTTGAGGCATTCCCAGCACACAGCAGCGGTGATGGTTCTCACACGAGCCGTACGGGCCGGGGGCAGCTTGGCAGAGGTGTTCGTGGTGCACACAGCAGAAGTGGCATTGGAGACAGGGATTTCATGACAATGTTGTGGACTGATTTTTCAAATACCGCTCACACAACTGGTAATACTGCATCGATGGAAAGTGACAGGAGACAGCAGTTGTCAACTATGGTTACAAACTACTTTTCCTCCCATATCGATGTTCTCCCACACAGGTCATTCCCCTTTGACTATTGGGCCGCTAAACTGGACACCTGGCCTGAATTGGCACAATATGCCTTACAGGAGCTCGCTTGCCCAGCTGCAAGTGTGCTATCGGAAAGAGTCTTCAGTGCAGCTGGATCAATCCTGACAGAAAAAAGGACCCGTCTGTCAACCCAAAATGTGGATGATCTAACCTTCATTAAAATGAACCACGCATGGGTTTCCAAGGATTTTGTCCCACCTTCCCCTGATGACACATAGGGTGACAGAAAAATGGCTTGCTTTGGTCCACCTTTTCCTGGTACTTCACCTATTTCGCCTTTTGCATCAGCTGAATGTCCAACATCAACATATGCCACTTTCTAAAACTCCCTAACTGTGCTGCCTCCCCCCCCATGGCCGGGGTCACCACCTAGCGCACAACACCGTGCGAGTGCCATTGCCCTGAACAGGTGGGTAGGCCGACTCTTGGGCGCGGGCACTGGCACAGGGTCCCTCATAGTGCAATCAAGTGTCTCTGACGGTGGTGGTGCACACCCGCCGTCAGACACACCGCTGTACTATGAGGGGCCCAGTGCCAGTACCGACGCCCACGAGTGGGCCCCCCTTGCTTGGGCAGGGCCCCAGCATTTGCAATCTTTACCTATCCCTGCTCCTCCGCTGTGTAATCTGGGCCGTCAAATCCATACTGTGCCTGACACCGTCTGAGCCTGCCTCCTGATGTATAGACATATATTTTGAATGTATACGCTATCCATACATGTTATCTGGGGATACGGTACCCTTTCTAACCTTTGTGCAATCACGTGCAATCCATACTGGGCCTAACACCGTCTGAGCCTGCCTCCTGAGACATATATTTTGAATGTGTACGCTATCCATACATGTTATCTGGGGATACGGTACCCTTTCTAACCTTTGTGCAATCACGTGCAATCCATACTGGGCCTAACACCGTCTGAGAATGATAGATGGGGCCCACCATACACTGGAACATTCCAAAGGTGGACATCAGACACTGGAGCAGCATCTACAGGGCCCATTATACACTAGAGCATTAGAAATGGGGCCCATTATGTTTGGAGCATTATTTGGGCCCATAAGACAGTGGAGCTTCATCCATGGGGACCAACATATACTGTAGCATTATGTGGAGCTCATCATATACTGTTTCAAACATTATATGGGACCAATGATTCTGTATGGAGAAATAGATGGGCCTCGTCATGAGATGTAAAAAGTGAGGTATTTTTCATTGTACTATACCGCTATTTCTCTGCCGTATCGGAGCATGATGAGTTGTGGTATGTGTTAAAGGGGCGCTCTTTCGCCCAGGGCACATGAAAACCTGGAGCCAGCCCTCCCCCCCCACAGTCTGTAGCCAAATAACCCCCATTTTTCAGTGCGTAACTTGTATTATGAAGTTAATTAAGGTTGACAAGCTTAAGTAAGAAGAATTGATGCTTTTGGCATTCAAATGGGCACTGTTGGTGTGTTTCCTGTCCTCCTCTCACTGCCGACTTTTATTCCCCATTGACTTACATTGGGTTTCGTGTTTCGGGACGACCCCGACTTTTCCCTATAATCGGACGATCTTGCTCGACCCGACTTTTGGAAAAGTCTGGTTTCACGAAACGAAACGCGACCCTAAAAAACCAAAAGTCGCTCAACTCTAGCTGTAGGCATTCGACCCTCCTCCTCCTCCTCCAGAAGCGAAAGCTCGTCCACAGAGCGCAGTCGTACGAGCACTCCATCTGCAGCTGCCACTGTTGTACACGAGGTGTCCCCCTATCGAGCAGCTAGTGGAAAGCGTCAGCAGGTTGTGTTGCAGATGATGTGTTTGGGCGACAGACACACCGCGGAGGTGCTGGCCGAGTACTTGAAGCGACAAACTGAGTCATGGCTGGGCAGTGTACATCTTGAGGCAGGCAAGGTAGTTAGTGATAACGGCCGTAATTTTGTGGCAGCCATAGCCCTTTCAAAACTCAGCCACATACCTTGCTTGGCTCACACCTTGAACCTGGTGGCGCAGTGCTTCCTCAATAATTATCCGGAGTTAACAGCCCTGCTCCAGAAGGTGCGAAGACTGTGCGCGCACATCCGCCGGTCGCCTGTACACTCCATTCGTATGCAGAAGCTGCAGCGATTGCTCCACCTTCCCAACCACCGCCTCATTATCGTCATTGCAAAAAGGGGGAACTCCACTCTGCACATGGTTGAGTGGCTGTGCGAACAGAGGCAGGCCATAATGCATTTGTGGGAGGATACACGGCCAGGCACTTTGAGAGCAGACATGGAGTTGACAGGTGTGCAGTGGTCGAAGCTGAAAGACCTCTGTAAAGTCCTTCAGTGTTTTGAGGAATGCACACGGCTGGTAAGCGCAGACGACGCCATCCTAAGCATGAGCATCCCACTTGTGCGTCAAAGTTTGCATGAGCAGACACATCTTAAGGAGCCGGCGTCTGCAGCCAATGTTGACGAGGAGGAAGAGGAGGAAGGAATCCTTGATGACATTCAGCCATTGTCTGCTCAGGGACCTCTCCTGGATGAGGTGGAGGAAGAAGAAGAGGAGGAGGATGATGATGGGGATGATTACTTAGGGGAGGAGGATGCATCTCGTGGGGCAAGTGAAAATGTTGGCGTGACAAGGTCTGGTACAGGGTTTGTGCGTGACTGGAGGGATGTGGATTTGCCAGAAAGTGCTCCTCCAACCAGCACTCGCAGTGCATCATTGACACCGGGAACATTGGCCCACATGTCAGATTATGCCTTGCAGATCCTAAAAAGGGACCCCCGCATTGCCTAAATGATGAACGATGACGACTACTGGTTGGCCAGCATCCTGGATCCACGCTATAAAGGCAAATTACAAAACATCATGCCACAGGAGAACCTTGACCTAATATTGGCTAATAAACAAGCAACTCTGGTAAACCGGTTGGTTGAGGCATTCCCAGCACACAGCAGCGGTGATGGTTCTCACACGAGCCGTACGGGCCAGGGGCAGCTTGGCAGAGGTGTTCGTGGTGCACACAGCAGAAGTGGCGTTGGAGACAGGGGTTTCATGACAATGTTGTGGACTGATTTTTCAAGTACCGCTCACACAACTGGTAATACTGCATTGATGGAAAGTGACAGGAGACAGCAGTTGTCAACTATGGTTACAAACTACTTTTCCTCCCATATTGATGTTCTCCCACACAGGTTATTCCCCTTTGACTATTGGGCCGCTAAACTGGACACCTGGCCTGAATTGGCACAATATGCCTTACAGGAGCTTGCTTGCCCAGCTGCAAGTGTGCTATCGGAAAGAGTCTTCAGTGCAGCTGGATCAATCCTGACAGAAAACAGGACCCGTCTGTCAACCCAAAATGTGGTTGATCTAACCTTCATTAAAATGAACCATGCATGGGTTTCCAAGGATTTTGTCCCACCTTCCCTTGATGACACATAGGTTGCCAGAAAAATGGCTTGCTTTGGTCCTCCTCCTATTCCGCGAACTTGACCTATTTCGCCTTTTGCAGCAGCTGAATGTCCCACATCAACATATGCCACTTTGTAAACTGCCCTAACTGGGTTGCCCCTCCCCCATGGCCAGGGTCACCACTTAGAGCACGAAACTGTGCGAGTGCCGTTGCCCTGGACAGGTGGGTAGGCTGACTCTTGGGCGCGGGCACTGGCACAGGGTCCCTCATAGTGCAATCAAGTGTCTCTGACGGTGGTGGTGCACACCCGCCATCAGACACACCGCCGTACTATGAGGGGCCCAGTGCCAGTACCGACACCCACGAGTGTGCCCCCCTTGCTTGGGGAGGGCCTCAGCATTTGCAATGTTTACCTCTCCCTGCTCCTCCGCTGTGTAGTCTGGGCTGTGAAATCCTTCACTGTGAGTGCCACTACAAATTGATTGAACTGAAAGATGATGGTTAAGATGTAGCTATGCCCTGTCTTGCTGGCCGGGCTCTAGCTCCAGATGAACAATGGCTTCCATTTCTTATGGACGCCGAACCACAATGACATGCAGTGGTGGTTTATCATCAGCTTTCACAGTTTTCCTACACAAACGTGTGACATTCCGGCGCACATTTTAAAATGTGCCCTCTCATGCCAATCAAATAGAATCGCCTACGGCCTGTGGCTTCTGTCTTTTGCACTCCAAAGTTACGTGACAGATCATGATAGCCAGTGAGCACCATGTTTACATCGCACCCTGTGATAAAAATTTGATTGAGATGAGTAACAGTGATGGAATCAACGGAAGTGCGATACAGCAAGACTTTATTCACAAAAAAATGTTTTCCCTGTCTCAACACACAAATTAATTGAGGGTCAGCATCGCCTATGAGAATTGTGATGGAAGTTTTTCCCGTGAATAGTAATTCCTAGATTTCTGCAATCACTAGCCTTTATGTCAGTAATTGTATGCATCTCATTTCCTATTGCGGAGAGGCTGGACTGTATTACTGAGACAGAAATAAATATGAAGATTTAAAAATAACACCAAAAGTATATAGTTGTGTACGCCTCAAATGCATTTCCTTTTTTCCACTTTTTAGATTGCTGTGTAATCCATACTGAGAACATGGAGATTTTACATGTTTAAACTATGCTATATATACCTGCTATCCAGTGATAAAGTACCCTTTCTCAACTTTGTACAATCTGGTCAAATCCATACTGGGCCTGAGAACATCTGAGTCTGCCTCCTGATCTACAGACATATATTTTTAATGTGTAAACTAGGCTACATATATACGTGTTATCCGGTGAAACTGTACCCTTTATTAACTTTCTACAATGTTGTTGAATCCATACTGGGCCTGAGAACGGCTGCCGAGCTGTTAAGCAAGCTACAGCACCTGTGGTTTGGACACGTAATTTTTTCAGGAATGACGGTTAGGCCTAACTCCGGAATTGCGGTTGACCTGAACTTACTGGGAAATCATCGTTCGCGGGGAATAATCTGAATCCCAGATCCCCATCACTAACGGAGTTCAGCAGGTTATCTGCACCTGTAAGCGACAAAAGCTGGTCCTTTCAGTGTAGCGTGCATGCAGCCCTGGACATGTACGGGAATGCTAGACCTGTTATTGCTCGATCTGACATGCCAGAGCCTCGCTTATCCCTCTAGTAAGCTTGACGCGTACTGTGGGGGCATGCCGGAGTCTCGGTTGTTAACGGAATAAAGCTGAGAAATCGCTAGCACAACTACAAACACACATACCACACCACACACAGAATCGACACAGCTTTCAAAGTGTGCATCTTTTCTTTAGGTGGCATGGTTATGGTTTCCCGGGTGGAGTCCAATTAAGCCACAGGCTCCACTCCTGGTAGTGCCCTTTTGGACAT
The DNA here is from genome assembly GCF_039654945.1 of Dendrobates tinctorius. Taxonomy (NCBI): domain Eukaryota; kingdom Metazoa; phylum Chordata; class Amphibia; order Anura; family Dendrobatidae; genus Dendrobates; species Dendrobates tinctorius. The sequence goes on from NW_027361822.1 coordinate 8,482,453, forward strand.
TCCTTTAAGGTTCAGCTTTGCAATCATACTGCCCCCGGAAACCAAAAACTTTGCCTTCATGGACGCTGTTTGGAGGTTCGTGGGAATAACGCCGCCCGATCAGCAGTCGGCATATGGGTCGCCCTCCCAAGGCTGTGGGGTACTCGGTACCGGGCCTGTGTCAGTGGGATGTGTCAAAGCAGCGGTGACCCGGACGGTGGCCCTGGGCGCCCATGTAAATGGCGTGGTATAATGGTAAACAGTTTATAGAGATAGTTTGACGCCACCTGTGGTGTTCAGCAACATAGATGTTAGGCCGACGCTGCATGTAGATCCTCTGGGACTGATGGTGTTGTGCAGCAAAGATGGTGAAGCTCCCCACAGGTGGAGCTGGAGACCCAGGGAAGTGTAGATGTAGTGATGGGGGAAAGGCACAGGCGGTGTAGGTGCTGGTACCCAGATGTAGCGGTGCTGGAATAACTGTAGGACACCAGAGCGTGCAGTTCCAAAGCTTTACTCACAGTCTGCAGGTTACACAGATGCCTGCCTCCGTGCTGTGTCCTCCGGGTCAGGACCTCCGGGACCAAAATGGAAAGCTCCCTTCCAACACTCCGCCAACATGTACCTTCCTGAACGTCTCCTTTCTAGCTCTTGTGGGGGAAGCACTCACAGGACCGTGGTTCACTGAAGCGCCTCCTGTCTAACAGATGTTCCTCAGACTTTACTTGTATGGCAGACAGCTGTAGCCTTTTCCTTCTGCCTTGCACACGTCGATGCTGGGGCCTCCGAGCCTTAGTTGGGTAAAGAGCATTTATAGCTGCTACTTCCCCTGGTTTCTGCTGCAGGAATGTCAGTGTCCCTACAAACTCGGAGACCGGAATCCGGACCATGCGCTCCAGCTAGGAGTGAGCCTTAACTCTGCTCATCCTCCAGCTCCCCTTCTCACGTCCACACACTTCCCCTTCCCTGCACAGAGTGCCCTAACTTACCTCCTCCTGACCACAGAGAGCAGCTCCTCAGCAGTCAGGTTCAGAGGTCTCCCTGCTAGCCTGGAGTGGGAAATGTGTTGTGTGTTGGTTTCACTGCTATAGAGATCCTTCATTGCTCCCAAGCTTGACAACACACTACCTAGGAGGAAGGCAATGCCACAGTGGCGACCATACTCTTGGGGACTCCACAAGTGCACTGAGGCCCAGCCACTGCTGGATGATGCTGCTGGTACATTGACCCAGACCACTACATTCCCCTCGCACTCTACACTACCAGAATCTGACCCAGAGGAAACTCAGGTTCCCCTTCCCACATACTATACCACCTTACACGGTGAAAGAAAGAGGAAGGTGCAGATGAAAGTGCAGGTTCCTTGAGCAGGTGGGGGGGCATACTGATGGGCGACGGCACTGGCACAGGGCACCGCATAGTACGCAAAAGTGTCTCTGCCGGTGGGAGGGCCTAAACAGCCAAGTGTAATGAGATGGAAGATGGGGACGACAAGGAGATCAGAGTAGTGCAGGGATTCCCTAGCAAGGAGACTTATGTAATTGTTTTCAATGTTGGGACAGCAATTTTTGGGGAGCACTATACTCTGGTGAATGATATATGGGGCCCACCATACACTGGAGCATTCCAAAGGTGGACATCAGACACTGGAGCAGCATTTACAGGGCCCATTATACACTAGAGCAGTAGAAATGGGGCCCATTATATATGGAGCATTTTTTGGGCCCATAAGACAGTGGAGCTTCATCCATTGGGACCAACATATACTATAGCATTATGTGGAGCTCATCATATACGTTTTGAAACATTATATGGGATCAATGATTCCATATGGAGAAATATATGGACCTCATTACTCTGTATAGCGCACTAAGCGCTGGCCATAATACCGTATGGAGTTATATACTGTCCGTTTTTGGAGGTATTGGAGAATTTAAAATGGATATCAGTCATGAGATGTAAGAAGTGAAGTATTTTTCATTGTACTATACTGCTATTTCTCTGCCATATCGGAGCATCATGAGTTGTGGTATGTGTTAAAGGGGCGCTCTTTGGCCCTGGGCCCACGAAAACCTGGAGCCAACCCTACCCCCCCCACAACTGTAGCCAAATAACCCCCATTTTTTCAGTGCGTAACTAGTATTATGAAGTAAATTAAGGTTGACAAGCTTAAGTAATAAGAATTGATGCTTTTGGCATTCAAATGGGCACTGTAGGTGTGTTTCCTGTCCTCCTCTCACTGCCGACTTTAATTCCCCATTGACTTACATTGGGTTTCGTGTTTCGGTCGGAACCCCGACTTTTCCCTATAGTCGGCCGATTTTGCTCTACCCGACTTTTGGAAAAGTCGGGTTTCATGAAACAAAACTCGACCCTAAAAAAACAAAAGTCGCTCAACTCTACTGGTTAACCAATTGATATGCAAAGTGACCACACTGTGGAATTCAAGTCTGCACATGTTGCAGCGACTGGCAGTAGCGCCTAGACCAGTATGACATTTTGCATAGTCTGGCACATCGCAGTACGGACGTGTTACAATTCACCCTTGCATAGCAGATACAGATGAAGGACCTCTGCACCCTTCTGCATGTTTTCGAAATGGCTGATAAGATGGTGAGCGGTGAAGATGCCATAAGCTGCATCACTATTACTGTCATCTAAATACTGGATGACAATTAAAATAGTTTGGGTGAGTAGGGTGCTAGTGGTCCCGGGGAAAGATCAGGAAGCAGAGGAGGATGCAATTAGGGTTAACAATATCTCTAAGTTCAGATCTGTCATCTCACTGGCAGTTGACATTGTGCGGAACAAATGGAGGAGGAACAAATGGAGAAGGACCATGGAAAGTACGAGAAGGAATAAGTGATGTAAGCGCACCAGTTAGAAGATGAAGAGGAGAATGATTCTTTCTCTGTTGTCCATGGTTGCCACAAGGGGATGGATGAAGAAAGCTTGAGTGTTATCCCGCTAACAACTGTAGTGCAGCGCTCATTGTGCGTGTTGAGGGACACTCACATGGCAGGGGATTAACATGGTCAGGCACGGGTTTTTCACACAACTGTCCCTACGGTTTATTTACATGTCATAATCCGCCCCGTAAGACAGGTTGCACTTCATTGGCTTACACATTGTCCATTACTTTATCACATAAGGCTTTACCAAGCTTTCACTAGTCACGCCTGACTTTCTCCAGTCACTGGGTAATCGCACAGTTCATTAACTGACCTTTGCCAGCGCACACAGTTCTTTCCCCACACCCGAGGTTACCTCTCAGGAGCTTCTGCTCCACAGACTGACCTCCTGTCAGTCCTGGTTCCTGGGGAAGCTGCCAAACTGGGATCACCATCCTTGTGTCCAGTGCACTACAGACAGTCCAGATCCTCAGATGAAAGGTAGCTCCTCCAAACGCAGTGCCTTCACAGACTCTGCAAACACACGTGGCCTGTCTGGGTGCTATTTTGGACAGCCACACACAGGTTTCATCTTGGATGTTCAGACACACCCCCTTGGGTGGGTATGTAGGTAACTGGAGCCACCCATCTCTCCAAGTCACCTGGAAGCCTCCCAATGTTTAACAAAAACCCTCAGCAGTACATCTGCTGAGCAAAACACACCCAGGCTTCCATCACAGGGCCACCCACCCCTGTGATACATATCCGCCATTTAGACCTGAGTCAGTCTTACTGCACTCCTTTCCACTGTCATCACCGTCTGAATGGGAGTCAACCGGTCATCCTGTAAGCAGCGGTCCCCTTTTCTAACAGTGTCGGACCCCACTCCAAGAGCTACCCAGTCTTCAACGATCACACGTTCGGGTATAACTACCAGTGTCATCCTGACTTCACCTTGTGGAGCACTGTCATTCCACTGCATCCGAGCTTCTGTCTGCCAAACATTGTCCTCAGCCCTAGTGGTTGCTAATGGCAATAACATGTCACAGACAACCCCGGTGCCTGTGTCACACCCCACAGTACAGTAAACCCTCAAGTTGCTCTCTGTTCGGGTGTCAGCTCCAATCTTTTTAATTACCACACCACTATCAGTCACCCTGTGAAACACATCAGGTGACATCATGTCTGTAAGTTGGGCAGATGCACCCTTCCCTCTGGTCATCCTTTCGGGCATTACTGCCGGCCATGTCACTAAGTTGGGCCCATCCACCATTTCCTTTGGTCATGCCTAACTTAGGACTATCGACTCTAGGGGTGCCCTCTCCACATCACTACCTCCCATACACATCATTTCTAGAGACACTTATCCTTTTGTCCACCAGTTCCACAGGGTTTCCAAGTCCCAAACTATTACCATAGTACACAGTAAGTCCAGGACTACTGTCACTTCGTGGTACGTGGACCCCTCAGTCGTTTCAATGTAAAGGTATGCTGTCAAAGGTCCTTTATGGTCCCCACCGAAGCCATTCACTCTCGTCCCTGTCCCAGGCAACATAGAACGTCCAGGAGGGGTCCTCAGCACAGACACCCGACTCCCCGGGTCTACCAAACCCATCACCCGTTCTCCATCCAGCCAGAAGGGGCACTGTAGTGTCAGTTCACTGACCGAACTATCCACAGTATAGCATGGGCCTGCATAGAGGGAACTGCGCTGCTCCTGGCTACAGTCCAATGGAGCATTCGCCACCGCCTCTTTTTTTCCATCAATCCAATTTGGGTTACCACCCCCTTTTGGGACTCCACTCCTTTTAGGGACACCATCCCTCTCTGGGGTACATACCATGGACTCCCCTATGGCACTCTCAGGTCCGAGTTCACACAGACCATTATGCCTTTCTGGGGCTCCCAACTGGCCCTTTAAGAGGTTGCACACTTTGGACCTCCGGCATCCTTATGGCACCTCACCAGCTCCTACTGGCACTGCCACATTACCTGCTGCAGCCACAAACCGCCGGCACCTCCGGCTCACAAGCTGCTGCTGCCACTCAAGCTCCTGCTGCTGCAGAACCTCTTGCTGCAACTAGCAACTGTCGCAAGTCCCTGCCCAACTCGGCACCGCAGACTTCGTGGACCCGCTGATCCACAGCGAACTTCGCAACCTCGCCGATTTACAGCCAGATGCTTGTCACCTTCATGGCCCCGCCGAGCCACAGCAAGCACCTCACACATGCTTCCTGGACCGTTGCCCGCAGTCTAGCACCATATGTAATGTAGCGCTCACTGCGTGTGTTGGGGGAGACTCACTTGGCAGCAGATTAACATGGTCAGGCACGGGTTTTTTCACATAAAACAGTCCTTACGGTTTATTTACAAGTCATAGACCACCCCGTAAGCCAGGTTGCACATCATCGGCTTACACATAGTCCATTACTTTGTCACATAAGGCTTTACCAAGCATTCACTAGTCATGCCTGACTTTCTCCAGTCACTGGGTGAATGCACAGTTCAGTAACTGACCTTTGCCAATGCACCCAGTTCTTCCCCCACACCCGCGGTTACCTCTCAGGAGCTCCTGCCTCCACAGACTGATCTCCTGTCAGTCCTGGTTCCTGAGGAAGCTGCTGAACTGGGATCACCTTGTGTCCAGTGCATTGCCGACAGTCCAGATCCTCAGATGGAAGGTAGCTCCCCCAAACGCAGTGCCTTCACAGACTCCACAAACACACTTGGCCTGTCTGGGTGCTATTCAGGACATTTGTCCAACACCCAGCCACCAGGTCCAGGGCCTCACCGGGTGCCATTCAGGGCTCCGCTCCTACTCCCAGGATCTCCCAACACATCGGCCTCCAGGTCCAAGGTCTTACCACATGCTCCAGGAATCTGATCCTACTCCCAGGATCTTCCAACACAGACCTTCCAGGACCTTGCACCCTGAACCATTCAGGTACACACTTTCTCTCATGTGACCCACCCAGGTCACATTATATAGCTCATAACCACACCCACAGGTGAGGTATGGATCACATGGGCTGGTCACATGGTCATGACCTCACTGCAGGTCCTTAAACACACAGACTTCATTTTGGGTGTTCAGACACACCCCCTTGGGTGGGTATGAAGGTGGCTGTACCACCCATCTCTCCAAATCACCTGGAAGCCTCCCAATATATAGCAAATACCCTCAGCAGTAGATCTGCTGAGCAAAACACACCCAGGCTTCCATCACAGGGCCACCCACCCCTGTGATACATATCGGCCATTTACAACCCTGCTGGTCACTGTTTCTCCATAACAATAAAAGAAACGGGGGTCACCGCCTTACACAACACACTGTGGAGTTGGACCTCATGAAAGAGACCAACCCATGTGCGCATTCTTGCAGCACTATTTGCAACATGATTGTTACCCGTATAGTTAGGATTCAGAGTAGTGTTGACTTCTGGGTGCCATGATACAAAAGTTCATTTTGACAGTTGCCTCCCCATCTGAAAAAGGGAGGCGCCCATTCTGCAATATCAAAATATGTTTGAAGACAATCTTGACAGTGGGTTTCCCCAAGACAGCAGGGATGCACCCAGTTTTCATCTCAGTGATAGGCTTCCAACCACAGAAACATTGAGTCATCAACACAAAAACATTAGCAGCCTTGCAGCACTGGAGTCCTGTGTTCCAACTCCACCAAGGACAGCATCTGCAACAAATTTTTATGTTCTAACAATTTATGCAAGGGTTTCCTCCCAGTACTTATTTTTCTACCCACACTCCAAAGGGATACAGATATTACATTTTGATTATGAGTTCCAATGGTGACAGTAGCAGTAATGTCTGTGAATGTGTAACGCAAATGTAGAATTATTGGCGCTATATAAGTGATAAAAAAAAATTTGAAATTGATGCTCAGCCACATTCAGGTGGCACAAATATCCGTTTTGTTGATTAATATTGTCAGAAAAATGAAAGAATACTAACACGGGTAGTTGTGACTCAATGGGTATGGAGGAGTCCTGCCAGTCTTAATGGCCTACTACTACAGGCAACACACATGAAGGAGACTCAACAAGGAGTCTACACATTTCCAAAAATGTATTGACAGACACCAACAAAGTGACATCAATTTCACCACAGTAGAAATAGTATAGTAGGGGCCGACAAATCTTCCACTACAGCCAACCCAGCAGATGGACACCCAACTACTCATGTGCACATTTGAAAAAAATTAGGTGGCGCCAACAAGAAAGTGGTATAAATTTCAAGAGAGAAGGAATAGGAATAGTATAATAGGCACTGATGCATCTTCCAATACAGCTAACCCAGCAAATGAATACCCAACTACTAACAGTGTACACATTTCCAAAAATTAGTGCCAGATACCAATAAGGCTATGTGCACATGTTGCGGATTCCACTGCGGGTTTTTCCGCGCAGAACCGCAGGTAAAACCGCAGGTAAAGTGACCTGCGGTTTTCCTGAGGTTTGGTCTGCGGTTTTGCCCTGCGGTTTCACAACTCTACTATGTTAAAGGTGTGAAACCACTGCGGAAACCGCCCAAACAATTGACATGCTGCGGTTTGTAAACCGCAGCAAAACCGCGTGGAAAAAACCGCACCGTGAGCACAGCGTTTTTTAAAACCCATAGGGTTTCATTGTACTGTACCATGTCAGTGGAACTGCTGTGTTTCCGGAGGGCCAAAACCGCTGCGGAAACGCAGCAGAATCTGCAACGTGTGCACATAGCCTAAAGTGGCATCAATTTCACTACATACCCCATTTAGACCTAGAACACCAAGCCTAATCCACCCCTTCCACCACGACCTCGCTTTTTCACAGTCATGTTGCTCACATAGTGTGCTATGGGCACAGTATTAGCAACTAAAAATTAGATTTTTTATTCTACACCACCTCTGCACAGCTGAATTTCACTGGCAGGTGAAAGATGATGTGCTGAATCGAGTTAGTCATAGTAAAACAAAATTTTTATGTGTGGATGAGGACTGTATGACAAAATTTCAAACTGAGATCTCCTCTACTGTATGACTTTATTAACAGAAGAATTTTTGGCCCTGTCGATAAGGCCTGTATATGATAGAGTGGATGCTCAAAACAATTTAAAAGTGCCATGTCCTCTGCTTTATGATGTTAGTAACAGAAGAATTTTGAGGCGGAAATGATAACATATAACACGATCAATAACAGGGCCGTTATGGGAAGTACAAGATTCAGGATCCAGCCTACAACTGTTACTCATCTGCCCAACACCAATTACCAGTGAGCGTTTGATGCTCGTGTAAGGGTACGAGCAGGTACGCGGGATGCAGTGATGAGCAGGAAGCAGAGCAAAAGTTAACGTGTACTTTACACAGAAAAAGGAAATCACAGTATATGCTCCTCACAGGGAGCATGAGAATTTGACCAGCATAAGGTGTAAACAAATTATAAGCAACAAACGGTGCAGGGTTAGAAACGAGATTAAACAAGTTAACTTATCAGTCCTGAGGTCCAGCAAGAAGGAGAGTTGAAGATCCCGCAATGGTGCAGTAGGGGCATGAGATGTCGTTGAAATGGTCTCGGAAATAATTGTGACACAGTCTCTGTACTGAAGCGTCGTTTCCTACCGTATATACTCGAGCATAAGCCGAACAGAGTATAAGCCGAGGCCCCTAATTTTGCCGCAAAAAACTGGGAAAACTTATTGACTCGAGTATAAGCCTAGGGTGGGAAATGCAGCAGCTACTGGTAAATATCAAAAATAAAAATAGATACCGATAAAAGTAAAATTAATTGAGACATCAGTAGGTTAAATGTTTTTGAACATCCATATTGAATCAGGAGCCTCATATAATGCTCCATACAGTTCACGATGGGTCCCATAACATGCTCCATACAAAATACGCCCCATATAATGCTGCACAAAGGTTAATAATGGCCCCATATGCTGCTCCATAACGGTTATGGCCCCATAAGATGCTCCATAACGGTTATGGCCCCATAAGATACCCCATAAAGGTTATGGCCACATAAGATGCTCCATAGAATATGCCCCATATGCTGCTGCTATAAAAAAAAAAAAAGACATACTCACCTCTCGTCATTGGGAGCCAGGTGTCGGTGTCCTTAGCAGGCGGGGACACCGGCCTGCTATGAGGGACAGGTGCCGGTGTCGCCACTTGCTCAGGGCCCCAGCACCTGCGATATTCACCTGTCTGCATTCCACCACTGCGCGCTGCTCTGTCTGCTGGGTCCTCTGTCAGTGACTGTTCAAGCAGAGGGGGCGCACTAACTACGTCATCACGCCCTCTGACCTGAACGTCACAGCCAGAGGACGTGGGAGACAGAGCAGCGCGCGGCGTTGGAACGGGGACAGGTGAATATAACTCCCCCCGTGTCCTCCCCATCATACTCACCCCCTCCTGGCGCATCTCTGCAGCCCCTGTTTCTCCCATGGTGTCGGCGCCGCAGATCTTCCAGTGTTCAGCGGTCACGTGGTACCGCTCATTAAAGTCATGAATATGCGCATATTCATGGACTTTAATGAGTGGTACCACGTGACTGCTGAACACAGGAGCCGAAGACCATGGGAGAAGCAGGGGCTGCAGAGATCGTGCCAGGAGGGGATAAGTATGATCTGATACCCGCACCCCCCTCCAACCCCTGGGAAAATGACTCGAGTATAAGCCGAGAAGGGGAAAAATGGGCTGAAAATATCGGCTAATACTCGAGTATATACTGTAGTTGTCCCCGGCGGAATCTCTCGGTTCTGGCATACGATGTGGAACAGCCGGAGTTCTGTGGCACAAAGAGTGGAGTACAGAGTCCTGGAGCAAAGCCCATGGCTGCCTTTTTGGGAGCCGCGTGGTGAGAGGAATCAGCACTATGCTGCATGCCCGCTGTATTCGGGAGCACCGGTCTGTCTGGACCCACACGGTCAGAGTTTGGAAGGTAACTAGGAATCAGGTGGTGGAATGGGCTTGATATTTGGCCTGGGTCTGCGGAGAGGGAGTCAAACTTCTCCTTCTGGGTAAGCTGTCTTCCCGCCAAAAGCCCCGACTTTGCGCGCTTCCCTCTTTTTATAGCCAACCTGCCCCCTTCGGTAAGGTGCTAAGGTTTGCACTGTACTGAAAGTCCTTCCCCCAGCAACACTGATGACAGGCTCGACAGTTCCGGTCTGGAAACGCAAGGAACAGCCCTAGTTTGGTCCATCCTCCTACACTCGTCAGAAGATAGCTTGAGACACGCATCTGTTAAACCTATGTATAAAAGATGCCCGTGAGAAATTGGATGCCAAAGAATCACAATCTAGAAGATAGGCTCTCAAAGCAATTTTAAACTCAGATCTTACCTGCTGTATCACGTTTGTAAAAAAATAATAATTTTAATGCGCAAAAGCTCTGCACACTTCCAGACTAAGGCTAGGATCACATTCTTGTGTTCTACGCTGAGTGCTGACATGGGGGTTTCCATGTAAAACCCACAAAAATGTGATTTAGATGAAACTCCAGAGGGAGTTCATACTCCATTTGGTGTCTGCTCCGGCAGTCTCCATCTTTTTAGGCTTTTTTATTGTTTTATTTTGAATAAGGCGAAAGGGAGGCGATTTGAACATTTATATATTTTTAATAACTTTTTTACACGCTTCAATAGTCTGCACTACTTTGATCAGCTCTGCTACATACAGGCGATGATCAGATGGAGACCTTTGGTTGCTATGCAAACCCATCGGTGACCTGCGATTATGTGATGGGGGTCGCCGATGGGCGGGATTTCTGGCGCGCTTTCAGAAAGCGCAAGTTAAATGCCGCTGTCAGACATTGACAGCAATGGATGGATTACGATTTCACCCATGGCTGTTAGAGGCATATGTCAACTGTTCAAAACGGAAAGGTTTTAAAGCAATATCAGATTTATAGAGTTTTTTCTAGCTTTTGCTGCTATTACACAATAAAAAAACTGTATAAAAGTGGGGTTATTTGTCCCCATACTGTGAGAGCTGTAACTTTTATTTTTTGGTGAACACAGCTGTCTGAGGGCTCCTTGTGAGAGGAGTTGCAGATTTTTTTTGTACCAGTTTGGGGTACATGATAAAATTTGAATAAAAAGCAATCAAAAATTTCAGACGCAGAATGAACAAAAAAAACAGGAATTCAGTTATTGTATTTAATTTATTTTCTTTGCGCCATTCACCATGTGGTAAAATAAGATCAATTTGTACAGGCTAAAAACAATATTTTATCAAAATGAATTTGATTTTGCACTGTCCTATTTTGAGAGCTGTAACTTTTTTTTTTTTTTTTATTTCTTTGCCGAATGAGCCATATTAGTGCTTGTTTTTAGCAGGTCGGTTTAGCGGTTTCATATATATTTTTACATATGGCTTTTTGATTGCTTTTTACTCACTTTTTTGAGTGTCAGTATGATGAAAAAGCAACATTTTTTTAAATTTTTTCTTCTGGCGTTCGCCAAAAGGAATAATGTGCCAGTTTTTTACAGTTGGTTGTTCAAGACATGGCAATTCCAATTATTTGCACATTTTTTATTATTATTGTGTTATCACATGACCTCAGGGTTTCCACGGCAACCATTGAGACCCATAATTCTCATAATGGGGGTCCGATGGCTACTAAGGGGGTCTTGTGACACCTTGTATCAAGTTAAATACTGCTGTCAATCGTGACAGCGGTATTTAAGGGGTTAATCGGCCCCGATCTGTTGCAAAATCAGTCGGGTCCGGTACTTCAAAGTGTCAGCTGTCATGTACAGCTGACACCCGCAGGAATCGCCTCAGCTCGGTGGTGCTATTCTCTTTATCCTCAGTTCCATCAAAAAAACACGCTGAGGAATAAGTTCCCTTATTGACAACTGTTAAAAAGTGTATCAGCAGTTGATAAGTGGTTAAAACATGAAATACCAGAAAGACAAAAAACGCAATGAAAAATATACACAAACCTAAATTACCCAGCAGAAATGGTGCAGAAAATCTGCAACATCAAAAACTCATCAAGATGTCATTGTGTGAACACAGCCTGAAGACGCTGCTGAACTGTTCATACCACGCGCACTGAAAGAGAGCCGCCTGCGTACCACGTGCACCGAGAGGGAGCCGCCTGCGTACAACATGCACCGAGAGGGAGCCGCCTGCGTACAACGCGCACCGAGAGGGAGCCGCCTGCGTACCACGCGCACCGAGAGGGAGCCGCCTGCGTACCACGCGCACCGAGAGGGAGCCGCATCCGTACCACGCGCACCGAGAGGGAGCCGCCTGCGTACCACGCGCACCGAGAGGGAGCCGCCTGCGTACCACGCGCACCGAGAGGGAGCCGCCTGCGTACCACGCGCACCGAGAGGGAGCCGCCTGCGTACCACGCGCACCGAGAGGGAGCCGCCTGCGTACCACACGCACCGAGAGGGAGCCGCCTGCGTACCACATGCACTGAGAGGGAGCCGCCTGTGTACCACACGCACTGAGAGGGAGCCGCCTGCGTACCATGTGCACTGAACGGAGACACCTGAGTACCACGTGCACTGAGAGGGAGCCGTCTGCGTACCACGCGCACTCAGCATAGCCGTTTGTGTATGAGGTGTACAAAGCGAAGCCGTGTGTATGATGTGCACTGAACGGAGCAGTGTGTGTACGGCCTATGTAAAGGGCAGAGCCGCATATGCATAGAGTGGAGCCATGTGTGCATGGCATGTGTGGAGCAGAGCCGGGTGTGTATAGCATATGGATGGGGAGGAGCTACACATGTACGGCATGTGTACAGAGAGCTGTGCATGTATGATGAATAGCCGCGCATGTGTGAATACGGAGTAGAGCTGCACATGTACAAACAGAACAACACAAATACACCTACTTTGTTTCAGTAGTGAAGGGGTTAATGTCCCCTGTGCCCAGTAATGGGGGACCTCCACCACCTGCAGAGCCGCACACCACATATATGGCTGCTCTGCACACAGGACCTGAAAAGAGGTCACAGGAGGGGAGGAGTCAGGGGTCACGTGATCAGATGCCGTGTGTTTATGATGTGAATGGAGCGGCGTTGTACATGTGTGATGAGGAGTCGCGCATGTACAACACATGTATATATGTATATGGCATGGAGCTACGTGAGAATGGAGATGATTGAGTGTATGTGTCCATGGCACATGTGTAAGGAGAAGGACATACTGCCCACATTCCCCCTTGAAGAAAATTCAAATTGTTTTGATGTATATTGTGAAGTGTGACTTGCAATAATGATCTTGATAATGTGTATAGTTGTTAAGGCCTTTTTCACACACCAGTTTTTTGCCATCAGTCACAAGCTGTAGTTTTTTGAAAAAATCAGATCCAGTGACTGATGCTGCGGGATCTATTTTTTATCATAGACTTGTATTATCGACGGATTGCGATTTGTCTACACCGAAAAGTCAGACAGCGACGGATCCAGCGGCTTCCGTCGTTGGATATAATGGAAGCCTATGGGTGCAGGATCCGTCACTGAGCGTCAAAAGATGTAATCTGGCGACGGATTCCGGTGTTTAAAACTGAGCATGCCCAGAATAATTTCTATTCCTTTAATTTAACCCCTGCATGCCCCGGGCGCAGCCAGCAGGGGGCGCAGTCGGGCTGCCTAATGCAGCGGTCCGCAGTGTCCTCCCTGGTGGCTGCATTCTGCCACTCCCCCGGCCTGAGAGTCAGCGGTTCTCTGTGTCAGGTGTCAAGATGACAGCTGGCGCAGAGAAGGTGCGCGTGACGGCTCCCAGGGAACAATTGTACTGCGTCTATACAGACGCCAGTACAATTGAAGCTCTGACGCCGAGCCAGAGCGACGTCAGCAGCGTGATCAGGTCATGTGATCACGCTGCTGATGTCACTCCCCGGCGCCCAGAGCGAACGCTGGTGGTAAGTGCTCCACTGTGGAGCTGAAGACACAGAAGATGGGTGGTGTTAATGTGGGGAAGGGGGTTAATGAGTGGGGATGGGGGTTAATGTGGGCAAGGGGATTAATGAGTGGGGATGGGGGTTAATGAGTGGGGATGGGCGTTAATGAGTGGGGGGTTAATGAGTGGGGATGGGGGTTAATGTGTGTGGGGGTTAATGAGTGGGGATGGGGGTTAATGTGTGTGGGGGGGTTAATGAGTGAGGATGGGGGTTAATGTGTGTGGGGGTTAATGAGTGGGGATGGGGGTTAATGTGTGTGGGGGGGTTAATGAGTGAGGATGGGGATTAATGTGTGGGGGGTTAATGAGTGGGGATGGGGGTTAATGTGTGGGGGTTAATGTGTGTGGGGGTTAATGAGTGGGGATGGGGGTTAATGTGTGGGGGGTTAATGAGTGGGGATGGGGGTTAATGTGTGGGGGTTAATGAGTGGGGATGGGGGATACTTAATGTGTAGGGGATTTGGAGTGGGGATGGGGTTAATGTGTGGGGGGATTTGGAGTGGGGGATACATAATGTGTGGGGGGATTTGGGAGTAGGGATGGGGGTTATTTAATATGTGGGGGGATTTGGAGTGGGGATGGGGGTTATTTAATGTGTGGGGCGATTTGGAGTGGGCATGGGAGTTATTTTATGTGTGTGAGGTATTTGGAGTGGGGATGGGGGTTATTTAATGTGTGGGGGGATTTGGAGTGGGGATGGGGGTTATTTAATGTATGGGGGATTTGGAGTGGGTATGGGGGGTTATTTAATGTGTGGGGGGATTTGGAGTGGGGTTGGGGGTTATTTAATGTGTGGGGGGATTTGGAGTGGGGATGGGGGGTTATTTAATGTGTGGGGGATTTGGAGTGGGGATGGGGGGTTATTTAATGTGGGGGGGATTTGGAGTGGTGATGGGGGGTTATTTAATGTGTGGGGGATTTGGAGTGGGGATAGGGGGTTATTTTATGTGTGTGAGGGGATTTGGAGTGGGGATGGGGGTTATTTAATGTGTGTGAGGGATTTGGAGTGGGGATGGGGGGTTATTTAATGTGTGTGAGGGATGGGGGATTTAATGTGTGTGGGGAGATTTGAGGACACAAAATGAAGAGTATGTATGAGGAAACAGTATGGGGATAGGTGCAGACAGTATGGGGAGCGAACGGGTTAATGTATGTGGACACAGTATGGGGAGTGAGGGTGATGGGATGTGTGCAGACACAGTATGGGGAGTCGAGGGTATGTGTGAGCAGACAGTATAGAGAGTGAAGGGGTAAATATATGAGGAGACAGTATGGTGAACAGAGGGGATGTTAGAGGAGACAGTGTGAGGCGACAGTATATTGCAGACATTTTTATTTAGGAGCATTGTAATGACACTTCTCTCTTTAAGGGCATCGTGTGGAGATTTGCTGCAGAAGACCAGAGAAGATGGACATCTGCAGAGACGGCTGTGGATGAGAAAACTGATCATGGGGTCTGGACAAGAAGAAGAAAAGGAGACCGACTCCAGAGACGACGACATCTATAAGGTACCTGGATGTAAATGTTATTTGTGATACTGACTACCGTATATACTCGAGTATAAGCCGACCCGAGTATAAGCCGGTCCCCCTAATTTTGCCACAAAAAACTGGGAAAACTTATTGACTCGTATATAAGCCGAGAGTGCACAGTGACTGGCCTCAGTTATCTGCAGTGTGTGGCCCCAGTTATGATGCACAGTGAGTGGCCCCAGTTATCATGCACAGTGAGTGGCCCCAGTTATCATGCACAGTGAGTGGCCCCAGTTATCATGCACAGTGAGTGACCCCAGTTATCTGCACAGTGTGTGGCCCCAGTTATCTGCACAGTGAGTGGCCCCAGTTATGATGCACAGTGAGTGGCCCCAGTTATGATGCACAGTGAGTGGCCCAAGTTATCATGCACAGTGAGTGGCCCCAGTTATCTGCACAGTGTGTGGCCCCAGTTATGATGCACAGTGTGTGGCCCCAGTTATCTGCACAGTGTGTGGCCCCAGTTATCATGAACAGTGAGTGGCCCCAGTTATCATGCACAGTGAGTAGCCCCAGTTATCATGCACAGTGAGTGGCCCCAGTTATCATGCACAGTGAGTGGCCCCAGTTATCATGCACAGTGAGTAGCCCCAGTTATCATGCACAGTGAGTGGCCCTAGTTTTCATGCACAGTGAGTGGCCCCAGTTATCATGCACAGTGAGTGACCCCAGTTATCTGCACAGTGTGTGGCCCCAGTTATCTGCACAGTGTGTGGCCCCAGTTATGATGCACAGTGAGTGGCCCCAGTTATGATGCACAGTGAGTGGCCCCAGTTATCATGCACAGTGAGTGGTCCCAGTTATCATGCACAGTGAGTGACCCCAGTTATCATGCACAGTGAGTGGCCCCAGTTATCATGCACAGTGAGTGGCCCCAGTTATCTGCACAGTGTGTGGCCCCAGTTATCTGCACAGTGTGTGGCCCCAGTTATGATGCACAGTGAGTGGCCCCAGTTATGATGCACAGTGGGTAGCCCCAGTTATGATGCACAGTGAGTGGCCCCAGTTATGATGCACAGTGAGTGGCCCCAGTTATGATGCACAGTGAGTGGCCCCAGTTATCTGCACAGTGAGTGGCCTCAGTTATGATGCACAGTGAGTGGCCCCAGTTATCATGCACAGTGTGTGGCCCCAGTTATCTGCACAGTGAGTGGCCCCAGTTATCATGCACAGTGAGTGGCCCCAGTTATCATCCACAGTGAGTGGCCCCAGTTATCATGCACAGTGAGTGGCCCCAGTTATCATGCACAGTGAGTGGCCCCGTCATGTTGCTGCTGCCGCTGCCTCCCTTACAAAAAAAACAAAAACCTGTATACTCCCCTCAGTCGCTGCCCCCTGCTCATCAGCGTTGCGGGCTCTGCAGTGACTTTGTCACTGCAGAGGATGCAAGACAGCAGAGCGCAGGGACAGGTGACTATGCCTCCCCACCCCCCGTTCATACTCACCGGATCCTGGCGCTTGTCTCTGCAGCTCCCCTGCTGGTTCCATGTTGTCAGCGCTGCTCTCTTCCTGGTTCAGCGGTCATGTGGTACCCGCTCATTAAATATGCGCATATTTAATGAGCGGGTACCATTTGACAGCTGAAGCAGGAAGCAGCAGCGCCGACAACATGGAACAAGCAGGGGAGCTGCAGAGAAGGGTGAGTATGATCTGACAACCCCGCTCCCCCTCACCTGCCGATCCCCCCCAGTATATGACTCGTGTATAAGCCGAGAGGGGGACTTTCAGCCCCCAAAAATGGGCTGAAAATCTCGGCTTATACACGAGTATATACGGTAATTCTCATGTTTTTATTTGTTAGGAGCATTAAAGTGGTTGTCCAGGTTTGTGCTGAGTCTGCAGACATTCTATGTGACTGCAGACTTCTGAATTCTCACAGTGCTCACTGAACGCTGTCAAGATTCTCTCGTGCCGTAATTTACATACATGTGGTCACATGCTGACTAGACATGTGTGGCCTCACTCAATGAAAATGAACAGAGCGAGGCCGGGCACGTCTACTTGGAATGTGGCCAGAAGAATATAAATCACATACATGTGCTGACATGACTGTATATCAGCAAGGAAGAATATTAAAAGTGTGTAGGGCATTCGTTGTGAGAATTCAGAAGCCTACAATGTCAGTATTCAGCTCTGCAGGTTCAAGTAGTCATCACATAGACACTTCACTCATATGCGATTTTCATACTTATGGTCCTGTGACAACGAACTCTTCCTGCTTTCAGTTTTTTACTGAACATTGAGAGGATTAGGGAGAGTAGCTTGTGGGTACATGACTAACTGTGCAAGTCGCATATATGTACTTGGGGGGGGGAGCGCCGAACCAAATTCTTACCCTGGGTGCCAGAAAGCCTAGATACGCCTCTGTCTACACCTGCGTTTTCCATTCTGGCACATAAAATATCTCTCTCTCTGGGCCTCATGGCATTTTTGTAGCGGAGGCACAAATTCCAACAGGCACGACTTCCATCAGACACGACTTCCATCAGGCACTTCTCCTGTACTCTTGATTGAAGATCATTGATGAGGTTCCTGCATGGATAGGTGTGCAGATCTTTATTAGGCAGGTCAGAATTTCTGGAGTATGGAGTGATGTCACAATACCTAAGTTGACTGTGGGAAAGAACACCGTCTAATACTAACCAACATTCAATCCACTCCTTAGCTCAGCGCCAAACGTAACAAGGATCTTCTGGAGTCTTTCAGGGGCATCTGGGCAAAGGTCAAGTCTTCTCTCTGGAGTGATAGGTGTTCTTCTACATCGATGCCTAAAATGGGATTAAGGGAACAGTACGCTTCTGGGAGTTTTCCTACTGCAGTTACTAACCATCCTGGCACTGGATAATCTCGCACCAAACTCACTCATTCTTTCCTTCAGGGTAACCTCCCCCTGTTAACCTTTCTTGAGCTTCCCAGTAATTTAGCTAATGCCTCAACTCCCCTGAACCTCACAAATTGAATGCAATTTTCATTTAGTACGATCCTAACCAATTGCTTCCGTTTCCTATACAGACACCCCTTCCAGTTTTCCACAATTCAAAAGAGTAACATACAACCCTTGCAGCTACTTAACACTTTAGGAAAACTAAAAGTCAAACTAAGGCCTCTTTCACACATCTGGTGTCAGGGGTCCGGCGGCGTGCGGCGAAAAGCCGGGCCGCCGGATCCGGCCTGCAGCAGTGACACCGGATGTACATTCGGCGCCTGATGCGTCTTGGAGGACATTTAAAAGAGCCGCAGCACCGGGGGATGATAGAGCAGCCAAAGAGAGAGTGAGGGACGAGAGAGCAGCCAGAGAGAGAGCGGGGGATGAGAGAGCAAGCCGGAGAGTGAATAGAGGATGAGAGAGCAGCCAGAGAGAGAGCGGGGGACGAGAGAGCCAGCCGGAGAGAGATCAGGGGACGAGAAAGCAGCCGGAGAGAGAGCGGGGAACGAGAAAGCAGCCAGAGAGACAGCGGGGAACGAGAGAGCAGCCAGAGAGACAGCGGGGAATGAGAGAGCATCCAGAGAGACAGCGGGGAACGAGAGAGCAGCCAGAGAGACAGCTGGGGACGAGAGAGCAGCCAAAGAAAGGTATGGAGCGTATAGAGAGAGAGACAGAGAAGGGGAGGGGGGGAGAGAGAGAGAGATGCGCGCCGGGCACTTGTGGGGTTAAAACTCACAGTGCCCGGGCTTGTGCTGTTGAAAAAGCCGGTCCGGCGCTGCAAAAAAACGTTGCAGCCAACGTTTTTTGCAGACGCCGGACGGCGCATGTTTGCCGTATCCAACAAAACCCGGAGGCGCCGCATGTCCATCCAGCACGATGTGGCGATCATTACATTCTATGTGAAAAAACCGGATCCAATTTCGGATCCGGTTTTCACAATTTTCGCCGCATCGTGCCGGATTTAAAAAAACGGATGTGTGAAAGTAGCCTAAGGATACCGTCACACTAAGCGACGCACCAGCGATACTGACAACGATACGACCTCATCAGGATCGCTGGTGCATCGTTACATGATCGCTGGTGAGCTGACAAACATAACGATCTCTTCAACGACGCAGCAAAGATCAGTGATCTGTATAACGATCTCAGCGGTCATTGGAATCTTGTCACACAGCATCTATTGTGACGATGCAGACCTCGAGTAGGCGTGCTTCAGCGTTACCTTTGCAACGCCCCTCTTCACCGATTGGTGGCCAATGCTGCACGCTCATTCTAGGATTGGGCGACGTAGTTTAGAACGCCCTGCAACTACGATTGGTGGCCACTACTGCGACCTCTTCATAAAAGATAGTATTTGGGCTTCCATACAATTGTTCCCGAGCGCTGTAGTTAGTACTATACGTATTCCTGCTGCGCTCCTGTGCAAATCATTGGTGCATTCTCCCTGGATTCATCCTGCTTGATAGTCTCAGTGACCTATATGTATTCCTGCTGCGGTCCCGTGCAATTCTTTGTTGAGTTCTCTCTGGATTATACCACCTTCCTTGCCTCAGTGACACTGTTTGAGACGCTACGACATCTTGGATTTTCTTGGAATTTCCAACAACTTCAGGATTTAGCGCTGTCTTGCAAGGTATGGTTGGGGTTTTGTAATGGGATTTTAATTTGGTTCCTTTTTTTATAACTTTATTCAAAATTTTTTTGTTATGCCTTTACATAGACATAGGCAGTGATTTTTTTTTCCTGCCGTGCCCGCCCCTGCTATTGTAGGATCATGGGCAGTCATTTTAGTTTTTCTGCCACGCCCGATATTGTACGATCTTTGTGGCGTTACGTTTTATATGTCAGCAATCATCGCTCGATTCAAATTTTTATTTTAGGCTTTTACATAGACATAGTTAGCCATTTTTGTTTGCCTGCCGCGCCCGCCCCTGCTATTGTAGGATCATGGGCAGCCATTTTAGTTTTCCTGCTCCGCTGTACAAACACTACTGGATGGGTGGCCATTTTATTTTTCCTGCTCCGCTGTACAAACACTATTGGATGGGCGGCCATTTTAGTTTTCCTTCCGCGATCGCCCCCGACATTGTAGAATATTTTTTGTGTTTATTTTTATAGGTCAGCTATAAATTATATGCAATCATAACTCTATTATACATTTTGTTTATGCTTTTACCCCCGCACAACAAACACTAGTGCATTTGTAAAATGTATTTTTAATTTTTAAAAATGTAACATGTATTGTGGCGTTGTCACTGATTCTTTTATTTTTTTTCCAGATGTCCTCTGATAAGCAAGACTTTATTCGTGAACTCATAGAACTTTATCGCTCCCTGCCCTGCTTATGGAAAATTAAGTCTGCAGAGTACAGCAACAAACACAAAAAAAGGAGGCATATGACAAACTTGTTGCACTGTTCAAAGACCATAATCCGAACGAGACAGTCGATGAGACAGTGGTCAAGAAGAAAATACAGGGCCTCGGTACTGTGTTTAAGAAAGAGCCAGGGGCGTATCTAGGGGGGGCATCCGGGGCAGTTGCCCCGGGTGCAGCTGGCAGGGGGCGCATTCGGGCCGCCTAATGCAGCGGTCCGCAGTGTCCTCCCTGGTGGCTGCGTTCTGCCTCCCCCCCCTGGCCTGAGAGTCGGCGGTTCTCTGTGTCAGGTGTCAAGATGACAGCTGGCGCAGAGAAGGTGCGTGTGACGGCTCCCAGGGAACAATTGTACTGGCGTCTATACAGACGCCAGTACAATTAAAGCTCTGACCGCCAGGCCAGAGCGACGTCAGCAGCATGATCAGGTCATGTGATCACGCTGCTGACGTCACTCCCCGGCACCCAGAGCGAACGCTGGTGGTAAGTGCTCCACTGTGGAGCTGAAGACACAGAAGATGTGGGGTGTTAATATGGGGAAGGGGGTTAATGAGTGGGGATGGGGGTTAATTAGTGGGGATGGGGGTTAATGTGGGGAAGGGGGTTAATGAGTGGGGGATTAATGAGTGGGGATGGGGGTTAATGTGTGGGGGGTTAATGTGTGTGGGGGGTTAATGAGTGGGGATGGGGGTTAATGAGTGGGGATGGGGGTTAATGTGTGGGGGGTTAATGAGTGGGGATGGGGGTTAATGTGTGGGGGGTTAATGTGTGTGGGGGGTTAATGAGTGGGGATGGAGGTTAATGTATGTGGGGGGTTAATGAGTGGGGATGGGGGTTAGTGTGTGGGGGGTTAATGAGTGGGGTTGGGGGTTAATGAGTGGGGGTTAATGTGTGTGGGGGTTAATGAGTGGGGATTGGGGTTAATGTGTGGGGGGTTAATGAGTGGGGATGGGGGTTAATGTGTGCGTGGGGTTAATGAGTGGGGATGGAGGATACTTAATGTGTGGGGGATTTGGAGTGGGGATGGGGTTAATGTGTGGGGGGATTTGGAGTGGGGGGTACATAATGTGTGGGGGGATTTGGGAGAAGGGATGGTGGTTATTGAGTGGGGATGGGGGGTTATTTAATGTGGGGGGATTTGGAGTGGGGATGGGCATTATTTTATGTGTGTGAGGGATTTGGAGTGGGGATGGGGGTTATTTAATGTGTGTGGGGATTTGGAGTGGGGATGGGTGGTTATTTAATGTGTGGGGGATTTGGAGTGGGGATGGGGGGTTATTTAATGTGGGGGAATTTGGAGAGGGGATGGGGGTTATTTAATGTGTGGGGAATTTGGAGTGAGGATAGGGGGTTATTTTATGTGTGAGGGATTTGGAGTGGGGATGGGGGGTTATTTAATGTGTGAGGGGATTTGGAGTGGGGATGGGGGTTAGTTAATGTGTGTGAGGGGATTTGGAGTGGGGATGGGGGGTTATTTAATGTGGGGGGATTTGGAGTGGGGATGGGGGGTTATTTAATGTGTGTGAGGAATTTGGAGTAGGGATGGGGGTTATTTAATGTGTGTGAGGGATGGGGGATTTAATGTGTGTGGGGAAATTTGAGGACACAAAATGAAGAGTATGTATGAGGAAACAGTATGGGGGATAGGTGCAGACAGTATGGGGAGCGAACGGGTTAATGTATGTGGACACAGTATGGGGAGTGAAGGTGATGGGATGTGTGCAGACACAGTATGGGGAGTCAGGGGTATGTGTGAGCAGACTGTATAGAGAGTGAGGGGGTAAATATATGAGGAGATGGTATGGTGAACAGAGGGGATGTTAGAGGAGACAGTGTGAGGCGACAGTATATTGCAGACATTTTTATTTAGGAGCATTGTAATGACACTTCTATCTTTAAGGGCATCGTGTGGAGATTTGCTGCAGAAGATGGACGTCTGCAGAGATGGCTGTGGATGAGAAAATTCATCATGGCGTCTGGACAAGAAGAAGAAAAGGAGACCGTCTCCAGAGACGACGACATCTATAAGGTACCTGGATGTAAATGTTATTTGTGATACTGACTAATTCTCATGTTTTTATTTGTTAGGAGCATTAAAGTGGTTGTCCAGGTTTGTGCTGAGTCTGCAGTCATTCTATGTGACTGCAGACTTCTGAATTCTCACAGTGCTCACTGAACGCTCTCAAGATTCTCTCGTGCCGGTAATTTACATACATGCGGTCACATGCTGACTAGACATGTGTGGCCTCACTCAATGAAAATGAACAGAGCGAGGCCGGGCACGTCTACTTGGAATGTGGCCAGAAGTATATAAATCACATAGATGTGCTGTCATGACTGTATATCAGCAAGGGAGAATCCTAAAAGTGTGCAGGGCATTCGTTGTGAGAATTCAGAAGCCTGCCATGTCAGTATTCAGCTCTGCAGGTTCCAGTAGTCATCACATAGACACTTCACTCATTTCATAGTTATGGTCCTGTGACAACGAACTTCTCTTCCTGCTTTCAGTTTTTTACTGAACATTGAGAGGATTAGGGAGAGCAGCTCGTGGGTACATGACTAACTGTGCAAGTCACATATATGTACTTGGGGGGGCGCCGAACCAAATTCTTGCCCTGGGTGCCAGAAAGCCTAGATACGCCTCAGGAAAGAGCTCAATAAGGTGAATCAATCTACAAAGTCTGGTGCCGGAAGCGATGAAGTCTACGTACCAAAGCTTTGGTATTATGATTTGATGGCATTTACAAGAGACCAGGAAATACCACGGCCTATGACTGGGATGTTAAATAAGGAGCCAGAGATCCGCCCAGAGTCCCCTGTCGGAGATATAAGTACCTTATTTGCTTCCGTCTAAATAGCCTTGAAATGTATGTAGATGGCCTAGTTGAATAGAAAATAGTGACTCCGGTTTTACATGATTAATTTTGCAGATTACAAAAGTTCCCTTCCTGTACAGATAAGTATACTCCTTGTTTAGGCCTATTCATTTTTATTTCCGTTGAATGACATTGCATATTCTGTTACACTAGTCCCGCTCTCACTTTTGTTGTAGCTGTATGATGTTCAATTACTTATGGTTTTTGCTTTAACATTCAATTTCTGTTGACGCAGGACCCAGGTGAAGGGATGTCATCACCAACTGTTGTCACCACATGGGCAGTGCCACACCAAACAATGAGGAGGAAAATGAAGAACCATCACCTTCAGCGACACCTCGGCGAATAACCAATTGTGGTCGCAAAAGAAAGGCCCCCCTCTGCGACCCCTGAGTTCATTGAACTGGCTAAGAAAGTGCTAACAATGCAGAACAAAGCTGTCGTTAGCGGTTTTGCACATTATGTGGATGATAAACTAAGGACCTTGGATGAAAATAAAAGGGTGCATGCGGAACGCGTTATGCTTGAGGTATTAGGTAAAGCGGCTACTGGAAAACTTTGTGAGACTTCCACAGAGGTAGAGAGGAATCCATACCCATCGTACTCGTGGACACAGACGCAGGAGCCGCTTGAGAACACAACGCGAAGGGGGATAGACACTCCGGTAAACCATCACCTTGAGCCACCACAGCATTTTTATTTTACACCACCAAGGCAACGTAATGATTCTGAGCCATATTACCAGCAGTTGTGATTGTTCTTTTTTCTGAACGTTATAATTTAGTTTTGAACTGTACTGTTTTTTTTTTTGTTATTTCATAAATAATTTTTACAAAAATAAAAATGTTATTTTTATTTTAACCTTGTGGTCTACTTTAATCTACTCAGCACACACGGGGTTATGGGAAGGGTTAAGGGCAGGTCAGGGACGCCATGTTGGTGGTACTCAAGTTCAAGATGCCCAGATATAATGGGTGTCATGGGAGTACAAACAGTGATGGGAGTACCAGCATTGATGGGAGCACCAGCTGTAATGGGGTTAAAAAAAGTGAATGTTAAAAATAGGACACCATTTCTTCTTTAGGCCGTGGTCACACTAGTGATAAAAACGGAATGACGCCCATAGTACGCCAATGCAGGGTTCAGTTGCCACAGAGGTACTGCACCTCCTCCTGAGGTGTGGCACCCCACCATTCAGGTAAGGTGGAGACACCTGACCACACTCCAGCACCTGCATCCCACACAACATAGTAGTGTAGCAAAGCACCCTTTTGTGGCTCCCTGCTTGGAACACGAAGCGTGCTGGGAGGCGGGTGGAGTATAGTTTTGCACCAAAAGAGCGGGAAGAGTGTAGGATTAGAGGGAGTCTGACTCGGTCAGTCGGAGAGAGAAGATCCCTGGAGTGGGACGGATGAAGGAAGTGCTGCAGCCGACCTCAGTGACCTGGGTCCGCTGGCACAGGAAAGGAACATTGATAGAAAGCCTAACTCTCCTTAAGAAGGAAAGGATTAGTACGGAACGTGAGGAGAAGAAGAGAACTAAGGATTAGGGTTAAAGGAGAACCCTTCCCAAGTTCTAAGCGCAAGGCTGGGGACCGGTCCCCGAGGTTGTATGGATACTAATGATCCTGCAGCAGACACCGGAGGAATAGAAGTTCTCACGACTTTATTCCCACACCAGACTTGGGGGCACAACAGCATCGTGAGTGAGCCGGAACTAAGTAGTAAGGAGTCCCCGAAGCAGGCTACAGTATTCTAAGTGTGGTCGCACTAGTGACTTATTTAGAGGTAAAACATTGACAGGAGGAACTCCATTGTAACTCAGTACTGTGAGTACTTCACAAAAGGCGCAATAAGGGAGACGTTCAGAAAAGGCACATGTTGGCCGAGTGTTGGAAAGGAAGACTTCATCTTGCCTGGAGGTTGGCTGGGCTCCTGACCCGGAGGACACTGTACAGATGCGGCCCTTGTACCACAACAGACTGTGAGAAAAGCTTTGGAACTACATGCCCTGGTGTCTTCCACTTATTCCTACGTCAACCTGCTCAGCACTGCTGCATCCCTCTGCGCCTGACACTGCACCATCTACATGTCACTGCACCTACACTGCCCTGGGACTACAGCCCTGCCTGTGGAGGGCTATAACATCATTGCTGCACCACACCATCTGTCCCAGAGGATCTGTCTGCAGCGTCGGCTTAACATCATCATTGCCGAACACCACAGGTGGCGTCACAAATCAGTTCATAAACTTTAATCCACCTAAGCACACTGAACTTTCCCCCTTTTACAATGGGCGCCCAGGGCCATGGGCTGGGTCCCAGCTGCCGTGACATCTCCCATTGAAGCTCATCGGGCCCGGTACCGAGTAACCCCCGCTAGCCCTGGGTGGGCGACTCATGTGCGCAAATAAAACACATTACACACGCACCAGACGTGTGCCCAACTAACCCATTATTTTGAAATAACACGACACTGCTGCGTTTATAAACTTTAAATATATATATATTTTTAAAATAAATATATAATATTTTTTTTATAACATTTGTCATTTTTTTAAACAAAAAAACAATTTAACAAGAAAAAGAAAAAAACCGACTAATTGGGCCTGCCACCCTGTAGTAGGCCCGCCAAGAACCTCTCCAGCATCACTCCGTGGACATCCATGTCTGCCAGAGTCACTGCCATCGCTGCCCTCATCCGCCGGTGAGATGCCAGCAGGGCTTGTGCAGTGGGGATTTCTGTTCTTGAAATGGTAAAAGTAAACCAGTCAGTTCTTTTGAAACATCAAAATAAAGGTACATGGTTGTTGTTTGAGTACTTTCGGTATTGTGGCGGCTCAGTTCCCTCTGATGAGGGGCTAATAGCCCACCCAGATCCTGTGGCACCACCGGCTAGGGGACAAAAAACATAAATATTACACGACAGCCCTCCATCCTTTCAAAACCCAAGGATCCAGTACCACTTTTTTTCATCTTATAATATGTGGTTAAATTTCCGTATGGAGAGCCTGCACCGATATCACGGAGTGATGCTGGTGATAATACCGCCTGTGGAGGCGGGCTGGCAGCTGGCGAAGGGGTTGCTGCAGGGTAAGGTGGAGCAGTGGGATCACCTGGAGATGGTGGGGCTGATGGTGGTGCTGCCGGAGACGGTGGAGCTGATGGTGATGGTGGTCCTAGAGATAAGAAAAACATTCTATTGATATCTGTATGTTAAATGCTTTTCTCATTTTTAAAACAACGCTGCGCCGAATATTGTGAGGCGAGTAGTCAAATCCCCACCAGTATTTTAGTACCGCTAATACCGCATAACTCGACCAGTAACGAATCCTAACGAGTATACTTGCTCATCCCGATTTATAATTTTTGGGGGGACTCTTTTAGAGGAGTGTTTTTAATGGACGCTGCGATAACAGCCTTTTTTTTATTGTTTTTTTTCTTTTACTAGTTGCCTAACATTTATAAGCTAATTTTTCTTTTAATTTTAATTTGATTTTTAACATTTTTGTAAAAATTTTTTAATGCATTTGAAGTGCAAATTTTGTAAAAAAAAAAAAAAAAAATTTTGCCTTGACACTTCATTTTACTTTCACTTTCGGTATAATACATTACAATGCACCAGCATTTTTATGCATTATACCAATGCTGAAACATAATGACATCATGCTGCGTGTTTACATGCTGAGGCTGTTCATGTCTGTTATGGTGCGGTAAGTAACCTCCTGCCCTGACAGACTGTGCACGTCCATAGACATCATACATAGACAACATGGAAAAAAAAAAGAAAAAAATTTTTTTAGCATAGAAATGGAATGTCAAGCCAAAAACAAAAAAAGGCCTGCATTTCTTTATGAAAGTACAGATTTACATCTCTTATATGGCAAAACAAACAAAACAGAACCTCTTCAGAACTGGTCAAAAACACTCACCCTGTCCCCTTTCATTTTCAGTGCGGATGCTGGTGATGCGCTGACTGGAGTGGTATCGCAGATCGGCAAGTTTTTTGCGGATCTGCGTGGTGGTCCACTCGATGCCAAAGGTCCGCATAAGGCCTCTCCGTATTTTGCGGAGTACACGTTTCTTGTGGAGCATGGGATGGTCGTGTCTTGCACAATCATAGTCCCATGCATCTAACTCCTGGACAAGTAAGCACACCTCTGGTTCCCCCCATGGTATAGAACGCCTGGACGCCATTTTTGTTGCTCATCTGTCCACCAGGCCGCATTAACGCCACCCTCCTGAGCGTCATGACGTCACGATGCACGTGCAACTTTGGGAACGCAGATGCCTCCTATAATTCACCGCAGTCTCTTTGGAGATGCAACAGAGTTTGCAAATATGTCTAGGCATTACAACAGCTATCCATTGCTATAGATTTTGTTTTAAATATATGTTTATTACTCCTCTCTCCCCATCACACCCATCATTAGCCTTCTCCACATTACTCCTCTCTCCCCATCACACCCATCATTAACCTTCTCCCCATTACTCCTTTCTCCCCATCACACCCATCATTAACCTTGTCCCCATTAATCCTCTTTCCCTCCAATCACTCCCTTATTGCCCATATTAATGAAATAACAAGAAAGCATTTGTTAACTTAAAAGTTTTGTTTTATTAGCAGAAAGTATAACAAATAATCAAAAAACAATGTATAACTGCCCACTATATCTGATGCTGCCAAGTCACTGCACCAGGCCCGTTAAAGTATTGGCAGTACTTGTCTCGGCAGGCCTTCGCATCGTCCTTGCTTCTGCCTTGATTGACTGGTTGAAGTCCTGCAATTGCGGGATCATTTTCACACCATTCTCTGAGCACCACGTCACCATTGCTGTCCGAGTCCATGAAGCCTGGTGGACTGTAAGCTACAGCATCGCGTTGCCGTAGAAAATTGTGCAGCACACAAGAGGCCAACACCACAGAGTCTATAGATTCCAGCTTCAGGTTTATTGGTGTGTGGAAAACTTCGAAGCGGTTGGCCATGATGCCAAAGGCATTTTCAACAACCCGTCTTGCCCTTGACAGTCTGTAATTAAAAATACGCCTTTCCTCTGTCAGAAATTTTTGGGGGTATGGTTTCAAAAGATTCGCTTGAAGGGAAGGCTTCATCGCCCACAAGCACAAAATAATGTTGGCGGTTTTGTCCATGTTGGTTGGCAAGTGCAGTTCACAGTTATTCAAGCGTTCCCCAAAAATAGTGTGCTCCAAAACGCCTCCGTCCGAAACCCTGCCGTTCATGCCAACATCAACGTTAATAAACTCATAATTGGTGTTAACAAGGGCCATGAGGATGACGCTGAAATAGTCCTTGTAGTTGTAGTAATACGATCCACTGTTAGGTGGTTGCGTGATCCGCACATGTTTGCCATCCAAAGCCCCACCACAGTTAGGGAACTGCTAAATAGGTTCAATATCAGATGCAATTTTTTGCCATTCCGCCTCCGATTTGGGAAAAGGCATGTAGCTCCGTAGACTGCGGACAATGGCGTTTCATGTCTCTGGAATTAATACGGTGAGCAGTGATCTAGAAACAGCTGCCGAAAATTGCAAGTCTTGCAGCGAGCGTCCGGTGGCCAGGAATCGCAGCAGGACTGCCAAACGTTCGTCTGCGGAAACAGCTGCTCGCATCTTTGTATCCTGCCGTTCAATTAGTGGCCTCACACATTCCAGTAAGAGCTTGAATGATTACTCTGACATCCGCAGATAATTCCGGAAATCATGAGGATTCTTCTCCTGCAACTCTCTCACTAGTTGCACGTGGGAGAATTTGGACCTCTGCTCCAGCCATTCTCTGGTCCACATGCGACGCTTTCGTTTGGAACGCCTCTCTTCCATCCATGCCTCTTCTTGTCGATCTCCCTCCATCAGTAATGCAGCTACCACAACCACACGCTCCGCGGTGTTCATGTTCATTATGAGCAAACTGCAAAATAATAATCTGAAATATAATCTTTCAAGGGTTCTCAAAAAAACTCATATAATTATTCCCTAAAATGATGCTTTATTGTTTAAAAACCACGAGTGTGGTATACACCAGAAAAAATGTGACAGAAAATGAAATTAAACCAAAAGTGTTCAAACAAAGCCCACACTGAGGTGACACCTTCGAGTCCCTAATTCGTTACTGAGCTGTACCCTGCCTGGCCGCGGAGGTTGGCACCCTAGGGGGGAACGTTGTGGCGCCCCCGCTCATGATGGCTATCCCTGGGGGCCCTGACAAACCCTACAGCCACTAGTGGTCCCTTCTACCCGATATAAAGGGAACCCCTCCTTCTAAACAGAGATCAAACCTGCTCTATAGAGGACCCTGTGTCCCAAAAAAGAGGTTAAAATAAATTTAGAACACACATGGCATTAGGTGGTCATATTAAAGTCCCACAAAAAAGCAGACAGCCATAAGGCAAAACAATGGGATAAATCAATTCAGATAATGCCTAAATCTTGTACAAAAGATTCATAACCAAGAGAGGCACCTATTACATTGACTCAATGATAAGCCATAGCCCAAAATAAGGCCATCAACAGTATCCCACTGTTAAAAGTATAGGGAACGCAGAGCTGCAACAGCGGTACTTATCTGCGTTTGTCGCCACCTGCCATCCAATAGTTAATGCCTCAACGCGTTTCGCCTTCTAGGGCTCATCAGGAGGCCTGATGCTGCGATAATTTGTGTCCCATAAAGGTGCAAATAGCTTACCGATGTTCCATACTGCTCCACTCTTTAAACCTGCCGCGCAGAGCCTAAGCTCCGCCCACTCACATCCTATTGCATCTCTGAGCACCACCCATTTACTGTTGCTCCAATCAGCTAACAGATCTCTCATGCAGCGTCATGATGACCAATCATGTGTCCTCACACAGAGGGTTCCCCAGAGCTCTCCAATCGTCCGGGCTTAGACTGGTTACCGCATCTGACGTGAATGCAGCGTTGCTGCTGACCCACCAGTCACATGTCCAAACTGCAAAATAACCGGGAAAAATGAGAAAAGTTAATAAAAAAAATTTACGCAATTGTTATAACTAGTGTTGAGCATTCCGATACCGCAAGTATCGGGTATCGGCCGATACTTGCTGTATCGGAATTCCGATACCGACTTCCGATATTTTTTCAATATCGGAAGTCGGCATCGGAATCGAAAGTTCAAAGTTGATTGACAGCCAAAATGACGTCATCATGATGCGCGGTGTGTGCGCATCATGATGCGCCGTCATTTCGGGCCTTCCGGGGGTCTCTGCCGGCCTGCCGGGGGGCTGTGTGGACTGCCCGGGGTCTGTACCGGCCTGCCGGGGGGCTGTGCCGGCCTGCCGGTGGTCTGTGCACCCTGTGGGGGTCTGTACCGGCCTGCCGGGGGGCTGTGCCGGCCTGCCGGTGGTCTGTGCACCCTGTGGGGGTCTGTACCGGCCTGCCGGGGGGCTGTGCCGGCCTGCCGGGGGGCTGTGCTGATGTCCGGGGGTCTGTGCAAGCATCGTCCGATGAGACTATAAGTCCCATCTGGCGATGCCTGCTACCATGACAGTGATTGACACATTAGCCAATGATGGGACAGTAGTAGTCCCATCATCCGGCTAATGTGTTAAATGTTAAAAAAAAAAAAATACTACATACATACTACATGCATGCTACATACATACTACATGCTACATACATACTACATATATACTACATGCATGCTACATACATGCTACATACATACTACATATATACTACATGCATGCTACATACATACCACATACATACTACATACATACTGCATACATACCACATATATACTACATACACTACATGCATGCTACATACATACTACATACATACTACATGCATGCTACATACATAACACATATATACTACATGCATGCTACATACATACTACATGCTACATACATACTACATATATACTACATACATACTACATACATACTACATGCATGCTACATACATACTACATGCTACATACATACTACATATATACTACATGCATGCTACATACATACTACATGCTACATACATACTACATATATACTACATACATACTACATACATACTACATGCATGCTACATACATACTACATGCTACATACATACTGCATATATACTACATGCATGCTACATGCTACATACATACTACATACATACTACATACATACTACATACATACTACATGCATGCTACATACATACTACATGCTACATACATACTACATATATACTACATGCATACTACATACATACTACATACATACTACATGCATGCTACATACATACTACATGCTACATACATACTACATATATACTACATGCATGCTACATACATACTACATGCTACATACATACTACATATATACTACATACATACTACATACATACTACATGCATGCTACATACATACTACATGCTACATACATACTACATATATACTACATGCATGCTACATGCTACATACATACTACATATATACTACATACATACTACATACATACTACATACATACTACATGCATGCTACATACATACTACATGCTACATACATACTACATATATACTACATACATACTACATACATACTAAATACATACTACATACATACTACATGCATGCTACATACATACTACATGCTACATACATACTACATATATACTACATGCATGCTACATACATACTACATGCTACATACATACTACATATATACTACATACATACTACATACATACTACATGCATGCTACATACATACTGCATGCTACATGCATGCTACATACATACTACATACATACTACATGCTACATACATACCACATATATACTACATACATACTACATACAATACATTCATACAATACATACATAGACATACAGTACATATAACATAGAGTAACATACTTACCAATACTTGTCACATTGTTCCCCGAAGCCATTGTCTTTTACGGAATAAATATTAACATAACAAACCACAAAAATACTCACCCACGATCCGAAGCAGTCCACGAGTGTGTCCCATGACGATCTTGGGTAGAGAACTGCAGCATCAGCTGATGCTGCCGTTCTCTACGGGCTGCAGGAATCCAATGACGGAAGGTAGGTATCCTTCCGCACTGTATTCCTCCGCCACTTAAAAAAAAAAAGTCCCTAGTCTCACTTTATGCCATTGCTGCGTGGGAAATTCCCACCGGAGCCTGCACAGACCACCGGCAGGCCGGCACAGCCCCCCGGCAGGCCGGCACAGACCACCGGAGCCTGCACAGACCCCCTGGCAGGCCGGCACAGCCCCCCGAAAGGCCCGTACAGACCCCAGAGAGGCTGTACAAGGCAAAAACAGGGTTTTTCTTATTCCGATACCGGAAGTCCCATAGACTTGAATGGGACTTCCGGTATCGGAATCGGCGATACCGATACTTTTTTTTAAGATCGGCCGATCCATTCCGATCCGATACTTTGAAGTATCGGACGGTATCGCTCAACTCTAGTTATAACTGGACATGTTTATGGTTAACATTGCATACAATTGATAGCTGACGTAATTACTACAGGAAACACTAAAAACAGTGTTACATGGCGTAGGCGGGCGCGGCTCGAAAAACTAAAATGGCTGCCCATGACAAACCGTATGCACACACACAGAAGCCGAGAAGCCCTCCATTAGCTTTCAAGGGTAATACCATAAAGAAATGTATAATAGTGTTATGGTTTCAAATAACAGCTGGCTTACAAAAGGTAACGCAGCACAGTGCCAAAAATGGGGGTGGATGGGTGCGGCAGGCAAAAGATTGCTGGCTAATCCTATGTTACATGCCTCAAAAATGCCTAAAAGATTTTTTAAATAAATGGAGGATCAAATGTAACAAATAGATTTCCTCTAAACGTTAACACAACAAAGATCTAAAAATTGCGGGGGTGGGCGCGGCAAAAAAAAAAAATGTTCTTGGCAACATGCCTGTATATATATTGAAGCCAAGCAGCCTTAAAACCATAACAAAAAAAACAAAATAAAAAAAAAAGTGTTAAGAAACACACAAAAAAAGGTCATAATGAAACATCACAAACAATGCCTACCTTGCAAGGGAAATCCAAAAATCCAGAAGGTATAAATTCCAAGAAGAAGCGCAGTAGTGACTCAGACAGGATCGCAGAAACCAAAAAGTATCCTCGTACAATGCACAAAGGACTAGCACCAGAACGCTGGAGGAAAAATGTATCCACAAAGCGCTCAGGAACAATGGATGGGAGTGCAGTTTTTCATTGTCTTTTATGCCGAGTTATAGTAGTGGCCACCAATCGGAGCTGAGGGGCGTTACAAAAGAAAACCTAGCCCCGCCTGCGCCGCACAGATATGAGTCGCCAACGAGGTCGCTCGCCGTTTATAAAGGGTGTCAAACTCAGCGATTCAGGCTCACCAGCAGGACGCCAACGATCAAAAAACGGCCCCGGACGTTCAAGCATGATCAGTGACATCGCAGCGGGGGCCAAATCGCCGCTGCATGTCACACATAGCGACATCGCTGACGATGTCGCTGTTGCGTCATCAAATCGGTGACGCTTAAGCGATATTGCAAGCGATCTCGCTTAGTGTGACGGGGCCTTTAGACATGTGAAAACTGTCATTAAGTGAACAATCTTTATGGAGAGAATGTGATTGTAAATCTCTTAGAGTACTAAAGTTCAAAAGATCCTGAAAAAACAAAATTTCCAAAAGGAAAAGACTGTTGTTCATTTTTACATTGTATTACTGCCATTGTGTTGAGAAAAATGGCATTTGAGGGTTAAATTTCTTGCAAATCTATTTATGTCCAACAATGTATTGAAGATGTTGACTTTTTTAAGATTACTTCGGCTGTACCACGGAAATTACAATTACCCATGAAATACCCACATGAGAGACAGCGCCCATACGAGAACGCTACTGGCAGATCCCCCTCAGTTGTACGAAGAAGTAAGAGAGATGCTCAGTCAGATGCTGCAGGTGGGAGTCATTAGGATGGAACCCTGAGGTTCTGTGTGGACTACCGTAAGCTTAACGCCTATACTGTGCGAGATTCATACTCTCTGCCCCGGATCGAGGAGTCTCTGTCTGCATTGGGCAAAGCCAAATTCTTTTCCGCGCTGGACCTCGCCAGTGGTTACTGGCAAGTACCCATGTCCGAAAAGGATCAGGCGAAGACGGCCTTCATACTTTTCATGGGCATCTTTGAATTCAACCGAATGCCTTTCGGCTTGGCCAATGCCCCCGGTACGTTCCAGCAGCTGATGGAAAGGTGTCTGGGCGACTTAAACTTTGAGGTCACCCTTATCTACTTGGATGACATCATTGTGTACGCTGCATCATTTGAAGACCATTTACGGAGACTTGAACAGGTGCTGAGCGTCTACAGAGGTATGGACTAAAAGTGAAACCCCAGAAGTGTCACCTGTTCCGGACTCAGATAGAGTACTTGGGGCATATTGTTTCCGCCAAGGGAGTGAGACCGTCACAAGAGAAGATTGCGGTGATCAGAGATTGGCCAACTTCAGAAAGCATGAAGGATGTACATGCATTCCTAGGACTAACGGGATACTATCGTTTCGTGAAGAACTTTACTCGGGTGGGGCAACCGTTGCTCAAGCTTATGAAGGGAGTACCCCCGAATGCCAAGGGTAGATCCATTCGCTGGGAGGAAAGGCAGGAGAAGGCGTTCTGTGGGCTGAAAATAGCACTAACTGAGGCCCCGGTACTGGCTTATGTGGACATCTCTTTACCGTTCATTCTCCACACTGACAGCAGCTTGCACGGACTTGGAGCAGTGTTGTCACAGGTGCAGGACGGGAGAGAGAGGGTGATCGCCTATGCTAGTCGGTCCCTCTACAATTGCGATCTCAGGATGTGTGGGTCCAATTACAACAGGAGGATCGTGAGCTCGCTTTGTTTAGGTACTGGGTGACAGTGGGGGAGCTGCCTAGTCCGGAGAAGTGAAATGCTTTGTTCCCAGAAGTGTTGAAAATCTTCTGACAGTGGGAGCGGCTGCAGAAGAGAAATGGACTGTTATACCAGAAGGTGCAACTTCGGGAAGAACTGGGAGCTACCTGGCAGGTGGTGATACTGGAGATAGTACTACCTACGCTGGCTACCGAAGCTCATGAGAGGGGGGCTCACTTGGGCCTTGAGAAAATGTTTCAGTGGCTCCAATGGTTCGTTTACGATCCATGATTGAGAGCGGCGGTCGAAGAGGCCTGTAGGCTCTGTCGGGCCCGAGAGTTGGCCAAGTCCCCAGAACAGTGAGCTTCTGTGCAGACAAAAATAACCTCTGCTCCCCTGGAACTATTGACTGTCGATTATTTGACAATTGGGCTAGCCCATCTGGGATTTGACCACTGCCTAGTGATGGTAGACCATTTCACAAAACTTGCGGTGATGATGCCCACCTGGGATCAGACAGCAGAGACTGCTACATATGCTACCTACAAACTCTTCATTCATGTGTACGGGTGTCTACAGCGCATCCATTCAAATCAGGGAGCATGTTTCTTGAGCAAAGTGATGGATGAATTGCAGCGGATCTACCGGTTCGACAGGTCACACACACCATATCATCCTCAGGGAAACGGGGCCTGTGAGCGATTCAACTGTACCCTGATTCAGATGCTAAGAACTCTGGAAGGTGATCGAAAGGCCAGGTGTCCAGAATACGTCTCTAAGCTTGTGTGGATCTCTAACAATCAAGTCCATCAATCCACCGGCCACACGCCTTACTCCTTGTTGTTCAACCGAGCAGGGAAGGAAATTATGGAGCTGGAACTGGATCCAGGGGAGGACTACCCATGGACGGGAGTGTCTATCTGGGTCCGAGAACATCATCACCGGCTACAGACCTTGCATCATCTGGTGCTGACCCGGCTCTGGGATCTGGAGCATGTTGAGAAACTTGCTCTCTGGGGAACAGATCTTCAGGTGGGTGATCGAGTGTTGGTGTGGGACAAGCATCCCTGTGACAAGTTGGAAAACCGATGGGAGAGTAGGCCATACAGAGTGAAGCATCGAGTTGATGTGGAAGGACCTGTGTATGAAGTTTTTCCAGAAGGAAAAGAGAATGGGCCCACCAGAGTGGTCCATAGGAATATGCTCCGACCATGCCTCTCTGAAGATCCCAAGCAAAAGGAAGAAGCTCCCAAAGTCCCTGAAGAAGTGCCTCCTGTGATTGTGGAGGAGGAAGAGGAGGAAGATCCCTAACAACCATCTGAAAGTAAGACCGCGGATCAGAGTCCTGAGACTCCTGGAGAAAACGTTACGGTGAATGAAGATTCGGTCTTGTCTCTACCAGAAGACTCCACTATTCCTTCCAATCCACGTCTCTCCGAAGAAACAACCACGGCCAGCCACCCATTCGCTACAATCAAGACCAATTCATTTGGCGGTAAACCGCTGAAACTGTAAGTCAACTCCCTAGCTGTGTTCCAGATGTCTCACCCATAGAATGCCGAGTGAAAAGACTGGGGGGTGTAAGAAGATGAGACACGACGGAGTCAGTTGTGTGCGGTGCCCTTTAAGGCTGGAACTATCGTGGCTGTCATCACTGCTAGCAGGGGAGATTTTCTCTGAGAGGGAGAGACCATCTGGCCAGACAGCAGGGGGTGAGGGATACTTAAGGGGGCCTGAGTGCAGGAACGGGTCAGACTTGGTGGGAAGGCGTAAGGAGACAGTTGACTCCCTCTCCACAGCTCCTACTGATGACTCCCCTGCTGTTAGGCGTCAGGTTTCTGCGTTTGCTCTGCAGGAATCCAGACCCTTACATTCTGCAGTCTTTTGCTGTTTATCTAATGCAGAGGAGATTGCCATGCAGCAAATCTCTCCAGGGGCTAAGTCCCTCTGTCCTCCTACTGAGCATGATCATGAGACGATTTCCCATTGGAGATTGGGAATCATGTGCTCAGGTCCTGCTCCAGATTTCATTGGTCCATCTCAGAGATCTGGAAGCTTCCGGAAGGTCCCGGCTGCTATAAAAAGCACTCATGGCCATTCTGCCATGCGCTAGTATAGTCACTGTGGCTACATGCAGACCACAAAACTCCTGGCAGGGTCGTATTGGTGGCCGCACAGGGCTCGGGACGTTAAAAAGTATATTCGGGCCTGCTTTTGTGCTCGGAGTAGCTTCCTTAAAGAGAGTGGAGACGCCAGCCGACACACTGCAGCATTCCACTTTAGCTTCAGCTCCTGGTGATTTTGCTGCCCCTTTGTCTCCCACGTGTCCCTTCTCAAACCTGGCAACCTTGCCGCCTCTGATGCCTTCCACGTGTCCCGGTTTTCCTTGTCACCTGCTGGGACATCAGACTTGCCTTCGGACGGGTCTGAGGCCTATGCCCCTGAAGGGCACAAGGTGGTGGATCGGAAGGCTCAGGGAGGAGGGTGACCTAGGAGGGGGGGTAATCTTAGGTGTCAGGTTTCTGCGTTTGCTCTGCAGGAAACCAGACCCTTACATTCTGTGGTCTCTTGCTGTTTATCTACCGCAGAAGAGATTGCCTTGCAGCAAATCTCTCCAGGGACTAAGTCCCTCTGTCCTCCTACTGAGCATGCTCATGAGACAATTTCCCATTGGAGATCGGGAGTCATGCGCTCAGGTCCTGCTCCAGATCTCATTGGTCCATCTCGGAGATCTGGAAGCTTCCGGAAGGTCCCGGCTGCTATAAAAAGCGCACATGGCAGTTCCGTCATGCGCTAGTATAGTCTCTAGATGCTACTGTGTGAATGATGATGCATGTATGATTCTGGTGAATGACTCATTTGAAACCCCTTCCCTCCGATATTACGTATGTGGACAGGGACTAAGCTTAGAGTCAGCGCCAGCGCGCCACTACTACATCATCCACAGTAGCTAGCGTCCGACATTGCGCTTGTGTACTAGCTTTGTTGTCTAGCGGCTGTGTCCTACGCCGCGCTGCAGTTGCAGCCCTCCTTGGTGTCCACAGTTGCGACGTAGCACGCACGGTAGGTCTAGACGATCGCAGTTCCGCTGTCTTTGGCTCTGCTCCTGTGGCCAGATACCGTACATGCCTTTACTCTGAGTACTGTGGCTCCAACAGGCTCAGCCTTATTGTATTTGTCTTTGTTGGCACCTCTGTGACTTAACAGAAATTGCTCAGCGCACCTGGGTGACGTTTAACCCATGTGCGCATTTCCGCCATATTGCTTGCCTGCCACCACTTATCAGCAGTCATATCATCTACTGCACGGTGGATCCCGAGCAGAGAACGCACTTTATTATTATTTTTATTTAGTGCGTTCCGCCGTTCCTAACACCTTCCAGCCCTCCGTGTGCTGACTTGGAGGTTACCCCTGACGCTATTGAGTTACCATCTATATCCAAACCACTGAATACTTCTACTTCATCTGAGATACCATTGCGATAGCCTAGAGACTACTCCGACAGATCGCAGATTATTGTGGCTAGCGCACGTGCTCGTGACCTGTGCCCGGCGCAATTCCTGGGACATCCATGCAAAGGACTATTTCCTCATTCCAGCGTACAAAAGACAAAGAGGACTGAATCCTTCGGCACTGTTGGGGGACAGTGTTACTTGTTTCTTCGGAGCAGAACCAGAGATTTTGTGCATCGTTTGAGATGCCGCCAGAAGATATTCCAGCCTTCCCCCTGTCAGAACTTCAACGGATAAGTGTCCCATTTAAATTGTATATTCTCTTTACCATTGCCTTTACCTCCCTGTGAGGAGTATTACTGTTTTTGATTGCTTAGTAAATACTTGTTAACCCCTTCTCTCCCTCCGGTTACTCACTGCATCAAACAAACTGTTTCCTCCTTTACATATGTCACATAAAATACTTAATAAGTAACATTTCCCACATGTCTACTTTACATCAGCACAATTTTGGAACCAAATTTTTTTTTTGCTAGGAGGTTATAAGGGTTAAAAGTTGACCAGCGATTTCTCATTTTTACACCATTTTTTTTAGGGACCACATCACATTTGAAGTCACTTTGAGGGGTCTATATGATAGAAAATGCCCAATAGTAACACAATTCTAAAAACTGCACCCCTGAAGGTGCTCAAAACCACATTCAAGAAGTTTATTAACCCTTCAGGTGTTTCACAGGAATTTTTTGGATGTTTAAAAAAATGAACATTTAACTTTTTTTCACAAAAAATATAATTCAGATCCAATTTTTTATTTTACCAAGGGTAACAGGATAAATTGGACCCCCAAAATTGTTGTTCAATTTATTCTGAGTACGCTGATACCCCATATATGCAGGTAAACCACTATTTGGGTGCATGGAAGAGCTCGGAAGGAAAGGAGCGCTGTTTTACTTTTTCAACGCAAAATTGGCTGAAATTAAGATCGAACGCCATGTCACGTTTGAAGAACCCCTAATGTGCTTAAACTGTTGAAACCCCCCAAAAGTGACACCATTTTGGAAACTAGACCCCCTGTGCAACTTATCTAGATGTGTGGTGAGCATTTTGAACCCCCAAGTGCTTCACAGAAGTTTATAACGTAGAGCCGTAAAAATAAAAAAAATCATTTTTTTCACAAAAATGATTTTTCGCCCCCAATTTTTTATTTTCCCAAGGGTATCAGAAGAAATTAGACCCCAAGCGTTATTGTGCAATTTTTCCTGAGTACATATGTGGAGGTAAACAACTGTTTGGGCACATGGCAGAGCTCAGAAGGGAAGGAGCGCCAGATTTTACTGTTATGGGACCCACTGGGAGAGCCCATGAAGTGACAAAACAGCAGAACCCCCATAAGTAACCCAATTTTACAAACTACACCTCTCAATGAGTTCATCTAGGGGTGCAGTGATCATATTGACACCATGGGTGTGTCATAGAATTTTATACCATTGGGCAGCCATGCGGAGAGACTCGGGAGGAACGGAGCGCTATTTGCCTATTCAAGTGAATGGGTCTGTGCACATCAGTGTGTTTCCACGGACCATGTGTCCATGGGCAAAACACGCTGACATATCTGTTTTTTAATGTCAGCACGGGCCACAAAACATCCAGCACACGTGCATACGTATGACACACATGGATGTCATCCATGTGGCATGCACCGGTGCTGGGAAAGAAGCGTTACAGTAAGCGCTGTTCCCCGGTGCCGGGTGCTGAACACAGCTCTTATCATTTTCCCCTGCTTGTGCCGATTGCCGGTAGAGCAAGGGAGAATGATGAGAGCTGTGTTCAGCACCCGGTGCAGGGGAACAGCGCTCACTGTAACACTTCTTCCCTGTCGCCCATCCTTGTGGTACTTATGCGGCACACATATCTCTGGTACTGGAAATATCAGGATGTGTGAAAGAGGCCCTATACGTTTTTTTTCTGTTTGGCAGCTGTCACACACTAAAAGATGCTTTTTACTGCAAAAAATAGTTTTTGCATCACCATACTTTGAGAGCTATAATTTTTCCATATTTTGACCCACCGAGTCATGTGAGGTCTTATTTTTTGCAGGATGAGTTGATGTTTTTATTGGTACCATTTTTGGGCATGTGACATTTTTTCATTGCTTTTTATTCCGATTTTTGGGAGGCAGAATGAACAAAATCCAGCAATTCATTAATTTCTTTTTGGGGGGTGTTTATACCGTTCCGCGTGTGGTAAAATTGATACAGCAGTTTTATTTTATTGGGTCAGTATGGTTACAGCAATATCTCATTTATATCTTTATTTATGTTTTGGCCCCTTTATACAACAAAAAATATTTTATTTAAAAAATAATTATATTTACATCGCTTTATTCTGAGAGTTATAACTTTTTATTTTTCCAGTGATGGAGGTGTATGGGGGCTTGTTTTTTGCGGGACAAGATGATGTTTTCAGCGGTACTATATTTATTTATATTCGCCTTTTTGATCGCGTGTTATTCCACTTTTTGTTTGCCGGTATGATGATATAGTACTGTTTTCTGCCTTTTTTATGGTGTTCACTGAAGGGGTTAACTAGTGGGACAGTTTTATATGTTGGGTCTTTACGGACGTGGTGATACCAAATATGTGTACTTTTATTGTTTTGATTTTTTTCATCCAAATATTTATTTTAGTGATAGAATATATAATGATTATTATTATTACTATTATTATATTTTGTTTTTAAATATTTTTACAATTATTTAAAAAATAATTTTTACTTTATTTTAACTTTTATGCTTTGTCCCACTATGGGACACTCATTTTTTGCAGGCTGATCGCTTCTATAGCATGCAGATGAAGCAGCATCTGCAGGCAATAGAAGCTGTCAGCGCTGCACTTATTGCACACTGACCTGAAAGACTTCCTGATCATGCACTGCACATGACAGGAAGTTTCTTAGCTCTGGTAACCCAGATGTCGTCATGACGACATCAGGTTACCATGGAAGCGATCGGGACCTTGCGTCACGCCGCGGGGTCTCAGATCCAAAGGCAGAGGGGCTTTCAGCCTGTGAACGCTCCTGGCACTTAGTGCCGGGTGTCAGCTGAGAGAATCAGCTGACACCCGGCCGCAATAGGCCGCGCACCCACCGAGTGCGCGGCCGATTGCTATGATGTGCTATTCTGCCCATATTCAGACAGGCCTAGGTCAGATAGAATAGTATGTAAGCTGTCAGAAAGGGGTTAAAAAAACCCTCATTTTTCTTGGTTTTTGCTTGATGATCACCAGCAGGTAGTTGATATTTAAAGGAGTCTGGCATCAGATATTGGACAATTAACCCTGTTCCCAGCATTGTAGTACAGTTCACCTTCGTTGTGGGGCAGTTGTGTTATTGCATCAAGAATTTCCATTTTCCCCTTGCTCTAGTATTGTGGTACAGCACGATTATGGTTCTACTGTTCTGTCAATGGAGGCTAAGTGTTGAATAACTTGTTTAAATTTCTTCAATAATCTGTTTCAACTTGAAAGATAATCTTTGTTGTTTTGCAGTTGTAATATCTGGATTCCTACAAATGGATCAAGACCTTCATATTTCAGTAATTGGGGGGGGGATTACTATGTGTCCACCGACTGTGTTCTAGATCAAACATTTTTTGTGCCTGATTAATGTTTCACACTGTAAAAATGTCTTCCAGAACTATTCAATCGTAGGCAATACTTATTGCCCTGCTTCTGAGGAATCACAGAGGATGTTGTTACAGTCAGCAAGGTACTCCCTCAGTATATTCCAAAACTTTGCACTGGTTCTGAGAAACCTCTCCCAGAACTTTGCCAGTGTCACCCTGCCTCTGCTGTATTGGAGTTGTGTCTCTCTCACCTGAACTCCTTGGTTGTCTAACGAACTGTGACCTCCGTCGACATTGTTTTCAGATGGGATTTTTTTAAAATAATTCTGCAACAAGGGCCGTCTGGTAAGGCACCATTTTAGTAGATCTGTCTGCCTCTGGAATATGAGATAGAAAGTTCTCCAACCAGTAATGACTGACACCCAAAATTTTGAGAATGCGAGGGTCACTGGAAAGACCATGTAGCATAAACTCAGCCATGTGTGCCAGACTGCTAACAGGCAAGACTTCTGTGTCTTCACCAAGAGGACGTCTGACCATGCTCTCTTACTCCCCCTCCATATCCTCAGGCCATCCACGCTGAACAGATGGTTTGACGGTTGTGCTTGTAGTACCATCTATAGCGCATGAAAGTAGCTCCTGTTCTTCCTCCTCATTGTCATCCACATTGGGATGAGATGATGCTGGGCTGTGAGTAATCACCCTGTTCCTTGTTTTATCTCATCATGCTCTGCCTACATTGCCTCCTCTTTGATTGTGAACAGAGAGTGTTTCAGAAC
This sequence comes from Dendrobates tinctorius, assembly GCF_039654945.1. Taxonomy (NCBI): domain Eukaryota; kingdom Metazoa; phylum Chordata; class Amphibia; order Anura; family Dendrobatidae; genus Dendrobates; species Dendrobates tinctorius. The sequence continues at coordinate 8,525,676 of NW_027361822.1, forward strand.
ACAGAGAAGCAGAATGATGACGCTAATTATGGTGTCATCGCCACTCACCATCTTGGTGGAGTCCTCAAAGTTTTTGGAGGATGGTACTTTTGTCTTACATCCATGGCTGCTCCTGAGGTCTTATGTGGGAAGTCTGAACTGAATAATGATGGTTGTGTTGATGCTGGTAGTCAACAACTGCCCTCTTCTGCTCACAAATACTTTCCAACATCTGCAGTGTAGAGTTCCAATGAATGGGGACATCACACACCAGTGAGCAGGAAGCTTCGAACACTGCTGAACCACGGCAAGGGCGGCAGAAGCTGTAGCTGACTTTCTAAAATGGGCACACAGGTGGCGTACCTTGAAAAGCAGATCCGGCAGCTCCAGGTAGGATTTGAGAAACCACTGAACCACGAGGTTAAGCACGTGGGCCAGGCATGTTACGTGTGTGAGCTCGCCTTGCCTCAGAGCCACCTCCAGGTTCCGGCAATGGTCATACATGACCATGCCCAGCTGTAGGTTCAGCGGTGTCAGCCACAGAGCTGCCTGCTCTTTCACAGTTGTCCACAACTCTTCAGCATTGTGCAGTTTGTCACCTAAGCATATTAGCTTCATCATAGCCTGGTGCCGCTTGGCTGAGGCAGGGCTGCAGCGCTTCGAGTTTGTGACTGATGTGCTCATTTCAGAGATGGAGGCTGAAGAGGAGGAGGAAGTGCAGTAGCTGTAGACTGTGGAGGCAACCCTGATTGACCTAGGGCCTGCAATCCATGGTGTCAAGAGGACATGTTCCATCCCAAGGACCGACTGGGTCCTGGCTTCCGCTATGTTAACCCAGTGTGCCATCAGCAAGATGTACCATCCCTGCCCACAAGCACTTGTCCATATGTCCATGGTTAGGTGGATTTTTCCAGTAACTGCATTGTTGAGGGCACGGCTAATGTTGTGGGACACGTGCTCGTGTAATGTGAGGATAGCATATCAGGAGAAATAGTGGCAGCTGGGGATTGAGTACAGAGGGACGGCCGCCGCCATCAGATTGCAGAAAGCTTCCATCACCACAAGCCTAAAAGGCAACATTGCGAGCGCAAGTAGTTGTGAAATGTGGGAATTTAGGAGTGTGGCCTGTGGGGCATTGGCTGCGAATTTGCACTTGCATTCCAAGAACTGTGGTATGGACAACTGAACGCTGCGCTGTGACAAGGACATGGACATGCTTGCTGATGGTGCTAGTTGAGTGTGTGCATTGACAGTTGCAGGGTAGGAGGCATCTTCATATGCACCATGGACAGGGGATTGGCTTGCACGCACAAAAGCGGAAGTAGCAGTGTTGTCATCTGCAGAAGCTGTTCCTGGGTCCTGCGGTTTGGCCCACAAAGTTGGGTGCTTTGCTGCCATGTGCCTGATCATGCTGGTGGTGGTCAGGCTGGTAGTTCTGCTACCCCTGCTGATGCTGGCCTGGCAGGTGGTGAAAAGGGCCTTTTTGGGGTTATTGGCAGCCTTTAAAAAACAACCAGACTCGGGAAGACCAAACATTTCTACTGGCAACTTCCATGGTGTTACGGAGAACGGTTGCCTGCCTTCTGTCTGTAGCCACCACACTGCTTATTCCTGCCTGTTGGGGTGCTACGCCTCCCTCCCCCTGTGTGTTGCTGTCCTCGGTCTGCATGTCCTCCTTCCAGCTTGGGTCAGTTACTATACCATCCACCACCTGGTCTTCAACTTCCGCACCCTGGTCCTCCTCCTGACTTCTGGCAATTGTGTCTCATCATCGTCCACCTCTTGTGACACTTTCCCACCATCGCCTTCATGTGACTGTGGCTGCTCAAATATGTGGGCATTGGTACATGCGACCTCCTCTTGCCCCACTTCAAGTGGATCAGGTGAGAGGCCTGAATTTATAAATGGAATAGTGAAGAGCTCTTCGGAGTGTCCAAATGTGGGATCAGATGTCTCCGGGCACTCGGCATGGGGGAAGGAAGGAGGATCAGAGTGAAGAGTATGCAGTCCAGACTCATGGCTTCTGAGAGTTGGCCGTGTGGAAGACAGGGTGGTGGTGGTGGCAAAGTGACTGGAAGCATTATCTGCTATCCAACAAACAACTTTTTGACACTGCTCTGAGTTCAATAGTAGTGTACTGCGGTCCCCTAGTAATTGGGACGGAAAGGTAGGGCGAAAAGATGTGGGTGTTTCTTGTGGCACAATTTCAGCTTGCCCACAGCCTCGGCCTTTGCATGCACAATCACATCCAGGTCCCTGTCCCTTGCCCTGTGCCTTGCCCTTTTAAAAGGAAAACAATATTTTCCATGTTCACTACAAATGGCTGAAATTGGAGCGCACTGATATGTGATCCGTATGATGCACAATCCCACAATTTTAAATAGCTGTCCTGTAGGTGGCTATTTTTAGTAGCAGACTGGTGTCAATTACTTTGCTAAAACACTGCAACAAAATCTAAATGGAGGCCAGAAATGGCAGAATTTTGAGCACGCTGATGTGATATCCGTGTGATGACCAATACCACAGTTTTAAATAGCTGTCCTGCAGGTAACTATTTTTTGCCGCAGACTGTTGTCAATCACTTTGCTAACACACTGCTACAAAATTTACATGGAGGTCAAAAATGGCAGAATTTTGAGCGCACTTTTTATATGTGATCCCTTTGACGAATAAACCACAGTTTTAAATAGATGGATTTTTAGTGCTGTAATATGGAAAGTATCTGCCTGTATTCTGCAGTGCCAACAAACAAATGGGGCAGAAAAATGGTGTTCTCTGGATTGCTTTATAAACAAATAATCAGGATTAAGAGACAAAAAAATATTCTGATACCTGGGGTTATGTCTAGAAATATCTGTAATAGCAGCAACAGACAGAATTGGAATGGACCTTCTTGCTATATGCACTGAAGTCTGCCACATACACTGTCTGCCTGCCTAGCACTGATATCTATGCAGCTTTATTAGTCCTCAGAAGAACTGTTAGTTGAGGTGGATATGTGTATAATATATTGTGGTATACCTACACTAACTAATAAACAAGCAAATCTCTTCCTAGCTCAGCAGCAACTCTCCCTACACTGCCTGATTTCAGAGCAGATTGTGACGAGCATTGTGATGCCAGGTCTGATATAGACCTGGTGATGCTGTGTGGCCAGCCAATCACTGTAATGCCACATCAACATGGCTGCGGCATTACAGTGTGTGGCAGACAATCTCTGCATGTTCATTGGCTCTCTAAAGAGCACCAAACATGTAGGGCAGAGATACGAGCTCCTGCCGAGCAACCCTGGAAATACTCTGCAATCTCTGAGCATCTTGAGAAGTGAGATGCTCGGGCAAGGACCAAGTAGTGGTGAGCATGCTCACTCATCACTATCTGAGACCTTTTATTAAAACCCGCCTGGAGCAAATCAAAAACACCTGGGATATCGGGGCTGCCTGCCGCAAAGTCGGACCTGCCACCTTCTAAACAGAACCTCTTCCATATTTTGTGGTATATTGCGGAAGTGACCGGCTTCCTGCTAGCCTTAATCATAGTTATGACCTGGTCTGACAACCCCTTAGCTCTCAGGATGTCCCGCTCATAATCCAAGCTGATAGATGAAGACTTCACTGGTGCTGATGGAAGACTGGGCCTTGATGGATAATATCTTCCCTCTGAGGAAGCAAAACCAGATCTTCTAATGCCATAGCTTTTAGCAGTGGAAATTAATTTCTTTTTGGCCAATATGGGGCGATCAGAAGTACATTCGCCTGATCCTCCTGGATCTTCCTGAGGACACCTGGAATGAGCGCCATCAGGGGAAAGGCATAAGAAAGAGACCTGCTCCATTTCTAACTCAGCACATCGATGGCTTCTGCATTTGTCCAAAGGATTCAGCAAGTAAAATATGGCAGTCTTCGTATTTTTCCAGGTCTCAAACAAGTCAATTTGAGGTACACCCCAGAGATGGCACAGGTACACCTCCTTGTTCAACTACCATTCTGTCGGCCAGACTTTCCGTTTGATCAGGTAATCTGCTACAACATTTTGGAACCCCTCCAGATGAACTGCTGCCATTGACAGGACAGTCCTCTCTGTCCAGGAAAAAATTTTGACCCCCAGATCCTAGAGTGCCCGATGTCTGGGACCTCCTTGGTGTCGTAGGAAGGAAACTGTCGTCACATTGTCTGACAGGATCTTAACATGTTGACCCCTGAGCACTGCCTGATTCTGTCTTGGGGATTCCCATATGGCGTAGAGCTCTCTGTAGTTGGATGACTTGGAACAGATCTCTGATGGCAATCTGCCCTGAAAAATATTTTCCTCCAAGTACGCTCCCCGTCCTCACTTTCTGGTGTCCTTTGTGATCACCACACATGAAGAGGCGATCCAAGGAATGCCCACCTGTAGATTTTCTGGCTCAGTCCAAAAAAGTAGTGATCTTCTTACTGCCGAGGAGAAGGACATTCCTCTGTCGAGTGATGACTGGCATCAATCTCAGATGGACAAGACTTCCCTCTGCAGGGCCCACTGGACACAGGAGATGCAAGATGTCAGGAGGCCTAAAACTTTAATTGCAGACCTGATGGAAGCACGACTTCTCAGGAACACTCTGACTTGCAACGTCTCCTGTTTTTCCACCGGTAGGAAGCATGTTCTGCAACTGGAGTCCAGCAACACGCCCAGGAAAATTGTTTTCTGGTACCAAATCCAACTTCTGCCTGTTGATAATCCATCCCAGGTACTCTATTGTGGATATGGTCTTTTAACTGTGCAGTTGGAGTTCTTCCGTCGAACTTGCCACCAAGAGGAAGTCATCTACGTACAGTGCTATGATAATCTCCTGGTTTCTTAGGTAGGCTACCATCTCCTACACCAACTTGGTAAAAAGTTGGAGAGCCGAAGCCAGGCCAAATGAAAGGCACTATAATTGGAAGTAGCAAGTTTGATTCAAGAATTTCACCGCAAAACTCAAGTATTTTTGGGACGCCAGGTGAATAGGAACCTGATAAGTGCTTTTTAGGTCGAGGGTGCACATAAAATCGTCTTTGTCTATAAGGGGAACCGTAGATTTTACCGACTTCATCCTGAATCTCTTGTATTTCACCCAAAGGTTTAGGGGCTTCAGATTTATTATGGTACTGGACTCTACTGATGGCTTTATGATGGTGAACAGAGAGGAGTAGTGAATTTCGCCCTCCTTTGCCTGGGAGACTGGGACTATGACGGCTGAATCAACCAGTTCCCTTAAGTCTGCCAACAGGGGAGACTGTCAATAAGGTACGGGGTGCGATAAACCTTTCAGGGGGGAGGTGTAGCAAACTCTATTGCGTAACTCTCTGCTATGGTTACGAGAACCCACTGATCCTGGGTAATCTGGAACCAATTTGCTGCAAAGCGCTTGAGTCGCCCCCCGATCAGAATGGCGTCATTGCCTTCTGGATCTTGAGCTTGACTCAAATAGGGACCCCTTACTCTTCCCTCCTATGATGTAGGTGCTGCTGTAGGTTCCTCTACTGGACTTCCCTTGGCCCTTGTAATCGGATTGTCTCCGAGAAGGACCTGGTTTATGAAAGGTTTAGAAGCAACCAGTCCTATCTTCTGGAAACCCCTTCTTTTTATTGGAAGCCTCCTCTAAAATGTAATCTAATGCCAGCCCGATCACCCTTAACCCAGATAAGGGAATGAAGCATAGCTTGTTTATAAAGGCATTGTCCCCGACCAGGTTTTCATCCAAATAGCTCTACAGACCACATTGGACAATGACCTATTTCTAGCAGAGAATCTCACAGATTCGGCAGACGTATCTGCCAAAAAAGCTTTAGCAGATTTCATCAGAGGGAGGGAGGCTATGATCTCCTCCCTCAGAGTTTTGTTGGTTAACTGCTCCTCCAGTTGCCCCATCAATAAAGACATAGACCTGGCAACTGAAGTAGCGGCTATGTTGGTTTTGATCAAAGCCGCGGATGTCTCCCAAGCCTGTTTCAGGAGATTATCTGCTTTCCTGTAATAGGGTCCATTTAACTTGAAGAGTCCTCCAAAGAGATGAATATCTTCCTTGCGACCGGCACACCAATCTTGGAGATCCCTTCCCAGATCTTAACGTCCTCAGGATCAAAAGGTAGATGACTCTTAAAGTCACAAGTAATCACCAAGCGCCTCTCAGCATCCTCCCACTCCTCCAGGACCAAAGCACGAATATGATTGTTCACCGGAAACACAAGCTGCTATGAGCTCTGAGACCCCTGAACATCACGTTCATCCTCTGGTTTTTGCAGAGGCTTTGCCAGACCGTTTGGGCACAGGCAGGGGCTTAGCTGGGGTTCCCTTATCCTGTACAGCACAAAGAGAGGGAATAGACAGGGGCTGCCTGATGTGGATGGAGCTGCACACAGCACACTTACGCCGCCGTCCTGGTCGACCTTCCTCCATAGTTCTCCAGAAAGCCCTGTGCCCCTCGAGATCCAGGTAAACAACTATTACCTGTCTCACTTGTATATCCATGTTCCACCCTAGAATGCATGCCAATTCTTTGGACGGCGCCTCCCTTGACGTCACCGGAAGTGTGAAGTCATTCTCCTTGCTAGTTCCGGAAGCAGTGACACCATGCCGGCTGGCTTTGGGACCAAGAGCCCCCCATCAGGAGGAAGCGGCTCTACCCAGGAGCTTGTCCGCTTGACTGGTCTCTGTGGCTGAGGAACTCTGCATTGTTGGCAGAGGGAAGGATTGACGCGCCGCACGATCCCTCTGAGCCCATCCAGGTAAGCTGAGCTTCTTCTTTCATGCATCCCTCCATGCAGGGACAGGAAAAACACAGGGAGGTGGGAGGGAAGGGGCCTTTTAACCTCTCCTGTGCTTTCATGTCCCTGTGAGGAAAAGGAAGAGGACAACCTCCATGGTGCTGTCAGGAGTGACATCCTGGAAAAGGTGTTTATTGGCAATTACATACATTTCCTGATCATCGCTCTATGCTCTAAATTATTTTCTCTTTCTTACATAACGTGTGACTTGACTTTGATTTTAGCAGCTTCTTGATAAATTTCTAAATTAAAAAGAAAAATCTGTTACCATGTGTGATTTCTCTTATGTCTAGGACACTGATAGCGAACCTATGGCACGCATGCCAGAGAGGGCACCCAGAGCACTCTCAGCTGGCACGCGGCATTGCCTCATCCTTGCTCCGGATCTGCAGCTTCCTGCCTCACACATAGTGCGGCCCAGCCATGGCTGGATGACAGCATCATTCAGCTCCGTGGCCACTGTGCCTGTGAGAGGAAGAAAGCTGCCGGCGTGTGGATAGGCGAGTGTGCCCGCTGTACCAGTGAAGCTGCTCTGGTGTGTTTGCCAGTGAAGTGGGTGTGTGTGTGTGAGTCAATGATGGGAAGAGGGCCAAAGAAGGGAGGTATGGGGAGAGGGCCAGTCATGGGGAGAGGGCTAATGATGGAAGTAATGGAGAGAGGGCCAATGATGGTGGTGATGGGGAGAGGGCTAATCATGGGAGTGGGCCAATGATGGGGAGGGGGCCAATGATGGGAGTGAAGGGGAGTGGGCAAATGAAGGGTGTGATGGGGAAAGGGCCAGTGATGGGGAGAGGGCCAATGATGGTGGTGATGGGGAGAGAGCCAATGATGGGAGTGATGGGAAGAGGGCAACGATGGTGGTGGGGGAGAGGGCAATGATGGGGTGATGGGGAGATGGAGATGATGGAGGTGGTGGAATGGGCAATTTCTACATGAAGAGGATCATGATGGACCATGTTTCTACATGAAGGGGATCATGATGGGGCATATTTCTGCATGAAGGGAATCATGATGGGGCATTTCTATATGAAGGATATCATGATGGGGCATATTCCTGCATGAAGGGGATCATGAACGGGCATTTCTACATGAAGGGTACAATGATGGGGCATATTACTACAAGAATGGGATCATGATGGGGCATTTGGCACTTTGTCATAAATAACTGGGTTTTAGGTTACAATTTGGGCACTCGATCTCAGAAAGGTTCGCCATCACTGGTCTAGGAAAATGTGATTTGTGTCATGATCCCAGTGCAGGTTTTGATCTGCACGTTAGGGGTTAATGTCTTGAGCCCAGTGCAGGCTTTGACCTGCATGCCTGGGGTTAATTATTGTGGCCTCTCTTTGGTTCAGGGAGAGCTTCTTATAGCCCTGGAAAACTCCAATTCCTGTCAGTTATACTTTTGCCTTTGGCCGAGTGTGTTGACCCCGTGTGCCTGTGCCTGTTCGTTGTCTTCTAGCTTGCTTATATGGTTCTGACCCGGTTTTGTCCCCCATTGTGAGTTTGCCTATTGATTCTGTACTGCGCTACCCTCTCTGTGTATGACTCCTTGCCTGTGACCTGACTATTCTTTGCTCGCCTCTCTTGTACTTTGCAGCTATCTCCGTGTATGACTCATTGGCTATGTCCTGACTCCCCGTTCTGTCTATCCTCTGGTTTTGTTGTGCTATCTCGTGCTTTGACCCCAGCCTGTCTATGCCCCTTTTTAACTTTGTCCCGTAGTTACCCTGCTAGAAGTTCTCCTGCAGCTCCTAGCTCTCTCAGGTTTAGGCCGCGCCCCCAGCAGTCACGTGCTTTAGGTCCTGCTGGTCTGAAGCATGCACCTTCTCTGCTGCTGCCCGCTCCACAGGTATCGCTGAGCACAGTTTGTCTTACTCAGGACACGCGCACTGGTTCAGTGAGCAAGTGCAGTGCGGTGTTCCTGACAATTTGTGATTAAAATGTTCTGGACATGAAAATGGCTTCCTCCATATTTGAGTTCTCTTATGTGTAACAACACTCAATTTATTTGTAAAATATTTACTACATTCTGTACATGAAAATATTGTTTTTCCCAGTGTGAGTTTTCTGATGTGATAGAAGAGATGAATTGTTATTAAAACATTTACAACAACATATAAAAAGAAGTATGGTCGCGCTTTGGGATCACCATATAAAAGCCTTTATTATGAATGGCACTGGAAAACAAAAAAGACACAAATTTTAAAAACATTTAAAAAGCCAATAGGCCATTTACATGCAGATTAGGTGCGTCTATAGTTAGATTACCACCTATTCTCAGATAATCAATATATTACAGTTCACAGGATATCCAGCAAAGAAAATCTTACATACAAAATAGAAGTTTAGTTTATACTGACATAGAATAACAAGCAAAGAAATATGAACAATTTGTAATGCCAAGACACAAAAAAATAAAATCAAATATTCCTCAATTATAATTAATAATCACTGAAGTGATATGCATGTCTGTGCACAAGGACTTATACTAAGCAGATAACCATGAAGATAATCAAATAGGGCAAAATAAGTATAACAAGGAACCTATGAATGAGGAAAAAGTAGAATGAGGAGAGAAGCCCACGCGTTTCGCCACACAAGCTGTAGCTTCCTCAGGGGTAAGAATGATAATGGTGTCAGATAATGTCCCTTATAAACACATAAAGAAAATAGAATAATGAGGTAAATCATGTAACTACCAGGTGTAGGAGACAAAGGGAGTAAATCAGTGGGTTATATCAGACTTCGGAAATGTGTAATGCCCAACCATGAACACAAAAGATAAAGTTGATTTAAGGTCGCCAATGTGCAGGTGCGAATGCGTTATATTGATAATCTACTTGAAACACTCATTGCGCATGCCCGAGCAAGAAGTGGCAATGAAGTTTATAGAGTTATAAATGCGCATGAGTGAACTTATTATCCGAAAGAGAAGGACATGTGCAGAAAACCTGTTATAAATTGTTGAGAATCGGCGCATGCGTGCAAGAGTGATTATACAGAATATAAGAAAGTTCAGTTGATCTATAGCGCTAGCGAAGAAAGTACAATGCGAGATTGACAAAGTTATGCAAAAGCAAAGGTGGGGCATGTACAGAAGATCTCTGCACCACTAATGGTTTGTACGTAGACTGCGCATGTGTGAAAAGAGAAATCCTTACATAATACATAGAATGTTCATTTAATCCAAAGTGCGTGCGCCCAGATTGTGAACATTTATGTGAAGTATGATAGGTTTAAAGAGGAACACATCAGAGGACAATGAAAAACGAGAAATTTATACTGCAAGGGAGAATGTCCATACAAAATAGATATATGGAACATTCAGTAGATCTAGAGCACATGCACAAATGATACAATATTGGTGCAGTAGGAGATAAGTGAGAGATACTAAATCAGCGGAGATATTATATATATATACGCGTATATATACACTCACTGGCCACTTTATTAGGTACACCTGTCCAACTGTGTGTTAAGACTTAATTTCTAATCAGCCAATCACATGGCGGCAACTCAGTGCATTTAGGCATGTAGACATGGTCAAGACAATCTCCTGCAGTTCAAACCGAGCATCAGTATGGGGAAGAAAGGTGATTTGAGTGCCTTTGAACGTGGCATGATTGTTGGTGCCAGAAGGGCTTGTCTGAGTATTTCAGAAACTGCTGATCTACTGGGATTTTCACGCACAACCATCTCTAGGGTTTACAGAGAATGGTCCGAAAAAGAAAAAAAATCCATTGAGCGGCAGTTCTGTGGCCGGAAATGCCTTGTTGATGCCAGAGGTCAGAGGAGAATGGGCATACTGGTTCGAGCTGATAGAAAGGCAACAGTGACTCAAATTGCCACCCGTTACAACCAAGGTAGGCAGAAGAGCATCTCTGAATGCACAGTGCGTCGAACTTTGAGGCAGATGGGCTACAGCAGCAGAAGACCACACTGGGTACCACTCCTCTCAGCTAAGAACAGGAAACTGAGGCTACAATTTGCACAAGCTCATCGAAATTGGACAGTAGAAGATAGGAAAAACGTTGCCTGGTCTGATGAGTCTCGATTTCTGCTGCGACATTCGGATGGTAGGGTCAGAATTTGGCGTAAACAACATGAAAGCATGGATCCATCCAGCCTTGTATCAACGGTTCAGGCTGGTGGTGGTGGTGTCATGGTGTGGGGAATTTTTTCTTGGCACTCTTTGGGCCCCTTGGTACCAATTGAGCATCGTTGCAACGCCACAGCCTACCTGAGTATTGTTGCTGACCATGTCCATCCCTTTATGACCACAATGTACCCAACATCTGATGGCTACTTTCAGCAGGATAATGCGCCATGTCATAAAGCTCGAATCATCTCAGATTGGTTTCTTGAACATGACAATGAGTTCACTGTACTCAAATGGCCTCCTCAGTCACCAGATCTCAATCCAATAGAGCATCTTTGGGATGTGGTGGAACGGGAGATTCGCATCAGGGATGTGCAGCCGACAAATCTGCGCCAACTGTGTGATGCCATCATGTCAATATGGTCCAAAATCTCTGAGGAATGCTTCCAGCACCTTGTTGAATCTCTGCCACGAAGAATTGAGGCAGTTCTGAAGGCAAAAGGGGGTCCAACCCGTTACTAGCATGGTGTACCTAATAAAGTGGCCAGTGAGTGTATATGACAAGTGTGAACTGCATCATATAGTGGCAGATATTTTTATGGTATTTCATTCCATCATCCATGTATGCTGTCTGACAAGTGTGAACTGCATCATATAGTGCCAGATATTTTTATGGTATTTCATTCCATCATCCATGTATGCTGTCTGACAAGTGTGAACTGCATCATATAGTGCCAGATATTTTTATGGTATTTCATTCCATCACTCCTGTGGTGGGTCTTTATTTTTTATCTATTTGGTTTCTGCTTTGAAGTGTAGAAAGGTGTTTTTTTGTTGTTTTTTTTTTGTTTTGTTTTTTTTCCCTTTCTCTGTTTGATGGCCTTGTCCAGCGTTAGTTATTTACCCTGCATAGTAATGCCTGCTCTGGCCTTGTGCTAATTGGTTAATTACTGATTGTGGCCTTTTGGTGGCTGAAGCTAGCAGACATTTCATTTCATATATATTTAGCTCTGGCTGGGATAGCACGCGTGCAACAGATATTAAGTGCAACAGGATCAAGTGTTTTGCAGTTAGACAATGCAGTTGGACAGGGCAGGAGACAGGTAAGGTGCATAAGTTTTTCATGCACGCATGCTTCTTGGTCAGTCGTACTACATATGCATTGATCATATTAACCTGCTGCTTATTTGTCTTCACTTCTGCTTTTTAACAACTCGCCTGCCCTTTTACACATTCTGTGCACTCTCTGCATATCCACCCCTCCCTTTTCCCCTCTCCCATGTTTAACTCTGAGGCTCTATTGACATTTCTTACCCAAACCAAACCATCCAAAACCTCCATGCAGCACTCAAAACGTTCATACAAATCATCCCACCACCTGCTTTTTCTGTTTTTTCTCCTTTTAATAGTTGCAGGTGACATCTCCCCCAACCCTGGGCCTCCCTCCACCAGCATACATTACTCTCCTCCAGCTGCATATAGAAACCTTGCTAATCTTATTAACATTCAGTGCATTCCTTCTCCTCTCACTTTCCAATGTGCTCTCTGGAATGCACGGTCTGTGTGTAACAAACTGACTTACATTCACGATCTTTTTCTCTCTAATTCCCTTAACCTTCTGGCTATTACAGAAACCTGGATCCAGCATTCAGACACCACCGCTGCTGCCGCTCTCTCGTTTGGTGGGCTGAAATTTTCACATACCCCCAGACCTGAGAACAGACAGGGTGGAGGTGTTGGTTTGCTCCTTTCATCACAATGTGCTTTCCAGGTCATCCCCCCGGTTCCCTCACTTACATTTCCTTCCTTTGAAGTCCACGCCGTCAGACTCTTTAAGCCCTTCTCCTTACGAGTGGCGGTCGTTTATCGCCCTCCAGGCTCCTCCCGCCAGTTTCTAGACCACTTCACCACCTGGCTTACTCACTTTCTGTCCTGTGACATCCCCACCTTCATCATGGGAGACTTTAACATCCCCATCAATGATCCGCTCTCCCAGTCTGCCTCTCATCTTCTTTCTCTAACTTCTTCATTCGGCCTCTCACAGTTTACTAATTCTCCTACACATGAGGACGGGAATACTCTGGACCTGGTTTTCTCCCGTCCCGACTCGCTGCACGACTTTACTAATTCACCTCTCCCGCTCTCGGACCACAACCTTCTTTCCTTCTCTGTCAAGAATTGTCTCCTCACCCGGGACACCCCCACTTACCACACTTATCGGAATACACGTACCATTAATACCCAACAGCTTAGGGACAATCTCCACACATCTTTAGCCCCCATCTCCACCCTCTCCTGTCCAGACATAGCATTGTCACACTTCAATAATACACTGAAGAATGCCCTAGATGAAGCAGCACCTTCTATACGCAGAAAGACCTGACACAGACAAAGGCAGCCCTGGCACACAACGCAAACACGCTCTCTTCAGCGCTGCTCGAGGTGTGCAGAGTGGCAGTGGAGAAAATCTCTCTTAGCAGAAGACTTGATCCACTATAAGTTCATGCTCAAAACCTATAACTCTGCCCTTCATCTGGCCAAACAATCCTACTTCACCACCCTCATCACCTCACTATCCAACAACCCAAGACGACTTTTTGAAACCTTAAACTCCCTCCTGAAACCTAAAGTACAGGCCCCCATCACCAACCTTAGCGGTGAGGATCTGGCCACTTATTTCCTAGAAAAAATCAACCACATCCATCAGGATATCTCAGCCCTATCTCCTCAGTGCCTGGATCCCCTTCCCTGCTGCACCTCAAGCTCACTAGACATCTTTGAGCCTGTTTCAGAAGAAGAAGTTTCCAAGCTCCTCGCTTCTGCTCGGCCTACAACCTGCAACAGTGACCCTATTCCTTCACAGCTCCTGCAGTCTCTCTCACCAGTGGTCACCACTCACCTGACTAAAATATTTAACCTCTCTCTTTCTTCAGGTATATTTCCCTCCTCATTTAAACATGCCATCATAACCCCTTTACTTAAAAAGCCATCCCTGGACCAGAACTGCACTGCTAACTACAGACCTGTCTCTAACCTTCCCTTCATCTCTAAACTCCTGGAACGCCTGGTCCACTCCCGTCTAATCCGCTATCTCTCGGATAACTCTCTTCTCGACCCCTTACAATCTGGTTTCCGCTCTTTACACTCTACTGAAACTGCCCTCACTAAAGTCTCTAATGATTTAATAACAGCTAAATCGAAAGGTCATTGCTCCCTGCTGATTCTCCTGGATCTCTCTGCTGCATTTGACACTGTGGATCACCAGCTCCTCCTCACTATGCTCCGCTCTATAGGCCTCAAGGACACAGCCCTCTCCTGGTTCTCCTCCTACCTCTCTGACAGCTCCTTCACTGTATCTTTTTCCGGCTCCTCTTCCTCTTCTCGTCCCCTTACTATCGGGGTCCCGCAGGGCTCAGTCCTAGGCCCCCTCCTCTTCTCTTTATACACTGCCCCTATTGGACAAACAATCAGCAGATTTGGGTTCCAGTATCATCTCTATGCTGATGACACCCAATTATACACTTCTTCCCCTGACATCACCCCTACCCTAATTCAAAATACCAAGGATTGTCTGTCTGCTGTCTCTAGCATCATGTCCTCCCTCTATCTGAAACTAAATCTCTCTAAAACTGAACTTCTTGTGTTTCTCCCCTCTACTAACCTCACTCTACCTAACATCGAAATAACCCTGGAGGGTTCAACCATAACTCCCAAGCAGCATGCCCGCTGTCTTGGGGTCATATTCGACACTGAACTTTCCTTTACTCCGTACATCCGATCACTCAGTCGCTCTTGTCACCTGCATCTTAAAAACATCTCCAGAATCCGACCTTTTCTCACCTTTGAAACTGCTAAGACTCTTACTGTCGCTCTTATTCATTCTCGTCTGGACTACTGCAACTCTCTTCTGATCGGTCTCCCTCTTACCAAACTTTCTCCTCTCCAATCCATCTTGAATGCGGCAGCCAGGGTCATATTTCTTTCCAGCCGCTTCACCGATGCCTCCATCTTGTGCCAGTCATTACACTGGCTACCTATTCGCTACAGGGTCCAGTATAAACTCATCTCTCTCACCCACAAAGCTCTCCACTGTTCTGCACCGCCTTATATCTCCTCTCTCATCTCTGTCTATCGCCCTACACGTGCCCTCCGTTCTACAAATGACCTAAGACTAACATCCCCCGTAATCCGAACCTCGCACCTCCGTCTCCAAGACTTCTCTCGTGCTGCTCCAGCTCTCTGGAATGCACTTCCCCAGACGATCAGACTGATACCTAGCCCTGACCTATTCAAGCGCGCTTTGAAAACCCATCTCTTCAAAGAAGCCTATCACATCAACTACTCAGCAAGCTAACTTTGCCCTGTTCCCTCCTTCCAAATATTATTCTGAATCTGCACCCTACTATTCATCTGTCTCCACACCCTTCATGCACATGATAACTGCACTTGATACTTGTCTATTGCACTTAAACACACGGGCTGATGACCGGATCATGCAGCTTTATATGAAAATCCCTATTATAATTGCCAGACCTGAATTAACAAGCATTTCTCACCTACTGTGTCCCCCCATTTCCTTGTAGATTGTAAGCTTGCGAGCAGGGACCTCACTCCTAATGTCATTGTTTGAATTGTCTTAACTTGTATTGAATTTATTGTCTGTACATGTCCCCGCTTAATTGTAAAGTGCTGCGGAATATGTTGGCGCTATATAAATAAAAATTATTATTATTATATATATATATATATATATATATATATATATATATATATATATATACACATACAGTACAGACCAAAAGTTTGGACACACCTTCTCATTCAAAGAGTTTTCTTTATTTTCATGACTTATGAAAATTGTAGATTCACTCTGAAGGCATCAAAACTATGAATTAACACATGTGGAATTTTATAATTAACAAAAGAGTGTGAAACAACTGAAAATATGTCTTATATTCTAGGTTCCTCAAAGTAGCCACCTTTTGCTTTGATTACTGCTTTGCACACTCTTGGCATTCTCTTGATGAGCTTCAAGAGGTAGTCACCGGAAATGGTTTTCACTTCACAGGTGTGCCCTGTCAGGTTTAATAAGTGGGATTTCTTGCCTTATAAATGGGGTTGGGACCATCAGTTGTGTTGTGCAGAAGTCTGATGGATACACAGCTGATAATCCTACTGAATAGACTGTTAGAATTTGTATTATGGCAAGAAAAAAGCAGCTGAGTAAAGAAAAACTAGTGGCCATCATTGCTTTAAGAATTGAAGGTCAGTCAGTCCGAAAAATTGGGAAAACTTTGAAAGTGTCCCCAAGTGCATTGGCAAAAACCATCAAGCACTACAAAGAAACTAGCTCACATGAGGACCGCCCCAGGAAAGGAAGACAAAGAGTCACCTCTGCTGCGGAGGATAAGTTCATCCGATTCACCAGCCTCAGAAATCGCAGGTTAACAGCAGCTCAGATTAAAGACCAGCTCAATGCCACACAGAGTTCTAGCAGCAGACACATCTCTACCACAACTGTTAAGAGGAGACTTTGTGCAGCAGGCCTTCATGGTAAAATAGCTGCTAGGAAACCACTACTAAGGACAGGCAACAAGCAGAAGAGACTTGTTTGGGCCAAAAAACACAAGGAATGGACATTAGACCAGTGGAAATCTGTGATTTGGTCTGATGAGTCCACATTTGAGATCTTTGGTTCCAGCGACCATGTCTTTGTGCGACGCAGAAAAGGTAAACGGATGGACTCTACATGCCTGGTTCCCACCGTGAAGCATGGAGGAGGAGGTGTGATGGTGTGGGGGTGCTTTGCTGGTGACACTGTTGGGGATTTATTCAAAATGGAAGGCATATTGAACCAGCATCGCTACCACAACATCTTGCAGCAGCATGCTATTCCATCCAGTTTGCATTTAGTTGGATCATCATTTATTTTTCAACAGGACAATGACCCCAAACACACCTCCAGACTGTGTAAGGGCTATTTGACCAAGAAGGAGAATGATGGGGTGCTACGCCAGATGACCTAGCCTCCACAGACACCAGACCTGAACCCAATAGAGATGGTTTGGGGTGAGCTGGACCGTAGAGTGAAGGCAAAAGGGCCAACAAGTGCTAAGCATCTCTGGGAACTCCTTCAAGACTGTTGGAAGACCATTTCCGGTGACAAACTTTTGAAGCTCAACAAGAGAATGCCAAGAGTGTGCAAAGCAGTAATCAAAGCAAAAGGTGGCTACTTTGAAGAACCTAGAATATAAGACATATTTTCAGTTGTTTCACACTTTTTTGTTAATTATATAATTCCACGTGTTAATTCATTGTTTTGATGCCTTCAGAGTGAATCTACAATTTTCATAGTCATGAAAATAAAGAAAACTCTTTGAATGAGAAGGTGTGTCCAAACTTTTGGTATGTACTATATACTGTGTATATACACTCACTGGCCACTTTATTAGGTACACCTGTCCAACTGTGTGTTAAGACTTAATTTCTAATCAGCCAATCACATGGCGGCAACTCAGTGCATTTAGGCATGTAGACATGGTCAAGACAATCTCCTGCAGTTCAAACCGAGCATCAGTATGGGGAAGAAAGGTGATTTGAGTGCCTTTGAACGTGGCATGATTGTTGGTGCCAGAAGGGCTGGTCTGAGAATTTCAGAAACTGCTGATCTACTGGGATTTTCACGCACAACCATCTCTAGGGTTTACAGAGAATGGTCCGAAAAAGAAAGAAAATCCAGTGAGCGGCAGTTCTGTGGCCGGAAATGCCATGTTGATGCCAGAGGTCAGAGGAGAATGGGCAGACTGGTTCGAGCTGATAGAAAGGCAACAGTGACTCAAATTGCCACCCGTTACAACCAAGGTAGGCAGAAGAGCATCTCTGAACGCACAGTGCGTCGAACTTTGAGGCAGATGGGCTACAGCAGCAGAAGACCACACTGGGTACCACTCCTCTCAGCTAAGAACAGGAAACTGAGGCTACAATTTGCACAAGCTCATCGAAATTGGACAGTAGAAGATTGGAAAAACGTTGCCTGGTCTGATGAGTCTCGATTTCTGCTGCGACATTCGGATGGTAGGGTCAGAATTTGGCGTAAACAACATGAAAGCATTGATCCATCCTGCCTTGTATCAACGGTTCAGGCTGGTGGTGGTGGTGTCATGGTGTGGGGAATTTTTTCTGGGCACTCTTTGGGCCCCTTGGTACCAATTGAGCATCGTTGCAACGCCACAGCCTACCTGAGTATTGTTGCTGACCATGTCCATCCCTTTATGACCACAATGTACCCAACATCTGATGGCTACTTTCAGCAGGATAATGCGCCATGTCATAAAGCTCGAATCATCTCAGATTGGTTTCTTGAACATGACAATGAGTTTACTGTACTCAAATGGCCTCCTCAGTCACCAGATCTCAATCCAATAGAGCATCTTTGGGATGTGGTGGAACGGGAGATTCGCATCAGGGATGTGCAGCCGACAAATCTGCGCCAACTGTGTTATGCCATCATGTCAATATGGTCCAAAATCTCTGAGGAATGCTTCCAGCACCTTGTTGAATCTCTGCCACGAAGAATTGAGGCAGTTCTGAAGGCAAAAGGGGGTCCAACCCCTTACTAGCATGGTGTACCTAATAAAGTGGCCAGTGAGTGTATATATATATATATATATATATATATATATATAGCAAAGAGATGGAGTGAAGGGATTATTTTATCTCTGAATAATCCAATATAGTTCAAAATAATTATATAAAGGACATTATAATGACATATAAATAGCATATAGATATAAGAAATATTATAGAAGCAAAAATCTATCTTTATCGAAGAAGGCCCAAATACAGAGATGTGATTGAGGAAAATACAGGAGAATATCAAGGTGTGTAGATTGGATTTCATCCCTTTTTGGATAACTGGCATTGATTGGTAATTGCATGCACTCCTGATCATTCTTAAGTTGCAAATGACTTTCCCTTTCATATGTAATGTATGACGTTACTTTGACTTTAAACAGATTTTGATCAACTTGTCAATAAAAAGAAAAATCCCTGCTTCCATGTGTGATTCATCTTATGTTAACAAAATGTGATTTGTGAGTAAAAGGTTCTGGACGTCAGAATGACTCCCTCCCTATATGAGTTTTCTGTTGAGGTACAAGGCTTGTTTTATTTGTAAAAACATTTGCTACATTCTGAACTTGAATTTTTTTTTTTTTTTTTACTCTGTATGGGTTTTTATATGTGAGCTAAGAGTGAAACTATCATTAAAATATTTCCCACATTTTTTACATGTAAATGGCTTCTCTTTTGTGTGAATTTTCTGATGTGTAGCCAAGTGTGATTTGCTTCTAAAAGCATTCCCACAGTCCAGACATGAAAATGGTTTCTCCCCTGTGTGAATTCTCTTGTGCATAACAAGATTTCCTTTCTGAGTAAAACATTTCCCACATTATGAGCATGAAAATGGCTTCTCCCCTGTGTGAGTTCTCAGATGATAAACAAGAGTTTCTTTCTGTGTAAAGCGTTTCCCACAATCGGAACATGAAAATGGTTTCTCCTTTCTGTGAATTCTCTGATGTCTAACCTGGTTTGATTTGGATATAAAGCATTTCCCACATTCTGAGCATGAAAATGGTTTCTCCCCAGTGTGAATTCTCTGATGATAAACAAGATTTTCTTTCTGTGTAAAACATTTCCCACAATCGGAACATGAAAATGGTTTCTCCTTTCTGTGAATTCTCTGATGTCTAACCAGGTTTGATTTGTCTGTAAAGCATTTCCCACATTCAGAACATGAAAATGGTTTCTCCCCAGTGTGAATTCTCTTGTGTATAACAAGATATCCTTTCGTAGTAAAACATTTCCCACATTCTGAACATGAAAACTTTTTCTCTCCTTTGTAAGTCTCTTGATGTTGCATATCCTTTCTGTTATGTTTACTTTGCTCAACAGTCTGTGAGGAATCAGAAGACAGGGCTTGTTGAAAAGATTCAGTTGAAAGCGTTTCAATGTGAGGACTTGGAGATGGATCCGGGATAATGATCTGCTCTTCATATGAACCTGGTGTGACACCATGATCATCTACTTTAAAATGTGAAGATAACAGATGTTCCTCTGAGTCTCTGCTACAGCCATCTGCCAAGAATAACATTTATTAGAATTGTATTCAATAACAGGGAATAGTATTTCTTACAATATTAGATATTTTAAAGCAATTCTATAGAAGCATTTCTATAAATATTTTGGTAAAATTAAATTGAGTAGGAGAAAGTTGACATTAGCAGATGGCAAAGCAGGGACTATGTTATTATTATGTTTAGTCACCAGGTTGTGCACTTTCAATAGTTCACTTCTCTGTAGCTTTGTCATAGGTTCAGATTTCTTTGTGCCCATCAGCAACCTTTCCTAGTAAAGATTTGGTAAAGATTCATGGAGACGCCTGTAAATCAGTAATAATAGGTGTCTGATGACAGCATTTATTCTTAATAATGCCAGACACACAGCTCTGGCAAAAATTAAGAGACCACTGCAAAATTTTTGGTTTGTCTGATTTTTCTCTTTATAGGTATATTTCTGAGTAAAATGTAAATTGCTCTTTTATTCTATAAACTACTGACAGTATGTCTGACTCTTCAAATTTCCAAGCACTAAATTTTGTATTTATTTTCAGAAAATGAGAAATGGTCAAAATAACAAAAAATGCAGTGCTTGCAGACCTCAAATAATGATAAGAAAACAAGTTCATAATCATTTAGAAGCAACAATACTAATGTTTTAACTCAGGAAGACTTCAGAAATCAATATTTTGTGGAATAACCTTGAATTTTAAATCACAGCTTTCATGCGTCTTAGCATGCTTTCCACCAGTATTTCACACCGCTTTTGGGTGACCTTATGCCACTCGTGGTACTAAAATTTAAGCAGTTCTTGTCACGGTCCTGTTAAGGTCGGCGTGCAGCCACCGCTGAGCAAGGACTCACCCACACTGCAGAGTGGCCCGGAATCAGACACAGCCGGATAGTTCAGGCAAACAGGACCTGGAGAAGCTAAAGTCTGTGAGCAGTGAAGGGCCTACAGTCATGTGACCGCAAGGGGGTGGGGCTTAGCATCCTACTGTCAGAGGCAGAACACCAATACAGGAATTCTCAAAGTCAGACAAACCGGGTCATACACAGAGATAACAGTAAAGTACCAGGGATGAGACAGAACGGAGAGTTGGGGCAGGCAGTGGTCAAAGCCAAACAGACATAGAAGGTACCAAGCAAAATCCAGAGAACAGACCGAGTCGTATACAGAGTATCAGATAAACAAGAACACAGCACAAAACACACTCAGGGGTCACCACACTATGCCAAGGGCGAAAGTATAACTGACGGGGATAGGAGCTTCCTGAGGCTATAAGAAGCCTTTCCCAGAACCAGGGAGAGGCCACAATCATAAGCCCCAGGTGTGAAGGTAAGCCTGCACTGGGATCACAACCTTTCACCCCAGAAATGCCAGTCATCAGCACTGGTTCCAGACATTAACCCCACATGTGCGAGTCAAACCCGCACTGAGATCATGACAGTTCTTCTTTGTTTGACGGCTTGTGCCTATACATTTTCTTCTTGATTACATTCCAGAGATTTTCAACGGGCTTCAGGTTTGGAGATTGGGATGGCCATGACAGGGATTTGATGTGGTGGTCCTTCATCCACACATTGATTGACCTGTGTGGCATGCGCCTTGTCCTGCTGGAAAATACAGTCCTCAGAGTTGGGGAACATTGCCTGAGCAGAAGGAATCAACTGTTTTTCCAGGATAACCTTGTATGCCGCTTGATTCATATGTCCTTCGCAAAGATTACCCTGCCCAATTCCAGCCTTGCTGAAGCATCCCCAGATCATCACCGATCCTCCAACAAATTTCACAGTGGGTGCAAGATACTGTGGCTTGTACACCCCTCCAGGTCTCCATCTAGCCATTAAATGACCAGGTGTTGGGCAAAGCTGAAAATTATGTAGAAGCAGAGAATATTCCAGCGGGAGACAGAGTTTCTTTAAAAATTCAGCATTTATTAATCCAATTTAAAAATATACAAAAATGGTGCATCACAAAAATGTTTTTGATACTAGCGATTTCCAGCATATTGCACAAAAAACAGCAATATACGCAGCATTTGCCAATGCGTTTCCACATAAGCCACGATTAAGACCTAAGAGAAAAAGAACTAAGATAGTTTTTATAGCTCCTCCTGTCTGAGTCCCAGCTGATTTCGCTAGATTTAATTTTGTTTTTCAGCTAGAGTTTAGAATTTTGCTGTGTGAATGTGTCACGCCTAATTGTGGACAGAACAACAAATTGTAGTGTCAAGAAAAAAATTCATATAAAAACATACAATGCAACTGACAAAAAAAATCAGTTATTTAAAAACACACATTTGTAAAAATGAAGACAATTTATATGAAAGCTTGTCAGGTTTTAATACTGAAGAATTAAATCTTGTCTATGGTTTAAGCCATGTGATGTTCTAGTTTCGAGGGTAAAGATCCAGAAGGATTATCTATTTAAAAGCTTCCTCCTGTGATTTCCACCTCTATAAAAGGTCTATATACCTTTTCTATTCCACAAAAGACAAAACCTGATGCATCACCTTTATACATCTGTGAAAAAGGTCTGGAGACTGCAGAAGAGGAAAAAGCCGCAGGGTTAGTTGCATAAGAGAGATGTCTTCTGATTCTGGTTTTTAAAGAACACGTAGTGCAACTGGAATGCCGGCCAGGGCCATGGGGATACTCGTTACTGGGTCGGTTCTTAAGGGAATGTGTCATGGCAGCAGTGACCCGGTCCGTGGCCCTGGGCATCCAATGAAAATGATTATAAAAGGGGAAATAAAGTTTATTAGGGGTTAATTTGTGATGCCACCTGTTGTATCAGCAATAAGGTGTTGACCGACGCTGCTTGAAAAGACCGCTGGGGCTGATAGTGATACAGCAGAGTTGGTACAGCTCTCCACAGGTAGAGCTAAGTCCCAGGGCAATTATATTATAAAAGATGGTGATGATGGTTGTAGAGCAGAGGGGATGGTGCAGTAAATAACTCTGAGGACACAACAGGGTGCAGGCTTCACACTTTTACTCACTGTTTGTGGTGCAGTCCAGGGCACTAATTACATATGGTAAAGGAGATATGGGCAGCCTGGAAGCAATTTAGGATCTGTGGTGTAATGACCACTGTGTCCACGAGGGGGCGATGTGTGGATGTCCCAAGAGTGTGAGTGGTTGAAGAGCCATTATGTATCTCAAGGTGGGTGACCTTGAGATAGAGACATATGTATGTTTATGAATGCTATTGTAAAGTATATATGTCTGTGTGAAGGACCTGTGGTGAGGTCATAGTCATGTGACCCGGTGGGCGTGGCTATGGACCATATAATGTGGCCAGGTTAGGTCACATGGAGTGAATGCTGGGACCTGATTGGTCCAGTTTGGAAGGTCCCGTGAGGAGAAGGATCTCCTCACTAACAGCAGCCTGTGGAGCGGCTGTGTGTGTAATGGCGGCCAGTATCTGAGAGTCCCTGAGGAGTGAGTGGACTTCTGCGGCCTGGAGAAACAGCCATATGGGAACCCTGATGTGGGTGAGATAACCCTGGGGCTAAATAGCCTGTATAATGGACGCTCTCCTGTAATGCTGTGTATATTGCTGCTGGAGGTTTATGAAGGATGAATAAACCTCATAGACTATGATTTGTTGGAAAATCCTGTGCCGGATGTGTTTTTTGATCGCTGCACGCGAGAACCCCTTACTTACATGACAGCGCTACCTCACATATGGTGGAGAAAGCAAAGGGCAATATTGTAGCCTTGTTGCTAGGGGCAACGGAAAAGGACTGCAGATTCGGTTGCTGGGGGCAACGCTGAGCCAGGAGGGCTGACGGTCTTAAAGCCATGTGATGTGCTGACAGGAGTCAGTGGCAAAGACTTATAGGATACCTCTGCGGTAGAGAGGTCCGAGAACCTGCGCGGCCAGCAGGTGCCGGTCGGGAAAGAAGGGAAAAAAAAAAAAAAGAAAGTGTTTTACTGACCTGGGTCAGTGGTAAAGACTGTTCCTGGAGGGTTCAGTGAGCAAGGTCCTGGAGGGTCAGTGTTGGGAAGAGCCCTGGAGCACATGGTAGGACCTTGGACCTGGTGAGGCTTAAGTGTTGGGCAGTCTCAGGCCGAGACGGATGTCCTGAATAGCACCCGCTGAGCCCCTGGACCTGGTGAGGCCGGTGTGTGGGGAGACCCTGGGAGGAGGGTCGCTCCCTGAATCTCACCCGGTGCGCCCTGTGTGTTGGACGGTCTCAGGTGGAGACAGGAGCGTCCTGAATAGCGCACAGTCAGGACACGTGAGGTTTTTTTGTGGTGTGTTTTTTTTCTTTTTCTCGATTCAGCCTGCGGTGGCTCAGTGGGAGTCAAGAAGGTGACAAGCGGCTTGATGTGGCTCAGTGGGGTCACGAAGGTGACAAGCGGCTTCCGGTGGATCGGCGGGTCCATGAAGACGGCGCAGCAGGAGCTGCAGTGACTCCAGCCGCTATGTGTGTGAACAGCAGCCGGAGGTGCCGGTGATCAGTGACAGCAGGAGCTGTGGTGGTGCCAGCAAAGACTTGTGTGGTATCGTTAAAAGACAAACTGTACTGTGTGAACTGTGGCCTAAGAGGTTCTGCAGGATGGACATGGGGAAATCCCAAAAGGGGGCGGTGACCCAAAAGGGGGCGGTGACCCAAATTGGAGTGGTAACCCAAAAAGGGGTGGAAACCCAAAAGGGGGCGGTGACCCAAATTGGAGTGGTAACCCAAAAAGGGGTGGAGTCCCAAAAGGGGGCGGTGACCCAAATTAGAGTGGTAACCCAAAAAGGGGTGGAGTTCCAAAAGGGGGCGGTGACCAAAATTGGGGTGGCAACCCAAAGCGGGGTGGTGGTCCAGAAAGGGGCCAAGTGTGAAGAAGTGACAGCACTGGGTGACTCAGTAGGTATGTCTGGAGTACCGCAGTGTATGTGCAGGTCTTTTTCAGAATGTGGAATATCCTTTCCAGGTAGTAATGATGGGCCACAGATGTGTACAGTGATGCTGCACCGGGAAGGAGCCTTTGGTCGGCTGGACTCAGAGAGTCAGGTGACTCTGACAGGAACTCCTCTCGTTTTCTCTCTGACCGAGAAAAACGTCAGGGTTCACTGTAAACACGGGGTCACGGTGAACTACGCAGTAGACACAGTAGTGTTTGAGGGGACCAAAGGTGGTGAGTGCCAAGGTAGAGGGATACCACGGGACTTAGTCTATGCCTGGGAGAGGGGCCGGGACTTTCTTTTGTTTGATGACATTTGGTCGGATGATGGAGATGCTTCGACTGTGGGGCCAGCGGACACTGAGACAGTGACGGCTCCTGACATGGACAGGTCAGAGGTAGAACTGACCAGAGGAAGAAGTACATCTGCCCAACTGACGGACCTGACGTCTCGTGAAAAGACAGATGGTGGGCTGGGAGATGAGACTACTGGACTAGACACATTGGTGCTGGACGGTAACTGGAGGGTTCACTCGACTGGGGTGACTGACCCAGTGGTACCCTTTAACGATATAATTAAAGAGGTAGTGGTGCGACACGTGATGGACAAAAGAGAACAAGATCGTGAGATACAGCTGATAAAGGAGACTGTAACAGAACATGTCGAACGGGAAAGAGTCCTAAGGCAAGCAGCTGAGCACAGAGTGGATGAGCTGGAGAAGGAAGTCTCTGAGCTCAGAGGTCACCTGTCAGCGTGTAAAACCATGAACAAGACCCTGTTGGAAGATATGGAGGTGCTCAGAGAGGCCCAAGAGAAGCATCAACAGGAGATTCTCAGGAGAGAGGATGAGCGTCGCTACCTGGCAGAGGAGAAAGATAAAGTTCTGCAAGAACTCAGTGGAGTAGTAAAAGGTCTTCTGCAGGAGAAGTGGAGGGGCGAAGACGTACAGCGGCCTTGCCCGACTGATAGCAAGGCAGAACTGCCAAAGCCCATCTTGGAAAAGGGTCCTGAAGACTGTAAATCTCAGGAAGATGGTGAGCCAAGAGCTGCACAAGACAGTCATCCGGTCATGACAGATATCTTGAGGGAAGTGTCCGTGGGGAACCCAGAGCCATCTGTCCAGGATGAGAGCAAGTCCATGACCTTCAAGGTTGTAATTGATGTACCAGAAGACATGCAAGAAGCCTGTGCTGAGGAAGGTGTGCATGAGGCTTTCAAAGAGGCGGTCAAAGCGTGTAAAGTGCACTGGGCACCTGAGACTCGGCAGCTGGTGATAGTATCAGCTAGGGAAAACACATCAAACCGAGTAGCTGTCCTGAAAGAGATGCATTTGCAGTGTCTACGTGTCAAACAATTGGTTAGGCGGAGTAATATGAAGGCTGCTCGACGCCTAGAGATAGCAAGAGAGGCTATGGATCGGTTGGGTTTGAGGAAAGATGTGGTTCCGGTACCCAAAGCTCTGATTGGGAGAATCATTGGAAGGTCCGGGAAGGTGATGCAGGACCTTGTGAATGTCTCCGGTGTGGTGAGGGTGAGGATCCCTCCTGATGACGAAGACCAGGTGTCTGGTGAAGTGGGAAGGATTCCCATGATGGTGGTTGGCTCCATGGAAAGCCTGAGGAACTTTCAATTGCTCTTGGAGTATAGAGTGGGGTACCTGCAAGAGATTGAACAGTTGAAGCTGGACCGCCAGCAGATTAATAAAGAAGTGCGGAATACCAGGTGGCGGCCGCCTTCATACCAAGATGTAAGGACCCCAGGGGTACCGCCAAGAAGTGACATGGCAGATGGCCGAAGAATGTCAGCGAGTGGCAATTCGACAAACCGTACGAGGTTGAAGGGCTGTAGTTCCTGTGAGACGTTGACTGAGTCAGACTCGTGCCAGACAGCAGGATCGACTAAGACTTATGACCGCACCAACCGAGAGAGACGGTCAATGAGAGAAAGATCAGGTGACAAGGGGCACTGTAACAGTGTGGTGACTAAACAGTGTCTGATGATGCAGACAGACCGTGACTGGAGGGTCAAAGACAATGACCGGTATTATGACCGCTGGGGGCGGGGGAGGCCTAATGTAGAGATGAGGCCGTATGACAAATGGAGACAGTTCTCTCGACCTGTGGGGCAAGGTGCAATACGTGCCCGGTCTCGAGACCCTGGTGTGATGTTGTGTGTTCAACCCCACAAGCTTGAACATAGGGGGGAGGTATGTGGTGTAATGACCACTGTGTCCACGAGGGGGCGATGTGTGGATGTCCCAAGAGTGTGAGTGGTTGAAGAGCCATTATGTATCTCAAGGTGGGTGACCTTGAGATAGAGACATATGTATGTTTATGAATGCTATTGTAAAGTATATATGTCTGTGTGAAGGACCTGTGGTGAGGTCATAGTCATGTGACCCGGTGGGCGTGGCTATGGACCATATAATGTGGCCAGGTTAGGTCACATGGAGTGAATGCTGGGACCTGATTGGTCCAGTTTGGAAGGTCCCGTGAGGAGAAGGATCTCCTCACTAACAGCAGCCTGTGGAGCGGCTGTGTGTGTAATGGCGGCCAGTATCTGAGAGTCCCTGAGGAGTGAGTGGACTTCTGCGGCCTGGAGAAACAGCCATATGGGAACCCTGACGTGGGTGAGATAACCCTGGGGCTAAATAGCCTGTATAATGGACGCTCTCCTGTAATGCTGTGTATATTGCTGCTGGAGGTTTATGAAGGATGAATAAACCTCATAGACTATGATTTGTTGGAAAATCCTGTGCCGGATGTGTTTTTTGATCGCTGCAAGCGAGAACCCCTTACTTACATGACAGCGCTACCTCACAGATCCCTTAAGCCAGATGGTGTTAGAGGCCTCCTTATGGTACTGTTCTCTGAGGTCCTTGCTGCCTGAAGCTATACTCAGTCATCTGTTCTTTACTCCTTGCCTGTATAGCAGGCAGCATGAGCCTTTTACAGGTGTCACTCCTTCGTGGTGGCTCCGGCTCTGGTATCCTGCTGTGCCTTCAGGTGTATGATGGGGCCAGGAGGCCTGCAGTTTCCTGCCCTCTGGATTTGGCTGTTGGTACTGTGTACTCTGATGTCCGGTGTCAAGTGCTCTTCCCTGGGGTGAGCTTGGTCACTGCTCCAAGCCCCAGGCTTTCCTAAACTTCCACTTTCCTCTCTCTTCACTCTGCTCTTGGGACAAGCTTCTCACAGCTCCTGTCCCTTGTACAGACTCTCACAGACTGCAACTAACTCCACATCCAGCCCAGAACTTATAGGACAGCTCCCCTGAAACTGGGTTTAGAGCTCCCCCTTCCGGTCTGGAGTAGGACAGGTGTTGGATGTTGGTATTACCTGGCTAAGGGACCCCTCCTTTCTTCCAGGCATGTCATCACCCCCCCTGTGAAGGAAGCAATGCCACTGTGGCAACCGGACTCCTGGAGTGCCACAGTCGCCCCTAGTGAAATTCAGTACTCCCATACTGAGGAAACAAAACATATTAACAAATTAACAACAATAATAATTTACAAGATTTAAAAAATAAAAATTACAAAAACCAAAGCTCAAAAATAGTCCTGAACAAAGTCCAAAAAAGAGAAACAGATTCGGCACTGCTGCACCACCGTGGTCTCTTAAACAAATCTAAAGAGACCCTTCACACACTATATAGACACCACATACCCCAAGGAATGGGTGCTCAATCCTGAAGAAATATAACAAGATCCAATAGTACAATGAAAGAAAAAAGGATGGCACTCACCGTTACCAAAAGTAGAAGTCTTTATTTCATGGATAAAAATGCATGGGCTCGGGAGCAATGGAAAGAGTGCGGACGATGGCCATTTCCCGCTCCTGCACTTCAACAGGTCCTAATAGCAAGCGGCAGGCGAAAGGTGCCTATAACCACACACCTGTGGAGCACCGCCTCCTGACAGCTGACATTAATAACACTAACTTACCAGAGTGAATGCATAGAACATTAAAATCAACATATACACAAAAAGTTAAAAACAAAAGCAAAACTTATAAGTCTTGAAGAGCACAAATTACAGTAAATTCAGAGAAAAACGGACAGGTCCACCCTTTCATTCAAGCCCAACGCACCTGTTGCATTGGACTGCAGTATCCATCTAGCTTCTCTTTCCAGAAGGAGCCTGCGATGATTACCTCCCTGACTGGGAGGATTAACCCTTTCTAAACCCCCTAACCGCAGCGATTCTGCCTTACCACCATGAAATTCTCTAATGTGGCTGATCAAACGGGGGACTTCTTTGCCAGATAAAATGGAATGAAAATGCTCTCTAAACCTAACGTAAAGGGGATGAATTGTTTTACCTATAGAGAAAAAACCACACGGACAGAAAAGAATATGTACTACAAATGAGGTTTTGCAAGAAATAAACTGACGAATTTCATGCTGAATGGGACCAACCTTCATAGAATTGCCAACAAGTTTGAATGGACAAAAAGGACAGTTATTGCACTTAATGTTACTCTTAGGAATGCCTGAACGTATCCAATTATTATTGTGACTCCTGACTCTATTGCGGACTAAAAGATCTCTTAAATTAGCACTGCTGTGGCAAGCAAAAAGAGGGCCCCTCTGAACTACTTCTGCCAGGTCTTTATCTCTTTCTAACAGGTGCCAGTTTTTTCTTATCACCGATCTGATCTGCTTATCCATAGGACCAAATTTAAAGCAGAAAGTAAAACGCTTAGCGTCATTTTGGCGATTCTTCTCATGATTTTTTTTTTGTCCTTTCCTTCTACCCGTTTCCTGGCCAAATCTAAAACAGAATCGGGATACCCCCTATCAGAAAATCTTTTATGTAAATCCTGAGCCTGTTTTTCAAAGCCCTCTCTTTTAGTGTTACCCCTTTTCAACCTCAAAAATTGTCCATAAGGTAGGGAGTTTTTAACAAATTGTGGATGTGCACTTTCATAGTGCAAAAGCGAATTGGATGCGGAAGGTTTACGGAAAACCTCCATGTGAACCACACCATCCTCAAATAATTTTACGTCCAGATATTCCAAGGAAGAACTCCCGAATTGGGACGTAAACCTCATATTAATATTATTTTCTATGTTTAAATACTATACAAAAGAAGTAAACTTCAACTCAGTGCCGTCCCAGATTACAAGTATTTCATCCACATAGCATATAAATAGCCTGATGTGTTTCAGAAAAGGGTTATTCACAGAGTACACAAATCTTTCTTCAAAAACGGAAAGAAACAAATTCGCAAACGTACGTGCAACTGGCGTCCCCATCGCAGTTCCTTCTGTTTGCCTATACCAGGCATCACCAAATCTGAAAACATTGTGTCAAAATGAACATCAAGCTTTCACAGATTAAATCTATTGTTGTCATATCCTTGTCAGTACTCTGAAGAATCTGTCTTATGGACTCCACTCCAATGTTATGAGGGATCCTGGTATACAGGCTCTCTATATCAATAGAGGCCAAGTGACAATTATCTTGCCAGTCAAATTCACTAATTATGTGTAACAAATCTTTCGTGTCCTTTACATATGATGGAATTTCACTGAGGAGAGGGCGCAAAAGCCAATCAATGTACTGGGACTGGGGCTCAGTAAGAGACCCTATCTCAGACACAATGGGACGACACGGTGGTTGGGATATAGACTTATGAATCTTGGGTATGTGATACCAGTGTGCTTTTCGGGGGAAGTCGGGCAATACATTTTCTGCTCTTTTCTTGGAGAGTATATTATTCTCCACTTGCTTTCTCAGAAAAGAGCGTAAATCATTTTTAAATTTATTTGTTGGATCGGCTGCCAATTTTGAATATGTGTTGGTGTCCGCTAGCTGTCTATGTGCTTCAGCTATGTAGTATTCCTTTGTGAGGAGTACCACATTTCCTCCTTTGTCTGCGGAGCGAACCACAGTATCAGACCAACCCTGGATATCTCTTATGGCTCGTCTATCATCTGAAGTCAAATTTGGAGGCAATTTATGATAAATTAAAGACTCCATATCCCTGATGACTTGGGTTTCAAAAACATCGACTATATTACCCGGGGAGGTAGGAGGCATGTATGTAGACCTAGGTCCTCCTAAGAAAGGTTGAACTAATACTTCTTCATCCACAACACTCATGTTCAGATCTTCATTTAACCATAACAACACCAAAGCATCAGTTTTGATATCAGATAATGCATTATTACCTGCCATGAATCCCAAAGGGCCTATAATACATGGGGTTTCCCCTGAATAGCTTGAATGACTAGAAGTATCACCAGACACAAACATCTTATGCAAATGTATCTGTCTCAAAGCTTTAAACAAGTCAATCCTGAAATCCACCAGGTCAGAATCCTCAGGGACACAAAAATGTAAGCCCCTAGATAAAACTGACAAATGTGAGTCATTGAGAACATGGCAAGACAAATTAACAACAGTATTATTCGCTAATGTCCCTGTTGAAGCGGTCTCCATGAGACTTGCTTCCTTTTGCGCTGGCCGCTGTTTTCTCCTTCTCCCTCCTCTGCGCACTCTGCGCCTAAAGGGGCCGCTGCTGAGCGCTGTGCTGCACCCACTGGTTTGGGTGAAGCTACTATGTCTTCATTAGCACTAGAGTCTGAGTCAGTGGTGAGGTAATCCTTTTTATTGTTAGTTTGAAATTTGGCATTTTTTCCTTTTTGAATTCTCTTATAAGGACGGAAAAATATTCAGGATTGAGAGTCCTCAGTAGTTGATACCTTTTAATGGCTAACTGAAAAGATGGTAACACATTGCAAGCTTTCGAGGCTACTCAGGTCTCTTCATCAGGCTAGACTAATACAAAATCTGAAGTCACATATTTATGCACAATACAGCCTAGAAAAAATGCAATAGATGAGACAAGTGACGTGAAGCAGAACTATCAATATGGGAGAGGGAGAAACATAAATATAAACATTGGACCAGTTCATAGATAAGGAGTCCAGATGTTTTATGGTCCTCTGATTGGGGTCTAGTTCTGTGTTGTGATGCCCCGCAAAATTTTAAAAGGAAATTCCTTAATTGATGTAAAAAGACATAAATCCATCCCACACATTCATTCCAGCACTGAGAGTGTCAAAGTTCGTCATAAATTTGTACTCCCAAACTCGTCTCTCTCTCTGAGAATTGAAGTTACCTTTCAATACCAGTAATTTCATATCCACGCTGCTGTGATCAGGGATACAGAAATGTTTTGCCACAGGTAGATCCATTCTTTTTTCTCTTATTGTGTGACGATGAGCATTCATCCTTGTTCTAAGCTTTTGCCCGGTCTCCCCCACATACAGACCCCCAGTTGGACAGTTAGTACAAATAATTAAATACACCACATTAGATGTAATGCAGCTGAAAGTGCCTGGGATCTTGTAGTCCTGATGTGAGTTGGGGATCTTTATCTTGTCCGTGGTCATTATAAATGGACAGGTTTTACATTTTTTCTGGTTGCAAGGAAAGGTTCCTGCAGCTGTTGGAGAGGACAGGGAGCTTCTGACAATGATGCTTCTTAAATTTGGGGGCTGCCTAAAATACAGCAGTGGGGGGTCTGGAAAAATGGATTTTAATCGGGCATCTTTTTGTAGTAAAGGTTGTAATTTCCGTGCAGCTCCCCTTAGCAGTAGTAGCTCTAGTAGTCACCTACAACCCAAATCTGGAGGTGCTAAGGGGAGCTGCATGGAAATTACAACCTTTACTACAAAAAGATGCCCGATTAAAATCCATTTTTCCAGACCCCCCACTGCTGTGTTTTAGGCAGCCCCCAAATTTAAGAAGCATCATTGTCAGAAGCTCCCTGTCCTCTCCAACAGCTGCAGGAACCTTTCCTTGCAACCAGAAAAAATGTAAAACCTGTCCATTTATAATGACCACGGACAAGACAAAGATCCCCAACTCACATCAGGACTACAAGATCCCAGGTACTTTCAGCTGCATTACATCTAATGTGGTGTACTTAATTATTTGTACTAAATGTCCAACTGGGGGTCTGTATGTGGGGGAGACCGGGCAAAAGCTTAGAACAAGGATGAATGCTCATCGTCACACAATAAGAGAAAAAAGAATGGATCTACCTGTGGCAAAACATTTCTGTATCCCTGATCACAGCAGCGTGGATATGAAATTACTGGTATTGAAAGGTAACTTCAATTCTCAGAGAGAGAGACGAGTTTGGGAGTACAAATTTATGACGAACTTTGACACTCTCAGTGCTGGAATGAATGTGTGGGATGGATTTATGTCTTTTTACATCAATTAAGGAATTTCCTTTTAAAACCTTGCGGGGCATCACAACACAGAACTAGACCCCAATCAGAGGACCATAAAACATCCGGACTCCTTATCTATGAACTGGTCCAATGTTTATATTTATGTTTCTCCCTCTCCCATATTGATAGTTCTGCTTCACGTCACTTGTCTTATCTATTGCATTTTTTCTAGGCTGTATTGTGCATAAATATGTGACTTCAGATTTTGTATTAGTCTAGCCTGATGAAGAGACCTGAGTAGTCTCGAAAGCTTGCAATGTGTTACCATCTTTTCAGTTAGCCATTAAAAGGTATCAACTACTGAGGACTCTCAATCCTGAATATTTTTCTA
This sequence comes from Dendrobates tinctorius, assembly GCF_039654945.1. Taxonomy (NCBI): domain Eukaryota; kingdom Metazoa; phylum Chordata; class Amphibia; order Anura; family Dendrobatidae; genus Dendrobates; species Dendrobates tinctorius. The sequence continues at coordinate 8,559,141 of NW_027361822.1, forward strand.
TCTACTGGCTAACACGGTACAAAGATATACTGTACATCTTTCTTATAAGGACGTTGATTTTTAAAGGAAGATTTATTTTTATGCCATGAAAAGATCTGTCCCAATTCATAATCGCTCTTGTCACAAATAAACTTGCTTTTTTTTCGTTGTTTGATCTCTGTTTGCAAAACAATCAATTTGCTGTCCAGTTTTTTATTCAGTGTGGACCACTGGTTCTCCGTTAATCTGGATTTTAATTCATCTTTGGTTTTACTCAGATCAAATTTGACTTTTTCATAATTAGAAATATTTTGTTGTAGCACCAAATTCAGTAGATCTTGTGAGCACTTCAATAAAAATTTTTCCCACTCTTGGGTGAAATGCACATTGTACTGAAATTGAGACATGTGTTTAAAACCCCTCAGACCTCGAAGAACTCTGCCACAGTCTATATAGGATTTTAATGAGTTGTTAGTCCAAAATAAATTAATTTCTCTTTCTGCTATATCATACAACTTGTGCTCCAAAGTTTTTGTGCTGAGAGATTGAACACTGTCCATGTCTTCACACTCCAAAAAATAAGTGGACACATTCTCCCGGCCTGCTAGTAAACCATGAGACAAAGGTAAGGCGTCTGACTCCATGAGGGAAGTCAGCTGGGTGCGTATACACCGTAGTGTGGAGTTTCAATCAGGTGGATTAATTATAAGCAGCGTGCTCAGAATACAACCACAGTCTGAATAAAGTCCAAAAAAGAGAAACAGATTTGGCACCACTGCACCACCGTGGTCTCTTAAACAAATCTAAAGAGACCCTTCACACACTATATAAACGCCACATACCCCAAGGAACTGGTGCTCAATCCTGAAGAAATATAACAAGATCAAATAGCACAATGAAAGAAAAAAGGATGGCACTCACCGTTACCAAAAATAGAAGTCTTTATTTCATGGATAAAAATGCATGGGCTCGGGAGCAATGCAAAGAATGTGGACGACGGCCATTTTGCGCTCCTGCGCTTCATCAGGTCCTAATGGCAAGCGGCAGGAGAAAGGTGCCTATAACCACACACCTGTGGAGCACCGCCTCCTGACAGCCGACATTAATAACACTCTTACTAGATGGATACTGCGGTCCAATGCAACAGGTGCGTTGGGCTTGAATGAAAGGGTGGACCTGTCCGTTTTTCTCTGAATTTACTGTAATTTGTGCTCTTCAAGACTTATAAGTTTTGCTTTTGTTTTTAACTGTTTGTGCATATGTTGATTTTAATGTTCTATGCATTCACTCTGGTAAGAGTGTTATTAATGTCGGTTGTCAGGAGGCCGTCGTCCGCACTCTTTGCATTGCTCCCGAGCCCATGCATTTGGGTTGCCCTCCCAGGGCTGTGGGGTAGTCGGTACCGGGCCAGTATCAGTGGGATGTGTCACAGCAGCGGTGACCCGGACCGTAGCCCTGGGCGCCCAAGTAATAGGAAGATGTGAATGTAGTTAGATGAATAGTTTGTGACGCCACCTGTGGTGTTCGGCAAGGGAGGTGTTAAGCCAATGCTGCATGCAGATCCGCTGGGACTGATGGTATGGTGCAGCAAAGATGTAAAAGTTCCCCACAGGTGAAGCTATAGTCCCAGGGCAGTGTGGATGTGGTTGGCACGGGGATGTAGCAGTGCCGGAAAGGTAGGAAGCAGACAAGACACAGTGGGGTGCAATTTCTGTACCTTTACTTGATAACTGCAGACCAGGGTCCTGAATACAGATGGTGCCGGAGCAGGCTAGCCTGGAAGCAACTCTGGGATTCTCTCTCAGCAGATGGGCTGTGCAGTCTCCTTCCTAGCGCTTATTTGAGGGATCTCCAGTACTGAGTTACACTGAAGTTCCTCCTGTCAGATGTTCCCAAGAACTCTACTTGTACGGCAGACAGCTGTAGCCTGTTCCAGGGACTCCTCACTCCTAAGTCCCGGCTCACTATCAGTGTTGCTGTTGTGCCCTCAAGTCTTAGATGGGAGTATTGCATTTACAGCCTTCTACTCCTCTGGTATCTGCTGTAGGATCATCAGTGTCCGCACAACCGTGAAGACCAGGCTCCAGTTCATGCACTCTTGCGGGAGACGAGCTCTTCCTCTCTGCTCTATCTCAGCGCTCCTTCCTCACGTCTGCACACTTCACCCTCCGCAGACTAACTCCTCACTCCTTCCTCTTGGCCCTCAGAGAGTACTCCTCCCCCGAATTCTGGTTCAGAGCTCCCCCTGCTGGCCTGGAGTGGAACTGTGTTGCATGCATAGATTGACTGCGAGAGAGACCTGTCATTGCTTCCAAACCTGGCATTACCCTCCCTGGAGGAAGGCAAAGCCACTGTGGTGGCCATACTCCTGGGGGCGCTACACATTTTTATCCATGAAATAAAGACTTCTACTTTTGGTAACGGCGAGTGCCATCCTTTTTTCTTTCATTGTGCTATTGGATCTTGTTATATTTCTTCAGGATGGAGCACCCATTCCTTGGGGTATGTGGCGTTTATATAGTGTGTGAATGGTCTCTTTAGATTTGTTTAAGAGACCACGGTGGTGCAGCGGTGCCAAATCTGTTTCTCTTTTATGGACTTTATTCAGACTGTAGTTGTATTCTGAGCACGCTGCTTATAATTAATCCACCTGATTGAAACTCCACACTACGGTGTATACACACCCAGCTGGCTTCCCTCATGGAGTCAGACGCCTTACCCTTGTCTCATGGTTTACTAGCTGGCCGGGAGAATGTGTCCACTTATTTTTTGGAGTGTGAAGACATGGACAGTGTTCAATCTCTCAGCACAAAAACTTTGGAGCACAAGTTGTATGATATAGCAGAAAGATAAATTTATTTTGGACTAACAACAACTCATTAAAATCCTATATAGACTGTGGCAGAGTTCCTCGAGGTCTGAGGGGTTTTAAACCCATGTCTCAATTTCAGGACAATGTGCATTTCACCCAAGAGTGGGAAACAATTTTATTGAAGTGCTCACAAGATCTACTGAATTTGGTGCTACAACAAAATATTTCTAATTATGAAAAGTCAAATTTGATCTGAGTAAAACCAAAGATCAATTAAAATCCAGATTAACGGAGAACCAGTGGTCCACACTGAATAAAAAACTGGACAGCAAATTGATTGTTTTGCAAACAGAGATCAAACAACGAAAAAGAAGGAAGGAACTGCGATGGGGACGCCAGTCGCACGTATGTTTGCGAATTTGTTTCTTTCCGTTTTTGAAGAAAGATTCGTGTACTCTGTGAATAACCCTTTTCTGAAACACATCAGGCTATTTATATGCTATATGGATGATATCCTTGTAATCTGGGACGGCACTGAGTCGGAGTTTAATTCTTTTGTGGAGTATTTAAACATAGAAAATAATATGAATATGAGGTTTACGTCCCAATTCGGGAGTTCTTCCTTGGAATACCTGGACGTAAAATTATTTACTGAGGATGGTGTGGTTCACAAGGAGGATTTCCGTAAACCTTCCACATCCAATTCACTTTTGCACTACGAAAGTGCACATCCGCAATATGTTAAAAACTCCTTACCTTATGGACAATTTTTGAGGTTGAAAAGGTGTAACACTAAAAGAGAGGGCTTTGAAAGACAGGCTCAGGATTTACATAAAAGATTTTCTGATAGGGGGTATCCCGATTCTGTTTTAGATTTGGCAAGGAAACGGGTAGAAGGAAAGGATATCGTATTGCCAAAAAAAAAAAATCATGAGAAGAATCGCCAAAATGACGCTAAGCGTTTTACTTTCTGCTTTAAATTTCGTCCTATGGATAAGCAGATCAGATCGGTGATAAGAAAAAACTGGCACCTGTTAGAAAGAGATAAAGACCTGGCAGAAGTAGCTCAGAGGGTCCCCCTTTTTGCTTGCCACAGCAGTGCTAATTTAAGAGATCTTTTAGTCCGCAATAGAGTCAGGAGTGACAATAATAATTGGATACGTTCAGGCATTCCTAAGGGTAACTTTAAGTGCAATAACTGTCCTTTTTGTCCATTCAAACTTGTTGGCAATTCTATGAAGGTTGGTCCCATTCAGCATGAAATTCGTCAGTTTATTTCTTGCAAAACCTCATTTGTAGTATATATTCTTTTCTGTCCGTGTGGTTTTTTCTATATAGGTAAAACAATTCATCCCCTTTACGTTAGGTTTAGAGAGCATTTTCATTCCATTTCTTATGGCAAAGAAGTCCCCCGTTTGATCAGCCACATTAGATAATTCCATGGTGGTAAGGCAGAATTGCTGCGGTTAGGGGGTTTAGAAAGGGTTAATCCTCCCAGTCAGGGAGGTAATCATCACAGGCTCCTTCTGGAAAGAGAAGCTAGATGGATACTGCAGTCCAATGCAACAGGTGCGTTGGGCTTGAATGAAAGAGTGGACCTGTCCGTTTTTCTCTGAATTTACTGTAATTTGTGCTCTTCAAAATTTATAAGTTTGGCTTTTGTTTTTAACTGTTTGTGCATATGTTGATTTTAATGTTCTATGCATTCACTCTGGTAAGTAAGAGTGTTATTAATGTCGACTGTCAGGAGTGTGTGGTTATAGGCACCTTTCTCCTGCCGCTTGCCATTAGGACCTGTTGAAGCGCAAGAGCGTGAAACGGCCGTCGTCCGCACTCTTTGCATCGCTCCCGAGCCCATGCATTTTTATCCATGAAATATAGACTTTTACTTTTGGTAACGGTGAGTGCCATCCTTTTTTCTTTCATTGTGCTATCAAAAATAGTCCTGGCAATGATTAGTCCATGCTTTATTGTCCATTGTTCATTCCTGAGCCATGTTGGTAACTAATATAAAAGTAAGGTAATGGCCCTCTGGTTGATGGGATTCTCCTCTGTCATCGCCACGGGATGTCTGTACTTGAGGCCAACCTGAATCTTCTTCTTTGGAGCCTCTTGCATGGACTGCACAGTTTTAGCTAGTGCAGCCACACTTTTGGTCAGCTCCTGGACCTGGAAACGTAGGTCTGCAGAAGAGTCATTATCTTTGGTTGGTGTCGGCCTCAACGGGGTTCTGGGGAAAGGATGCTGCCTCCTGTTTGCATGTGTCACGATCCATTCTTGGATCTGTGACATAGTCTGGATTCTCTTTTATAAACCTTTTTCCTTTCAGGCCCTCGGGGGTTAATATGAGTTTTTGTCCTCGGTGGTCGCTGGTGTTACTACAACTGTAGTTGGTAGGCTGCTGGGGTTTTCCCCCTCTGGTGGCCGCTGGTGTTACTACAGTTTTAATTAGTCAGCAGGTGATGACCTCTCCCCTCCTTCCTATAAAAGGTCATCAGTTTCTGCAGCTCCCTGTTGGTAATACAGGTCATTTGGAAGCCTACCGTTCTGAAGAGACGAGCTATCTTGAGCAGTGGTGTTTGCAGCAGATCTGGAGCAGTTCTTTTCCTGCTGAAAGTGGTGTTCGGGTGCCTTACTCTGCGGGTCCAGTGCTTGACTGCAGAGGAAGCGAAGTGTTGTTTGTTTTTCCTTGATTGTTATTTTCCATGGTGTTTTATTAGTACAGTGGTGGGACCAGTGTCCGCACTTGCCAGTTCCCTAGTAAGGGATAGGTGCAGGGCAAGTGAGGGACTGAGGTATCCTGGTCGGTGACAGGTTGAAAGGACTTGTATAGGGAACGTGAGGAGAGTTCAGGGCTCTTCCTTAGGACAGTGCAGGAGGTGTCCACTTCCTCGTTCCCTATCATAGGGCCCACCATTGTAATTGTTTCACCGGTGTCCCGTTGTCTGTCTTGTGGTTTTGTGACTGACTGATCATCGAGTCGCGTCACGCAGAGCCAGAGATATCGTGACAGTATGTAATTGTAATTGCTGGGCATCTAGGGCACTGTGCCACTAGAATTTGATTCATGCAGCACCCGGATGGCCCTATACTTAAAGTGCGCAAAAGTCCAGGTCAGGATTTTGTAGGGCCATTATGCACAGCTGTGTACTTTGAGCATTAGACACGAGTCCCTCAATAAAAACTGCTCAGTCAACAAACTATCCTCATCTTGCACGCTGTCCGGGTCAACCTGCTTTACAGCCTGCAGCACCTCGTGTAGGTTAAGGGCATAGTCCCGTATACTGTCCTGCACCCTTTGTTCACACCCAAAGAATCTCATTTTTATTTCTGCTGCAGTGTGGGTGTGAAAGGTGTCCTTCAGCCTGGCCAATATTTGCTTGACAGTTCTTTTATCAGTGTCCAGTCAGGACTTTACTTCCCTCTGGGCCGCACCAGTTAACTGGCCAATGAGGATGCTGACTTTTTGACTCTCAGATAGGGGGTACACTTCAAACAAACTACATAGTTTCCCCTTGAAATTGCTCAGGGTGTGGGACTCCCCTGAGTACTGCGATAAACATGCTGTCATGATCTCAGTGCAGGTTTGACTCGCACACGTGGGGTTAATGTTTGGAACCAGTGCTGATGACTGGCATTTCTGGGGTTAAAGGTTGTGATCCTGATGCAGGCTTACCTGCACACCTGGGGCTATGATTGTGGCCTCTCCCTGGTTCTGGGGAGGCTTCTTATAGCTTCAGGACGCTCCCATCCCTGTCAGTTATACTCTTGCCCTTGGCATTGTGTGGTGACCCCTGAGTGTGTTTGTGCTGTGTTCTGGTTGCTTGATTCTCTGTGTATGACTCGGTCTGTTCCCTGGATATCGCTTTGGATTCTGCCTGGTACCTCCTATGTCTGTTTGGTTTTGATCTCTGCTTGGCCCTGATTATCCGCTCTGTCTCATCCCTGGTACTGTACTGTGATCCTGTGTATGACCTTTGGCTTTGTCTGACCTCCCGTCTGTTTGTCCCTCCTGTACTCCGTTTGCCCGTACTGTTGTGACCTCCGTTTTGCCTGACTCTGAGTTGTACTGTCATATCTGAAAGCAGGACGCTAAGCCACGCCCCCTTGCAGTCACATGACCATAGGTCCCGTGCAAGCTTGTTCATTGTCAGTGTCCGCAGGTCCCGTGCCTCCTTACTTTCCAGCGCTGACTGGACCCTGACACTATTAGCTTGTAGCACGCATTGTCACCTCTGCTGCCCTGCTCCCCAGGTAACTCTTAGCACTGCTTCTGTACTCAGGACACGCGCACTGGCTCTATGAGCAAGTGTAGTGCGGTGTCTCTGACACATGCTGCTTCCGGTATGCAGTGGCATTATAGAGGCTGCAGCTGTGGCTGGAACTGGTGGCACTATGGGGGCTGCGGCTGCCACTGGATCTGGTTGCACCATGGGGGCTGCGGCCGCCACTGAATCTGGCTGCATAATGGGGGCTGTGGCCGAATTTCCACCCGGACTTGACATTTTCTCCTTGCCCCCCCCAGTGAACCTCAGCCAGGCCCTGCATTTTATTATCGGAGTGAGCAGCTGCTCCTCAGGCGGTCTGGATGGTGCTCCTTCTGGTTTTCCCTGAAGGGGCTTCCTGCTTCTTCCGCTGATCACAGAGCGTGGCCCGGGCTTTACTTCATGCCTCTTCTTTTGGTTCCACCCATGACAATACGCCCTTTTCTTCCAGCGTGCCGTGCGACACAGTAATGGCGGCAATTTCACAGTTCACTTAAATCTCTGGCACACAGTAGACAGCTATGCCAGGCTCTGAATTCCTGATCATGATGCCAAAATGGAATGCCGGCCAGGGCCATGGGGACACTCGGTACCGGGCTGGTTCTTAAGGGGATGTGTCACGGCAGAAGTGACCCGGTCTGTGGCCCTGGGCGTCCAATGAAAATGATAATAAAAGGGAAAGTAAAGTTTATTAAGGGTTAATTAGTGATGCCACCTGTGGTACTCGGCACAACGTGTTGGCCGACGCTGCTTGAAGAGACCGCTGGGGCTGATGGTGATGCAGCAGAGTTGGTACAGCTCTCCACAGGTAGAGCTAAGTCCCAGGGAAATTATTTTATAAAAGATGGTGATGATGGTTGTAGTGCAGAAGGGATGGTGCAGTAAATAACTCTGAGAACACAACAGGGAGCAGTCTTCACACTTTTACTCACTGTTTGTGGTGCAGTCCAGGGCACTGATTACATATGGTAATGGAGATCTGGGCAGCCAGGAAGCAATTTAGGATCCCCTAAGCCAAATGGTATTGGAGGCCTCCTTATGGCGCCGATCTCCGAGGTCCTGGCTGCCTAAAGCTATGCTCAGTCCTCTGTTCCTTACCTTTCTTTAGTCCTTGCCTGTATGGCAAGCAGTGTGAGCCTTTTACAGGTGTTGCTCCTTTGTGGTGGCTCCAGCTCTGGTATGCTGCTGTGCTTTCAGGTGTAGGATGGGGCCAAGAGGCCTGCAGTCTCCAGCCCTCCGGATTTGGCTGCTGGGACAGTGTACCCCTTGAAGCCACGGACTCTGGCGTTCGGTGTCAAGCGCTCTTCCCTGGGGTGAGCTTGGTCACAGCTTCAAGCCCCAGGCTTTCCTAAACTTCCACTTTCCTCTCTCTTCACTCTGCTCTTGGGACAAGCTTCTCACAGCTGCTGTCCCTTGTACAGACTCTCACAGACTGCAACTAACTCACTCCACCTCCAGCCCAGAACTTATAGGACAACTCCCCTTAATCTTAGAGCTCCCTCTTCTCGTCTAGAGTAGGAAAAGTGTTGGATGTTGGTATTACCTGGCTAATGGACCCTTCCTTGCTTCCAGGCACGTCATCACCCCCCCTGTGAGGGAGGCAATGCCACTTTGGCAACCAGACTCCAGGAGTGCCACACAACTCACATACTGTAATTCACAAAGGGTACATTAAATAAGATACACCACATATGTGTCATTACAATTTATGAAATCTTTGATGTAATATTCCCTTAAATTGCTGCGTGACTGATACTTCTTGGTTGTTAACACAAACTGGCATACTAGGCAACATTGTGCACCACATTTAAAAAAACCTTTCCGATCTAACCAAGTCTTTTTCCCCTATTTGATAACAGATGATTACTATTAAATAAACTCGGTGATAGTATAGATCCCAAAGTGGGGGCTTCCCTTGCTACATATTATATTTCGTTACTGACGATCTGTGTGAGTTTCTCATCCTGATGTATTTTTTTTACAATATCTCTATATTGTGGGCTGTATTCCATTGAAAATGGAATACATCCCAATGATTTATTATTTTTATGTTTATTGTTGGTACTAAACAGTAAAGTATTGCGATCAATGCCATTGATTCTTGCTTTAGCTTTATTGAGGGTCCATTCAGGATAACCTCTATCAGTTAATCTGTCACATACTTTTTTGCTTTCTTTCAGAAATATCTCTGGATCTGAACAATTGCGTTTAATACGCGTCAATTCTCCATAAGGGGTATTATTCTTAATTTCCGATGCATGGCACAAATTAACTGCCAAAATATTATTACTTGCACTGGGTTTTTGATAAGGAGTAATACTTTTGACTGCTCCATTTTAGATATTAATTTTAAGTCCATAAAATTAATTTTAAGACTATCAAAGAAATGTGTGAATCTAAGATTAAAGTTATTTGAATAAATATAATTAATAAATTACATTGCTTCTGACTGAGTACCTTTCCAAACAAACAATAAATCGTCTATAAATCTACCGTACCATACTATATTTGTTTTAAATGGATTATCATCATTATAGAGATATACTGTATATCTCTTCCCATTTAGCCATTACTAAGTTTGCCAGCATGGGGGAAAAATTGGCCCCCATGCTGACACCCTTCTTCTGTAGAAAATAGCGATTATCAAAATTGAAATAATTGTGATTTAATAAAAAACTAGTAGCTGACTCTAAAAATCCTTTCTTGTGGTATCAGATGTACTGTAATTGTCTAAATGATAAGACAAACAGGATAAGGCAATATCATGGGGTATCGACGGATATAAACCTACTACGTTGAATGACAACCAATTATAGTTATTTTTCCACCTTAATTTCTAAAAAATTCCAGCTACGTATTTCGCGTCTTTGATGAAGCTAGGTGTATCTAGAACTAAAGGTTGAAGGTGGTGATCCAACCATAATTCAATTCTTCCCCTAGGGCTTCTATTCCTGCAACTATTGGTCTCAAGGGAGGTGGAAAAATGTTCTTATGAACCTTAGGGAGGGCATGATATATGGGGGCCACCGGATGTTCGACATAAAAATCAGCTAATTTCTTATTTATTGCTCCTATGAATAATCCTTCCTGTATTAGATCATATAGTAATTGGTTGTACCTCTCTGTAGGATTTTCTTTTAATTCAACATATGTGGCAATGTCCTCTAAATCCTCTAGAATAAATTTCTTGTAGAGACCTGCATTCAACAGAACTATTGTGCCCCCTGTATCCGATTGACTAATCAATATTTCATGATTAATAAGTTCTGATAGAGCCTTCTTTTCACCAAGGGTTAAATTGTTGTATAAAGTATCCTTTTTTGTTCAACCATTTTTTTTTTAAGCATAATTCTTTTTCCACCAACTCTTGAAATTGATCCAAAAGTGCAGGACGGGATTGGACCGGATAAAAAATTTATTTGTCATGAATTCATTGTTACGATTGTCCACTATTTCTCATGATTCTGCTTCAATTTGTTTTAAACACAGAAACATTTGTTGCTCTTCTAAAGTGTGGTATGCCTTCTGAGATAGTGTGAACAGACTCATGATCTCCATTGTGATCCATTGACACTTCATTAGAAAAATGACACTATAACGTTATACTGCTGGTTGTTAACATACAAGATTGTTATAAAAACATCAAATTCATTAGTTGGTGAGAAACCCAGACTCTCCTCCCTGCTTTGAGTACCATATTCCTGTAAGAAATAGAATTAAATTAAAAGATAGGGATATACTCACCCACTGTCAGCCCCCGGAGTCGTCCCGGCCCTCATTGGTGCTGGCGGCAACTTCCATTCCCAGGGATGCATTGCGCAAATGACCTCTCCAGACATTATTCACAGGTGCAAAAGGGAGATACATCAGGTTTTGTCTTTTGTGGAATAGAAAAGGTATATAGACCTTACAGAGGTGGAGATCACAGGAGGAAACTTTTAAATAGAGAATCCTTCTTAACCCTCAAAACTCTACATGGATTAAACCATAGGCAAGATTTCTTCAGTATTTAAACTTGACAAGCTTTCATATAATTTTACTTCATTTTTATAAATGTTTGTTTTTAAATAACTGATTTTTTGTCAGTTGCATTGTATGGTTTTATATGACGCTACAATTTTTTCTTCTGTCCACAATTAGGCGCGACACATTCACACAGCGAAATTCTAAACTCTAGCTGAAAAAAATAAATTAAATCTAGTCAAATCAGCTGGGACTCAGACAGGAGGAGCTATAAAAACTATCTTAGTTCTTTTTCTCTTATGCCATGATTAAGGTCTATGTCGAAACCTGTTGGTAAATGCTGTGAATAACACTTTTTTGTGCAATATGCTAAAAATTGCTAGTATCAAAAAAAATTTATGTGGTGTACCATTTTTGTATATTTTTAAATTGGATTAATAAATGCTGAATTATTAAAGAAACGCTCTGTCTCCCGCTGGAATATTCTCTGCTTCTACATATTGGACTTGCCACTCAGCCTTTTTTCTGTGAGGGAAGGAATGAGAAGTCCCAATGAACAGGTGAGCTGAAAATTAGACTCATCAGAAAAGATTACCTTACTCCAGTCCTCTATGATCCTTTGCTTCTCATTGATGAAAGATTTTTTTTCTACCTTTACATGACTTGAGCCCTGCCTCTAGGAACCTGTTATGGACTGTTCTTGCTGTGCACATCACCCCAGCCGCCATTTGCCATTCCTTTTGTGGGTCACTGAATGTCATCCTGTGGTTGCTGTATGAAGTTCCAATAAGATGACGGTCATCCCAGTCAGTAGAGAGTAGTTTTCGCCCTTTGCCGGTCTGTAGCTTTGTTGTCCCCAATGTCTGCTGCTTGACCTTGTTGTAATGGACTGCCATCTTAGAAATTTGAAGGATGGAGGCAACATGACCCTCACTGTTTCCTTTGGTAGTATAACCAGAATTGAGCCCTTCTTTTCCTCACTCAAGACTTTTCTTTTCAACTCCTCTGACATGGTTAAAAGGTATTTTTTTATTCCTATTACTTTTGGGATATTACTATCACTTGTTTTGCCATCCAAAAGAGGATTGTGAACACCAAAGCAGGGTTTTTTTTTATACTTTCCTTAGTCAAATAAGATTTGATTCAGGTGATCACCTAATCAGAAGCACATTAAAAAAATGAGGTGTCCTCAGGTTAGAATTCAACTTACACTGGAATGTAATGGCTGTCAGACATGTAGAGAAGCTGATTTTTATAAAACTGTCCAGTGGTCTCTTAATTTTTGCCAGAGCTGCATATTTAGTAGGCCCAGGGACATGAGCTATTGTTCATATGAGTCTGAACGTTGGACTCTTGTTGTGGATTGGTTTGATTTTGGGAATTGTTCAATAGGTGCTGTTTATCTATTATAATCATCTCCTAGGCTTATTTTGTTGCTATCTCTGAAGGACAGCGATGCAGGGTAATTGAACAATTGATTTTTGGTAATATGTTGATTATCCATTTTAACAGTCCATGTAGTTTGTTGACCTGCAAACTGTGAGGGACAAATTTTACAGATTGATTGAATACTCAATGAAAGTTGACTTAATCCCACCTTCCCCTTGGCCTGTGAATGATGGCCTGGAGGACAGCTGTGTGTATGAAAAGGGACCCATACACTTCTGCAGAGAGATGCTACAGAAAATCCAAAGCACGATAGCTGCATTAAGTGGAATACGGATTATTTTAGACTATACAGGATGACAGTTTAAGGGACTACGGCCCCAGCTGGAAGAAAACAGATCTGCTCCTTTGAACATCACTGAACCCATGGAAACATTAGGAGATGCCAGATTGGGACCAACCGGTCACCTTGCCACGTACCTGAATGGAGTGTCAGATTCTTAAGCTTGTCATTATCTTCTCTGTGGGTGCCCATCAAAAGCGGGGTTCTAATGGTTGGGTTAGTTGGCCCTGTAAGCCCTAAAGTCGCAGGTGATCTAATCACGGGGGGAACCAGCAAAAGGGTGAGACTCTATAGCTTGATTCATCTTCTGTATTGGCTGGTACTGTACTATATGCTATTGTCTGTGGTGGTTCAATAAAGTATTGCCACATGGTTTCACCCCCACCTTGTGTTGTCTGACCCTTTCGACTCACTGTCTGGTTTTGTCAGTACTGAGCTAATGGTGCCTTGTTCCACCTTGCTGGTAAGTAGAATCATAGCAGAAACAATGGACACTATATAAAGTATAAAGGCCTCATTCAGACATCTGTGATTTTTCACATATGCATAAATGTTCCAGGTGTCAGTGTTTTCATCTGAATTTCCTCAGTGTTTGGTCAAAGTTTAAAATTTTACCATGAGATTTTCATCAGAGATTTTTAATTACGGTAAAAAATTGCAAGGCTTCTCCTATTGATTGCAAATTATGGGCATCCCATGAACACAGCTGCCATCCATGTGCTGTCCATGATTTCATGATTTTTACAGACCCACAGACATGTATAGAGGCATTTTTCATTTGTGACATTTGAACATGTGAATAGCGTCACCTTAAGGGTGTGTGCACACGCTGCGGAATCCGCTGCCGATTAATCCGCACGGATTTTGCAAAAACCGCAGATAATCCGCAGGTCCAAAGACCTGCGGATTATCTGCGGTTTTGCCTGCGGTTTGGTCCTGCGGATTCACTATCTCCACAATGGTGGAGAGAGGAACCCGCAGCGGTTTCCGCAGAAAGAATTGACATGCAATTCTTTCTGCGGATTCAAAACCGCAGCAAATCTGCGCGGATTTTTCCGCAGCGTCGGCACAGCGGTTTTTTTTTCCCATTCATTTGAATGGTACTGTACACCGCAGCTAAAACTGCTGCGGGTCCGCAGCGGCCAAAACCGCTGCGGAAACGCAGCGGAATCCGCAGCGTGTGCACGCAGCCTTATTGTGATGTCTTCTGTCCACGAAAACCATGGACAAAACAACGGACGTCTGTATGAGGCTGTATGAGGCTTAAGATGGATCGCCTACAACCAATGCTGGATCAAGATCATGGATTCTTTCAGGTGAAGTATGAAGTGGCCGAACAAAGAAAATCTCAAAGAATCCTTTATCCTTTTCCAATTCAGGCAATTTTTCTATCTTTCGTTTTCCCCTCCTTCTTTAAACCCTTTCCTCCAAGCCTGTTTTCGCCTTCCTGACTAGGCAAAGTTTTACAATTCTGACCACTGTCACTTTATTTTGTATTAACTCTTGAATGCTTCAACTTATCCCAGTGATTCTTTGATTGCTTTTTCATGACACAGCGTATTTAATGTTAGCAGTAAATTTTGGCAGATATTTTTGCATTTATTTGTGAAAATATCAGAATTTTGGCAAACTGGCCGGAATAGATAGCGGACGCCATATCTAGAGATGAGCGAATATTTCAATGTTCGGTTTGGATTGCGATCGCCGAATTTGCAATATTCACTGATTAATTAGTCTAATATTCGCCAAACATAACCGAACGCCATTCAGGTCAATGGAAGGCAAAAACAAACGCCTGCACAACACCTTATAATGGACCCAAATGCTGCCAAAACATGAAAGTGGCCTCAATTCACCCACAGTACAAATTGTAGCATGGCACTGCAGCAATCAGCCAGGCATGAGGTATCGGGGTCTGGGACAGCATTCACAGCTTTCAAGTAAACATCACAGTACGATGAGGCGGGTGAGGGATCAGTGTAGAGCTCCTTTTCTTGGAGCCCTGATACCACATGCAACACCTCTACCTGCTTTCATTCCGAGCCACACTCAGGTGGCACAAAAATCAGTTTTGTCAGAAAAATTTAAGGAAAGTAACAAGGATAGTCGAGTCCAAGGAAGCCTGACGGTCTCGGAAGCCTACTGCTACAGGCAACACGCAGGAAGGAGACCCAACCAGGAGTGTACACATTTCCAAAAATTATTGACAGACAATACTAAAGTGGCATCAAATTCACCACAGACGAAATAGTATAATAGGGACTGACAGGTCTTCCACTACACCCAATCCAGCAGTGTTCACATTTTAAAAAATGAGGTCAACACCGCCAAAGAGGAATAAATGTCACGAGAATAGAAATAGTATAAATTGGGACCAACATGTCTTCCACTACAGCTAACCCAGCAGATGTAGACCAATCATGACTATTCACATTTCCACAAATTTGTGTAAACATCAGCAGCAGCCACAGAAGCAACACTAAAGATATCACAAAGTGCAGTTACGTGACAATAATGCATAACACTAAAAAATGCAATATCACCTAGTCTGTACAGTTTGGGGTGATTGGGGTGCAAAAGTCCTTAGAGATCCAGGAATTGTTCATCTTGATGAAAGTTAGGCAGTCTACACTTTTAGGGGACAGCAAGCTGCGCTTATCCGCCAGGACACCACCAGCATCTCTGAACATACGTTCTGAGAGAACGCTAGCTGCAGGGCACGATAAAACCTCCAAAGCACGTGAGGCGAGCTCAGGCCACTTATCCATTTTGGAAGACCAAATTGTGAAAAGGTCCAAACCCTCCCTGATGGTATTGATATTCCATTCTAGATACTACTGCATCATCCTCACCATTAGTTCACCACATGTAAGACTTGGACTCTGTTGTGCTGGTGCATTCGCTGGTCTAAAAAAAAAAAAAAGTGTCAAAGGACTCACAGAAATTGCTTCTTCCACTTCCACCACTGCTGCTGCAGCTAATGTTTTCGCGTTGATGAATTCCCGGAGGTTGGAAGTCTAGGGTTGCAATGTAAACTGTGTGCTTCACTACTGTCTTGGGAAAAAGCTCTCTTAAGGTTGTGTAAAAGCATGTTTCAATAATGCAGCATTCGCAGGTCTCCTTCCAGGACCGGAAGCATCTGGCAAAATTTGGTTTTATAACGTGGATCTAACAGAGTGGTAACCCAGTAGTCAGCATTATTGCTAATCATAACTATATACGTGTATCATGCTGCAGATAGTGCAGCAAGAAGGTACTCTTATGTCGGACACAGCATGAGGTCCAAGGCATGCTGTGTTGGTGGATGGGTAACAATGATGTTTGCTTTTGTCCCCTCCTGCCAACTACGAACAACAGAGATGGGAGGATTATCTTCTTAATCTGACAGTTGCGCACCCATCACCTCTTCCTCCTCTGTTTGTTCCTCGGATCTTGCTTCTTCGATAACAGTTTGTCTGTTATCACCAGTCCCCCTCAATAGCAGTAATCCACCCTCCCTTGGCACCCGTCTATGTGACGACAATCTGGAACTTAGAGACAATGTGATCCCTTTCGCATCCTCCTCTGCTACCTCTCCTTCTGGGTCCACCATCTCCTCCCACAGGCTTTTCAAAGTCTGCTCCAGCATATAGATGACCAGAATAGTGATGCTGATGACGGCATTGTCAGCTCTTTCCATCTTTGTAGCAATTTCAAAACTGTGCAGAATGGTGCAGAGGTCCTTAATCTGTGCCCACTCCATAGACGTGATATGCGCCATGTCTGTACTGTATTGGCCCAGGCTATAAAACATGACATACTGCGTCAGGGCTCTCTGCTGCCACAGTCGCTGCAACATGTGCAGAGGGGAATTCCACCGTATCTGCAAATCGCATATCAACTAGTGTTGAGCATTCCGATACCGCAAGTATCGGGTATCGGCCGATACTTGCTGTATCGGAATTCCGATACCGACTTCCGATATTTTTTCAATATCGGAAGTCGGCATCGGAATCGGAAGTTCAAAGTTGATTGACAGCCTGACGTCATCATGATGCGCGGTGTGTGCGCATCATGATGCGCCGTCATTTCGGGCCTTCCGGGGGTCTCTGCCGGCCTGCCGGGGGGCTGTGTGGACTGCCCGGGGTCTGTACCGGCCTGCCGGGGGGCTGTGCCGGCCTGCCGGGGGGCTGTGTGGACTGCCCGGGGTCTGTACCGGCCTGCCGGGGGGCTGTGCCGGCCTGCCGGGGGGCTGTGCACCCTGTGGGGGTCTGTACCGGCCTGCCGGGGGGCTGTGCCAGCATCGTCTGATGGGACTATAAGTCCCATCTGGCGATGCCTGCTACCATGACAGTGATTGACACATTAGCCAATGATGGGACAGTAGTAGTCCCATCATCCGGCTAATGGGTTAAATGTTAAAAAAAAAAAAAAATACTACATACATACTACATACATACTACATGCATGCTACATACATACTACATGCTACATACATACTACATATATACTACATGCATGTTACATACATACTGCATGCTACATACATACTACATACATACCACATATATACTACATACATACTACATGCATGCTGCATGCTACATACATACTACATACATACTACATACATGCTACATACATAACACATATATACTACATGCATGCTACATACATACTACATGCTACATACATACCACATACATACTACATACATACTACATGCATGCTACATACATACTACATGCTACATACATACTACATATATACTACATGCATGCTACATACATACTACATATATACTACATACATACTACATACATACTACATGCATGCTACATACATACTACATACATACTACATACATACTACATACATACTACATGCATGCTACATACATACTACATGCTACATACATACCACATACATACTACATACATACTACATACATACTACATGCTACATATATACTACATGCATGCTACATACATACTGCATGCTACATGCATGCTACATACATACTACATACATACTACATGCTACATACATACCACATATATACTACATACATACCACATATATACTACATACATACTACATACAATACATTCATACAATACATACATAGACATACAGTACATATAACATAGAGTAACATACTTACCAATACTTGTCACATTGTTCCCCGAAGCCATTGTCTTTTATGGAATAAATATTAACATAACAAACCACAAAAATACTCACCCACGATCCGAAGCAGTCCACGAGTGTGTCCCACGACGATCTTGGGTAGAGAACGGCAGCATCAGCCGATGCTGCCGTTCTCTACGGGCTGCAGGAATCCAATGACGGAAGGTAGGAAGGATACCTACCTTCCGTCATTGGATTCCTGCAGCCCGTAGAGAACGGCAGCATCAGCTGATGCTGCAGTTCTCTACCCAAGATCGTCGTGGGACACACTCGTGGACTGCTTCGGATCGTGGGTGAGTATTTTTGTGGTTTGTTATGTTAATATTTATTCCGTAAAAGACAATGGCTTCGGGGAACAATGTGACAAGTATTGGTAAGTATGTTACTCTATGTTATATGTACTGTATGTCTATGTATGTATTGTATGAATGTATTGTATGTAGTATGTATGTAGTATGTATGTAGTATATATGTGGTATGTATGTAGCATGTATGTAGTATGTATGTAGCATGCATGTAGCATGCAGTATGTATGTAGCATGCATGTAGTATATATGTAGTATGTATGTGGTATGTATGTAGCATGTAGTATGTATGTAGCATGCAGTATGTATGTAGCATGCATGTATATATGTATTATGTATGTAGCATGTAGCATGCATGTAGTATGTATGTAGTATATATGTGGTATGTATGTAGCATGTAGTATGTATGTAGCATGCAGTATGTATGTAGCATGCATGTAGTATATAAGTAGTATGTATGTAGCATATATGTAGTATGTATGTAGCATGCAGTATGTATGTAGCATGCATGTAGTATATATGTAGCATATATGTATGTATGTAGCATGTAGTATATATGTAGTATGTACTGTATGTAGCATGTAGTATGTATGTAGCATGCAGTATGTATGTAGCATGCATGTAGTATATATGTAGTATGTATGTAGCATGTAGTATGTATGTAGTATATATGTGGTATGTATGTAGCATGTAGTATGTATGTAGCATGCAGTATGTATGTAGCATGCATGTAGTATATATGTAGTATGTATGTAGCATATATGTAGTATGTATGTAGCATATATGTAGTATGTATGTAGCATGCAGTATGTATGTAGCATGCAGTATGTATGTAGCATGCATGTAGTATATATGTAGCATATATGTAGTATGTATGTAGCATGTAGTATATATGTAGTATGCATGTTGCATGCATGTAGTATATATGTAGTATGTATGTTGCATGTAGTATATATGTAGTATGCATGTTGCATGCATGTAGTATATATGTAGTATGTATGTTGCATGTAGTATATATGTAGTATGAATGTAGCATGTATGTAGTATGTAGTATGAATGTAGCATGTATGTAGCATGTAATTTTTTTTTTTTTTTACATTCAACACATTAGCCGGATGATGGGACTACTACTGTCCCATCATTGGCTAATGTGTCAATCACTGTCATGGTAGCAGGCATCGCCCGATGGGACTTGTAGTCCCATCGGACGATGCCTGCACAGACCCCCGAAGCCTGCACAGACCCCCGGCAGGCCGGCACAGCCCCCCGGCAGGCCGGCACAGCCCACCGGAGCCTGCACAGACCACCGGCAGGCCGGCACAGCCCCCCGGCAGGCCGGCACAGCCCACCGGAGCCTGCACAGACCACCGGCAGGCCGGCACAGCCCCCCGGCAGGCCGGCACAGCCCACCGGAGCCTGCACAGCCCCCCCGGCAGGCCGGCACAGCCCCCCGGCAGGCCGGCACAGACCACCGGAGCCTGCACAGACCCCCTGGCAGGCCGGCACAGCCCCCCGAAAGGCCCGTACAGACCCCAGAGAGGCTGTACAAGGCAAAAACAGGGTTTTTCTTATTCCGATACCGGAAGTCCCATAGACTTGAATGGGACTTCCGGTATCGGAATCGGCGATACCGATACTTTTTTTTTTTTAAAATCGGCCGATCCATTCCGATCCGATACTTTGAAGTATCGGACGGTATCGCTCAACTCTAATATCAACCTTTTAATTGGCATGGACAAAGACCTCTGTATCGATGCATGTCGATGACCTGAGGGATGCAAAATGAGCACGCAGCTTACGTGCTTTCTGAAGCAGCTCACCCAGGCCAGTATAGTGGCAAAGAAAATGCACACCTTGGCTAAACTTATCTCCTAGGAGTTTATTTCCATGTTCTGTCACCTTGCGCTACCGAAGGAGATCCTCACAGATCAGGGGACTCCTTTTATGTCCAAGGTGACGAAGGAACTGTGCAGGCTCCTCAAGATAGAGCAGTTGAACACGTCGGTGTACCACTATCAGACCAACGGTTTATTTGAGCACTTTAACAAAACCATCAAATCCATGCTCAAGAAGATGGTTCCTAAGGATGGAAGGGATTGGGACATGTTGTTGCCCTACTTGATGTTCGCCATTCACGAGGTACCACAGACTTCCATGGGGTTTTCACCCTTTGAGCGAGCTACTGTATGGCAGGCAACCTAGAGGTTTGCTGGACATAGCCAAAGAGACATGGGAACAGGAACCTACACCACATAAGAGTGTTATTGGTCACGTGGCCAATATGCAGGACCGAATTGCAGCTGTCATGCCTATAGTAAAAAGCATTTGGATGTTAATGCAGCACAGGGCTGCGCATATAACAAAAAGGCCATGGTCTGCTCCTTTAAAGTAGGAGATTAGGTGTTGGTTTTGGTGCCCACTACCAAAAGCAAACTTGTGGCCAAGTGGCAAGGGCCATATGAAGTTCGGGGAAAAGTGGGGCAAGTAAACTATCAAGTTTACCATCCCAGGAAAAGTAAACCCTAACAATTGTATCACATCAATCTGTTGAAAGCATGGAAGGACTGGCAGTGTATGCTTATGGAAGTGACTCCAGACATGTCATCTGGGTACCCTCGGATACTGGCCCGGAAGGAGGCCAAGAAAGAGGTAAAGGTAGGAGACACACTCTTGAAACAGCAGTGGCGAGAGAGTTGCGGAAATCAGTACAAGGGAATAAGGATGTATTCTCAGGAATACCCGGTCGCACCTCTGTCACCCAGCATGACATTGTCATAGAGCCTCACGTAAGGGAAAGAATACACCCGCACCATATGCCCAAGGCCCGGAGACAAGCCATCGCGAGTGAAGTAAAACAAATGCTTAAGCTGGGGGTAATTGAGGAGTCCCATAGTGAGTGGGCTTGTCCAATTGTACTGGTCCTGAAGCTGGATGGATCCTTACAGTTCTGTAATGATTTCAAAAAGTTGAATGAGATGTCAATGTTTGACTTTTATCCCAATGTCCCTGGGGGATAAGCTAATCGAGCAACTGGGCCAAGCCCAGTACTTTTCCATGCTCGATCTGACCAAGGATAATTGGCAGTTGCCTGTCACTGAGTCGGAAAAGGAGGAGACTGCCTTCATAACACAGGAATGTCTGTACCACAATGTCATCCTGCCCTTTGGATTTCATGGGGCCCCAGCCGTGTTCCAGAGGTTGATGGACATAGTATTTGAACAGATGGGGGAGATGTAAGGCAGTGAGTGGGATCATATGTGAGAGTCGATATGTATCCCCCAGGATGCGGACGGAGTCGTATTAGACCAGCTGGAGTGCCTTGTGGTCACAGCAGGACGCCTGTGAGTCTCAAGGCAAAATAAAAGTAAGTGTGGATCTGGTCAAGCAATATTCAGCAAAAACTGTTATGGGCTTTTAGTTTTGAAGTGGCCTACAGGATGGTAGTGAGGCTGTCCTCTTCCTCCAGGCCAGGTCTTACAAGTGTCCCATGGCTACAGGTTCCACTTTAACACTAGAACTACTGATGGAGTCATTTTGACTCCTCGCAATTTTTATGTCTCTTCTGTGACTCCATTTTTCTGAATTCCGGCTTGAGACTCGGTGACTTTTACTTATTTAGCATGCAAAAAAAGATTTTGTGACAATAAATAATTATTGAAAAAAAAAAAAAAAAAGAGTACTTTTTTTTCAAAATTTAACTTTAATTACCAAAGGGAGTCATTTTGACTCCTGAATTGTTTGTTTTTGTTCATTCTGCCCCCAAAAAATAGAAAGTGATGAAAAAAATGTCATGTGCTTGAAAATGGCACCAGTAAAAATGTCAACTCGTCCTGCAAAAAGAAAGCCCTCACATGATTAAAATTATAGCTCTCAAAATATGGCGATGCAAAACTTTTTTGCAATAAAAAGCATCTTTTAGTGTGTGACAGCAGCCAAGCATAAAAACCGGATATAAATCTGGTATTGCTGTAATCACACAAACCCAAAGAATAAAGTCGCCTAATCTCCTATACCACACGAGGAACGGCGTTAAAAAATATATAAAACCAATTCTTCACCTGCTGTTCATTTTTTCATTCTGCCTCCCAAAGATCGCAGTAAGGCTTGGAGCACATTTATCCTGCGACCTGCGGTGAGCGCTTGCATCGGGGTTCCTGTGTAAATCTCTGAAATACATTATTCAGTTGGAACCTCTGGCGGAAGATTCCTTATAATGAAGCAGATGGAGGCACTGTGGATGCCATCTGACCTGTGATCCGGCAGTGTCCGTCTTTTTAGGATTGCATAAAAAGTGCAGTCGGCCACAGTTTTGTGCACTTCTGATATGAAGGACACCGCTGAAAATAGGCCAGACGGAGTCCAGAGTAACTCTGTTGCCTCATTATAGTGAATGGATCCCTCAGGGGTTTCATCTGTCATGTTACTCAGAAATTTAAATGGAAACCCCAAAGTGCTCAGCGTACAGCGCCGGATAAATGTGATCCCAAACGTTATGTAAAATGTTCCCAATAAATCTTAAACTCAATACACAAAAAAGCAAGCCCTCAGTCAGGTCTGTCATCTCTTAATGGAAATATAGGGGACTCTCATGTTACTGGCAGGACAAAGGCTCTGGAAAAGCAAAAAGGCCCCTCTCCCATCAAAAGAAAATTCAGCAAATTCTCCGCTCTCAAATTCAAATGTTCCCTTCCTTTTGAGCCCTACAGTGTACCTAAACCACATATTGCATTCACGTTTGGCATTTCTAAAGTGATGAGAGCCCACCTAACTTACAGGTGTATGCCTCCAGAAGCACAGGCTGGGCATAACGTACTGGTACTACAACGTACTGGGCACTCCAACGGCAGTTAGCAATTTTCACTTTGCAACATTCAGTGTGCTTATTTCTGGAAAATACCCATGGAATCAAAATCGTCACTACACCTGTAGATCAATACCCCATGGGGTATAGTTTCCAAAATGGGGTCACTTGATGGGGATTCTGCTCTTCTGCACTTAGGGGTATGTATTTGGAGTCCGCAAACTATTCAAGGAAAATCTTTACTCCAATATGGCACCTCTTCCCTTCTGAGCTTTGCAATCAAAAGTAGTATTCCCCCACCTATGGGGTATCAGCGTATTCAGGAGAAATAGCACAACAAATTGTATGGTGCAATTTCTTCTGTTACCCTTATGAAAATTCAAAATTTGGGGCTAGAAACATATTTCTGGGGAAAACGTGATTTTATTAATTTTCACGGTTCAACGTTATATACTTCCGTGAAACACCTGGGGGCTGAAGGTGCTCACCATGCATATAAACACATTCCTTGAGGGGGTCTAGTTTTCCAAAATGGGGTCACTTGTGGTGGGTTTCCACTGTTTAAGCAAATCAGGGGCTCTCCAAATTGGACATGACATCCACTAATGATTCTAGGAAATTTTGCATTAAAAAAGTCAAATGGTGCGCCTTCCCTTCCAAGCCCTGCCGTGCGCCCAAACAGTGGTTTTCTCCCTCATATCGGTTATCAGCGTATTCAGGAGAAATTATAAAACAAATTTTGGGGTCCATTTTTTATGTTAAAAAAAGTTAAAATGTTCATTTTTTTCCACATTCCAAAAATTCCGATGAATCACCTGAATGGTTAACAAATAGTGATGAGCAAACAGTGAAATATTTAGATTTGGGAAAATCGGCACAAATAATTTCTGATATCCGTGTATTAGTACCGAATAACGAATCCAATGCAAGTCAATGGGAAAGCCAAATATTTTTCTGCTGGACCCAACAAACAGGTCTGGGGGCATGAGAAAAAAGTTGAAATGGATTGGAAAGTGCTAAAACTAAATGGAACAGCAGCATGGAGAAGATGCCTGCATGCCTTTCTGACTCACATATGGTATCCAGGAATAATGTCAGACTATTGTGCCAGTTTTATGGATTTATAAGAAGACCTACAGAACCAAACCAGATTTTTTTTGAAAGGGAAAAATTGCTAAGAAACATTTTTTCCTTCTTAACTACTTGTATATAATGCAAAATTAAAAAACTATAAATTATACCTCCCTTTTAGGCATTAGTTTTTCCTTTTACATTTGTGAGGGCTCTCAATCCTACATTTGGGAGGTCCCTCCCTCATTCCAAATCATTAGTTAGATAGCGGAACACATATTCCCCAGCACTTTACAATGCCAGCTAAAACATGCCCATTAGAATTTTGGGCTTTGCCCGCCCCCACCACCACCACCACCACATCCACCGTCATGCGATTGTGCAGCCCTCGCTTGACATTTTCAGATGGCAAGCAGTTGCCAACCTGTGTTGAGTGAGCTCCACAGTTCATTTTGGCCATCGGATCCCAATGGAGAAAACGTTACAGTGAGTGAAGCCGCTGTAAGGTGAATATAATACAGGAGTTGGGAGAGTTGTATGCTCAATGTCAGTAAATTGGATTCTACCAGACACCAAAAGCATTAGAATTAAATTCTGAATACAGTGTATGCGAGCGAGGGCCTGTATTGTGGTCAGTCTGTCATGCCTGAAATACATGTCAGGAACATGTACAAGCCTCATTTTACTTGGACGCAGCCTCCTCAAGGGAAAGAGACAGGAGTGCCATTAACCAATCTGCACAAGCCTACGCACTTCTTCTGGAAACTACCTAACCGACAGAATTTCTCTTTTACATGGTTTTTAGCAAAAATGGAGTAATTACAAAATATTTCTAAAGAGTGATGAGGTCTATCGAGTGTATTACTTGGGTGACAGGGAGATCTACAGAGCTCAGGTAAAGTCCTCAGCGTGGAAATGACCATGTTCTAATATGTGTAAGGCTGCAGCCTGGATAGGTCTGTGGAGCGTATTAACCCAGTCTCTTCGACCTGCTTAAAATTTACATAAACTGGGCAATACCACATCAACATTTTTTCTTCACCAAAATGTATCAAATCTAACAGAAGCAACATTTTAATAAAGAGACACAAGTCTCATTTAGGAGTCTGGAGAAGCCAGCAATGGTCTTTGGCCAGCACTGGACAATGTAAATATGTATGTCCTATCTAACAATTTGGGAAGAGATATACATGCTGTCAAGGGACAAC
Organism: Dendrobates tinctorius; assembly: GCF_039654945.1. Classification (NCBI taxonomy): domain Eukaryota; kingdom Metazoa; phylum Chordata; class Amphibia; order Anura; family Dendrobatidae; genus Dendrobates; species Dendrobates tinctorius. Next base: position 8,584,443 of record NW_027361822.1, read on the forward strand.
TTAATACTGTGCTGGGACAATGAACTAGACGTGGTTGCTGACTGTTGTGTCTGTACAACTGCAAATTGTGGGCAAGAAGCATCAGCGCCTGCTTCCTGGACAGCAGCTTGGGAAGGACATAACAGGAGAACGGCAAGTGGTTTCACCCACAGACACAGATTTTGTACCCAAGCATTCCGTCCACCTACTGGGGTGTCAGTAGCATATGGCGTATGCTAACAGAGGAATTATGCAGAAATTACAATCCCAGTATATGGATAAAAAAATTGGTATTTTATTCACTATTCTCCCAATGCGTTTCGAAGTTCACATAACTACTTCCTCAGGAGATGCTTAAGTGTACAATATCCTTACTTACCATTTATATAGATAATAATAATAATAATAATCTTTATTTTTATATAGCGCTAACATATTCCGCAGCGCTTTACAGTCTGCACACATTTTCATCACTGTCCCCGATGGGGCTCACAATCTAAACTCCCTATCAGTATGTCTTTGGAATGTGGGAGGAAACCGGAGGAAACCCACGCAAACACGGGGAGAACATACAAACTCCTTGCAGATGTTGTCCTTGGTGGGATTCGAACCCAGGACCCCAACGCTGCAAGGCTGCAGTGCTAACCACTGAGCCACCGAACAGATGCCAGAATCACATGTCAGAACAATGTCAAAGCTCATAGGGTTGGTGCATAATACAACAGAAGACAATGTATGTTAGAAAGATACAGAATGAAAAAAAATCAACATTTTAATATTTGAACATGCTTACTTTCAATAAATGAAAAGAGAAAAGAAACTGTAGAAAACAGAAAAAAAATGTTTTCATACATACACTGCAGATCCGAACTCACTCAAAAACATGTGAGCCAAGAACTCATCATTCCATCAAGCGGACAAGCCACATGTCAAATTCAAGTAAGCAAAACTTGGCACTCAACTTCTGAATAGATGCAGTTGTATTTAATGCAGCCAAGGATTGTGCGCGTGCTGCCTGCAGTGACATGGTGTCCACCGTTCGTCAGCCGTCTATCCGCACAATCCTTAGACGTCTGTAAGGACGCTGTACAGCATTGCGCCCACATATATTGCTACTTACCAGCGGCCGCATTTATATCCTAACTGATGAAGGCCACATGAGGCCGAAACGTTTCTGTTGTTTAATTTGGCTGCATTAAATACAACTGCATCTATTCAGAAGTTGAGTGTCAAGTTTTTCTCACTTTACACAAGGTGTGGGACCCTACTTGTGCACCTCTCCAAGTAGTGCATACGGTGTTCTCCTTTTACATGTCAAATTCAAGACCTGTTGAAAGAACAAGTTTTATAGACATTACCAACAGCAATAATTATTTAAAAGATAAAATTAAATTGATTTTATATATATATATATATATATATATATATATATACACACACACACACACACACACACACACACACGTAAAAGAAAAGACTTTAATGGTGAATAAAAGAAATCAATAAAAAATATGAGTCGACGGTGTGGTAAATTCTAAAAGACAGGTTACGTCATATTAGGACTTCCACATCTATAATATAACGCTGGGAGTGTCACTCTGTTTGAAGCCTTTATAGACTGCGCAAGCGTGATGCGCCTGCGCAGTCTGGACAGAGTAACGCATCCGGGGATGAGGAGTGGCCCAGGAGATCACGGTATGCGTAAGCACTGAACGCACACTGCGATCTCTGGCACAACACCTTACCGATCCAGTGTTACACGGGGTCTTGCTGGCATGTCAGGAGAGGGCAGGTTGTGGCGCCGAAATCGGCGCATGCCCAGTCCGCGCTTTCCGGCGCCATTTTGTGGAATACACACTGCAGTGTGTCTTCAAGAAAATGGCACTGGAAAGCGATGACTGCGCAGGCGCCGATTTCGCCGGCACAATCCCGCCCTCTCCTGACATCACGGCACAACAACTTACCAATCTGGTATTGCCGTGGTGTCTCGCCGTGATGTCAAGAGAGGGCGGGTTGTGGTGCCATAATCAGGCTCTGATTTCGGTGGCACAATCCCGCCCTCTCCTGACCTCACGGCGAGACCCCGCGGCAATACCAGGATTGGAGGGGTGAGGGGTACCATGCACACCAGAATTGGGGGGTGAGGGGACCATGCATACCAGGATGGGGAGGTAAGGGGTGCTATGTATACCAGGATAGGGGGTGAGGGGTACCATGCATACCAGGATTGGGGATGAGGGGACCATGCATACCAGGATTGGGGGGGTGAGAGAACCATGCATACCATGACTGGGGGGTGAGAGGACCATGCATACCAGGATTGGGGGGTGAGAGGACCATGAATTCCAGCATTGGGGGGTGAGGGGTACCATGCATACCAAAATTGGAGATGAGGGAGACCATGCATACCAGGATTGGTGGGTGAGGGAGTACCACACATCCTATTGGGGGGGTGAGGGGACCATGTATTCCAGGAGTGGAGGTTGAGGGGACCATGCATTCCAGGATTGGGGGGTGAGGGGACCATGCTTTCCAGGATTGGGGGGGTGAGGGGTACCATGCATTTCAGGATTGGGGATGAGGGGACTATGCATACCAGGATTGGGGGGGTGAGGGGTACCATGCATTCCAGGATTGGGGGGTGAGAGGACCATGCATACCTTTTGTGAGGTGATCATTCATACCAGGATTGGGGGGTGAGGGAACCATGCATACCATGATAGGTATGAGGGGGGACCATGCATACCAGGATTGGGGGGTGAGGGGACCATGCATACCAGGATTGGGGGGTGAGGGGACCATGCATACCAGGATTGGGGGCTGAGGGGACCATGCATACCAGGATATGGATGAGGGGGTATTATGCATACCAGGATTGGGGTGTGAGGGGACGATGCATACCAGGTTTAGGAATGGGGTGCCATGCATACCTGGATTGGATGGGGGTGAGGGGACCATACATACCAGTATAGGGATAAAGGGACCATGCATTCCAGGATTGGGGGGTGAGGGGACCATGCATTCCAGGATTGGGGATGAGGGGATCATGCATACCAGGATTGGGGGGGTGAGAGGTACCATGCATTCCAGGATTGGGGGGTGAGGGGACCATGCATACCAGGATTGGGGGGTGAGGGGACCATGCATAACATGATAGGTATGAGGGGGGACCATGCATACCAGGATTGGAGGATGAGGGGACCATGCATACCAGGATTGGGGGGTGAGGGGACCATGCATACCAGGATTTGGGGGTGAGGGGACAATGCATACCAGGATTGGGGGGTGAGGGGACCATGCATATCAGGATATGGATGAGGGGGTATTAGGCATACCAGGATTGGGGTGTGAGGGGACGATGCATACCAGGATGGGTAATGGGGTGCCATGCATACCAGGATTGGATGGGGGTGAGGGGACCATACATACCAGTATAGGGATGTGGGGACCATGCATTCCAGGATTGGGGGGTGAGGGGATCATGTACTCCAGGATTAGGGGGTGAGGGGACCATGCATACCAGGATTGGGGGGTGGGAGGACCATGCATACCAGGATTGGGGGGTGAGAGGACCATTCATACCAGGATTGGGGGGAGGGGACCATGCATTCCTGGATTGGGGGTGAGGGGTACCATGCATACCAAGATTGGGGGAGAGGGGACCATGCATACCAGGATTGAGGGGGTGAGGGGTACCATGCATTCCAGGATTGGGGGGTGAGAGGACCATGCATACCAGGATTGGGGGGTGAGGGGACCATGCATACCACTATTGGGGGGTGAGGGGACCATGCATACCAGGATATGGATGAGGGGGTATTATGTATGCTAGGATTGAGGGGTGAGGGGACGATGCATACCAGGATGAGGAATGGGGTGCCATGCATACCAGGATTGGATGTGGGTGAGGGGACCATACAAACCAGAATAGGGATGAGGGGCCATTCATTCCAGGGTTGGGGGGTGAGGGGACCATGCATACCAGGATTGGGGGGTGGGAGGACCATGCATACCAGGATTGGGGGGTGAGAGGACCATTCATACCAGGATTGGGGGGGTGAGGGGACCATGCATTCCAGGATTGGGGGATGAGGGGTACCATGCATACCAGGATTGGGGGGTGAGGGAGTACCATACGTCCTATGATAGGGATGAGGGGGGACCAGGCATTCCAGGATTGGGGGGTGAGGGGACCATGGGACCATGCATACCAGGATTGGGGGGTGAGAGAACCATGAATACCAGGATATTGATGAGGGGGTAAAATGCATACCAGGATTGAGGGTGAAGGGACCATGCATACCAGGATGAGGAATGAGGTGCCATGCATACCAGGAATGGGGGGACCATACATACCAGAATAGGGATGAGGCGGCCATGCAGCCATGCAGACCATTATACAGATGAGGGGGCCATATATACCAGGATAAGGAATGGGGTGCCATGCATACCAGGAATGGGGGGGGACCATACATACCAGAATAGGGATGAGGGGGCCATGCATACCATTATAGGGATGAGGGGTACCATACATACCAGGATAGGAGGGGGCAGCACATACCAGGATGGGAGACCATATACCAATATAAATGCTCACCATCCGGGAGTAGAATGGGTTCATAGCTAGCATATAAATATTCACCAAGATCACCATATATTAATGCTTTCATTGGGGCAATCACTATAAATTCATTAGTTTACTTAATCCACTTAAAAAAGAACCAAATGATTACATTGAATCAATACAAAAAAAACCCAGCAAACCATAAAAAATTATTTCAAATTTATTCTACAAAGGAGAACAAAAATACCCACAATTGTTATTCACTAACGAGAGGATATTCACTTGACCATGGATTCACTATATCCTGGTTTCCTTCAGCCTTTTGTTTATTGTTTTGCTGGTTCCTGGTCATCAGCCATCTACACCGGTTGATGCTTTGAACTGCGGAATTAATCCCTTGATGTGATTTTAGAAATAAGGATATGGTGAATCCGTGGTCAAGTGAATATCCCCTCGTTAGTGAATATCAATTGTGGGGATTTTTTGTTCTCTTTTTTAGAATTAATTTTAATTAAATAAGTAATTTTTTATAGTTTTTTTTGGTATTGATTCAATGTAATCAATTGGTTCTTTTTTTAGTGGGTTAAGTAAACTAACTAATGAATTTATAGTCATTGCCTCATTGAAAGCATTAATATACTTTACTGTAAGAGCAGTGAGACTATGGAACTCTCTGCCATATGATGTTGTAATGAGTGAATCCCTACTAAAATTTAAGAAGGGACTGGATGCCTTTCTTGAAAAGTATAATATTACAGGGTATATACACTAGTTTCCTTAATATTGCGTTGATCCAGGGAGCTAGTCTGATTGCTGTATGTGGAGTCGGGAAGGAATTTTTTTCCCCAATGTGAAGCTTACTGTTTGCCACATGGGCTTTTTTTTGCCTTCCTCTGGATCAACATGTTAGGGCAAGTTAGGATAGGATATGGGTTGAACTAGATGGATTTAAAGTCCTTCTTCAACTTTATTAACTATGTTACTATATGGCAATTTTAGTGAATATTTATATATGTGGATGTCCTAATATGATGTAACCTATTATAATTTACAACAACGGCGACTCATTTTTTATTAAATTTCTTTTATTCACCATTAAAATCTATCTATCTATCTATCTATATGAAAAAAGAGGAAAAGCAGCACAAAAAATAAATAGACAATGCGGGTGCAAGCCTTCCAGGCATATACCAAACCTCAAAAATAGTCCTCAAGATGAAAGCAGCACGCCAAGCTTGAGAAAGGTCCACAACTCCCAGCACCGAAACGTCACTGTATGGGCAACTAGCCAGATGGGCTAATAAATAGCACTTTGACTGGAACTCTTTTGGTGTGCTGCTTTCATCTTGACTATAAAGAGATATATATATATATATACATACATACATACATACATACATACATACACACACATATACCGTATATGCTCGTGTATAAGCCGAGATTTTCAGCCCATTTTTTGGGGCTAAAAGTCCCCCCTCTTGGCTTATACGCGAGTCATATACCGGGGGGTTGGGGTGGAGGGGGCGCGGTGGTGTCAGAAATCATACTCACCCCCTCCTGGCTCCTCTCTGCAGCCCCCCTGCTTGTTCCATGCTCTCGGTCCCCTGCTCTCTTCCTGCTTCAGCGGTCATGTGGTACCACTCATTAAACTCAAGAATATGCACATATTTATGACTATAATGAGCGGTACCATGTGACCGCTGAAGCAGGAAGAGCAGCAGTGCCGAGAACATGGAACAAGCAGGGAGGCTGCAGAGACTAGTGCCAGGAGGGAGGGGGGGGATTATGAACAGGGGGAGCCATATTCACTTGTCTCTGTTCCAGAGCCGGCAACGCTGATGAGCAGCGGGCAGCAAGAGGTGAGTATACAGTGTTTTTTTTGCAACAGAGGCAGCGGCAGCAACATGATGGGGACATTCCCTGTTCTCATTATCTGGGGCCACACACTGTGCAGCATTATGTGGGGCCACTCACTGTGCAGCATTATCTGGGGCCATACACTGTGCAGCATTATCTAGGGCCACTCAGTGTCCTCATTATCTGGGGCCACTCACTGTGCAGCATTATCTGGGGCCACTCACTGTGCAGCATTATCTGGGGCCACTCACTGTGCAGCATTATCTGGGGCCACACACTGTGCAGCATTATCTGGAGCCACTCACTGTGCAGCATTATCTGGGGCCACACACTGTGCAGCATTATCTGGGGCCACACACTGTGGAGCATTATCTGGGGCCACTCACTGTGCAGCATTATCTGGGGTCACTCACTGTGCAGCATTATCTGGGGCCACTCACTGTCCTCATTATCTGAAGGCACTCACTGTGCAGCATTATCTGGGGCCACTCACTGTGCAGCATTATCTGGGGCCACACACTGTGTAGCATTATCTGGGGCCACTCAGTGTACTCATTATCTGGGGCCACTCACTGTGCAGCATTATCTGGGGCCACTCACTGTGCAGCATTATCTGGGGCCACTCACTGTGCAGCATTATCTGGGGCCACTCACTGTGCAGCATTATCTGGAGCCACACACTGTGCAGCATTATCTGGGGCCACTCACTGTGCAGCATTATCTGGGGCCACTCACTGTGCAGCATTATCTGGGGACACTTACTGTCCTCATTATCTGGGGCCACACACTGTGCAGCATTATCTGGGGCCACTCACTGTGCAGCATTATCTGGAGCCACTCACTGTGCAGCATTATCTGGAGCCACTCACTGTGCAGCATTATCTGGAGCCACTCACTGTGCAGCCTTATCTGGGGCCACTCACTGTGCAGTCTTATCTGGGGCCACTCCCTTTGCAGCATTATCTGGGGCCACTCATTGTGCAGCATTATCTGGGGCCACTCACTGTGCAGTCTTATCTGGGGCCACTCCCTTTGCAGCATTATCTGGGGCCACTCATTGTGCAGCATTATCTGGGGCCACTCACTGTGCACCCTAGGTTTATACGTGAGTCAATAAGTTTTCCAAGTTTTTTGTAACAAAATTAGGGGGGTCGGCTTATACACGGGTCGGCTTATACATGAGTATATACGGTATATATAAATTAAATCAATTTATTTTTATCTTTTTAATAATAAATAATTCTTGCTGTTGTTAACATCCATAACACTTGTTCTTTCAACAGGTCTCCTTGAATGTGGCTTGTCCGCTTGATGGAGTGGTGAATTCCTGGCTCACATGTTTTTGAGTGAGTTTGGATCTGCGTTGTAGATATGAAAACTTTTTTTTCTGTTTTCTACAGTTTTTCGCTTTCATTTTTTGAAACTTTCTTTGATCTTGATATACCTATAAAAGAAAATAAGGATGTTCAGATATTAAAATGTTTATTTGTTTTCATTCTGTATCTTTCTAACATACATTGTCATCTGTTGTATTATGCGCCAACCCTATGAGCTTTGTCACTGTTCTGACATGTGATTATCTCTTGGCGCCAGATTTGAATGTCTGCATCTATATAAATGGTAAGTAAGGATATTGTACACTTATGCATCTCCTGAGGAAGAAGTTATGTGAACTTCGAAACATGTTGAGAGAATAGTGAATGAAATACCAATTTTTTTTATCCATATACTGGGATTGTGATTTCTAGAGCAGCGGTGTAAATATTCACATTTCCTTCTATCTTCAAGAGGATGAGTGGCCATGCTCTCCTCCTCCTCCTCCATGTCCTCAGGCCATCTACACTGAACAGACGGTATGACAGACGGGCTTGTGGTACCGTATATAGCGCATGAAAGTAGCTTCTGCTCTTCCTCCTCATCCTCATCCTCATTGTCACCCAATCCATGTTGGGGTGAGATGAGGCTGGGCTGTGTGTAATCACCCTGTATGGTTCCTGGCTCCATCTCCTCCATCTCCGCCTGCAATGCATCCTCTTTGATTGTGAGCAGAGACCATTTCAGAACACAGAGTTGTGGAATGGTGACGCTAATTAGGGTGTCATCGCCGCTCACCTGGGAATTAAGTGCTAGGGCACATGGACAGTACGTCATAGTGATCATCTGCGCTTCCAGGGGAGCGCAGCTGATCGCGGCCGAGTGTCAGCTGATTATCACAGCTGACACCCGGCACTGTGTGCCACAAGTGGTCACGGACCTTTCCCGGCAAATTAACCCCTGGCACACTGCGATCAAACATGATCGCAGTGTACCGGGGGCATAGGGAAGAATCACGCAGGGAGGGGGCTCCCTGCGTGCTTCCCTAAGACCCTTGGAGCAACGCGATGTGCTCGCGTTGCTCCGTGGGTCTCCTCCCTGCAGGCCCCCGGATCCAATATGGCTGTGGCGGAGAAAGCCTCCTGCAGTGCCTGTCAAATCGCTGATCTGACACAGTGCACTGCAAAGTGTCAGATCAGCGATCTGACACTATGTAGTAATGTCCACCTCTGGGACAAAATAATAAAGTAAAAAAAAACAAAACAAATGTAAAAATAAAACACACTTCACTGCACTTATGCTAAAGAAGTAACAATTGAATAAAGGCCAAAAAATGCAACTACCAAGGTTAAAATTGAAATATAGCCTTTAGCGGAGTTTGCACACAACACTTACTGATAAACAGTGCTGATGCTAAAATTACACAAACATTGTGTGAGTTAAGCTCATTAGCCCCTAGAAACTCCAAATGAATAAAGGCCAAAAATCACACTCATGGCAGAGATTACAATGGCACACACTAGCTGACAGATGCTAATGAGGAAGCAGTTTAACCCACATCAATGGGGGACGGCAATTTCGGACACTTACTTGCAGTGATTAGGTGCCGGGTTGCCAAGTTCAGCTATCAGGCAATGAAGCAGCATGTGACATGTGGGAGTGCGCTCTCAGAGCTACGCTGGTTGATAAGATCCAGCTAACAGGCGAGGACAGAGAGCAGGGAGCTCTGTGAAGACAGAGGCTGACGGTGGGCTCCGGCCGTAGCACCTCCGCCAACACACTGCAGGGAACAGACAGTTGGGAGCGTGACGTCACGGGACCAGCTGCTAGGCTGGACGGGGAGTGTGAGGGGTCAGTCTGAACGACGCGTTTCAAGGGACACGGTCCCTCTTCATCAAGGTTACAGGCACTGACCCTAGCCCGTCCTAATAACCCCCTGCCTTCCAGTTTAACTCCTCCCACTCTCCTACAATTTAGATTTAAACATCGCCTGTATCAGAGTGATTACATAGACTTAAATCCACTATATTGGAGGCATATATGAGAGACCAGATGGAACATAGGATTGGCCATGGAGTACAATGGAAGCTGAAATAGCTACATTAATAGAATATACATATAAAACTAAACCTATACTTTATTTAATTATTAATAGAGATGACAAAAGTGAAACATAAAAATTAAAAATAAAAATAAAAATAAAAAAAACAAAATTCAAAAACCTTATGTGCCTACCAACATGAGACCTATATGCTGGATTACAATATTTAAAATAGCAAAAAAGAGAAATACAAATAAAAAGAATTCTTTCTAGAAAGGGGAGACCCCTAAATTGGTTTTACAGAAACGAGATGAATTTTTAAGTTAATATTTGAATTTAGATTCAGAATTAAAAGGCATAAAATTCCATTTCATAATTTAGGCCTCTGGGGGCCATACTGTCCAGGAGAAAAATCCACCTGGATTTAATTCTGGACATTTGTTTTAAAAAATTGCCCCCTCTTGGATTGGGGTGCACTAATTCAATACCACAAAAGGATATACCATGACAAGAGCGATTATGAGCATCCAAGAAGTGGCGAGACAGGGGATGACCTTTGAACCCCTTGTTAATGTTATCCAAATGCTCCTTGATTTGAACTGATAACCTTCTTTTGGTCCGACCTACATACAGCTTGTTGCAGGGACACTTTAATAAATAAATGACCCCGATTGAATAGCAAGAAATTGCAGATTTGATCCTGAACTCTTTCGTATTATCTGAATTGGAGAACATACTTTGCAGTTCTTTTTTAATACATGTCCGCAAGCAACAAACACATTTACCGCATGGAGAAAAACCCATTTTTGGGGTCAAAAAGTGGCTTTTAGGTACTGGATTTGAGGAAAAAATAGGTTTAGTAGTTGGCGCTTACAGAAGGCCAAGGTTTGGGGCTTTTTTATATACCAATTTGGGGTGTGATGGTAAGAGGTTACCAATGATTTTATCTTTCATTAATACCGGTCAATATTTTCTGATAATTTTATTGAATTTTGTGTGTCCTGAATGGAACTGAGTAATAGGCAGTTGATGGATTTGTTCCTGCAGGCTATGTTGATCCTTGTTTAGAATAGGTTTATGAATAAGATTATTTCGGGAAATATTTTTAATAGTCGGGTTTTCTCCAGCGATTGAAAATCATAGCCTTTAGCTACTAGTTGGTGCATAAGATGTTTGGATTCATTGTCATAGTCATTATTTTTTGTACAATTTCATCTTATTCGAATGAATTGTCCTTTAGGGATGTTAGTTAGCCAGATTGGTAGGTGGCAACTGTTGAGGTGGATATAACTATTAGAATCCACATCTTTTCTGTGACATTTGGTTATCAATTTCTGATCCTCAACAAAGATTGTGAGATCCAGAAAATTAACATTGGTTTGACTTATGGCTGGTGTGAATTCTAGACCTTACTGGTTTTGATTTAAGCTTTTGAGGAAGTTCTCCAATGCTGGTTTTGAACCCTCCCAAACAAAGAAAATGTCGTCTATAAATCTACACCATAACCCCAATCCCTTTCTCAAATGACCTTCCTTGGTATAGATGGTTGATTGCTCCCACATACCAACATAGGTGTTGGCATAACTGGGCGCAAACCGTGTACCCATTGCAGTGCCACATATCTGCAAATAGAATTGTTTTTCATATACAAAATAATTATGGGTAAGGATGAATTCAATACTCTTTCCAATAAAATCAATCTGAGTGTCCTTATAGACTCCCAGTCTCCCAAGAAAATGGGTTGCTGCTTCACACCCTTTTTGATGATTAATCACCGTGTACAGTGATTTAATGTCAAGTGTACCCAAAAAATGGTTTGGTTCCCAATGTACCGCTTGCAAAATTTGAAGAATATGAGCAGTATCCTTCAGATCTGCTGGTAAGAGACACATAGATTTTTGTAAATGTGTGTCTACATATTTGGATAGATTTGCTGTTAAGCAATTAATCCCAGATATGATTGGTCTGCCGGGGGTATTGAATAGGTTTTTATGGATTTTTGGAATATGGTAAAAAACTGCCAGTGTCGGTGTTTTGTTTGTAATGAACAGATATTCCTTTTTATTGAGAATACCGGAGGTTTTACCAAGTAGAGCCAAATTGCTCAGTTGTTTAACAAAAGTAGTGGTAGGATCACCTGATAGTTTGCGATAAGTTGTGGTATCCTCAAGTATTCTAACCGATTCCAAGTGGTACTGCATGCGGTCAAGAACCACAGTATCCCCCCCCTTATCAGCTGGTCTTATGATTATATTGTTATTTTCCTGAAGGTCAACCAGTGATTTCTTTTCCTGGTTATTAAGGTTACCTTTTAGGAATTTAGGTTTTCCCCTGTATAATTTTCTCAAATCTGAGGTGACCAAAGACTCAAATGAGTGGAACGCATTAGAATACTCACTCACTGGATTGAATGAAGAGGGATTGGCCAGAGTTGTATGGATAAATGGTGTATTGTTTTGGGCTGGTACGCTAGGCACATGGGGTAACTGAGTTATTTTTAAAAATATTTTTTAAGAGCTAGGTTACGTAGAAATTTCTTGACACTGATAAATTAAATGAACTAGTAGTTCTTGTGGGTACAAATTTAAATCCTTTTTGAAGTAATAATTGTTCATTGGTGGTTAGTGAATAGGAGCTGAGGTTAAAGATTTTTTGTTGTTGTGATGGATCTGTTTGTGTCATTTTCTTTTTGTCGAGTTGCCCACCCTTCTTACCTCTTTTGGTTTTCCGGTATTTAGCGAAAAAAAAATTCCTATTGACAGTGGATTGAAAGACAGAACCTCTAGTTCTCCTCAGTGAATTACTGGTTTTATGTCTAGATTGACCTTTCACAGTACCAGTGCTGTTAGATGTAAATGGGCGGTGTAGCTGGTTAGGCCCCATATTTGCCCTGAATATACCTCCATTTGTTTTGCCCCTTATTTTACCAGGGTTAAGTTAAGTTGGAATTGGCACCCGAGAACTGGGGCCGGGTTCTTCTATGTCTGGTGTATGTTCCAAATTTTGAGATAAATGAGAGTACCTGTTTGATGTAGAGATACCATTAAAATGGACTGGTGATTCATCCGGTAAAGGGTATTTAGTTCCTGCTGCCATGTTGAAACTAGATTCCCCAGAGGTATGTTTAGCAAGACCAGTACCTCGTGGGGGGGCACTGTTGGTGATTGATATTGGATTCGTTTTCTGTATCGAGACTGGGGTGTATTGGGTCGAATTTGTATCCGCATATATTGAGAAAGCCATAGAATTGTCAATTAAGGTTGCCGATGGCGTTAATTGGTATTCATCTAGGGTTAAAAGTTGTTGTGATAAGGGACTAGATTGTGACCTTTCTTTGTAAGTAATAGGAGAAACAGAGATGATACCTGAATCAAGAGGTACTTTGTCACGAATAAATTTTTTCATTTTTTTATTCATGATATTATTTTCCTTGTCCTTTAATCTAGATATTATACTAGAGGTGAGATCCTGAATCCCTTCTACCTGGTTGAATGTTTTGAGTTGCTCAAAAAGGTTGGTAATAGTTTGGGTAGATTTTTTAATATTTAATGATCTTTTCTCAATGATAAATTGTAATGCTTGATTAGAAAAGGAGGAAAAAAGAGTGTCCCATTCTTTTTGGATGGAGGTATCTCCAAAATCACTAGCTAGTGTTTTATATACTGTGAAGCCCCTTGGCACCAATCCTGCTTTGGCATATTGCTCTAAAGAGGCTCTCACATATCCCTCATTTCTATGTGTAGATGTTTTTCCAATGTTTTAAGCAGTGATTTTGCCTGCTCCAAATCTGATGAAAGCAGGCTGTGTTTAATAAATTGCTTCTTAATTTTTATGTTTCACTTTTGTCATCTCTATTAATAATTAAATAAAGTATAGGTTTAGTTTTATATGTATATTCTATTAATGTAGCTATTTCAGCTTCCATTGTACTCCATGGCCAATCCTATGTTTGTTCCATCTGGTCTCTCAAATATGCCTCCAATATAGTGGATTTAAGTCTATGTAATCACTCTGATACAGGCGATGTTTAAATCTAAATTGTAGCAGAGTGGGAGGAGTTAAACTGGAAGGCAGGGGGTTATTAGGACGGGCTAGGGTCAGTGCCTGTAACCTTGATGAAGAGGGACCGTGTCCCTTGAAACGCGTCGTTCAGACTTACCCCTCACACTCCCCATCCAGCCTAGCAGCTGGTCCCGTGACGTCACGCTCCCAACTGTCTGTTCCCTGCAGTATGTCGGCGGCGGTGCTACGGCCGGAGCCCGCCGTCAGCCTCTGCCTTCACAGAGCTCCCTGCTCTCTGTCCTCGCCTGTTAGCTGGATCTTATCAACCAGCGTAGCTCTGAGAGCGCACTCCCACGTCACACGCTGCTTCATTGCCTGAAAGCTGAACTCGGCAACCCGGCACCTTATCACTGCAAGTAAGTGTCCGAAAGTATTAAGTTACGTACCGGTAACGGTATTTTTCGGAAGCCCATGACAGCACCACGAGAGAGGGGATCCGCCCTATAGGAACAGGAAACCTACAGATACAAAAAGGGCGGCACCTCTCCCACGCATCAGTTGGATTACAGAGCTTGAGAGGCTACCATGGTTAGTACACAACATATGATATATACAACCTATCTACCCTATTTACCAGAATTATTTTATACCATCTCCCACATAAGGTGATTTTATGAACAATCTTCTAAAGGGGTGCACCCCTATATGTGAACAAGGGAGGGAACTAAGGGTGCTGTCATGGGCTTCCGAAAAATACCGTTACCGGTACGTAACTTAATACTTTATTCGGACTCCCATGACAGCACCACGAGAGAATTACAGAGATGTAAACTAACTTAGGGAGGGACTACAGCCTGCAGCACCCTTAGCCCGAAGGTGAGGTCTGAGGAGGCACCCATGTCTAACCGATAGTGGTTAAAAAAGGTGGAAGGAGATGACCAGGTGGCCGCCTTACATATTTGATCAATAGATACTCCAGCTCTTTCCGCCCAGGATGATGCCATGGCCCGAGTGGAATGTGCCCTCAGATTCTGTGGAGCTGGGCCGCCACCTGCTGTGTAGGCAAGAGAGATAGCCTCCCTAATCCACCTTGCTAATGTGCGTTTTGATACTCTGTATCCTTTCCTGGGACCTTGGAAGGATAGGAATAATGCATTCTCCTTCTTCCAAGGATCCGTGGCTGCTAAATATGTCAGTAAGCATCTCCTAATATCTAACGCCTGGAGTTTCTGCTCTTTAGGGTTGGTTGGATTAGGGAGGAAATAAGGCAGAACTATCTCCTGTGTCCTGTGGAATTGTGTTGCTACCTTGGGAAGGTATGCTGGATCTGGCCTTAGGATTACCCTATCCTGTAAGAACTCTGTGTAAGGGGGCAATCTGGAAAGTGCCTGTATATCGCTCACCCTACGCGCGGATGTTATTGCTACCAGGAATGCTGTCTTAAGAGATATAATCTTTAGTGAGGCGGAATCTAAAGGTTCAAACGGACTTTCTGTCATGGCTGTAAGGACTAGGTTTAAGTCCCACGGCACGCATCTGTCTTTGTGTATAGGTCTCGATCTGGCCGCTGCTGATGAACCTTGCTACCCAATAATCTTTTGCAATATCACCTGCAAACAGGGCCCCTAAGGCTGAAACTTGTACTTTTAGCGTACTTGTGGAGAGACCCAATTCGAAACCTTTCTGGAGAAATTCCAGAATATGTTTCGTGGGAATTCCGTCTCTGATGTCAAAGTGAAAGGTGGACAGGAAGCGTTTCCAGGTCCTAGCATAGATATTAGTGGTAGTTAATTTTCTGCTTCTTAGGAGGGTGTCAATTAAGTTCTTGGAGAACTCTCTGTCTTCTAATAGTGACCTTTCAAATACCACGCCGTCAAATGAAGTCCCGCTACTTGTGGGTGGCTGACTGGCCCCTGGTAGAGGAGATCCGGAAGGTTCGGCAGTACCCAGGGATCGCCTACCGACATGGTCCTCAACCACGCGAACCAGGTCCTCCTGGGCCAAAAGGGGGCAATCAGTATGACTTTTGCCCGATCCTCTCTGATCTTCCTGACTACCAGAGGAAGAAGATTCAATGGTGGGAAGGCGTATGCCAGAGAAAAGTCCCATCTTATCAGGAGGGCATCCACCGCCAGGGGATTTTCCCTGGGGTTCAGTGAGCAGAACAATCTTTCTTTTCTGTTTTTTCTGGTGGCAAAGAGGTCTACCTCTGGCTGACCCCATCTGCGGACAATCTGGTGGTAAATATCTTTGTTCAAAGCCCATTCTCCTTGTCTTAGAGCCTTGCGGCTTAAAAAGTCTGCTCTTACATTGTCCTTTCCGCTGATGTGGAGCGCGGTTAAAGATAGACAATTTCTCTCTGCTATCTGGAGGAGCCGTTCTGTTATCTGCATCAGAGCGCTGGAGCGGGTCCCACCTTGGTGGTTGACATATGCTACCGCTACCTGGTTGTCCGAGTGTATCCTCACATGATGGCCCTGTAGGTAGATAATGAGTTTCTTGACTGCCCGTTCTATCGCCAATAGCTCTCTCTGGTTGGATGAGATTTCAGAATCAGAATCCCACTGTCCCTGTAACACTATGTCCCCCATATGGGCTCCCCAACCGAAGGAACTTGCGTCTGTGGTTATAATACGGGTTATATGTGTTATCCAGGGCACCCCTGACGCTAGGTTCTCGCTATCAAGCCACCATCTCAGTGATGTAACAGTTGAGGGGCTTAGCCACATCCGACCTTGTAAGGAGCCTCCAAGGGTCCTGCTATTGACCAAGACGTCATTTTGAAGGGGTCTAGTATGGAACTGTGCCCACCTTACTGCTGGGATGCACGACGTTAGAGAGCCTAATAGGGACATGGCCTGTCTGAGGGTCATAGATGGATTATCAATTGCCCGAAGAACCTGCTCCTGTATCTTTTGTAATTTATCTAGTGGCAGCAGGCACCGCTGAGTCTCTGAATTTAGTACTAACCCTAAAAATTTCTGTATTTTTAAGGGCTGGAGTCGGGATTTCTCGTAGTTTAAAATCCATCCCAGGTTTTCTAACCTGGATCTAGCTTTTTCTATCTGGGATTTACAATGACCCACCGATTTTCCTACAATCAAGAAATCGTCTAAATATGGAATGATTAAGACGTCAACCTCCCATAAGTGAGCCATAACTTTGGCCACTATCTTTGTAAAAACCCTGGGTGCTGCTGAGAGACCAAAGGGAAGGGCTCTATACTGAAAATGACGCACTGTGCCCTCTACTGAAACTGCCACCCTCAGGAACTGCTGGAAGTCTGTATGGATAGGTACATGATAGTACGCGTCTTTCAAATCTATGACTGCCATAAAACAACCTTTAAACAATATTTTTATTGTTGTATTAATGGACTCCATTTTGAATGTATGATTAATCAAAAACTCGTTAAGGGAACGAAGGTTTATAATCGTTCTGAAGGTGTTATCAGGTTTCTGGATTAGAAACAGGGGAGAGTAAAACCCTCTTCCCCTTTCAGCCTCTGGAACCTCTACCAGGACATTTTTCTGGCATAGGCTCAAGACTTCCGCTTCTAAAGCCGCTTGTTCGAGATGAGAAGATCTTAAGGGGGTTAGTTTAAAGGTGTCCCGCGGGATCTGGGTAAATTCCAACCTAAGCCCGGTGGATATTACCTTACGCACCCAGTCACTATTCGTAATCTGTGACCATGCCGGGAAGAAGGATGACATTCTACCCCCCACGGGAACTGCTAGTCATTGATTTGGTCTCTTTTGATCTCTCGACGAGCGTGTGAACATATAGCCCGTACCTCGTCTCCTTCTGTCTTCCCATCTGGGCCGATCTCTAACAGGCGAAGAGTTGCGCCTTCTCCCCTGGCCAAATCTCCTTCTACCAAATGGACAACGGTAGGACGCTGACGAAAGGTTTGGGAATCTTTTCTTGTCGTCCCCCGCCTTCTCAAGCAGCTCGTCTAGGACAGTTCCAAACAAATATTCGCCCTCACATGGAATCGCACAGAGCTTTGCTCTGGACTGGATGTCTCCCTGCCAGCACTTTAGCCACAGGGCTCTGCGAGCTGCATTAGAGAGACCTGCTGCTCTGGCGGCCATTCTCACTGCATCCGCTGAGGCATCTGCTAGGAAGGATGCTCCCTCTTGGATGGTTGGTAGGGCCCCAAGAATTGTCTGTCTTGATGTACCCTGTTTTAGTTGTGACTCCAACTGGTCCAACCAGACCATCATGGATCTGGCCGTGCACGTTGAAGCCACTGCTGCTCTTAAAGGACCCGGCCGCCATCTCCCAGGTGTTTTTCAGGAAAGTATCAGCCTTCCTGTCTAGGGGATCTTTAAGGGATCCCATGTCCTCAAAGGGGAGCGAGGATTTTTTTGATGCCTTTGCAATGGCTGCGTCTAATTTGGGGGCTCTGTCCCAAGAACTTACTGCCGGATCGTCGAAGGGGTATCTTCGTTTGAGGGCTGGTGGTAGCGACCCTCTTTTGTCCGGTTTTTTCCACTCTCTGTGGATCAGATCCTGTATCTTTTGATTTAACGGAAAGACTCTCCGCTTCCTCTGTTCCAGCCCACAGAACATGACATCCTGCATGGACAATTGGGGCTTAGGCTCCTCTACCTCCATTGTCCCTCTGACTGCTTTGACCAGCTTGTCTACCCGGTCAAGAGGCAGACAAAATCGCCCCGAGTCCTCTTCTCCTGAGGAGGACGAGGGAGATGAAGCCTGGGAGTCTCTGCTTTTTCTCCACTCTACCGAGGAATCAGACTCCGCCGGGACCTCGCCCCTTAGACTTTGCGGCTAGGACAAGGACTTTAGGGTTTCCCTCATTTCTGCCCTGACAATGTCCCTTAAACTCGCCGCTACTGCGGGCAACTCTTCTGCCACCGTCTGCTGAATACAGGGGGGGCACAATCTTTTGAGGCACGCGTCCGGTAATGGGCATGCACAGAGTGCGCATTCCCTATGTTTATTTTTACTTGTAGCTTTTTTCCCCTAGAAAAAAAACACAGAAGGGGGGTCCCGTCACTGAGTGAACTTTCACGAAGATCACTTACCAGTGCCACAATCAAGTACCGGAGAACGAGGGGGATTTCTTTCGGTCGATGCTCCTGTCTGCCTGGAGGAGCTCTTACGAGTGGACTGGTCACTTCGTCCCGCATTACTGTCACGGGACACTTTCTTTTTCTGTTTGACCTGCCGAAGGTCATCCAGGGGCGGCAGTGATGTTTGCCGCTGCTGTCGCCCTTGCTTCTGCCGCTGCTGCTGCTCTCGATCACTCTCCATTACCACTGCTGCTGCTGTACACTGCTGCATGTAGTAATGTGGCCAAGGCAAGGTACCCTGCCAGGGTCCCGCCTAAATACCCCTCCTCTGGTCAGCAGTATCCATGCCGCGGCATTTCCGATGGGCGCCGCCATCTTGGAATCCTCGCGCATGCGCAGTGGCGCGCTGACCCGGAAGCGCATCCTCCGCCCGCCCCCTGACGTCACCGCTACCCCGGGAAACACCGGAAGTCCCGCGGGACGCCCAGGAGCTCCGAAAGCAGCGCCTGGTCGCAGCCCCCTGCACAGCGCTGCCGTCGTACCTGCGCCGCCGGAGCCGGGAACCCCCGGGGGGAATATATTTACCGGCGGCGGCCTAATTCCGGAGACGGACATCCTCCGGATGCCGCTCCCTGCTGTACACGCCACCGCCGTGACACCCATCCTGGGCCACCGTGGCGTCCTCCAGGAGATCCGCACCAGGCCGAGGTAGGAGACCCCCTCGCTACCGGTATCGGCTGGCCGGCCTGGGATCCGGTTCTTCTGTAGGATCCCGTCCCCTCAAGAACAGGAAACCAACTGATGCGTGGGAGAGGTGCCTCCCTTTTTGTATCTGTAGGTTTCCTGTTCCTATAGAGCGGATCCCCTCTCTCGTGGTGCTGTCATGGGAGTCCGAATAAATTGTCGTCGCCCATTGATGTGGGTTAAAGTGCAATTAGCGTGGTTTAACTACTTCCTCACCACCATCTGTCAGCTAGTGTGTGCCATTGTAATCTCTGCCTTGAGTGTGATTTTTGGCTTTTATTCATTTGGAGTTTCTAAGGGCTAATGAGCTTAACTCACACAATGTTTGTGTAATTTTAGCATCACCGCTGTTTATCAGTAAGTGTGTGCAAACTCAGTTAAAGGCTATATTTCAATTTTAACCTTGGTTGTTGCGTTTTTTGGCTTTTATTCAATTGTTACTTCTTTAGCATAAGCGCAGTGAAGTGTGTTTTATTCTTAAGTTTGCTATATTATTCTTCAGGATTTGCACAGCGCCTGGTCTTCACTAGCAGCTATTGCAGTAGTTTTCTTAGGGGAGCGCCAGTGTGTAGAATTTATTGTTCAAATGTAAAAATAATTTAAAAAAAAATCCTAAATGAATTAAAATAAAAAAAAAATTCCCTAATAAATTGTTTTTGGAAAAAAACAAAAACCAAAAATACACATTTAGTATTGCCGCGTCCGTAACGACCCACCCTATAAAACTATCCCACTAGCCCCATTAGTGAACCCCTTAAAGAAAAAAAAAACAAGGGAAAAAACAATGCTTTATCATCTTATCGCCGAACAAAAAGTGCAATTACATGCGATCAAAAAAGACGAATATAAACATGGTACCGCTGAAAACATCATCTTGTCCCGCAAAAAACGAGCTGCCATACAGCATCATTCATCAGCAAAAAAATAAAAAAAGTTATAGCTCGCAGAATAAAGTGATGCAAAAATAATTTTTTTATGCAGAATTGTTTTTATTGCATAAAAGCGCCAAAACATAAAAACGACATAAATGAGGTATCGCTGTAATCATATTGACCTGAAAAATAAAAATGCTTTATCATTTTTACCACACGCAGAACAGTGTAAACGCCTCTCCCAAAAGAAATTCATAAACTGCTGTTTTTTGTTCATTCTGCGTCCCAAAAATTGGATTAAAAAGCTATCAAAAAAGTCACGTTCCAGAAAATTGTATCAATAAAAACATTAACTCGTCCCGCAAAAAATAAGACCTCACATGACTCAGTGGGTCAAAATATGGAAAAATTATAGCTCTCAAAATGTGGTGATGCAAAAACTATTTTTACAATAAAAAGCGTCTTTTAGCATGTGACAGCTGCTAAACATAAAAACCCGCCATAAATAGTAAATAAAAACCCCTTTATCACCCCCTTTGTTAACAAAAAATAATAAAATAAAAAAAATGTATTTATTTCCATTTTCCCATTAAGGTTAGAGCTAGGGCTAGGGTTATGGGGTGAAAAGATAATTTTTGTGGAAAAAATATGATTTTTTAATTGTACGGCTGTACGTTATAAACTTTTGTGAAGCCCTTGCGGGTTCAAAGTTCTCACCACACATCTAGATAAGTTCCTTGGGGGGGTCTAGCTTACAAAATGGGGTCACTTGTGGGGGCTTTCCACTGTTTAGGCACATCAGGGGCTCTCCAAACGTGACATGGTGTCCGATCTTAATTCCAGCCAATTTTGCGTTGAAAACGTCAAACGCGCTCTTTCCCTTCTGAGCTCTGCCATGCGCCGAAACAGTGGTTTACCCCCACATATCAGGTATCAGCGTACTCTGAACAAATTGCCCAATGACTTTTCAGTCCAATTTCTCCTGTTACCCATGGTAAAATAAAAAAATTGAGAGAAGAGGTGGAAGAACAGGTTCAACGAGAAAGAGTCCTGAGACAAATGGCCGAGCACAGGGTCGAGGAGCTCGAGAAAGAAGTCTTGGAGCTCAGAGGTCACCTGTCCACCTGGCAAAGTGTGAACAAGAGCCTTAGGGAAGAGATGGAAGAACTCAGAGGAGTAGTAAAAGGTGTTCTGTGGGAGAAGAGCTTGGACGGAGATGTACAGCGGCCGGGTCCGAGTGATAAGACGGAACTGCCAGTACCCATCTTGGCAAAGGGTCGTGAAGAGATAAAATCTCATGAAGTTGGTGAGCAAAGAGCTGAAGAAGACAGTCATCTGGACGGGACAACCGTAGTTAGGGAAGTGTCCATGGTAAAGTCAGAGCCTTCGGTCCAGGAAGAGAGCAAGACCACGACCTTCAAGTCTGTGATTGATGTACCAGAAGACATGCAAGAAGCCTGTGCTGAGGAAGGTGTGCATGAGGCTTTCAAAGAGATGGTCAAAGCATATAATAATAATCTTTATTTATATAGCGCCAACATATTCCGCAGCGCTTTACAGTTTAACAGTTTCAAAACACAAGTCACAATACAATAATTCAAGCAAAATAAGACGACCCTGCTCGTGAGAGCTTACAATCTACAATGAGGTGAGGGAGATTCAAAGTACAGGTGTGTATTTACAATTGTGTATTTACAATGCAGGTCCAGCCATCTTGATGGAGTGAAGGATAGATGGAGATAGTGAATGGGCTACACACGCACACTTACACAGAGAATGACTTTGATTAGTGAACGTGATAGGCCGCTCTGAACAAGTGTGTTTTGAGGGAGGGCCTAAAACTATGCAAATTTTGGATCATCCTGATTTCTTGAGGTAGAGCATTACAGAGGATAGGAGCAGCACGGGAGAAGTCTTGGAGTCGGGAGTGGGAGGTACGGATTAGTGCAGAGGTTAGTCGAAAGTCGTTTGCAGAGCGCAGCAATCGGCTAGGCCGATAGACAGAAATGAGGGAAGAGATGTAAGGGGGTGCCGCACTGTGGAGAGCTTTGTGGGTGAGAACAAGTACTTTGAATTGGATCCTATAATGAATGGGCAGCCAATGTAAGAACTGGCGAAGAGTGGACGCGTCCGAGTACCGATTAGCCAGGTGGACGATCCTGGCCGCTGCATTAAGTATGGACTGGAGAGGGGATAGTCGAGTGACGGGGAGGCCAATTAATAGAGCGTTGCAGTAATCCAGGCGGGAGTGGATCAATGCAACAGTGAGGGTTTTTGCTGTTTCCATAGTGAGAAAAGGGCGGATGTAAGGGGCACTGGGCACCTGAGACTCGGCAGTTGGTGATAATATCAGACAGAGAAGATACATCAAACCGAGTAGCTGTCCTGAAAGAAATGCATCTACAATGTCTTCACGCCAAACAGCTGGTTAGGCACAGTAATATGAAAGCTGCTTGACGCCGAGAGTTAGCAAGGGAGGCTATGGATCAGCTGGGTTTGCGGAAAGATGTAGTTCCGGTACCCAAAGGTCTGATTGGGAGAATCATCGGAAGACTCGGGAAGGTAATGCAAGACCTTGTGAATATCTCCGTTGTGGTGAGGGTGAGGATCCCTTCTGGTGATGAAGACCAGATATCTAGTGGAGAGGGTAGGATTCCCATCATGGTGGTTGGCTCTGTGGAAAGCCTGAGAGACTTTCGGATGCTCTTGGAGTATCAAGTGGGGTACCTGCAAGAGATTGAGCAATTGAGGCTGGACCATCGGTGAATCAATAAAGAGGTACGGTACACCAGGTGGCGGCCGCCTTCGACCCAAGATGTAAGGACTCGAAGGGTTCCTCCAAGAAGTGACATGGCAAATGGCTGAAGAATGTCAGCAAGTGGCAGTTCGATGGGCCGTACGAGGCTGAGAGACCTTAGTTCCTGTGAGACGCTGAATGGGTCAGACTCAGGCCAGACAGTAGGCTCGAATAAGACTTATGACCACACTAACCGGGAGAGCCGGTCAGTGAGAGACAGGATTGGTGGTGACCAAACAGTGGCTGATGACGCAGACAGACCATGACTGGAGGGTCAAAGACAACGATGGTATTCTGACTGCTGGGGGTGGGGGAGGCCTAACGTAGAGATGAGGCCGTATGATGGATGGAGACTGTTCTCTTGACCTGTGGGGCAAGGTGTAATGAGTGCCCGGTCTCGAGATCCTGGTGTAATGTTGTGTGCTCAACCCCACAGGTTTGAACAGAGGGGGAGGTATGTGGTGTAGTGACCACTGTGTCTGCTAGGGGGCACTGTGTGGATGTCCTAGGAGAGAGGATGAATGGCAGAATCCTGAAGGACCGTTCTGTATCTCAAGGTGGGTGGCCTTGAGATGGAGACTTATGTGTGTGTTGATCAGCAGTGATACTGCTGAGGTGCTGTTTCAATGTGTCAGGGAGAAGTCTCAAGGTAGCTGGGGAGACGGGCAGACCCAGTTACCTCCAAACCCACCAAGGTGTGTGTCTGAAAACGCCTGTAGTAAAAGGCTGTGTGAGTGTGTGAATGACCTGTGACGAGGTCATAGCCATGTGACCCGGTGGGCGTGGCTACGGACCATATAAAGTGGCCAGGGTAGGTCACATGGGTGAATGCTTGGACCCAGTTGGTCCGTTGTGGAAGGTCCCGCTGGGAGATGGGACTCCTTTCCTGACAGCACGTGAATGCTATGCTTAATGGCTGCAACTGTCCGAGAGTTCCCAGGGAGAGGGAATGAACGTCTGCTGTATGGATGAAGCAGCCATGAGGTAATCCTGACGGGGTGAGAACTGTGAGGCTAGAAAGCCTGCGCAATGGACTTTGCATAACCTGTGTGAGTACAGGCTAACCTGAGTGGAGCTCTGTCATGGACGCTATGCTGTGTATATGAACTTTATGTTGCTGGTCATGGTTTATGATGCCTGAATAAACTGCATGGAGTTATTGTTTTGTGGAAAACCCACTGCCTGCCTACCCATGACAGATATATATATACCCCATAATTAGTCCTTAGAAGGACTGTTGGTTTAGCTGGATTTGTGGATTCAACAATGGTATACGCACAGTAACTGACACTCCATTTATCCTGTCCCTATCTCTGCAGCAACTCACCCTACACTGGTGATTCAGGAGCTGAGACAGTGATGAGCAGGGTAGCACCAAGTCTGATATAAATCTGATAACGCTCTCCGATCAGTCAATCACTGTAATGCCACAATCAACGTGGCTGCCGCATTACAGTGCATGGCAGACAATCTCTGCATGTTGATTGGCACTCTAAAAGAATGCAAAACATGCAGGTTGGGAACACAAGCTCAAGCTGAACAACCCCGGAAATGCTCGGCGCTCACCGAGACCACGAGCAAAGCGATGCTCGGGTGAGCACCGAGCATGCTCGCTCATCACTAGTGCCTACTATAATTCACCACTACTGAGAAACACAGGCAGATATTTGTCTATCATGCAACACCAACACAGAGGCCCAATCAATTCTGCGGTAGGGCAATGATCACAAACATACAGCCAATGTCATTGAGAATGATCTTCAGCATAAAGAACAAGGAGTCCTGGAAGTGATGATACAGAGCCCTGTTCTCAACATCATCCAGTCTGTCTGGGATTACATGAAGCAGAAGATCTGTGGTTTGATCTCCAAGTGGTTTGCTAAAACTTCTTTGCTGAATTCCTTCAAAAATTGTATGCAAGTGTAACTAGAAGAATTAAATCCGATTTGAACCCCAAGATGGTCACCAAATATTCATGTGATTTAGATTTCTCTTTTATTCACTCACTTTCCATTTTGATAATTGATAAACTACTAACACGTCTATTTTTGGAAGCTTCTTACTTTGTAGCATTTTTACACCCCTGCCTAAAACTTTTGCAGATTGCCGTTTAAACATAAAATATTTTATACACAAGGAGGATATAAAAGGTGTGTAAATTGGATTTTATTTGCTTTTCAATAAAAAGATGTTTATTGGTAATTACTAGTGATGAGTGAATGTGCTCGCCACTACTCTTATTCGCCAGTGTATCACGGTACTTGGCGAGCACTGAGCATTTCCTGGATTACTCAGCGGGAACTCGGGTCTCTACCCAGCTTTTTTGGCAAACTTTACAGACTCAATCACGATGCAGGGATTGTCTGACAGGCAATGAAATGCCGCCGCCATCTTTGTTGTGGTCATGCAGTGATTGGCTGGCCACACGGCATCATCAGGGGTCTAAGAGACAGGCCGCCCTGCTCGGCGCATTCAGCTCCAGATTTAGATAGTGTATGGAGAGCTGCTGCCGAGATAGGGTCAAAATTGGGGATTTTTTAGTCAGTGTGGGGTCTACTATTGTAAACTACTCAAATCCAGATAAACCAACAGTCCTTCTACAGTAAGGACTAATTCGGGAGTATATAGGTTCCAGTGTTAGGCAGGCAGGGTAGTGTACGTCACTCTATACACATCAGTGCAAGGCCTGTAGGCACTGTGTGTGTGTATATAGATCATTGCATACATAAAGAGGATCCATTCCCTTCCTGTGTTCTGGTGCTGCTGCTACCTGTAGGATATATTGGCCGTATATATCTAGCTCCAGGTGTAATTGGCATACAGGCCACACATTTTTTCGGTGTGGTATCTCTGTGCCAGCTAATATCTGTGTGTGCTCAAAGTTTGGCCAGTTTACAGCAATTTTATTAATTTGTTCTGGGTGTCACTGTACTTATATACAGCAGTAGTTAGCAAAAAAGTAAAAAAAATACAACCCACACATTTTTCAATGTGGTATTTCCTGTCAGTTAATATGTGTGCGTGCTCAAAGGTTGGCCAGTTTACGGCGGTTTTCTTTTTTTGTCCTCGGTGTCACAGTACTGATATACAGCACTAGTTAGCCCAAAAATAAAAAAAACAGGGCACACATTTGCCGTGACAGCTGATATCTGTGCGTGCGCAAAGTTTGCGCAGTTTAGGCCAAAACCTTGTATTTTTTTGCAGTCTGTTAACGTACTTATTAAATCTGATGAGGCAAAAAACATTTATACCTAAAGTCCAGATAGGTAAAAGTGTGGTTTTCAAGCACACGTATCACACGCTTTTGTAGTGGACGTGTATAATATTCTAGTCCATTTACAATGGGCAAGGCTCGTGCCAAGGTCATGGTGCAGGCCGAGGCCGTGGGCAAGCCGAAATTGGCACACCAAAAACACCCACATGTTCTCGCTGGACCTTAGTGTCCGAAGTCCTAGGGGTCAGTGGCAAGACAGCACTATTGAAGCCCAAGCAATTTGAAAAGGTTGTGTCATGGTCCTGTTAGCGCCGGCGTGCAGCCACAGCTGAACAGGGACTCACCCACACTGCGAGGGGCCCGGGGTCTGATATGGCCGGGCAGCTCAGGCAAACAGGACCTGGAGACGATGAAGTTAGCAAGCAGCGAAGGACCTACGGTCATGTGACTGCAAGGGGAGGGGTTTAGCGTCCTGCTGCCAGAGATCGGCAGGACACTATACAGGAATACTCAAAGTCAGACAAACGGAGTCATACACAGAGATAGCAGTAAAGTACCAGGGATGAGACAGAACGGATAGTCGGGGCCAGGCAGTGGTCAAAGCCAAACAGACATAGAAGGTACCAAGCAGAATCCAACAAACAGTATCCAGAGAACAGACCGAGTTGTAACCAAAGTATCAGGCAAACAAGAACACAGCACAAACACACTCAGGGGTCAACACACTCTGCCAAGTGCGAAAGTATAGCAGACGGGGATTGGAGCTTCCTGAGGCTATAAAAAGCTTTCCCAGAACCAAGGAGAGGCCGCAATAATAAACCCCAGCTGTGCAGGTAAGAGCCTGCACTGGGCTCATAACATTTAACCCCAGAAGTGCAGGTCATCAGCACTGGTTCCAGACATTAACCCCAAGAGTGCGGGTCCAACCCGCACTGAGATCATGACAGGTTGCTGGTTGGATAGCGGATAATACTTCCAGTTACTTATCCACCACCACCAGCACCCTGTCTTCAATATGGCCAAGTCAAAGTAGCTGTAAATCTGGACTGCATATTCCTTACCGTGATCCTCTGCCCTCCCACCATGCTGGGTGCCCTGAGACTACAGGTCCCACACTTGGACACTCTGAAGAGCTGTTCAGTTTTCCATTTGGAGATTCGTGCCTCTCACCCGGCCCACTTGAATCAGGGCAAAATGATATTCCATGTAGTGATGCACAAATCTTTGAGCAGCCATGGTCACAAGAGGTGGACGATGATGAGACAATTGCCAGAAAGTCAGGAGGAGGACCAGGGTGGGGAACTGGAAGATGAGGTGGTGGATGATGTATTAACAGACCCAACCTGGCAGGAGGACATGCAGAGCGAGGACAGCAGCGCATAGGGGGAGGTAGGCATTGGAACAACTTCAGGCAGGAAGAAGCAGTGTGGTGGCTGCAGACAGAAGGCGTGCATCCATTCCCCATAACACCAACCTGAGGGAAGTTGCCAGTCCAACTGTTAGGTCTTCCCCAGTCTGGTTATTTTTTAAAGACTCTGCCGATAACCCCAAACAGGCCATTTGCAGCACCTGTCATACCCGCATCAGCAGGGGTAGCAAAACTACCAGCCTTACCACCACCAGCATGATCAGCACATGGCAGCAAAGCACCCGACTTTGTGGGCCCAACCCCATGCTGCAGGAACAGTGTCTGCAGGTGACACCACAGATTCTTCCAGTGTTGTGCATGCAAGTCAATCCCCTGTCCACAGTGCATGCAAAGATGCCTCCTGCTCTGCACCTGCCATTCCCTACAGTCAAATAGCACCATCATCAAGCACGTCCTCGTCTCGTGGCCAGAGATGGTACACCTCACTAACGGCACACTGGATTAACATAGTGGAAGCCGGGACCCGATCAGACCTTGGGATGAAACACGTCCTCCTGACACCAAGGATTGCGGGCTGTTATGATTGGGTCACCGAGGAGGATAGCCGGGGAATCAGCTAGGCAACCAGATAACCAGAAAGGTTGGTAACTTAGCGGATTGCAGACCCCTAAAACTAACAACACAACTAGAATTAGCCATGGGACATACCTACGATGCCCTAGACGCCACGACACAGCCAAAGAATTAACTAAGCCTTAAGCAAGAAAAGGGGAAAGCTAAACTGCCCTGGAGTAGAACCCCAAAGGAATAGATAGCCCCCAAACATATATTGCCGGTGAGACAAGATGAGGCACAAATACAGGCAGAAAATAGAGTAAGCAAATGATGGGGCCCAAACTGTCTAGCTAGAACAGGACAGGAAAGATACTGTCTGCAATCACACAAAAAACCCAACACGTCTGATATGCAAAAATACTGAGGCCACACGGCCTCTCCCTCACTAGATCAGAATTCTGGTGTGAACTGGAAGTAAAACAAAAGATAGTGATATAACAGGGGATTAGCAATACTGAACAGACTGACATGAGCTGTGACATATGGAACGGGGTCCAGCACAGGTCCCAGCAGGGAACAATGCTGAACTCACACAGCAAAGCAGAAAGCAGAGAAAGGCAAAAACTGCATCAAATGCAAAAAGATTCCAGCAAACAAATAACTTATCTGAACGATGCAGGACCAAGCAGGGGCAAGAGGACATCAAAATGCACAGGAAGAAAATCAAATCACCAGCAACAACTGAGGCAAGCTTGCACACTTAAATCTTCCCAGTCTGTGACCTCCAATGATCCTCTTCAGGTGATTGACTTCTGTCAACCCGACCAGCTCCATTACCCACAGCAACCACCAGAGGGAGCCCAAACTCAGAAGTCAGTTCAAAAGTGTTCACAACAGCGGGCCCCACGTCAATCATGGTTGCCCCCACTGTGTACAGCTCCTGCACCTCCATCTCCAAAATGAGCACATCATTCACAAGCTGGAAGCACTGCAGCACTGCCAAAGCAAAGCGGCAACAGGCTGTGCTGAAGCTAATTTGCTTAGGTGACAGAGCACAATGCTGAAGAGTTGTTGACAGCTCAGAAAGAGCAGGCAGATGTGTGGCTGACTTTGAGGAGTCCACCAAGATCGTGAGAGGCATTGCAGGTGGAGCACGATGACATGGATTAAGGAACCATACAGGGTGATTACACATAGCCCAGCCTTGTGTCATGCCAATGTGGATTGGTTGACACTGAGGAAATGGAGGAGGAAGAACAGGAGCTACTTTCATGCACTATAGACGGGACTACAACCAGAACTGTCATACCATCTGTTCAATGTGGATGACCTGAGGACAGGGAAGAAGAAGAAGAGTAAGAGGAGGAGGACACCTTGGTCAGTCTTCCTGTTGGTGAGGACATGGAAGGCTTGCCCGTTACCAGTCTTGCACGCATGGTTGGCTTTATCTTGCGCTGCCTTTCCCATGACCCTCGTATTGTCAAAATATTTGGTACCAGTCATTACTGGCTAGTGACACTTTTAGACCCACGGTACAAGGATAACTTTGTATCTCTTGTTCCAGAGGCAGACAGGTGTTCCAAAATGGTGCAGTACCATAGGGCCATTGTTGCAGAATTATTAAAAAAAAATTCCCATCTCAAAACGCTGGTGGCAGAGATAACATTTCGTTGTCCAACCAAGCAGGACAGGCGAGACAGACAAGTCCTCTTCAGCAGAGGAAGGGGAACACTGGCAAAGTTCTGGGACAGTTTTCTAAGAGCCATCCATCGCCCATGCGCTGAGGTGCGGGATAATCTCACAAGAAATGCAATCTAAGATGCTGATGGAGTACCTTGCTGACCATACCATCGTCCTCCGTGATTCATCTGTGCCTTTTAATTATTGGGTATCCAAGCTGGACACGTGGCATGAGCTGGCTCTCTACGCCTTGGAGGACCTGGCCTGCCCTGCCACTAGCGTTTTGTCAGAGCGGGATTTTAGTGCTGCTGGTGGCATTATCACAGATAAGCACATTTTCCTTTCTACAGAAAATGCAGACAGACTGACTCTTCTAAAAATGAACAAGGGATGGATTGGGCCTGACTTCTCGACACCACCAAATGATGACAGCGAAGCATAAACTCCAATGTAGTGTTTTTTTGGGGAGGTGCATTCCCATGCACCTCTTCACAACCAAACATGGATATATGCTTCCTGGTTTTGGCTAATTGGTGTCCTTCTCCCCATCCTCACCATCCACAACCACTTGTACACCAGGGTGAACGTATTCAGTCATGCTCCAGCCACTATGTTTTGCCAAGGGTGTTATGATGCCCATCACCAAAATACCAAAAATATGTACACCCACAGTGGAAATGTTTGCCAGCCCATACACTAAGTGTATGGGCATTACAAGTCTATGAGACCCGCTCCTAGAAATTGGGCCTATTTTTATTCAGGCCTTTCTCCTAGTCTCATCATCTGACGCCACTAGATCATGAGTTTACGTGTTCCGTGCATATACAGCCAGTATCGAATTATTAACAAGGGTGGGTGGTTAGGCTGTGCGTAAAATACTTGTTCTGAAAAAGATTGAGGTGTACCCCACAGTGGAAATGTTTGCCAGCCCATACATTGTATATGGGCATTCCAAGTCTAGGAGACCCGCTTCCTTAAATTGGGCATAGTTTTTAATCAAGCTTTCCTCCACGTCTCATCATCTGCCGCCACTAGATTACCAGCGTTGACATGTTCCATACTGCTATAGCCAGTGCTGAAATCCTAGCAAGGGTAGGAGTTTTTGCTGGGCGTTAAATACTTGTTATGAAAAGGGTTGAGATGTATCCCACAGGTGAAAATGTTTGTCAGCCCAATACACTTAGTGTATGGCCATTACAAGTCTAGGAGACCCGCTCCTTTTTAATGGAACATTATTTTTTTTTTTTTTTTTTTTTTTTTAAGAGGCCCTCCTACATGTTTCTTCCAAGGGGGATTGGGGTGCACCTGACTTGGTAGCAGGACAGGCCTTGCAGTCAACACATAATAAAACCGAATGGTACTACAAAATGAATAATGTGAAGTGGATTTTCCTGGGTCCATCCAGTACGTGAGTTCAAAGGCATATTGGGGTGCAGATGACTTTGCAGAAGAGCAGGTCTCGCTGTCAATGCATAAGAAAACAGAATGGGAGTACAAAATGAATAATGAGAGGTGGGAAGTGGATTTTCCGGTGGCCATCCAGTACGTGGCTTGAAAATAGAATTAGACTTACCGGTAATTCGGTTTCTAGGAACCTTTCACGACAGCTACATCGGAGGATGTCGTCCCTGCCCTAATAGGGGACAGGAACACAAAGAGGTAAAATACCCCTCCCCTTCCTGCTACCACCAGTATTTTCCTGGACACCAGTATGAATAGTTACCACCAAAGTGCAGGAATCATCAAATAAGAATATCAGATAGGGAGGGAAATTAGTGCTGTCGTGGAAGGTTCCTAGAAACCGAATTACCGGTAAGTCTAATTCTATTTTCTCCAGTCACCTTCCACTACAGCTACATCGGAGTAATACCAACAGCTAATTTCTCTAGGGGGGGATCACGGCCTGCAGCACTCGTCTGCCAAATGTTAAATCCCCATTGAAATTTAGCCTGTAACGTCTGGTGAACGTGTGGATGGATGACCAGGTGGCGGTTCTGCATATCCGCTCTGACGAAGCATTCCCCTTTTTTGCCCATGATGTTGCTATCGCATGGGTAGAATGTGCCCTCAGTGAGGCGGGTGGAGCCAGCTTTTGTGATGCGTAGGTCAGGCAGATAGATTGTGTGATCCAATTTGCAATCGTGTTCTTTGATGCCTTCTTGCCCTTATTTCGTCCTGAGAGCTGGATGAATAAATTCTGGTGAATCCGCTAGGCTTCACTCTATTGTCGGTAGACAGGACCACTCTGCAAATGTCGAGAGTGTGGAAGGTCTCTTCCTTAGGGTTGGAAGAGCTTGGGCCGAATGAGGAGAGTACAATGTCCTGATCCCTATGAAAGTTTGAGTAGAAAGGCGTGATCTAATCTCAAGATAATATTATCTGTAATGATTGCAAGGTAAGCTTCTTGAATTGACAGGGCCTGCAATTCTCCTATACGTCTAGCTGCAGTAATTGCGGCTAAGAGGACGGTTAAAAGGTTAGGTTTTCATGGTCATCGAATCTAGAGGCTCAAATGGATCTTAGGTTAGAGTGTTGAGTACGGTGTTGAGATCCCAAGGAGGCCCCTGACTGCGGAGTTAAAGACGAATCCTGGCTGCCAAAGCCATAAAATCGTTTGATCCAGCGATGGCTGGCCAGGTCAAGATCAAAAAAGGTGCTAAGAGCTGATATTTATACCTTGAGTGTGCTGGGGATAAGGCCCTGTTCTAGACCCTTTGTAAACATCTAGGGTCTGTGCTGCACTGGGATGGAAGGGATCAGGGGTGCCTGGAGAGCACCAGGGCATAAACCTTTTCCCAGACCTTGGCATAGACGGCCTTGGTTATTGGTTTTGGCTTTCCTGAAGGGTTTGGATTACCCTATCCGAGAGCCATTTAGCTCTTAGGAATTTGGCCTCAATAACCATGCTGCCAGGTTCCATTTGCCTACGTCCGGGTGTAGCAGAGGACCTTGGTGAAGGAGGTCGCCCTTTTTGGGGTAGAAGCCAGGGTCTTCCTGGGGCATGGCAAGTAGGGCACTGTACCAACTTCTTCTGGGCCACAGAGGGGCGATTAGTATTGTGGGAACTCGGTCCGTCTGGATTTCCTGAGATGTTTTTTGCCCGCATCAGTATGGGTGGGCAGGTATATGCGAGGTTGGAATCCCACCATTGGGTGAAGGGCATCTGTTATGAATGGGTCACCGAGGAGAAAAAAGCAAAACAAGCTAAGCCACAGAAAACCAGAGTGGTTGGTAACTATGCATATTGCAGATCCCTGATCTTACCACACAACTAGCAGTAGCCGTGGAGCGTGCCTACGATGGACCTAGACGCCTCGTCACAGCCGGAGGACTACATAAGCCTAAAGCAAGAAAAGGAAAAACTAACTGCCCCAGAGCAGACCCCAAAGGAATAGATAGCCCCCACACATGTATTGACGGTGAAACAAGATGAAGGCACAAACACAGGCAGGAAAATAGGCTGAGCAAATGATGGGGCCCAAACTACCTAGACAGGAAAGGAAAGGGAAGACACTGTCTGCAACCTGCAAAAAACCCTACAAAAATAATGTCCAACACTTCTGATAGCAAAATTAACCCTGAAGTCACTAGACTTGTCCCACTATATCAGCACTCTGAAATATTCTGAGACAGAGCAAAAAGAGACCGAACTAGTAAGGGACATAAAGCCAATTGGCAAAATACTGATAAATAAGAATGGAAATTCAGCTCAGCCCCCAACCGGGGCTGGCAGACCACACAAAAAACTGAATAGACCAACAAAATCAAGTGTGAACATTAGCAGAAAAACTTAGCTTTAGATGACTGGAACAGAGCTGCAAACCAAGAGCTGACAAGCCAGAAGTAATCACCAGCAACTGAATAGGGCGTTGGCTGTCTTAAATCCAATCTGAGAATCCTGAGATCCAATCGTCATACTTATTCTCAGGTGGCAGATCTCCACCGATCAAACCAGCCGCACCACCTCCCGTCATCACCAGAGGGAGTCCAGAAGGGGAACTCACAACTGGTGTACCAGAGAATGAACTCACAACAGGCATCTATTCCTTGCACTTCATCCATATGTTTGAGGGAGACGAACACCCCTGTCTTCACATTTTGCCTGTTGGCGACTAGGTCCACCTCCTCCCCATCTTGAGGCTAGGGACACGAATACCCTCTGGTCCCAGTGCCACTCCTCCGGATGAACGTCTTCTCGACTGAGGAAATCTGCCTGGGTGTTGTCTGATACTTTCAGATGCACTGACCAGGAAAAGATGCTTGCTGCTATTGCCTTCAGGCCGGCGTACTTCATACCCCCTTGGCTGGAGATAGGCCACTGTGGTCATATTGTCCGAGTAGATGCAGACGTGGTGATTTTGGATTAGCGATGACGACATCTTTTAGCACTTTTCCTACCGTTTTCAGTTCTCTCAGATTTGAGGAACTGGTGCTGATGCTCGTCAGCCATCGTCCCTGAAAATAGGATCTCTCTGCTACCGCGTCCCAGCCTCGTTGGCTGGCATCTGAGCGGAGTGTTTTCAGGGGAAGCTGAATCCGGATGACTCCTTTCTGAAGATTTCGGTTGTTCAACCACCACCTTAGGGCCGGTTTAACCTGACCAGGGAGGGGAATCCTTCAGGACAATGGAATTTTTCGCCAGGTAGGCCAGGCGGATCCTGGAATTTAAAAGCATGTGGCTTTGTAGAATTTGGGTGTGGGTCTGAACCCAAAGAAACTGCCTGGGTGCATGTGGTCAGACAGCCAAGAGCATACATTGACTCTGAGGTTTGGTGCCCTCTGGTCCTGAACCAGGTTCTTTTGTGGACAAGGTCGACCTAACAAACCTTAGGTAGGAAGGATGTCTTTCCCCTTGAGTCCGAGAGAACTCCCAGAAGCTTCCTTCTCATGGAGGGATAGACCAGGTTCGGTATCCAACCCAGGGATCTTAATATCCCCGGGGTCTTTCCTACGTCCATCTTCTGACATGAGATAGATGCTATCCCCTGGTACTGGATGAAAATCACTGCTTCCGCCATGATCTTGGAGAGATACATGTCGGATGGATTGGCACATGGTAATATGCACCCTTCAGATCTACCGTTGCCATTACCCAGTTCTGTCTGATGAGCGGGACTGCCCCTGATTGACTCCATTTTGAATTGCCTGTACCGGACAGATTCATTTAATGGCTTCAGGTTTATGATGATTTGGTTTTTCTCTGATGGCTTCGTCACCAGGAAGGGACGTGCGTAATGGCTGTGTCCTTCTCCCGCTTTGGCATCCGCGCGTTCTACCGGAGCAGATCTCTTGGTAAGGAGCCCTGAAGGTGTGGAGGGTGTAGGAAGGGTACCCCTAAGCATTACTGGGAAGGACTCTCGAACCCAATTTTTAGTCCATCTCGTATGGTACGGTGGACCCACTGATTTGTGGAGATGGACTGCCAGCGGGTGAAAGAAGAGCGAGAGACGACCCCCAACCGGGCGTCATTACTTATCTGGGGTCTGTTGATGGTTAGGGACAAAGATGTTCCTGCCCTTGCCCCCCTATACTCTTCCTGAGTATGTCAACAGGACCAGAGATTCCCAGCCAGTCTCTCATGCCGGTACTGGCTCAGCCTCAAGCTGCTTAGCGGCTGTGATCTGACGAGGGCATTCAAATTCAGCTTAGAATAGCTGTTGACAGAGGTTTGCTCATGGGAGGGACGAAAAATCTGTGTCCTATGATTTCTATGTTCTTGAAGAGATCCTTTTGTCCGAAGCATTTTCCAGGATGTTATCCAGGACAGGCTTGAACACGTAGTGGCCCTGGAAGGGGATGGCACACCATTTGCAGATAAGTCGCCTCCCTTAGGATTTTAACCAGGGCACTCCTCTAGAGGAGTTAAAAAGGACGGCCGTTTTTGTGGCTATCCGGACCGGGCGAGAGCAGTCACACTCAGCCTAGACGAGCCGGTGCATTAAAGAATTACCTGAGACCTGCGAATTACAGGCTGGTCTTCCTCCCTGGTCCCGGCCTGGTCTCAAGTTGTTTAGCGACCGCCAGCGGAAGCATCGGCTAGGAACCTCGTTGATTTCTGCAGTAGGGGTAGGGCGTCAGGTATCTTTTCCCCTGAGGTGCCCTGAGTCTGTGCGTAATCATAGAGACAGGGCATGTGAAAGCTATATTAGCTTCTAGCAGATTTGTAGAGGTGTCCCAGGACTTCCTTGATAAGCTCTCAAAAAAAAAAAAAAAAAAAAAAAAATATTATATATATATATATATATATATATATATATATATATATATATATATATATATATTTTTTTTTTTCTTTTTTTTTCTCGATCCATTGGATCTTTGAGCTGGGAGGAGCCCTCAGAGGGATAGGCTTTTTTTTTTTTTTTTTTTTAGGGAGGACTCCTTTTATGGAGGATCAGATTCTGTACGTTCTCGTGTACAGGACACCTTCTTTTTGGCTTCAGCCCAACATCTCGTCCTGTACCGTGTATTTAACTTCTTCCTCCTCCACCCCTGTGGTGCTCTTAACCATACTGATTATCTCACCCATATTCTCGGAACCAAGTGATATTTTTTGTTCCCTGGTTTTAGGGGTGGACGTGGAAGAACCCTCAATCTCCCGAGCGTCCTCTGAATCCGAGGACTGAATTTCACCTGAGTCTATGTCAGATTCTATCGGAGCTTTCTTCCTCCTCCTAGAGGGAGGCGGTCTGGGAGAAGGGAGTCATGGAAGAGTGAACCTCCTGTATTATGAGGGATTTGATGCTATCCGGGAGAGAGGGCTGCTCAGCGCAAGGGACCTCTCCGTACAGGATGGGCAGAGCTTTCCCCTTATGTCGAGGGAGTCTGGCAGCACACATTTTACACTTGTGGCTGGTCCTCATAAGGTCAGAGACCTTTTCTCCCCATATTAGAGAGAGAGGTATGCTACGCCATTTTAGTAAATAAATGATGGATAGCCAGGGCCGACACCTGCTATTTACAGTAGGAGGGGGTACGCTGGGCTCCGCCAACGCAGAGAGAGGGCTTGTCACAGTCCATGCCATCTACAGTCAGTTTCAGACAGGTGTCTTACCTGGTGATCTCACCCGGACCTTGAAAGATTGAGGGTCCAGCATTGTTTGTGCACCTCCTCCTCCCTTTGGCACAATGGGGGGGAACCACATGGACGCCCCAGAATGTGACCGCTGGTCCCAGGAGTAATGCACCCCCCGGCGCGTGCGCTCCACCGTGGAACGCATAGGGACAGACCGAAAGTGACGCGCGCCCCTAAGCGACGCGCGATCCAGTGGAAAGCCCAGTAACGCCCAAAGTGGAGGAACGCCACCCCTAGCTATCTGGAGGCCCCCGGCGTGCACATC
This sequence comes from Dendrobates tinctorius, assembly GCF_039654945.1. Lineage (NCBI taxonomy): Eukaryota > Metazoa > Chordata > Amphibia > Anura > Dendrobatidae > Dendrobates > Dendrobates tinctorius. The sequence goes on from NW_027361822.1 coordinate 8,621,813, forward strand.
ACCGCCTCGCTTTACCCCCGAAGGAGGCGTAGGAGAGGCGGGAGAGTCCCGAGTCCCACCATGCAGGCGGAGACGGGAGCAGCCACCAGAGGAGGAGAGCAAGGCCCCCGACCTCGGCTGCACGGCATCTGACAGGTATCCCAGCTGGTACTGGACGTGGGGTGCTCCCAATCGCCGGCCATGGCAGCACCATCGTAGACCTCTTCATGCCCCATAGGGGACAGGAAAACTCTGGTAGTTGCAGGAAGGGGAGGGGTATTTAACCTCTTTGCGTTCCTGTCCCCTATTAGGACAGGGAAGACATCCTCCGATGTAGCTGTCGTGGAAGGTGACTGGAGAAAAGTTTATTAAGGTGCATGTAACTTTGGGGCAAGCCAGGCCTTGCATTCAATGCAACATTTTTTCTGGAAGTCCTCCTGTAACCCTCGTGAAAGGGGTATAGGCGATAACAGTTTAGGAGACCCACCGTTTAATAATGGCCCTTTAAGAAGATTAATGCCGCCTGATGCCCCGGTAAAAATAGGCTCTGTAACTTTGAGTCCCTCCTTCAAAAATGAAACAAGATGTGTCTGCTTACGTGTCACACACCACATGGCGAGGGTTGTTAAATGTTACAATGATGTTTCTAAGTAAATGCATTTGTATTGGTTGAAAGCAATGTTGAAAAACGCTTCAAAAACGCTGCGTCTGAACATAGCCCAAGTGGGGGAGGATCATTTTGGTCTGAGGTTAATTATTTTGCCTTATATACAAGTCATTAACCTGGAAAGGATGTACCTTTACATATTTCCCAGAAAAATCCATTTTGGTTTCGCTTTGGTATTTTTTTGGTGCACCGGTAAAAATGGCATGAAACTCTGACAACATTGTTTAAAGCTGTGAACTAGGAGTCAGAAATGCCTCCAGGGGCGATCCCCATGTTGTTCCCATGTCATGTGAGCAGTGTTTCCATCATTTTCAGACGTTTTTAGACCTTAAAAGGACCCCCAGGGGTGATCACGGCAAAAATGCTCGGGTCTCCCATAGACTTACATTGGGCTCGTTGTTGTGTCAAAGTACATGAGTATTCCAATTTGCTCGACCCGAACAATGAGCACCCGAGCATTTTAGTGCTCGCCCATCACTAGTAATTACATACATTTCCTGATCATTGCCCGATGCGATAAATTACTTTCCTTTTCTTATGTAACATGAGAAATTTGACATTAGCGTTTTCCTGAGAAATTTGTCAATAAAAAGAAAATTGCTGCTTCGATGTGTGATTTCTCCGATGTCTAGGAAAATGTGATTTGTGAGGAAAACGTTCTGGACAGGAATATGGCTTCCTCCCCATATTAGTTCACTGATGTGTAACAAGACTTGCTTAATTTGTAAAATTTTTACTACATTCTGTACATGAAAATATTGTTTTCCCTGTGCGAGTTCTTGGATGTGATCGAAGAGATGAGTTATTAAAACATTTACAACATAGAAAAAGAAGTATGGCCGCACATTGGGATCACCACATAAAAGCCTTTATTATGAATGGCATTGGAAGACACAAATTTTAAAAACATATTTAAAAAGCCAATAGGCCATTTACATGCAGATTAGGTGCGTCTATAGTTAGATTGCCACCTATCCACAGATAATCAATATATTATAGTTCACATGATATCCAGCAAAGAAAAGCTTACATACAAAATAGAAGTTTAATTTACACTGACAAGCAAAGGAATATGAACAATTTGTAAAGCCAAGATACAAAAAAAAAAAAAATACAAATATTCCTCAATTAGCTATTTAAATAATTGCCTTGTAATGTTTTTATTTCCTGTTCTGTCCAGATGTCACTGTATCCCAGAATTCCAAGCGGAGGAAGTTCACCGACGGCCATATTGGGAAACCCAAGTGATGGATATCTCAATATGGAGACTGCTGCTGGTACCAACCTATTCAGCGGTACAACAAGCTGAACACCGTCGCACTACACACACACTCTATACGCTGAACGCACCACTCTCACACACACTCACGGAGCCTCTTGCGCGGTACCAGGTAAAATATTTCACTGACTGTTTTTAAACAATATTTTAGCTCACAAAATGTATCCTCTGCGATCTCCTGCTGTAATGTCAGTATTGTCTTTTGCTTCCTCCCCTGCCCAGGAGTGTAGTGTGTTCTGTACACGGTCAGATACAGGGGTGAGAGAGACAGAGCAAAAGGGGGAGACAGCTCAAACAAAACAGCACATGAGGGGTGGGCGGGAGACAGCGTGCAGACCCGGTATGTTTTACAGCTTCTCCTTAAGTTGCATTTGCATGCACATTTAACTCTTTGTATGATTGCCCTATGTGGGGAAGGTAGTTATCGTATTGATTCAGTGACTGCACTTTATTTTGTACTACCATTCACCTTACACATGAGCCTTTTCTCATAATTATCTGCATATTATCTGCCTTCTGGTTACATACTGGCCTTGGCTTATGCGGTTTTTGCCTGTCACTTTTTAGCCCAGGTATCTGTGTCCTGATCTTTTGTAATACAATAAAGTTTGCTATATAATAATTATTGTTTTGGACTTTATCACTGTGTCTTTTCTGTGGTGCTTTCTGTTTTGACATACAGTGTGTCCTATATCGTCCTGATGCATAGGCTAGTGAAATCTCATATCAAGTACATAGGACACGTCTAATATGTTATTTCATCCTGCTTTATCGTACTAGCTTCTGGTGTTTTTCGTTCAGCTGTGTCTGACCATGTATGGAGCATACCACATTTCCCGGGCAGGGGAGGAAGCAAAAGACAATACTGACATTACAGTAGGGGTTCAAAGAGGATTCATTTTGTGAGGTAAAATATTTCACTGACTGCTTTTAAACAATATTTTACCTCACAAAATGTATCCTCTGTGATTTCCTGCTGTAATGTCAGTATTGTCTTTTGCTTCCTCCCCTGAAATAGAATGAGGAGAGGAAAAAGTAGAATGAGGAGAAAAAATCCCACGCGTTTCGCCACACAAGCTGTGTGTCTCGTCCCGAGATCTGAATCTGAGCTCGCGCGGGCTCTGGCGGCCATTTTCCCGGAGGCCACCGCATCGCAGCAATGGAGCTGCCAGGACCTCCGGGCTATGGGGAAATGCAGAAGGAGCCCCAACGCTGGACAGAGAGCCGCCACAGCTGCCCCCCAGCACAGCACCCGCACGCTGGACAAAGAGGAGCCGCCGACACCCAGCACAGAGCCGCCACACTGAAAATGGAGGAGCCGCCGATTTCCACAGCACAGAGACCTGCAGCACCGCTGCCACCAGTGAGGTAAAAGGGGATAACTCCACTTACACCCTCCCTTCTTCATCGGGACCACTCCCCCGCCATATGAAGATTGCTCCACACCCAGCATATAAGATGACACAATCGTATAAGAAGATCCCCCGACTTTTAAGATTTACTATTTTAACTGGAAAAGTTGGGGGGTCGTCTTATACGCCTGGTCGTCTTATACGCCGTAAAATACGGTAATGTATGACTTTACTTTAACTTTAGATTTTGATCGACTTGTCAATAAAAATAAAAATTGCTGCTTCCATGTGTGATTTATCTGATGTTAACGAAAATGTGATTTGTGAGTCAAATGTTCTGGACATCACAATGACTCCCTCCCTATATGAGTTATCTGATGATATACAAGACTATTTGTAAAACGTTTTCTACATTCTGAACTTGAAAAATGAGTTTTTTTTACTCTGTATGGGTTTTCATGTGTGAGCTAAGAGTGAAGCTATCATTAAAATATTTCCCACATTTTTGACATGAAAATGGCTTCTCTTTTGCGTGAATTCTCTGATGTGTAACCAAGTGTGATTTCTTTCTAAAAAATTTCTCACACTCTGGACATGAAAATGGTTTCTCTCCTGTGTGAATTCTCTGATGTCTACCAAGATCTCCTTTCTGAGTAAAACATTTCTCACATTCTGAGCATGAAAATGGTTTATCCCCTGTGTGAATTAGCTGATGTCTAACCAGGCGTGATTTGCTTGGAAAAAGTTTACCACATTCCGAACATAAAAATGGCTGCTCCCCTGTGTGAATTCTCTGATGATAAACAAGAGTTCCCTTCTGTGTAAAACGTTTCCCACAATTGGAGCATGAAAATGGTTTCTCCTTTGTGTGAATTCTCTGATGTACAACCAGGTGTGATTGCTTTGTAAAACATTTCCCACATTCTGGACATGAAAATGTTTTGTCCCCTGTGTGAATTCTTTGATGTCTAACCAGGTTTGGTTTGCATATAAAACATTTTCCACATTCTGAGCATGAAAATGGTTTCTCCCCAGTATGACTTCTGTGGTGTATAACAAGATCTCCTTTCTGAGTAAAACATTTCCCACATTCTGAGCATGAAAATGGTTTCTCCCCTGTGTGAATTCTCTTGTGTGTAACAAGATCTCCTTTCTGAGTAAAACATTTCCGACATTCTGAACATGAAAACGGCTTCTCCCCAGTGTGAATTCTCTGATGACAAACAAGAGTTCCTTTCTGTGTAAAAAGTTTCCCACAATCAGAACATGAAAATGGTTTCTCCTTTGTGTGAATTCTCTTATGTTTAACAAGATCTCCTTTCTGAGTAAAACATTTCCCACATTCTGAACATGAAAACGGCTTCTCCCCTGTGTGAATTCTCTGATGACAAACAAGAGTTCCTTTCTGTGTAAAATGTTTCCCACAATCAGAACATGAAAATGGTTTCTCCCCAGTGTGAATTCTTTTGTGTTTAACAAGATCTCCTTTCTTAGTAAAACATTTCCCACATTCTGAACATGAAAACTTTTTCTCTCCTTTGTAAGTCCTTTGATGTTGCATATCCTTTCTGTTATTTTTACTATGCTCAACAGTCTGTGATGGATCAGAAGACAGGGCTTGTTGAAAAGAATCAGTTGAAAGTGTTTCAATGTGAGGACTTGGACGAGGATCCGGGATAATGATCTGCTCTTCATATGAACCTGGTGTGACACCATGATCATCTGCTTTAAAATGTGAAGATAACAGATGTTCCTCTGAGCCTCTGCTACAGCCATCTGCCAAGAATAACATTTAATTTTACTTAATAACAAGGAATACTATTCCTTACAATATTAGATATTTTAAAGCAATTCTATTGAAGCATTTCTATAAATATGTTGGTAAAATTTAATTGAGTAGGAGAAAGTTGACATTGGTAGTTTTCAAAGTAGGGACAAGTAGATTATTATGCTTAGTCACCAGGTTGTGCACTTTCAATAGTTCACTTCTCTGTAGCTTTGTCATAGGTTCAGATTTATTTGTGCCCATCAGCAACCTTTCCTAGTAAAATGTTTAGTAAATACTCATGGAGGCGCCTGTAAATCAGCAATAATAGGCGTCTGATGACACAGCATTTTTTCTTAATGCCAGACATACAGCTCAGGCAAAAATTAAGAGACCCCTTTCAAATTTTCAGTTTGTCTGATTTTTTGCTTTATAGGAATTTTTTTGAGTAAAAGATAAATTGCTCTTTTATTCTATAAGCCACTGACAACATGTCTTTGAATTTCCAAACACTAAATTTTGTATTTATTTGCAGAAACTGAGAAATGTTCAAAATAACAAAAAATGCAGTGCTTGCAGACCTCAAATAATGCTAAGAAAACAAGTTCTTATTGATTTTTGAACTCTTCCTCAGTTAACATTAGTATTGTTGTTTCTAAATCATTATTTTGTGGAATAACCATGATTTTTAATCACAGTTTTCATGCGTCTTGGCATGCTTTCCACCAGTCTTTCACACTGCTTTTGGGTGACCTTATGCCACTCCTGGTACACAAATTTAAGCAGTTCTTCTTTGTTTGATGGCTTGTGACTATCCATCTTCCTCTTGATTACATTCCAGAGGTTTTCAGTGGGGTTGAGGTCTGGAGATTGGACTGGCCATGATAGGGATTTTGATGTGATGGTCCTTCATCCACACATTGATTGACCTAGCTGTGTGGCATGGCACATTGTCCTGCTGGAAATACCAGTCCTCAGAGTTGGGGAACATTGCCTGTGCAGAAGGAATCAACTGTTTTTCCAGGATAAACTTGTAAGCAGCTTGATTCATACGTCGATCGCAATTATTAACCTGCCCAATTCCAGCTTTGCTGAAGCATCCCCAGATCATCACCAATCCTCCACCAAATTTCACAGTGGGTGCAAGACACTGTGGCTTGTACGCCTCTCCAGGGCTCCGTCTAACCATTAGATGACCTGGTTTTGGGCAAAGCTGAAAATTAGACTCATCAGAGAAGATTACCAAATACCATGAGGATTGGACCATAGAGGACTGGAGTAAGGTAAACTTCAGCCTGACTATCCTTTGTTTCTCATTGATGAAAGACTTTTTTCTACCTTCACATGACTTGAGACCTGCCTCTAGTAGCCTGTTACAAACTGTTCTTGCCGTGCACATGACCGCAGCTGCCATTTGCCATTCCTTTTGTAGGTCACTTGATGTCATCCTGCGGTTGCTGAGTGACGTTGGAATAAGATGACGGTCATCCCGGTCAGTAGAGAGTCATTTTCGCCCTCTGCCAGTCTGTAGCTTTGTTGTCCTATAGTAAAGGAAAAGCCAGCTCACCTAGTACTTGAAATCTTGCTTGCACGAAACCAGGGGGATAAAAAAAAAAAAAAAAAGGCTTGTTGTTCCAGCGTCTGGTAAAATAGTTCTCTATTTTAGGTCCATTAAAAACTTACAAAAAATCAACATGGTTGCATAGACAGGGCAGGGGAGCAATAAGCATTTTGAACGCTCACTTGCCTTCTTTATCACAGCTTTGTTACACAATCAAAAGAATTTACTAAAATACTAAAAATGTGCAAATGAGAACAGTTGGAACAAGTCACATGACACAATTACATTAATGAATACTTTCACTAAACAACAGGTGTATAAAAACAGTCAATAGTGATACATGGTTTCTCTCTTTGGATTAAAACTTTTAGGGCTTCTAGAGTAAATATCCAGCACCGGTCCTGAGTTGTCTCTGGCCCTGAAGGAGATCGCGGAAGGAGCGTGCACCGGAGGAGAGTGGCAGCGGAGCCACGGTCGGGGCAGTGTTGAAGGAGGTAGGAGGCAGCCTGAGAGGGTCACAGGTAGAGCACAAGGTAGTGGGACGCTTTACTATAGAAAAGGGGTGAGGAGAAGGTGCAGAAGCTGAAGAGCTACTGATACACTAGCTGCAAAAGAAATCACCCTCACCTAGGGACATAGCAGTCGCTCAGCTTTGGCAAAGAGAGATCTGGGGAATTGAAACCCCCTCATACAGTAACTGAACACTCTAAAGTGAGCCTCTGCCCAACTAATAGGATGTACAGTGCTTGTCAGAGATGTAAATGCTGCGACTCTTGAAGATACTTGTTATTTTTGGGAAGCACATAACCCTAATTAGTCCCTCCTATCTCTTCTGAAATGATTTATGAGACAATATAGTACCCACCGCGGATGTGTAGACTTCAATTCCAATGAGTTTGGCAAAATCTATAGCTATTTACAAACATCATCAACGCAAATCTGAAGCCCTATAACATGAATATCTAACATTAGACTGACCTTAGTAACACTAATGAAAATGAATTTCTATCTATGCTGAAATCTGCATGCACCGGAGTTAATAGAGACCCTGAGGAGGAGGAGTGAGATCTCCATCTAGTGGTGATAAAATACAAGACAGCCAGAAACTGTCCATATAATCAAAAGTAATTTCATTGTAAGAAACTAGTATCTGAGAGTCTTGAAACTTGAATCTTTGGTCTCAGTAGGGAGACATAGCTAATCAGCCTTTATTATCTACTAAAGAGATGACTATGGTGAAAATAGGACGCTCAACTGGAACTAACAACCACAGTGGGGCACCATTAAATAAAAACAAGGAAAAATTTGTCACTAAGCAAGGTGGTTCAAAACAAGACTCACCACGCCATAAAGACCCTTGTGACGATCCAAACTTCGGGGAAGGGGAAACGGAATCCCCTGACCTGGAATACTCAGACAAACCCATCTCTAGAGGCTTTATTAAAAATATTTTGTCTTCTGCCCTGGCCCCCCTTGCAAACGATCTCTCAGCGATTAAAAAAGACATTCAACTTATCAGTAATAGGGTGGAGGAGCTGGAGGGAACAGTCCAAACTAACTGCCTACACTGGTGAACTAACAACAGGTCTCCAACTCCATGAAGATCGTATCAATACTTAGTACACGACATTAGAAGACATAGAAAAATAGGAACAGGCGGAATAACATGAGGGTTTGTGGTATACCTGAAACATCTGATTGAGAAAATGTAACGGCTATCCTAATGGACCTATTTTTGCTAATTTTAGATCCAAATCAAGGGAAAATGTTGATTTTGGAGAGAGCACACAGGGCCCTGAAACCCAAGCCAAAGGATCCACCTAGGGACTTAATTTGAAGAAATTTTGGACTTCCGTAAGAAGAAAAAATTCTTAAGAAGGCAAGATCAATGGAAACTTTGAATTATAAAGGTTCAGAAATTTGCATTTTCCAAGACCTCACCCCCTCAACTCTAGCAAAAAGATATCTACTGAGACCCTTCACAGATATACTCAAAACTAGGCTTTTTCCATTTGGATTGCTCAACACAGCTAATGGCAGAAGATACACAGTTAAAACATCTTCAGATATTGCAAAGGTCTGTGAAGACCTTGATATTCAGCTCGACTAGATACCAGATCTAAGATCTTTCCATACCAACCTCCAGCCCACTGACCTCCCGACACAATGACCTTGGAAGAAAGCAAGTAACTCGAAAGAACAAAGAAACAAGAAAAGACAAACAGGAGCTCAACACCCCACCAACAACTGAACCCTAGAGGAAAAATGAACGACTGTCAAATATATGCTTCTCCTAAATGTTTCTCTTTCTCCTTCTCTACATGCATAACAGTTTACTAAGCAGTTTTGAATTGACTGGCTTGCTCATTGATAGAATAAGATGATAACATGTTAACTGTTTTTTCTTTCTATCCCCTGCTGGGTACAACTCTGATAAACAAATGGTTAAAATAATTGAGTTAGGGCATCATGCCCATGTTGTTGTTAATCTGTTAAACCCTTTTTCTTTTCTCTCACCTTTCCATCTCTTACCCACCCATCTTACCTGCGCCACATCCTTCGGCAGACTGTACCACAATGAAGACTAAGACCCAGCTCTACTTTGACTTGATATGGCTGACTATACAAAAGAAATGACCATAGCGTCATACAATGTTAGAGGACTGAATGCATTGATCAAGAGAGTCCAGGTACTGGCACACATTATGAAGCTAAGGATAGATAGTGTTTCTGCATTAGACGCACTTTACACAAGAAAAAGCCCCAAACTTAGAAAAACACTATTATAACACTAGGTTCCACTCATTCTCAGCCTCCAGGAAGTTGAGAGGAGTCGCAATCACAATTTCCAAGCACACACCATTTCTTTATTAAGATATGCTTAAAGACAAAGAGGGCAGATACATTTTTGTTAAAGGGAAGGTTGCACATAAACTAGTAACAATAGGGAACATTTACACACCCAACACAAAACAAGATACATGGTTCAAGAAAACAATGACAGAAGTTAACCAATTTGTAGACGGTGCTCTGATCTTGGGAGGACAATCCTCTGAAACCGGCATTAGACTCCTCAACGGGGAAATCCAGCGTCCCTAAAAACGCACTAGGGCGCATTCTTGCAACTATACATTTAAATCAATTAATAGACAACTGGAAGTATCCGTACCCCAACACGAAAGATTATACCCACTTCTCACAAGCACAGTCGTATAGCCAGATAGATTACCTCTTCATACCATTTCAGATGATCCCATGTTTGAAAGATGCGCAGATACTCCCGAATGTTCATTCTGACCATCCTATATTAATAAATAACTGGTAATAGGACACAGACCTAAAAATAATACCTGGAGATTAAATGAGATCCTCTTATCTGAAAAGTCTTTTAGAGACAAGATAAAGGTAAAGATTAAAGAATATTTCGAGTTTAATGTGCGAGGTAATATACAACTTCCGACTATTTGGGAGGCCCACAAGGCTGTACTAAGATGGGAAATGATCTCCATGGCTTCATTTAAGAATAAAACGCAACAGTCAATCTTAAAACTCCCTCTTTAAAAAGAGCCAAACATTGGAGTGAGACAATAGCCTCACATTGAATCCTGGTGTCCTAACTCTGCTGTCACAAAAGAGGCAGGCCCTGAAAGACTTGCTAAATAAAGATTCAATAAAAATGTTTACAAAATGGAAAGCCAGAGTGTTCACACATGGTGATAAAATGTCAAAGTTTATGGTCTCCTTGATTAAAAAAAGAAAAGCAAAATCACTTATATACACACACATTAAAAAGCCCAAATGGAACGAAGATCAAAAACCCGGAAGAAATAGCTTCAGCCTTTAGAGAGTATTATTCCTCCCTTTATAATATACGTCCCGGTGAGAATGAAGACCAGCTGGAAAGAAGAAGGGTTGATATAAGGGGGTTTTTAAAGACCATTGATCTACCAAAACTCTCTGAGGAACAACAAAAACGTGAACTAATAGGCCCCTTCACGATAAGCGATCTCCAGTCTGCCCTGTTGAGCTGGCCAATGGGCAAGAGCCCAGGCCCGGACGGCCTTCTGGCCTCCTATTATAAAACTTTTCAAGAGACTCTGAACCCTTATCTCCTGAGGCTACGTAATGAAGTGTTAAAGGTAGCGACCTTTCCGAAACAGACAATGGAAGCGCATGTATCTTTAATCCATAAGGAAGGTAGGGATCCTAAGATATGTAGCAATTATAGCTCAATCCACGTTTCGACCTGTAATGGTCTGTCTCTAAACTTCACTGAAAAGATATATTTTATATTTAAGTATGCATACTTATATTTTATATTTATCTTTTCAGTGAAGTTTTGAGAAAGACCATTACTGGTCGAAACGTTAAACTTATTCACCTGCATCTGAAATATAGCCCATACCTTTATGCACCTAGTGATGTTTGTACGCATGAATAAAAGCAATTTTCCTTTTTTGCATTAAGTGAGTGAGGCTGTTTTTCTCAAATTCCGTTCAGGGAGTTAATGGCCTTCAAAACATTGATAACTAGTGATGCGCAAGAATACTCGTTGCTTGGGTCTCTTCGAGCATGCTCGGGTGGTCTCCGAGTATTTTGGTGTGCTAGGAGATTTAGTTTTCATTGCCTCAGCTGCATGATTTGCGACTGCTAGACAGCTTGAATACATGTGTGGAATGCCTGTTTGTTAGGGAATTCCCACATGTATTCAGCCTGTCTACAAGTCGGAAATTTTGCAGCTGAGATGACGAAAACAATCTCCAAGCATGCCAAAATACTCAGGAGATCACCCGAGCAACGATGCTACTCGCTCATCACTATTGATAACTCAACATAAACAGCCAAGAGGTGTACTGGCTAAATTATGTCAGATACACTTAACTAGCTCAATCCCAAATAATTGGGCTTTCATCTCAAATTGGAAAAAAGAACTGAATATCAAACTGCAAGACTGGGAGGTGGAACATATTTATAAAAATTCACATGGCCCATCTGGGTGTGTAAGAGTTCAAGAAAATTCATAGAAGATTATTACTAGATGGAACACCACCCCTGTAGCGACACATTTATGGTATCCTAACATATGCTCAACCTGCTGGAGATGCTCTAAAGAAATAGGAACGTTCTTGCACATGTGGTGGTCATGCGATAAGATTCAGACGTTCTGGAAAAGCTTGTTGAAAATGATAACTAAAATTTGTGAGCTCTCAGGTACCCTGTCCCCAAAACTTATTTTTCTAAACTGGTCAAGTGATATTTCACAGCCTAAACACAAAGCCCTATTAATGCCCCTGATAGAGCTGCCAAATTACTTATCCCTTTGCTTTGGCTCTCCCAGAGCTGCCCAAATTTTTCAGACTGGATACATAAAGTCAACCAACTTTACTACATAGAGGAGATAATAGCTTACACACACTTTACTCAAGATAAATTTAACGCTACCTGGGCCCCATGGAAATTATTTAGAGATAATGATGAATACCTGGAATTACTGGGCCAATAACCAAACTCATAAATTAGTTGATGATTAAAAGCTCTATTTTTTTGTTAAAGGTTCACTGACAGGACTCGCGAAACAGAAAAGATACATCCGTCGAACTGTCAATTCCTCTTGTTAAAGAATACCCCACACTCTCTTACCTCCACCACCTCTACCTTTTTTCTTCTCTTCTATATCTATTTTGTCTACCATTTCTCATTTAGTTAAGGTGAATAGATTAGTATGTACATCTATAACATTCTCCTTGATGGCAGATATGCCAAGAGATAACCATTGTTCCCATCGAGGAGGGGTGATCACGCAATAGTCTGTCACAATTGTTTAATATAACTGACAGATAACCAAGAAGAAAGTTATAACCTGGCACAGACCTTTATTTGTAACATTGTTATTGTGTTAAAATCAATAAAAAGATGTTTTAAAAGAAAAAAAAAAGAAAAATCAGAAAAATAAAGAAGACTTGGATACATCTAAAACCAGACCATTATCGGTCAGTTTTTCAGAATCCAACATCTCGGTAATTTCAACTCAGTCTGAAACTGAAAGCAGTGGTGATGCTACTCCCATAACAAAGGTTGCAAAAGATGGGGCCGGAAGAAACAGGGGCGGAGCGCACAGCATGACCGCAAGATACAAGAAATAACTGATGCAACATTAAGTGTATTGAATCTGTCTTTCCGTGTTTTTCTAATGAACAACTTATTTTGCTGTCAAGAGGCCTTGATTTTGTACCTGAAAAAAATTTTGATCTGTTTGGAATAATCATGGACATTAACCGCTAGGATGGTGTGATATGCTATGTGGGTATCATTTTGTGTGTATTTCAATTTCACTTATTTTCATAGTGTTTTTCTTGTTGCCTTGCATGTCTGCAGCCTGACTGTATTTATGTCTCTTGATGACCCCCTGTAGTGTCTTAATCCCCCAGGCACCTTTATCAGGTCTGGGAAGCTGGAAAACCACCCCAACCCATCTGACTACTCCTGGACATAGGGAGGGGGCTGGAAAGGACAGGAAGGGAGAAGTCAGTTCCTGTGTGGTGAACATCGTGTGAATACAGCATGTCAGAGAGAAGGGGAAGAGTATGGACTTTTTATCCTCTGGCTGCCGGATTATTGGACTCTCATCTCCTTGGACATTTTATCCTGTTACTGAACTGCATTAGTGTTCTGGACTATTGTATCCTCAGTGTGGTGGATTGTTTAAGGACCTTCTAATTTAGCCTATAATAAAGGTCTTGGGATTGTTCACACTTCCCTCGCTCTGTTGATTGTGTTGTATCAGAGAAGGACCCAGTGACAACTGGTGGCAGCGGTGGGATACTACTCAGCCCGGCAGAACCGGGGGAGCTGCAGGGGGCAGGTGTTCTCACACATCGTCAAGGGCTCCACAACCGGGGAGGCATACAGACAGACCCAGCAGACCATTGATGAGGCATGCACAGCAGATTTCGGACGCTACTATGTCCAACCCCACCAACTCGGCCATGGAAAGAAGACCAGAGTGAGTATGTGACTTCAAGAGACGGAAACTACAGGAGATGTTCCAGCTTCAACGGATTGAATGGGAATTAATCCAAGAATCATGGAATGTGGAGGAAGCCAGGCGTGGACCCAATGGATACCAGTTGCTACTCTTCAATTGAGTGTGAGATTATTTTTGTAAGGAGGACATGGACTATGCTCTGAGGAAACTGGATGATAGAATGTTGTGTGTCTTAAAAAGGTGAGACCTCTTACATTCGTGACTGTGCATAAAGACATGTTGTGGACTGCTCCCATAAGTGGAGAAGGATGATCAGAATCTTATCATGTCTGGCTAATTAAGATGGGGGAGCAAAGTGAAGAAACCAGAGTATATCTTAATTACCCAGTTGACTGTGCTTTTGCAGGCCAAGGGGAGTTGATTTTTCTATCTGTATATTGGCTTGTGGATTGAAGTTTTTATGTCTGGTGGGTCAAAACAACAGTCTTGCAAGCTGATATACTATTTAACATACCATGTAAGTCTGTAATAGTGACTTGTACATAGTGTGTGTTTATCTGTGTTTATTGTGAGCGGATATGCTAATTGTGTGATATGATAATTGTGCATTGTATTCTATAACCAGTTTGTTGACTGCAGATAGGGAAAGGCTGTGAGGGTGTACTGAAGGTCACTGGGTAATTCTAAAAATAGCTTACCTTTCTGGGGTATAAAAAGGACCCTGAGACAGAGAGACCAGGTCTGATCTCATCTCATCACACAGAGAGCTACCAGTCGCACAACACTTAATGGATGAGAGAGAGGACTGCAGCCAATTCACCATGGCACCATCACGAGGGACATGGATCTATGATTCTAAGGGAAACAACCTAGGAGTGATCTGTTTTACCCTATCCCTGAGATGTCTGTGTAGTATGTCGCCCATGGGGAGATCGAGGGGCGGTCAGTGGTATGAGCCCTGGTCCATGCAGTCTTTCTAAAGGCAGCCGGGCCAGCGGACGGGAGCACCCACTGACCCCGTTTCTCCACAACCGCTTTATAAGAAACCTTACAGTTAAGAAACACTTTACAGCTGAAGAAGATGAGGTTTTTGAACAGGAAAAAACATATGTGAAAATAACTATCGAGGATTGAATTTTGCAGAACAGATTTCTGTACTGAATTTTGAAGAATTAAGAGGAAATTCATCTGAAGATGCAGCTTCACAGATGGACAATATTAGAATGAAAAATCCTTATGTCTATCCTGTCAACTCAAGGGTTGATTGCATGGAGCGGTTTCAGGAGGTTTTGAAGAGGGAATTGGTAGTTTAAGCTTAAAAATCAATAAAAATACCGCACCTAAAAACCTGACTCCAAATTTAGGCACACATTTTGAAGCTTTTGTCTGATATAAGGTTCTCTTATAACAATATTCTATCTAATATATAAAGCTCAATGTGGGTGTGTATGTATGTATGTATGTATTGTGGCAGGGCTAAGCGTCATGTAATCGATGGGAGATATGTGTCTCATAAATGGCTTGTTTCCATAATGTAAGTCATACCAAATATTGCTGTATTATTATTTTGAAGGACCTGTGGTGAGGTCACAGTCATGTGACCAGTCAGCTGCTGGGTTCGTGGGTGTGGATACACCCTTATAATGTGGCCTGCTCTTGAACCAGGCAGCTGTATGTGAAGGGGGTATACACCTCCTGTGTGCGCTGAGGCTCGCGGACTGAGCCTGAAGGAAAGGACATTTGATGTTATTTTGGTCGCCTGAACTGAAGGCTGTTTATTTTGGTGACATGCTGTTTGGTTTATGACGTAATAAACCGCATGAACTTTAAGAGAACCTGCCTCCTGACTGTCTACCGTCGCACCTAAGCGGGTAGAATCCCTACACTTGGTGGAGAATGCGGGCAGAGTTCCCAGCAGAGACTTGAGACCGTTGCTGCATGTCCTGGGTAAAGTTTTCAGCGAGGCAGGAAGCTCTACCCGGAATAATGGAGGACCTACTGAAACACCTGGTCCAGGCCCAGACACAGCAACAGGAGGCCAACAGGCTGTTCTTACAGCAGCTCCAGCAGAGCCAGCAGGAGCAACGGCAGCTGATGCAGCTTCTGGCAACCGCCATCCAGGAGGGCAGGAGGAGCGCCCCAACCCCAGGTTCGGCTGATGACACCCACATCACGAAGGCGGTAAGATACGCATTGCAAAAAATGACCCCTGAGGATGATGTGGAGGCCTTCCTGACAGTGTTTGAAAGGGTGGCTGAGAGGAAAAAACTTCAGCCAGAGCGGTGGGCAGAGGTACTGGCCGTATACCTAATGGGGGAGCCCCAGAAGGCGTACTTTGACCTGACTGTACAAGACACCAGAGAGTATCCCAAATTAAAAGAGGAAATTCTTGCACGCTTAGGGGTAACAATGACTACCAGGGCACAGCGAGTTCAACGCTGGGCCTATCACCGGGACAAACCCCTGCGCTCCCAAATGTTCGACCTGTTGCACCTGGTCCAGAAATGTTGGCCAGTTGGCTTCCCCTGCACAGATGGTAGAGCGAGTCTTGATGGATCGGTTTGTGTATTCTCTGCCGAGACCTCTACAGACTTGGATTGCCCAGGGTGATCCCCAGAATGCCGATGAACTGGTAGGACTGGTCGAGAGATACCAGGGGATGGAAGGCTCCTTGGGGAAGCAGCCCATTCCGTATTGGGGGTCCCAACAAGGGGCGGAGTCCCAAAAAGGGTGGGTCATCCAAGGTCTAAAGGGGTGGGGAGGCGGTGCCCAAGGTCCCCACGGGTGATATTTTTTGCTGGAAGTGCCACGGGCCTGGACATATAGCTGCCCATTGTTCCCGGCCCACAGAGCAGCATGGGACACCGTAGTTCATACTACGCATATCCAGCTTGCAGTGTGAATTCGCCACCTAACGAGGGGCCACAAGCGTGAACCGTGAAGGTGAACGGGCGAGCAGCAATGGCGCTTCTAGACTCCGGGAGCATGGTGACCCTTGTGAGGGCGAGTTTTCCTCTCAACATACTCCTGGGTAAAAAGATTGGCGTTCGGTGCATACATGGCAATGCAAAGGACTACCCTATGGCCAGGTTGAACATTGAAATGGCGCATGGCACAGAGTCGCATAAATTTGGCGTTGTTCGAGATTTGTTGCACCCTATAATTAATGACCGGGATTTCTGTCTGTTTTGGGATCTGTGGGGGAAGGGTTCTGAGTGTGCTAGCAAGAGCAGGGAACCAATCCACCCCAATGAGGTATCGCCACCACCAGAGGCAGATGGGTTTCCTTTATGTGTCCTTGTTGGGGATGAAGAGGAAGGGTCCCCTGTACCTGACATCCCGGAGTTAGGGGTGGCCGGGGAGAATTTTGGGAATGCCCAACATAGGGACCCCATGCTGAGAAAAGTCATAGAGAAAGATGGAAGAGACTGGGATTGACTCTTACCGTATTTACTGTTTTCTATCCATGAAGTTCCCCAGGCCTCCACGGGGTTCTCGCCCTTCGAGCTTCTGTACGGCCGGCATCTGCGAGGTTTCCTAGATATAGCCAAGGAAACCTGGGAAGCCGAAGTCACGCCCCACAGAAGCGTCATTGAGAATGTGGCACTGATGCAGCAGAGGGTTGCGATGGTGATGACCATTGTTAAAGAACATCTCCGCCAGGCACAAGAGGCTCAGGCCAGGGTCTACAACCGGTCAGCCAGAGTGAGGCAGTTCAATCCGCGAGACCGAGTTCTCGTGCTAATACAGATGGTGGAGTGTAAGTTCTTGGCCAAGTGGCAAGGGCCATATGAGGTGGTGGAGAGGCTGGGAGACGTGAACTACAAGATCCACCAACCCGGAAGACGGAAGCCATACCAGGTTTACCATGTTAACCTCATCAAGCCGTGGCAACATAGAGCCAGCGTTAATTCCGTGCTTGCTGGGCAACCTAGAAGGGGAGGTTGGAGCGGTTACCATAGCGGAGACGCTATCGAAGGCCCAGAAACAGCAGTGCCAGGAGTTACTCCAGAAAAACAGGGACCTGTTCTCAGAGTTGCCGGGGTGCACGAAGGTGGTGGAGCACGAAGTTCTGACTGAGCCACATGTGCAGGTGAACGTGAAACCGTATCGTATTCCTGAGGACGAGTAATCTCCAAGGAGGTGCAACATACAGTGGGGAAAAAAAGTATTTAGTCAGTCAGCAATAGTGCAAGTTCCACCACTTAAAAAGATGAGAGGCGTCTGTAATTTACATCATAGGTAGACCTCAACTATGGGAGACAAACTGAGAAAAAAAAATCCAGAAAATCACATTGTCTGTTTTTTTTTTCATTTTATTTGCATATTATGGTGGAAAATAAGTATTTGGTCAGAAACAAAATTTCATCTCAATACTTTGTGATATATCCTTTGTTGGCAATGACAGAGGTCAAACGTTTTCTGTAAGTCTTCACAAGGTTGCCACACACTGTTGTTGGTATGTTGACCCATTCCTCCATGCAGATCTCCTCTAGAGCAGTGATGTTTTTGGCTTTTCGCTTGGCAACACGGACTTTCAACTCCCTCCAAAGGTTTTCTATAGGGTTGAGATCTGGAGACTGGCTAGGCCACTCCAGGTCCTTGAAATGCTTCTTACGAAGCCACTCCTTCGTTGCCCTGGCGGTCTGCTTTGGATCATTGTCATGTTGAAAGACCCAGCCACGTTTCATCTTCAATGCCCTTGCTGATGGAAGGAGGTTTGCACTCAAAATCTCACGATACATGGCCCCATTCATTCTTTCATGTACCCGGATCAGTCGTCCTGGCCCCTTTGCAGAGAAACAGCCCGGACATGTACAGGCTTAAGCAGTGGGACACGTCTGGCACTGCAGGATCTGAGTCCATGGTGGCGTAGTGTGTTACTTATGGTAGGCCTTGTTACATTGGTCCCAGCTCTCTGCAGTTCATTCACTAGGTCCCCCCGCGTGGTTCTGGGATTTTTGCTCACCGTTCTTGTGATCATTCTGACCCCACGGGGTGGGATTTTGCGTGGAGCACCAGATCGAGAGAGATTATCAGTGGTCTTGTATGTCTTCCATTTTCTAATTATTGCTCCCACAGTTGATTTCTTCACTCCAAGCTGGTTGGCTATTGCAGATTCAGTCTTCCCAGCCTGGTGCAGGGCTACAATTTTGTTTCTGGTGTCCTTTGACAGCTCTTTGGTCTTCACCATAGTGGAGTTTGGAGTCAGACTGTTTGAGGGTGTGCACAGGTGTCTTTTTATACTGATAAAAAGTTTAAACAGGTGCCATTACTACAGGTAATGAGTGGAGGAAAGAGGAGACTCTTAAAGAAGAAGTTACAGGTCTGTGAGAGCCAGAAATCTTGATTGCTTGTTTCTGACCAAATACTTATTTTCCACCATAATATGCAAATAAAATGAAAAAAAAACAGACAATGTGATTTTCTGGATTTTTTTTTTCTCAGTTTGTCTCCCATAGTTGAGGTCTACCTATGACGTAAATTACAGACGCCTCTCATCTTTTTAAGTGGTGGAACTTGCACTATTGCTGACTGACTAAATACTTTTTTTCCCCACTGTATGTTGAAACTCGGGGTCATTGAGGAATCCAAGAGGGGCTGGTCGAGCCCGATTGTACTGGTCCCAAAACCTGATGGTGAATGGAGGTTCTGCAACGATTACCGGAAGCTGAATGAGGTCTCCAAGTTCGACGCTTATCCCATGCCATGCGTTGATGAGCTCATCGAGAGACTTGGACCTGCCAGGTACATAATCACTTTGGATCTGACAAAGGGATACTGGCAGATCTCCATGGCACAGGAAGCCAAGGAGAAGACAGCATTCTCCACAACAGACGGGTGCTTCCAGTATGTCCGGATGCAGTTTGGCCTGCAGGGAGCTCCGGCAACCTTCCAGAGGGCTATGGATAGAATCCTTGCGCCTCATAAGCTATACGCTGCCGCGTACCAGGATGATATCGTCATCTTTACCCCGGACTCGGAGTCTCACCTGGAAAAGGTCCAAGCAGTGTTTGATGCTCTAAGGGAGGTGGGGTTTACAATAAACCCGAAAGAGTGTGCCTTGGGTAAGGAGGAAGCCAAGTACCTCGGATATGTAGTGGAGCGTGGCGAGATCAAACCCCAAATCAATAAAGTGGAGGCAATTCAAACATGGCCGAGACCTCTGTCAAAGAAGCAAGTTAAAGCCTTCCTGGGGATTGTGGGATATTACAGGAGGTTCATCCCAAACTTCGCCACAATGGCTGCACCTCTAACTGATCTGCTTAAGGGGACAAAGTCAGTGATGGTAAGCTGGTCCGAAGAAGCAGAGTCAGCCTTTCAAGAAATGAAGGGAGCTCTTTGTAAGCAACCCGTTTTGGTGGCCCCAGACTTTAAACGTGAATTTGTCCTCCAGACAGATGCCTCAGATGTCGGGGTAGGAGCAGTCCTTTCCCAAGAGATACGTGGGGAGGAGCATCCTGTTCTCTACTTGAGTAGGAAGTTGACTTCTTGTGAGAGAAATTACTCAGTTGTAGAGGAGTGTTTGGCCATAAAATGGGCAGTGGATACATTACGATACTACCTGGTGGGACGGAAGTTCAGATTAATATCCGACCATGCCCCGCTCAGATGGATGAGGGAAACAAAGGGTAAGAATGCTAGGGTCACCCGCTGGTTCTTAGCCCTACAAGACTTTAGCTTCCATGTAGAGCATAGCGCAGGGAAGCTACATGGGAATGCCAATGCCCTCTCCAGAATCCCTTGCCTGGTAGGTGAAAGTGCCAGGCCCCATGGCTTTAGGCAGAGGGGGGAGGTATGTGGCAGGGCTAAGGGTCATGTAATTGATGGGAGATGTGTCTCATAAATGACTTGTCTCCATAATATAAGGCATAACAAATATTGCTGTATTATTATTTTGAAGGACCTGTGGTGAGGTCACAGTCATGTGACCAGTCAGCTGCTGGGTTCGTGGGTGTGACTACACGGTTATAATGTGGCCTGCTCTTGAACCAGGCAGCTGTATGTCAGGGGGGTATACACCTCCTGTGTGTGCTGAGGCTCGCGGAGTGAGCCTGAAGGAAAGGATATTTGATGTTATTTTGGTCGCCTGAACTGAAGGCTGTTTATTTTGGTGACATGCTGTTTGGTTTGTGATGTAATAAACCGCATGAACTTTAAGGGAACCTGCTTCCTGACTGTCTCCCGTCGCACCTAAGCGGGTAGAATCCCTACAGTATGTATGTATGTCCGGGATTGGCATCCGCACCGTAGCAGCTACAGCAACAAAATTTGACACAGTCACACGTCTGGACCCCGTGAGCATCACAGGCTATGTTGTGAGGCGAAATTTTAACCCCGCGCGTTCCAATTCACCAAACAATTTTTCCCCCATCTACATAATGGCGAAAAAGTGTATGTATGTATTGGCATCTGCACCGTCGTAGCTACAGCCACTAAATTTTGCACAGTCACACGTCTGGACCCCGAGAGCGTCATAGGCTATGTTGTGAGGCGAAACTTTAAACCTGCGGGTTCCAATTCACAAAACAAATTTGCCCCTATCTACATAATGGGAAAAAGTGTTGGAGGCAAATTGACAGCTGCCAGATGTGAGCAAGGAGGACTTAAAGAATGAGAGCGATGGAGCCAAAGAGTATATACTGTACAGTTGCTAAGGTGGGGCCCTAACATGGGATACTCACCACATACGGGGATATGAACACACACACACACACACACACACACACACACACAAAATGCGCCACACTACTTAGGTGAAGGTAGGACAGAGTCTGAGACAGGCATCAGTCTCCATCAGTGACTCGGCACGCCTCAGTGTACATGCTCTACAATCCGTAGTCAGCGTCTATAGCGGCATCCGCAGTTGCGACGTCGCACGCTCAGGCGGCCTAGAGGGACTCTGACCCCGTGTCCTTGGGGTAGAGTTCTGTGACTGTTTCCCGTGCGCTCATTGGCCGGGCTCTGTGAGTTAAACAGGCTCCGGCATTTATGTTCAGCGGTAGTGCGGCTCTGTGAGTTAACAGAGTTCGCTCCTGTTAACACTGGGTGACGTTAACCTACGCGTGACCTTTCCACACCGCTTTATACTCCCGCCATTACCTAGCAGCAGTGTACCATCTCTGCACGGTGGACCCCGGGCTGCGAATGCACCTACTAATATTTTATAAATTGGTGCGTTCCGCCAGCCTAACAGTACTTATCACCTCTGAGCGGCCTCATCACACCAGATTCTATGGTGTCCAATAAAAACGATCGCCCAGTCAGTTACAGTTTTCCCCTGAAATTAATTATTATTAATGATTTTCAACATTATTACTTTTTTGGGACAGAATATCTTCTTCCTTTTGCTTTTTCAACAGCTGCAAGTCTGACATCAAAGTGCCCCTTTCCTTTACTACATCTTTCTTTTGGTTCAGTCGTATACAGTTTGCTTAAAGGTTTTGGAGTGATCTCTGGATTATTACAGGCCAAGATCAATCTTCAATCAAAGATGATGAGTCCATCCATCTGCAAACATGAACTAGCGCAACTCAAGACATATGGAAAAGGTGACTGTAATGGGATTCTCCATTATTTCATGTGTCTTCACTTCAGCCATTAATTCTAAATAGTTTCTCTAGCAGTTCTTCTGTTACTTTGGAGCTCAGCATAAATCAATATAATAGAATGCAGCACACTTACCTTACTAATCCCCTAAAGCTTTTCTTCCAATGTTGCCAAGGTACACTAAAAATATCAGTATTTCCTATTCTAAGTAGAACGACATGTGACAGCGGTAACCGATGTGTCGTTGCCGCTGCCAGATATTATCTTGGCCCATTGCAATTACTTTTATTTTTTTGTGGTTTTCTGTATGCGACAATGTAATGTTGTTTAATTTAACATATGAAAATAAATGCTGAGGTTTAATAAGGCGGTAACATATTTGCCGAAAAAGAAAATGGAATGGAATCTCCTGAGGCCTTTGATTGGGTGCAGAAACCATATTTGTGGTCATCAACCATGGATTTTATTTTTCCATTTTATGAAGATGGCATTTCAACTTTACCAATACAAAATAAATACGAAAAGAGCATTCAAAACTTGTGTCAACACAATTGTAGCATCCAGTGACTCAAAAGAATCTAACTTCTGTGAGGTTAGCGGTTACTACTCACCTGTGCTGTTATCTGTTGGAATCTCCTCTTTAATCCACTTATCACCCCTCACATTTGTCTCTGCAGAATCAATATGGGTCAGATATTCACCCTGAAATAAATGTTTTAAAAGTCACAGACAGATGGAGAAGTCACATCTACAATCAGCTCTAAACCTGCCATCTCCACCGTTCTCATTACAAGTATAAAACATATAATACTGGTGGACAAAACAAGACTGAGCACAAGACCTTCACTGCCGTCTACATATCATAGGTGGCACACGTGGTTTGTGGACCCACTGCGCCACGGGGCCGGGTCTGTCAAAGAAGAGACATAGCTAAGCGGCTACCAGGAGCTCCTGATGGTGAAGACAAACAGGGCTGCAGGTAGCCACCAGATACCATTCCCAGGCAGACTTCGGTACTGCAGCTGCTGATCCCAAGTGGTTGGGTTCGCCGGACAAGGAGACGTTTCTGGAGTCACTGCTGACCAAGATTCGAAGACAGACAAACTGGATCTTGAAGATAACTGCGTGTGTGATCAAGAAACTATTGGGAAACAGTTTTGTAGCTGGCTGCACTAGGACCAGGCACTATGGATTCAGGACTGGCCACATTAGGACCAAGGATCCAGTTCAGGTGTTGCCAATGCAGTTCCCGGATTCGGATATAGACACTACTGAAGCGGCCACAGAATAAAGAACACACTATCTGCACTAATGGAACGAAAAGGGAAATGGAATAATTATAACAGACTAAGAATGGGGTATCTGACAACATACAGCTGCACACACTAACACACTTAGCACTAAACTATAGGGGTTGCTCAGGTACCTCCCTATTGGAAAGGTTTCTTTTATACAAGATGCCTCCCAGCTGTTGGCTGGGGGAATTTTAATATGTACGCCCACTGCTCTTCTGAGAGCAGGAGACTGCATGTGTTAGGCATGCCGCTGGGAAGTGCACCCACACAGGAGACAGGGTGCACACCGAGAAATGGGAAGGCAACACATGCACAGCAATAAGTATGTCAGCATCGCTGCATGGGAGGGAAAGTGGAACCATGCAGGGGCGACGGCATTATCATTACAATAGGGGAGATTTAACGGCACCTTCTTTTCATCTACCTGATGATCCTGAGGAACATTGGGATCTTCTTGTTTACATTCCTGTTGAAGAAGAGGACGGGGACTTCTCTCTGGTGTTGTCCTCTCACTGGATAGAACTGGAGGAAACACATACAGGGACTGAATTCATCCTTTACACACAGATAATTATAGGCCATGTGTATTTAGTCCTATTACCTGGTGATGTTTCGGGCTTGGGAACCTCCATCATGACGTCCTTGTACAGATCATTGTGTCCTTCTAAATTCTCCCACTCCTCCATGGAGAAATAGACAGCGACATCCTGACACCTTTTAGGAACCTGACACAAACAATAAGAATAATGTAATGTGACATCATCAAAATCTCTCACCTCTCCAGTAAGCCGGAAGAGGATCTTTAGGCTCCAGTGTTATATCGTCTCCATCTTGATGGGTCAGTCAGGAAAATTCTCTTATTTAGAAAGTCTCTACTGGGAGGATCTGATTTTGGAGGAACCTGAATAAAAAATATGTAAAATCATACAAAACCTGAGAGGAAACCTTTGATGAGATATTAGAAGCGAATTTAGGTTTTCCGACACGCAGGGCAAAAATTCAGTTTCGTGCCCTCTCCTACATACAGAAAAAGTAGTTTGAGAAATTGTCATTTGACCTCTCATATATGATTTTGATACTTAGTCATATGCCAATGAGTTGGGCTTCTTAATTCTCTCAATGTTCAGTGAAATACTGCGGCCCCTGTTTTGTTGATAAAAACAGGAAGAGCAGCTTATCGGCACAAGACCGTAAGTATGGAAATCACATATAAGTGGTCACATAATGACCGCTGGTATTGGCAAGCAGCACCAAATCCTGACAGTGCGTATATTGTAAACTGCTAGAATTTGCACACTACAGTGATAAATTTTATATAATTAATGCTCATAACAAATACAGATGTAGTCATCTTTCACTTGTCAGATGAAAAATCATGATATCAGACAATTTATGGATTGTTACATGCATAAAGGATCAGAACCAATAACACAGGAATACATCACCAGAACCACCATCAGTACAGGAATACATCACATAGAGTAGTACATTGATGAATTGTACTTTCACGTCAGTCCCACATATAATTAATGGCATAAAACATTCAATCCTCAGTATGTCCTTAACAATGGTAAGGAGATACTGAGAGTTGTTATCCGCAATTATTGGACCATAGAGGAACTTCTGTAATGAAGAGATGTAGTTGGTATCATAAATAAACATTTAACCCCTTTCCCACCTTAGACATCTAGTCCAAGGTGGGATCCCCTCTTTGCTGCAGGCTCTGTTGATAAGCCGGCAACTTCATGTGCCCCTAACAGCAACAGGAGGAATTGCGATCCACCCGCGGCTGTTAACATTTTAAATGCTGCTGTCAATATCTGACAGCGACATTTACATGCCTGCGCCGGAAGCTCCTAACTAATTCCGTCCAGTGGTGCCAGAGGCTTGGCATGATAACCTCACGTCTGTAGCAGACCCCTAAGGTGGTCACTGCCCTGTAGCTATGAGTGCCACCCAGAAGCAAATGCTCTTAGCAAGTGAGCATTTTAGCTACATATAGCAGGGCTTCAGCCCTGCTCTGTGTAGCACAAGCAATTGGATGATCGCAGCTTCTATTTTCCCATGGAGACTATTGCAGAAAGTAAAAAACTAAAAAAAAAGTTTTAAAAAATATTAAAAAAAAGAGAAAAATAAAAGTTCAAATCACCCCCCACTCAAAATAAACACATTTGTTATCGCCACGCCCAGAAATTCCCAATCAATATGTAATAGAATTATTATGCTCGGTAACGAGCAAAAAGTCAAAAAGCCAGAATTGCGTTTCTTTGGTTGCCGCAACATAGCATTAAAAAATAATAATGGGGGGATCAAAAAGATAATAACTACATCAAAATGGTAGCAAAAAAAACATCTCAGCTCGCAAAAAATAAGCCCTCACTCAGCCCCATATCACAAAAAATTGACACTAGAGATGAGCGAATACTTCAATATCCGATTCAGATTACGTTTGTTGAATTTGCAATATTCACCGATTAATTTGGTGAATATTCGCCAAACATTACCAAATGTCATTAGTCAATAGTAATAATCACAGTTCCGTATCAGTCTGAAAGCCTGGAAGGGGCGTAACTAGGTGACCTACCCAATCTCTACTTGAATAAGTGGCAGAATACGAAAACTGTGACCCAAGGATGTACAAAGAGTTAGCACCAGGTGCTACTCCATGGCTGACCTACAGAATGTAGCAGCTGATCCCCTACAGTGGGTAAGCTGCTAAGGCCCAAATGAGGGATGAAAAATGCAGGCAGGCACTGTAGGAACTCTGGAACCACGTGCAGGTGTGACCGGCTGAGGAACAGGAAAGCATTGGCAGGTGCGGTGTGGACCGGGTGTTAGGACAGATGGGTGCTGGCAGGTGCAACTTGGACCGGCTGATGGACAGAAGAGCGCAGACAGGTACGAGCAGACAGGCACAGACAGGCAATAGCAGATGAGTACAGGGTAGACAAGGAGAAAGATAGACCTGGGGAATCTGACAACTATCAAGCATGCAAGACAAACTAATAACGTAGCTCAGGCACCTCCATATTGGAGGAGAATCCTCAAATAGAAGGTGCCACCCAGCTGTAGGTTGGAAATACCTTAGGTTGATACGTGTGGTCCCCTTAAGAGGGAGGGATAGCACGAGCGCACCCTCTAAGCATAGTTCCGTCCTACAACTGAACCTTGGAGGACACCGACACATAGGGTATGTGAGTGGGAGACACTGAATGTCCTGTCTCTTAGGTACGAGGCGATCAAACAAAGGGCCAAATCTTTAATGTCAACAGATCAGAATGTCTGTAGCCAGAGGGAATGGTCTAATGTGTCAAAGACAGATGCCAGGTGCAGGAAAAGGAGGACAAATTCTCGTCACTTTCATTTGTCGGTTGGTAAGTCGTTGGTGACTTCAGTCAGGGCAGTTTCAATGGTACAGTCTGAAGCCAAATAGTACACGGTCAAAGAGGGAGCTAGAGGAGAGATGGGAGGACAGTTCAAAATGGATGTGTTGTTCCAGTAGTTTGAAGGCATAGGAGAAAAATGATATGGGGCAATAGGTAGACACAGAGGTTGGGTCAAGGGTGGACTGTTTGAGGATGGATGTGATTGAGGTATGTTTAAATCAGGACGGAAGACACTAGTTGTTAGTGACAGGATGAAGAGGTGAGTTATGCTTGTGATGAATTTCAAAAAACTGACAGTCACATCCAAGCATAGTGTGAACAGGTGCTTAACCTAGAGTCACCAACTCATATACATTCAAGCAAAAAAGGAAGCACACTGTAGCGCCATAACATGAAAATTGAAGAAAGTTTAGCACATAAAATGGCCATGTTATGTGTACCTGGAAGCCCCGTTATGGCATTTTTCATATTTCTAATGCAGTAATGCAATTAATTTTTCAATTTTCAGGTTTGCATGTTATGGCGCTACAGTGTGCTTCCTTTTTTGCTTGAATGTATACGAGTTGGTGACTCTAGGTTAAGCACCAGTTCACACTATGCTTATGCTTGGATGTGACGGTCAGTTTTTTGAAATTTGTATTCATTTACTTTCTGACTGAGCACTCCACCTGTTAGCCGCAGGCGTTTTTAATCAAACCAGGGCCACTTCCCCTCCACAGAGATATAGACTTCAGTCTAAACAGAGGATTTTTCATAGGTTCCTGTTGTGAGTTCATTTTCCCCTTCACTACTGAGGCCCGAGGAACTCCCTCTTCTGGTAAAGAAAGGTAGTGAGCCTGATTATCAAACACCTGAGGCTGATGATGATGACTGGCTGAGTGGATTTACTGACTGGATATAAGGCTGCCGACGCCCTTCTGCCCTGCGGGTGATTTCTCTGTGGGATCCTTGGAGACCAGTCTGAATTCCTGCTCCTCTAAAGCTAAGTTTGCTGCTCGGCTTTTTGCATTTGTGCTTTGACTTTGTTTTGCTTTGTTTTTCTGGATTTCTGCCATTCCCTGCTAGGTGTGCTGAATTCCTTTAGCTCTGTCTTCTGAAAATACCTGAGTGCTGATTTAGTTTTTGAAGCCTAGCTGCTTCAGGGTCTTTTTCATATCAGCTTGTTGGCTTATGTCTTTGATAGGGTTTTTGCAGATTGCAGACAGCAGCCTTCCTGTCCTTTCCTATCTAGGTAGTTTTGGGCCCCGGCTTTGCTCAGTCTATCTTTCTGTCTGTGTTAGTGTTTTCATCTTGCTTCACCGTCATTATATGTTGGGGGCTGCCTATTGCTTTGGGGTCTGCTCTGGGGTAGTTTAGATTTCCCCTTTCTTTCTTTAGGCCTATTTAAATTCTCCGGCTGTGATCGAGGGGTCTAGGGCATCGTAGGAACCCCCCACGGCTACTGCTAGTTGTGTTGATAGGTTCAGGGGTCTGCAATCTGATAGTTGCCAACTTCTCTGGTTTTCTGGACTTAGCTTGTATTTCTGTTTTTGCCTCCTACGGTGACTCATTCATAACAGAATCACCCGCCATACCGCAGATCCTAGGGTACTCAATAGCAGGAAAGAATTGTAAAAAAAAAAAAAAAAAAGTGTGTATACTTTTTCCTCTATATCTCTGAGGCCGTAGGGGGAATTTTTTTTTTTTTCTCTCAATGGAGATAAAGCAATTGTCTGATCGTGTGGAGCAGCTCGCTGCGGAAGTGCGGGGAATTTCCGCCTACCTTGCTCATTCACATGCTGCTGAACCAAAGATTCCTACACCTGATGTATTTTTTGGGGATCGGTCTAAATTTTTGAATTTCAAAAATAATTGTAAATTATTTTTTGCCTTGAAGCCTAACTCGTCAGGGAGCTCCGCGCAGCAGGTTAAAATTGTCATCTCTTTGCTGCGTGGCGATCCCCAGGATTGGGTGTTTACTTTAAAACCAGATGATCCTATTCTGACTAATGTGAACGCATTTTTTCAGGCCTTGGGGTTGTTGTATGACGAACCTAATGCCATTGATCAGGCTGAAAAGACCCTGCTGGCATTGAACCAGGGTCGTGATTCTGCGGAATTGTACTGTCAAAAATTCCGAAAGTGGGCAGTACTTACTACCTGGAATGATAGTGCCTTGGCTGCTCTCTTTCGGAAGGGGTTGTCAGAAGCCGTAAAAGATACTATGGTGGGATTTCCTGTTCCCTCTGGTCTTGACGATTCTATGTCATTAGCCATTCAGGTTAATTGGCGTTTGCGCGAACGCAAAGCTGCATGAGAGGTGTTGCCACCTGTGGAACAAATGTCTGAACCTATGCAATGTGATAGAGTTTTTTCCAGAGAGCAGCGTCAGGAGTTCAGAAGGCGTAATAAGTTGTGTTTTTTCTGTGGAGATGCCTTGCATATTATTTCTGTCTGTCCTAAACGAGAGAAACGCTTTGCACACACGGTTTCTGTTGGGGGTGTTCAACCTAAGTTTCTTCTGGCTATTATTCTGATCTGCTCCCTGTCCACATTTTCTGCCAAAGCTTTTGTGGATTCGGGAGCAGCCCTAAACCTAATGGACTTGGATTTTGCTAAACGTTTTGGATTTCCGATGACACCTCTGCAGACGCCTATCCCTTTGAGGGGGATTGATGCTACTCCTTTGGCTAAAAATAAACCTCAGTTTTGGACCCAGGTGGTAATGCGGGTCGCCCCAGACCATCAAGAAAATTGCAGATTTTTGGTGTTGCATACTCTGCATGATACTATTGTTCTGGGGTTTCCCTGGTTACAAATTCATAATCCAGTTTTGGATTGGAAATCTGTGTCTGTGGTGAGTTGGGGTTGTCGGTGTGCCTTTAAGTGAGGCTCCGGTGTTTTCCACCTCTCCTCAGTCGCATGATGTTCCTGATTATTTGGCGGACTTTTATGATGTATTTAGTGAGAATGAGTCTGCGTCTCTGCCTCCTCATAGGAGTTATGACTGTGCAATTGAACTGAGCCCAGGGTGTAAATTTCCCAAGGGTCGGCTCTTCAATTTATCTGTACCCGAGCACGAGGCTATGCGATCCTATATTAAGGAGGCGTTGGAGAAGGGTCATATTAGACCATCCTCGTCACCCTTAGGTGCCGTTTTTTTTTTTGTAGCCAAAAAGGATGGATCATTAAGACCTTGTATTGATTATCGTGCCCTCAACAAAATTACTGTTAAATATCAGTATCCGTTACCCCTGATTTCTGATCTATTCTCCAGAGTTAAAGGTGCTTGCTGGTTTACCAAGCTTGACCTCAGGGGGCATATAATCTTATTCGCATTAAGCATGGGGATGAATGGAAGACGGCGTTTAATACTCCAGAGGGACATTTTGAGTACCTGGTGATGCCTTTTGGGCTCACTAATGCCCCTTCTGTCTTCCAGTGCTTCATGAACGATATTTTCCGAGATTTTGTCGATAAATTTTTGATTATCTATCTGGATGATATTTTGATCTTCTCCAAGGATTGGGATTCTCATGTGGAACATATTCGGACTGTGTTCCGGATCTTGAGGGAAAATTCCCTGTATGTCAAAGGATCTAAATGCCTTTTTGGAGTACAGAGGATTTCTTTTTTGGGATTTATTTTGTCCCCGTCAACTATTGAAATGGACCCGGCCAAGGTACAGGCCATTTACGATTGGGTTCAGCCCACTTCTTTGAAGGCCCTCCAGAAGTTTTTGGGTTTTGCTAATTTTTATCGGAAATTTATAGCAAAATTTTCTAGTATTGCCAAGCCATTGACTGATTTGACTAAGAAGGGTGCTGATGTGTTAAATTGGTCTCCAGAGGCTGTTTCTTCCTTTCAGGAGCTGAAGCGAAGATTCACCTCCGCCCCGGTTTTGCGGCAACCTGATGTCTCACTTCCATTCCAGGTAGAGGTGGATGCTTCTGAGATTGGTGCAGGAGCTGTTTTGTCCCAAAAGGATCCTGTAACATCTAAAATGAATCCCTGCGCTTTCTTTTCCCGAAAGTTCTCTCCATCTGAACGTAACTATGATGTGGGGAATAGGGAACTGTTGGCCATGAAATGGGCATTTGAGGAGTGGAGACATTGGTTGGAGGGAGCTAAGCATCAAGTCGTGGTCCTCACTGACCACAAGAATTTGATTTACCTAGATTCGGCTAAGCGCTTGAACCCTAGACAGGCTAGGTGGGCCTTGTTTTTTACACGTTTTGATTTTGTGGTTTCTTTTCTTCCTGGAACGAAGAATGTCAAGGCAGACGCCCTGTCTAGGAGCTTCTTTGCTGATTCTCCTGTGGTGACCAAGCCTGCTACCATCTTAGGCGAAGGGGTAGTTCTTTCTGCCATCTCGCCCGATTTGAGACGTGCTCTGGAAGAGTTCCAGGAGGACAAACCTGAGCGTTGTCCCAGTGGAGAGTTGTATGTTCCTGACCAGTGGAAGAAGAGAGTGATGTCTGAAGTTCATTGCTCTGCTTTGGCTGGTCATCCAGGTATTTTTGGTACTAGCGATCTGGTGAGTCGGTTTTTTTGGTGGTCCGCCTTGTCTCGTGATGTCAGGAATTTTGTGCAGTCCTGTGGGACGTGCTCCTGGTCTAAATCATGTTCTCGCTCTAGTGGGTTGTTGATGCCTTTGCCTGTCCCCAAGAGGCCATGGACCCATATTTCAATGGATTTCATCTCTGTTATGCCTGTCTCTCAAAGGATGACTGTTATTTGGGTGATCTGTGATAGGTTCTCTAAGGTGGTTCATCTTGTACCACTCCCTAAGTTGCCGTCTTCCTCTGAGTTGGTGCCCCTGTTTTTACAACAGGTGGTTCGTTTGCACGGGATTCCTGAGAACATTTTATCTGACAGAGGAGTCCAGTTTGTGTCTAGATTTTGGAGAACTTTCTGTTCCAGGCTGGGAATTCAGTTGTCCTTCTCCTCTGCTTTTCACCCTCAGACCAATGGGCAGACAGAGAGAACAAACCAGACCTTGGAGTCATATTTGAGATGTTTTATTTCTGCTGATCAGGATGATTGGGTTTCATTTTTGCCCTTGGCCGAATTTGCTTTAAATAATAGAGCTAGTTCTGCCACTTTGATGTCACCTTTTTTTTGTAACTTTGGGTTTCATCCTCGATTTTCTTCAGGGCAGGTGGAGCCCTCTGCCTGCCCAGGTGTTGACACTGTGGTGGAGAGAATGCACCAGATCTGGGACCAAGTGGTGGATAAGTTCTCTCTCTCCCAGGAAAAGGCCCAGCGGTTTTCCAACCGACATAGGACCATTGGTCCCCAGTTTAAGGTTGGTGATATGGTGTGGTTATCATCAAAAAATATTGCTATGAAAGTGGCTTCTCCTAAGTTTAAGCCTAGATTTATTGGACCTTACAAGTTTGTTGAGATTATTAATCCGGTCTCTTTTCGTTTGGCTCTTCCTGTCACATTTAAAATCCATAATGTGTTCCATAAATCTTTGTTGAAGAGGTTTGTTGAACCTGTTGTTCCGGGGGTGGCACCTCCAGACCCTGTATTGGTTGAAGGTAACATGGAATATGAGGTAGAGAAAGTACTGGATTCCCGTCTGGCTAGACGGAGACTCCAGTATTTGGTTAAGTGGAAGGGTTATGGTCAGGAGGATAATTCCTGGGTCTCTGCCTCTGATATTCATGCCAAAAGATTGGTGCGTGCATTTCATCGGGCTCACCCTGATTGCCCTGGTGGCGTGGTTGAGGGTTCGGTGACCCCTCCTCAAGGGGGAGGTACTGTTGTGAGTTCATTTTCCCCTTCACTACTGAGGCCCGAGGAACTCCCTCTTCTGGTAAAGAAAGGTAGTGAGCCTGATTATCAAACACCTGAAGCTGATGATGATGACTGGCTGAGTGGAGTTACTGACTGGATATAAGGCTGCCGACGCCCTTCTGCCCTGCGGGTGATTTCTCTGTGGGATCCTTGGAGACCAGTCTGAATTCCTGCTCCTCTAAAGCTAAGTTTGCTGCTCGGCTTTTTGCATTTGTGCTTTGACTTTGTTTTGCTTTGTTTTTCTGGATTTCTGCCATTCCCTGCTAGGTGTGCTGAATTCCTTTAGCTCTGTCTTCTGAAAATACCTGAGTGCTGATTTAGTTTTTGAAGCCTAGCTGCTTCAGGGTCTTTTTCATATCAGCTTGTTGGCTTATGTCTTTGATAGGGTTTTTGCAGATTGCAGACAGCAGCCTTCCTGTCCTTTCCTATCTAGGTAGTTTTGGGCCCCGGCTTTGCTCAGTCTATCTTTCTGTCTGTGTTAGTGTTTTCATCTTGCTTCACCGTCATTATATGTTGGGGGCTGCCTATTGCTTTGGGGTCTGCTCTGGGGCAGTTTAGATTTCCCCTTTCTTTCTTTAGGCCTATTTAAATTCTCCGGCTGTGATCGAGGGGTCTAGGGCATCGTAGGAACCCCCCACGACTACTGCTAGTTGTGTTGATAGGTTCAGGGGTCTGCAATCTGATAGTTGCCAACTTCTCTGGTTTTCTGGACTTAGCTTGTATTTCTGTTTTTGCCTCCTTCGGTGACTCAATCATAACAGGTTCCCATTCAGATGGAGACTTCAGTCTTAGTGAGGATTGGCATAGACAGGGACCTGGAAAACGAGAAATGCCTTAACGGGGCTTCCAGGTACACATAACATGGCCATTTTATGCGCTAAACTTTCTCAATTTTTCATATTTCTAATGCAGTAATGCAATTCATTTTTCAATTTTCATGTTTGCATGTTATGGCGCTACAGTGTGCTTCCTTTTTTGCTTGAATGCTTGTGATGAAGACTGTGGTCAAGTTTGGATTGAGGTGGGATGCTGTTGTGTCACGTTCACAGGTATGAGGCGAAGTATTCAGACGAAAGGAGAGGGAGAGGGAACTGGTGGATGCAGGAAAGAATTGAAACAACTGAATAGCGGTTTAGGGGTGTGAGACAGGTATGATATGAGGGATGAGAAGTCGGTTTGTTTTGCTTCAGTCAGAATTTTTGCAGCATTTTAACAACTTCTGTTACTGGAATGGCAACTCCGCTCCCTTTCTTTGGCAGCCATACAATATTATGCTTTGTAGATAAGGGCCAGAAAGAACATGTGCTCCAGTAGATGGCAAGCGCTGCATCAAGTGGCCTCGGCTCCTCTTCCTCCACCTTAACATCACACACAGTACAGTTCTCAGTGTTGGCACCCCAATTAACCTTTTTTCAACCCCCCACATCACAACTCTCCAGTCACCCAACTGACTGTGGGGAGCCACACATTGGCCACTCTGCAGAGCTGTTCACACATTCTATTCTATAGGTATCAGAGGTCTGCTCAAAACATTCACAGTGTCAAGTTTAGGAAATCATCTGCACCGATGGCCAAATTTTTTTACTTAGATCTATGGTCGGATGAAGTTTTATCAAAGCATAAACCAAACCCTCTTCAACATACGTTACCCCCATTGGATGAAGGTGATCCATTTGTGATGAGACTCAGATATTTGAGGCGTCCGCAGACTGTTCTGTGCTATCAAGACAGGAAGAGGAGGAGGATGACTCTCAGGGCGAGGACTGGGATAACAATGAGGTAGTGGATCATACTTGTTGTAACCCTGAGGCATGCAACTGAGTAGCTCAGCAGAGGAGGAGGAGGATGAACATGAGGTTACGTGCACACAGTTATGCAATCATGACAATCAATGCATCCTGAGGCCCAATTATTGAGTTGGACAGCATCGTTCATGGTTGTGCAGTTGCCTAGCTTGGGTCCTGTTTGCATATTTGCAAAAATCTTAAAAATCATGCCGTCAACTTTTTTAAAAGCCAACTAGTAGAGTAAAAAAATGTAAATCATTTTAGTACTACATGCAAAACCTGCCACATGCGTGATCAACATGTGTTAATGTGGGAATACCATTGTGCTAAAAATCCATCCACCCCATCTTCTGATTTTTCTTCCTCCCTCACCATGGCAAGTGTTGTCACACAGGTCTGTGAAGAACCTCCACATGTTTACCCTCTACTGTTGGGATGATTGATAGCCTGTCAGCTGATACGGAATTCGACATGCCTGCTGTTTTTGACTGATCTTACCTACCAAGCACAATCCATCTTTATCAATCCACCGTAACATCCCCGTCTGCACCTCTCACAGTCCAGCAGCTTGTCTTGTTCACCCTAATCCATCCTGTGTTGGCACAGCAGCAAACCCCCATTTCTGCAGTTGTGCTGACATAAAATATTCTTCACTTCTACACATGGCACAGTTACCAGGTTGAATTTCATCATCTTCAATCTATATATATAAAAATGAGTGTGTGTGTGTGTGTGTGTGTGTGTGTGTGTGTGTGTGTGTGTGTGTGTGTGTGTATATATATATATATATATATATATATATATATATATATATATATATATATATATATATATATATAGTGATAAAACACTCCGGGATCGCCTTTGCTGGGGTCAAAGGTCACGTGCGTTCAGCATAAAACTCAGGTGCAGAGCTGGGATTCGGGTATAACTGACTCTGGGTCAGGTTTATTAATGGTGAAAGCAATGCATAAAAGAAATAAAACATAAAACAAATCCTTGCCTGTCCGGCACTAACTAAACAATGGACAACCTAACTACCAACTGGCGGGCTTCTCCCGTCCAGCCAAACCACAGTTGCAGTGGGCACTACTTCCACTCACGTGTGTGTCTCTCACACAGACAGGCTCTGTGTGTTCCCAGGCTGAGACACTCACACAACCACCTTGCATCCTTTTATATCCACCTCCCATTATCCATTAGTAAGCAGGTGCGATACTGACCAGACTAGGCCACATAGGAAAGGAATCTGGGCGAGATATACCTGCCCTCATCCACTATTCCCACATGATTCTCACATATCCCCCCCCTCTGCTCAGACCACTCCGGTCGAGCAATGACACCCACTAAACAGTGCACTCGGGACAGGGCATCTGCGTTTCCCATCTGTACTCCTGGGCGGTGCTCCACCGTAAAAGTGTAGGCCTGCAGGGCAAGGAACCACCGGGTCACCCGGCTATTCCGTTCCTTGTTTAAGTGCATCCACTTGAGAGGGGCATGGTCAGTGATCAGCCTGAACTTTCGGCCCACCAGGTAATATTTGAGGGCCTCTAGAGCCCACTTAATGGCGAGGCACTCTTTTTCTACGACGGCATACCTTTGCTCGTGTTTATTCAGCTTCCTGCTGAGATAGAGGACTGGGTGTTCCACTCCGTCCCTCACTTGTGAGAGTACGGCCCCGATACCGGTATCAGAGGCATCCGTTTGTACCACAAACTCGCTGCGGAAGTCCGGAGTCACCAGTACGGGCTGAGAGCAAAGTGCCCGTTTTAGGCTATGGAAGGCTTCTTCAGCCGCTAAACTCCATTTAATCATGACGGAGTCTTTCCCTTTTGTAAGATCCGTCAGGGGGGTAGCGATGGCTGCAAAATTGGGTATGAACCGGCGATAATAGCCGGCGATCCCCAGGAAGGCTTGCACCTGCTTCTTGTTGACAGGTTGTGGCCAGTCCTGAACCGCCTGAATCTTATCAACCTGGGGTTTAACAACACCCCTCCCAATTACATACCCCAAATACCGGGCTTCTTCTAGCCCGATTTGACATTTCTTGGGGTTCGCGGTTAGACCTGCCTCCCACAGGTCGTCAATCACAGATTGTACTTTCTGGAGATGAGTCTCCCAGTCCAAGCTGTAAATGACAATGTCATCCAAATAGGCCGAAGCATACTGCCTATGTGGCCTCAAGACTCGATCCATCAGTCTCTGGAAGGTTGCCGGTGCCCCGTGCAGTCCAAACGGCATATACACATACTGAAATAAACCTTCCGGCGTAGCAAATGCCGTCTTTTCTCTGGCAGCCTCAGCCAGAGGGATCTGCCAATACCCCTTTGTTAGGTCTAGGGTCGTAATATACCGGGCTTTTCCTAACCGGTCTATTAACTCGTCGACCCGGGGCATGGGGTAGGCATCAAATTCTGAGACCGCATTCAGTTTCCTGAAGTCATTGCAGAACCGGATGGTGCCGTCCGGTTTAGGGATTAGCACAATCGGGCTGGACCACGCACTGTGCGATTCCTCAATGACTCCTAACTCTAGCATTGCCTTCACTTCTCGGGAAACGGCTTCACGGCGCGCATCCGGGATTCGGTAGGGCTTTACGTGAACTGTGACACCAGGTTCCGTTATGATGTCATGTTTCATTAGTATAGTCTGCCCGGGTTTTTCTGAGAAAAACTTTTGGTTGTGAAGTAGAAGCTGCCTGACTTCAGTCTTTTGCCGCTCCGAGAGAGTCTCTGCAACCCGTACCTCCGGTACGGGATGCGAGCAGACGGGACGGGCCAGCTCCGCTGACAAGGCAGACCGATCTTTCCAGGGTTTTATCAGATTTATATGATAAATCTGTTCAGGTTTCCGTTTACCTGCCTGGTATACTTTGTAGTTTACTTCACCAACTCTTTCCTTAATCTCAAAGGGGCCCTGCCACTTTGCCAGGAACTTACTGTCCACCGTGGGGACCAGGATCAACACCCTATCTCCGGGTGCAAACGTACGGATCTTGGCGCCCCTATCATAGATTCTTTTTTGGGCTCCTTGAGCCTGTATCATGTGTTCTTTGATGATAGGCATAACAGCCGCAATACGGTCCTGCATTTGTGTGATGTGATCTATCACTGTTTTAAACGGAGTGACCTGACCCTCCCAGGTTTCTTTTGCAACGTCTAACAGTCCGCGAGGACGTCGGGCGTACAATAACTCGAAAGGCGAGAATCCTGTGGAAGACTGGGGTACTTCCCAGATGGCAAAAAGCAAATACAGAAGTAAATAGTCCCAGTTCTTCCCATCCTTGTCTATCACCTTTCTCAGCATCTGCTTCAGAGTTTTATTGAACCGTTCGACCAACCCGTCTGTTTGAGGGTGATACACGGATGTGCGTAACGGTTCGATTTGTAACAATCGGCAGAGCTCCTTCATTACCCTGGACATAAAGGGGGTCCCCTGGTCGGTGAGTATCTGTTTTGGTATACCGACCCGACTAAACACATGCACCAGTTCCTTGGCAATCGCCTTGGTGGCCGTGTTACGCAAAGGGATGGCCTCCGGGTAACGAGTGGCATAATCCAAGATGACCAGGATATGTTGGTGTCCACGTGCAGACCGTGGAAGGGGCCCAACTAAATCCATCCCAATCCTCTCAAACGGGACTTCAATAATAGGTAGGGGTACCAAAGGGCTACAGAACCGGGGCTTAGGTGCAGAGGCTTGGCAGTCAGGACAAGACTCACAATATACACGAATATCGTGATGCATGCCTGGCCAAACAAAACAGTGTAATATCCTTTCGGTGGTTTTCTGGACTCCCAGGTGACCTCCCATCACATGTCCGTGGGCCAGGTCCAGCACCTGCCGCCGGTAGGGTTTTGGCACGACTAATAGTTGCACCGTATCTTCCCCCTTTTTCTCTATCTGATAGAGTAAATCATTCTCCAGAACCATGTAAGGATATGCCAGCCTAGAGCCAGGTTCTACGGGTACCCCATTTATCACTTTTACATTTGTCCTAGCCTGAGAAAGGGTAGGATCCTTTATTTGCTCGCTTTGGAAGTCATCTTTCTGAACTTCTAAATCCGGCAAACGGGGAGGTGGACGGCTGTCGGCCTCCTCCTCTTCCCCGGTCTCCTCCGTATCACCCGCCATGACTGAAAACGGGAACGGCAGGTCATTTCCCGCAGACTCTTCTCCAGAGTCTTCCGGGGAGACCTCTTCCAGGGGTTCGTGACCCACACGCGCCCTGGGAGAAGAACCATGTACACTATTACCCGAGGGCATCAACTGATTCTCCCACAATTGCCAGAAGTGGGGAAAATCCCGGCCCAGGATAACATGCAATAACGCCGGGACGAGTCCCACTTTATGTTGCACAGACCCATAGGAAGTAGTAATGCATATGACCGTGGTGAGGTATGAACAGGTGTCTCCATGCACACACGTTACAGAAAATTTGTCTGATGGTCCAGTCGGGGCTGACACCAGACTGGCCTTCACCAGAGTCACCGCACTTCCGGAGTCTAACAATGCCACCACATTTTTGCCGTCAACAGTTAAATCACACAAGTGTTTTTCCACATCCTTTTGACCGGCATTCACACTCACTACCCGTGCAACCATAGACATGCGGTTTTTAGAGTCTGTGACGTCGCACTGCATGGGTTCAGTAGTGACCGGACAGTTCGCAGCAATATGTCCCATCTCTTGGCAGCGGAAACACCTAACGGGCCCCTTGCTTAGACCATAGTTCGTTACTCTCGGCCTCGCAGTGCGGGCAGTCCCGTTTTCCTCCCCCACTGTCTTAGGGATTTTTCCTTCTCCCCTACTCCCTGGAACAGTCTTACCAGTTCCACGTGGAGATGATGAAGAACGAGGTGGGGTAGCGTCGTCTCGGAGTCCTTCCGCCATGGAGTAACGTTCAACCAGATCCACCAGTTGATCTGCCGTCGTAGGATTTCCATTGCTTACCCACTTCCTCAGGGCTGGCGGTAGAGCTCTCAGGTACTTGTCCATGACGACTCTCTGGATTATCTCTGGCGCTGTCAGCACCTCGGGTTCTAGCCACTTCTTCGTCACGTGGACCAGGTCGAACATCTGTGACCGCGGTGGTTTATCCGGCTGATAAGTCCATTGATGCACTCTCTGTGCACGGACAGCGGTCGTCACTCCCAGCCGGGCCAAGATCTCGGCTTTCAATTTGTCAAAGTCCTGCGCGGCTTCAGGCTCTAAGTCATAATAAGCCTTTTGGGCCTCACCGGAAAGAAACGGGGCAATCAGGCCGGCCCACCGTGCCTTCGGCCATTTTTCTCGTACCGCTGTCCGTTCAAACGTGGTCAGGTACGCCTCGACGTCATCTTCGGTCGTCATCTTCTGCCAGTACCGACTCACGTGAATCACTCTCGACTCGGCTTCCAGGTTAACCTCATGTAGGCTTGCCAAGCGCTGCGCCACCTGCTGGAGAAGCGAACGATCGGTAGCTGTCATGTCCACCAACTCCTTCAGCTGGGCCATCATCACCCGATTAGCTTCTTGCTGGACGGCGGTGGACTGTACCAGCGCTTTCACCACGTCCTCCATGCTCATGCTTGCAACGTGATGCCCGCGTTCTCCACCACAATGTGATAAAACACTCCGGGATCGCCTTTGCTGGGGTCAAAGGTCACGTGCGTTCAGCATAAAACTCAGGCGCAAAGCTGGGATTCGGGTATAACTGACTCTGGGTCAGGTTTATTAATGGTGAAAGCAATGCATAAAAGAAATAAAACATAAAACAAATCCTTGCCTGTCCGGCACTAACTAAACAATGGACAACCTAACTACCAACTGGCGGGCTTCTCCCATCCAGCCAAACCACAGTTGCAGTGGGCACTGCTTCCACTCACATGTGTGTCTCTCACACAGACAGGCTCTCTGTGTTCCCAGGCTGAGACACTCACACAACCACCTTGCATCCTTTTATATCCACCTCCCATTATCCATTAGTAAGCAGGTGCGATACTGACCAGACTAGGCCACATAGGAAAGGAATCTGGGCGAGATATACCTGCCCTCATCCACTATTCCCACATGATTCTCACAAAATATATATATATATATATATATATATATATATATATATATATATATATATATATCGAGCCACGCCCACTCCACATAGCCACATTCTCTCCACACGCAAAGCCCCTTTCTTGACCACAACAGCTCACACTGCATGTGTTGCCCATAGCAACCAATCACTAAGCATCTTTCATTTCACCAGAACTGTTTAAAAGATGAAAGCTGAGCTGTGAATGGTTGCTATGAGCAACAGTTTTCCTTGTAGACAGTTGTGGTAACTGAGGCCTATTATTCTTATTTCTATGGTGTTATCATCCTTCTGTAAAGCTGGAAATAACACTAATTATTACCGTGCTGACACAGATCACCCTCTGACACAGACTACTGGGGGAGCCCAGAATCAGGAACTTCTTTGTCTGGCATGAAGCATGTCATTAACTTAAAAATTCAAGCACAGATTAAAAAAAGAAACACAAGATGGATTTCTCCAACCGAGGTGTCATTTTATTTGGTGCAACAGCATCAACCTGACAATGCGTGGTTCACTTTAAATTTGTTTATTACAGCTACAACTAATGCCACTAAAAATTAGTCCTTCTTTAAAATTTCTAATTAAATGGTGTTACTCTCCCAAAAGTTTTAAGTCTGCTTTCTCTAAGAGAAAAGCTGTATTACACCTCAATGAGCAAGAATTACAGAAAGAAGAAAGGGAGCCAAGACTTACAGAAATGAGTACAGGAATGGTACCCCTAATACCCCAAATCATCCTGTACCGTCAGAGCGACCGGACTACTACCCCTAATATCCCACATCATCCCGACTGCTCTCTCCCTCATCAGACAAATATCAGAGCAGAGAAATACCGGCCCCGAGCACATCCCGGGCTCCCCGCCCCACCCCGAGCACCGAGCACATCCCGGGCTCCTCGCTCCCCAAGCATCCCAAGAAGTTACCGTGTCTGGTAGCTCCGACATCTGCTGCTCACACTGCGGCATCAGATGCGCAGAACCAAGTATTAGGGGGCAGAGCCACCGCACTGAAAGGCTCTGTGCTGTGGGGACACTGCGCCTCCACCGTGTACAGACAGGAGGGAACCCAGAGATGACATACAGGTATATACAGGAGGAGATGACATACAAGTATATAATATATACATGAGGAGATGATATACAGCGCCATTTTTTTGTGCAATATAATCATTACAATTTGTTATAACTAACCATAGTTAGTTACTACGCCCAGGCAATGCCGGGCTCTTCAGCTAGTCTACTAATAATAATAAACTAAATAATAATAAACAGCATGGTGGCTCAGTGGATAGCACTGCAGCCTTGCAGTGCTGGAGACCTGGGTTTGAATCCCACCAAGGACAACATCTGCAAGGAGTTTGCATGTTTCTCCCAGTGTTTGTGTGGGTTTTCTCAGGGTACTCCGGTTTCCTCCCACATTCCAAAGACATGCTGATAGGAAATTTAGATTAATAAAAATAAACTAGGCACTTATCTTTATTTCTTTATGGTGTGGGATCCTACTACGGCACCTTCCTTAGTAGTGCACACGGTTCTCTACTAGGAAATTTAGATTGTGAGCCCAATCAGGGACAGCGATGATAATGTGTGCAAACTGTAAAGCGCTGCGGAATATGTTAGAGCTATATAAAAAGATTATTATTATTAATATATCACAAACACATTACGCATAGCTTTTCGAGTCAGCAAGTCATATAAAACAGTCAAAAGTGACCAGATTTAGGATAATAAAACATTTCAAGCAATGATTGCAGAACTAAACAAATACACACCAGAACATGGAGAACTAAAACTACTACTACTGATTGCTTGACTTGTACAACAAAGCTACTGCACACCAGGGGATGGAGACTTTAAGCACTAGACACCAAGTCTTTGAATCCCCAGAGCTTGCAGAACAAACTTCTGTAATACTTCCTATAGTGCTTCTGCCTCCTCCACCATCTTCAGTGCCTCCACCTGTGCCCTCAACCAACTGCCTTAATCCCTTTACCCCCAAGGGTGGTTTGCACGTTAATGACCGGGCCAATTTTTACAATTCTGACCACTGTCCTTTTATGAGGTAATAACTCTGGAATGCTTCCATGGATCCTGGTGATTCTGACCTTGTTTTCTCGTGACATATTGTACTTCATGTTAGTGGTAAAATCTCATTCAAATAACTTGCGTTTATTTAAAAAAAAAAAATGGAAATTTGGAGAAAATTTTGAAAATTTTGCAATTTTCCAACTTTGAATTTTTATGCGCCCTTAAATCACAGAGATAATGCACAAAAAAAACTTAATAAGTAACATTTCCCATATGTTTACTTTATATCAGCACAATTTTGGAACCAAAATTTTTTTTTGTTAGGAAGTTATAAGGGTTAAAAGATTTCTCCTTTTCACAACACCATTTTATTTTTAGGGACATCACATCACATTTGAAGACGAGGGGTCTATATGATAGAAAATACCCAGAAAATACCCAAAAGTGACACCATTCTAAAAACTGCACCTCTCAAGGTGCTCAAAACCACATTCAAGAAGTTTATTAACCCTTCAGGTGCTTCACAGCAATTTTTTGAAAGTTTAAAAAAATGAACATTTAACTTTTTTTCACCAAAAAAATTACTTCAGGTCCAATTTTTTTTATTTTACCAAGGGTAACAGGAGAAATTGGACTGCAAAAGTTATTGTGCAATTTGTCCTGAGTACGCTGATACCTGATATGTGGGGGGGAACCACTGTTTCCGTGCATGGCAGAGCTCGGAAGGCAACGAGCGCCGTTTGACTTTTTCAACGCAAAATTGTCTGGAATTGAGATCGGTGCGCCAAGTCATGTTTGGAGAACCCCCTGATGTGCCTAAACAGTGGAAATCCCCCACAAGTGACCCCATTTTGGAAACTAGACCCCCCAAGGAACTTATCTAGATGTGTGGTGAGAACTTTGAACCCCCAGGGGCTTCACAGAAGTTTATAACGTACAGCCGTACAATTAAAAAATCATTTTTTCCACAAAAATGATCTTTTCACCCCATTTTTTATTTTCCCAAGGGAAACAGGACCCCAAAAGTTAGTGTAATTTGTCCTGAGTAGGCTGATACCCCAAAAGTGGGGGTAAACCACTATTTGGGCACATGGCAGAGCTCGGAAGGGAAGCAGCCCCATTTGACTTCTT
Organism: Dendrobates tinctorius; assembly: GCF_039654945.1. NCBI lineage: Eukaryota > Metazoa > Chordata > Amphibia > Anura > Dendrobatidae > Dendrobates > Dendrobates tinctorius. The sequence continues at coordinate 8,665,433 of NW_027361822.1, forward strand.
TGGCTGGAATTGAGATCAAATGCCATTTTGCGTTTGGAGAGCCCCTGATGTGCCCAAACAGTGGAAACCCCCAATTCTAACTCCAACCCTAACCCCAACACACCCCTAACCCTAATCTCAGCCCTAGACCTAACCCTAATGGGAAAATGGAAATAAATACATTTTTTATTTTATTTTTTTTCCCTAACTAAGGGGATGATAAAGGGGGGTTTGATTTACTATTTATGGCATGTTTTTATTGTTTGGCAGCTGTCACACACTAAAAGATGCTTTTTATTGTAAAAGTAGTTTTTGCATCACCACATTGTGAGAGCTATAATTTTTCTATATTTTGAACTGCACCGAGTCATGTGATGTCTTATTTTTTGCGGGACGAGTTGACGATTTTATTGGTACTATTTTCAGGCATGTGACTTTTTTTGATCGCTTTTTATTCCCATTTTTGGGACGCAGAATGAACAAAAACCAGCATTTCATGAATTTCTTTTGGGGGGGTGCGTTTACACCGTTCCGCTTGTGGTAAAATTTATAAAGGCGTTTTATTCTTCGGGTCAGCATGATTACAGCGATACCGCATTTATTTCATTTTTACGTTTTGTCGATTTTATGCAATAAAAACAAATTTATATAAAAAATAATTATTTTTGCATCGCTTCATTCTGCGAGCTATAACTTTTATTTTTTCGCTGATGATACTGTATGGTGGCTCACTTTTTGCGGGACAAGATGACGTTTTCAGCGGTACCATGTTTATTCATATCCGTCTTTTTGATTGCACGTTATTGCACTTTTTGTTCGGAGGGATGATAATAAAGCATTGTTTTTTGCTTTGTTTTTTTTTTTTTTGTTTTTTAAGGGGTTCACTAAAGAGGTTAACTAGTGGGATAGTTTTATAGGGCGGGCCATTACGGACACGCCGATACTAAATATGTGTACTTTTATTGTTTTTTTTTTTTTTATTTAAAAAAAAAAAAAATTAGGGAATATTTTTTTTTATTTTAATTTATTTTTATTTTTAAATTTTTACACGTTTTTTTTTTTACTTTATTATATTGTTCCAGGGGGGACATCACTGTCTTGTCAGATCGCCAATCTGACACTTAGCGCTGTTCTGTGTCAGATCGGCGATCTGACAGGCGCTGCTACAGGCTTCCTTCTGCCTACTCTCAGCAGGCAGTGAGGAAGACGCCTCCCAGCAGGACCCCGAAGGCCCCTGTGGCCATATTGGATCCGGGGGCCTGCAGGGAGGACTCTAGGAGCAATGCAGCACATCGCCTCGCTCTGGGGGTCGCAGGGAAGCATGGAGGGAGCCCCCTCACTGCGGGCTTCTCTCCTATGCCCCCGGTACACTGCGATCATGTTTGATCGCAGTGTGCCAGGGGTTAATGTGCCAGGGGTGGTCCGTGACCACCCCTGACACATAGTGCCAGGTGTCAGCTGTGATAATCAGCTGACACCCGGCCGCTATCATCTGCGCTCCCCCCGTGAGCGCCGCTGATCGCATGTGAAATAATATTCCGTCCTTGGGACTTAGGTCCCAGGTCACATGGACGGAATATTACGTCCAATGTAGGAAAGGGGTTAAGGAAACCATCGTTACAACACTGCAGACTTAATCCCCCCAGCTGTGTACTGCACAGTCACGGCTCACTGCAATCAGGAAGCTTTTAAATTAAATATGCCTTGGAGATCACAGTCATAAAGATCAACAGTTGTGGACAGCCATCCATGCCGAGAGACCAATAGCTGTCTACACTCAAGCTGTAGCCAGTGAAAGTCGTGTGCGATAACAGTGCAAACCTGGTGGTGGCCCTACGGTGGGCCAACCTTACACAAATGCCTTTTATGGCTCACATCCTCAACCTAGTGGTTCAGCAAATCCTACACCAGTGTCCCAACATGGATGCACTGCTGTAGAAAACACTGTCATTCTGTGTTCACTTTCACCATTCCACTTAAGTGGGTATAGAGATCTTTTGGACTACTGGATAACCAATTGATATGCAAAGTGACCACACTGTGGAATTCAAGTCTGCATATGTTGCAATGACTGTGGCAGTAGCGCCGAGATCTGGTGAAGTATGACATTTTGCATAGTCTGACACATCACAGTACGGACGTGTTACAATTCACCCTTGCATAGCAGATACAGATGAAGGACCTCTGCACCCTTCTGCATGTTTTAGAAATGGCTGATAAGATGGTTAGCGGTGAAGATGCCGTAAGCTGCATCACTATTACTGTCATCTAAATGCTAGATGACAATTAAAATAGTTTGGTTGATTAGGAGCTGGTGGTCCCGGGGGTAGACGAGGAAGCAGAGGAGGATGCATTTAGGGTTAGTATCTCTAAGTTCAGGTCTGTCGTCTCACTGGCAGTTGACATGGGAGGAACAAATGGAGGAGGAACAAATGGAGAAGAACCATTGAAAGTATGAGAAGGAAGAAGTGATGGACGTGCACCAGCTAGAAGATGAAGAGGATAAGGATTCTCTCTCTGTTGTCCATGGTTGCCACAAGGGGTGGACGAAGAAAGCTTGAGTGTTATCCCGCTAACAACTGTAGTGCAGCGCTCACTGAGTGTATTGATGGACACTCACATGGCAGCGGATTAACATGGTCAGGCACGGGTTTTTCACACAAAACAGTCCATACGGTTTATTTACACGTCATAGACCACCACGTAAGCCAGGTTGCACATCATTGGCTTACACATAGCCCATTGCTTAATCACATAAGGCTTTACCAAGCATTCACTAGTCACGCCAGACTTTCTACAGTCACTGGGTGAACGCACAGTTCATTAACTGACCTTTGCCAGTGCACACTATTGTGAATTCTCTCTCTGGCTTCCCTCTGGTGATTACTGAAGGTAGTGGAGCTGGTCAGATTGACAGAAGGGTTGCAAGTTCTCTTTCTGGGCTCCCTCTGGTGGTTACTGGAGGTAGTGGAGCTGATCTGATTGACAGAGGCTTGCCACCTGATAATGAGGAAGACGATTGGAGATCTGGGGTTTCTGATTGGGATTTAAGACAGCTGACTCCCTCTATCCCTGTTGGTGATTTTCTTCCTGTGCCTTCTGAGGTCTGATGTCTCCTGCTCTTTCCCTGCATGGTTCAGCTAAGTGGTTCATTTGCTATTCTGTTTGCATTTGATCTGGTTTTATCCATCTCTCCTTTGTGCTGGTCAGCCAGCTCCGGCTGGGGCTGTGCTGAATCACCGCCCATATGTTACTGCATGTGCCAGTTTGTTTTGTCCCCTGTTATATTGGTCTCTTTTTGCTTTGCTTTCAGAATATACCAGAGTGCTGATATAGTGGGGACGAAGTCGTGTGACTTCAGTGTTTTTTTTGCATCAGACGTGTTGGACTTTCTGCAGGGATTTTTGCGTGATTGCAGACAGTGTCTTTCCTGTCCTGTCTAGTCAGTGTGGGCCCCATCGTTTGCTCAGTCTATTTTTCTGCCTACGTTTGTGTTTTCATCTTGTCTCACCGACAATATATGTTTGGGGGCTATCTATTCCTTTGGGGTCTGCTCCGGGGCAGTTTAGATTTCCCCTTTCTTGCTTTAGGCTTAGTTAGCTCTCCGGCTGTGCCGAGGCATCTAGGATCATCGTAGGTACGCTCCACGGCTACTGCTAGTTGTGTGGACAGGATCAGGGGTCTGTAATCAGTTTAGTTACCAACCTCTCTGGTTTTTTGTGGCTTAGCCTGGGCCTGCTATCCTCCTCGGTGACCCATTCATAACAGCACACAGTTCTTTCCCCATACCCGGGGTTACCTCTCAAGAGCTCCTGCTCCACAGACTGACCTCCTGTCAGTCCTGTTTCCTGGGGAAGCTGCCGAATTGGGATCACCGTCCTTGTGTCCAGTGTACTACCGACAGTCCAGATCCTCAGATGGAAAGTAGCTCCTCCAAAAGCAGTGCCTTCACAGACCCTGCGAACACGCATGGCCTGTCTGGGTGCTATTCAGGATATTCATTCAAAACACCCAGGCCACCAGGTCCAGGGCCTCACCGAGTGCCATTCAGGGCTCCAACCATACTCCCAGGATCTCCCAACACATCGGCCTCCAGGTCCAAGGTCTAACCACATGCTCCAGGAATCTGATCCTACTCCCAGGATCTTCCAACACAGACCTTCTAGGACCTTGCACCCTGAACCATTCAGGTATACACTTTCTCTCATGTGACCCACCCTGAGTGTCCCCCAACACACGCAGTGAGTGTTATACTACATATGGTGCTAGACTGCGGGCAACAGTCCAGGAAGCACGTGTAAGGTGCTTGCTGTGGCTCGGTGGGGCCACGAAGGTGACAAGCATCTGGCTGTAACTCGGCGGGTCCATGGCAGCGGGAGCTGCAGTTGCAAGTTGCAGCAAGAGGTTCTTCAGCAGCAGAAGCTGCAGTGGCAGCAGCAGTGGCTTGTGAGCGGCAGCCGGAGGTGCCGGCGGTTTATGGCTACAGCAGGAAATGTGGCAGTGCCAGTAGGAGCTGGTGAGGTGCCTTAAGGACGTCAGAGGTCCAGAGTGTGCAACCTCTTAAAGGGCCAGTTGGGAGCCCCAGAGAGGCATAAGGGTCTGTGTGAACTCAGACCTGAGAGTGCCATCGGGGAGTCCATGGTATGTACCCCAGAGAGGGGTGGTATCCCTAAAAGGGGTGGAGCCACAAAAGGGGGCGGTGACCCAAAACAGATGATTGCCCAAAAGGGGGTGGAGTCCCAAGAGAGGGGTAACCCATACAGGGATGATTGCCAAAAGGGGGTGGTAGTCCCCACTGACTCCGGTCTAAATGGCAAGTCTTCCTCCCATCGCCGAAGGCGTAAAGGCTGAAAAGCCATATGTCCATGAAGAGTGAGGCTTCGCTCTTCAAGTGCGTGATGAAGGTACCCAAAGACATGTGAGAAGTGTGTGCATGAGGCCTTTAAAAAGGAAGTAAAAGTATGTAGTGTGAACTGGGCACCAGAGATGAACCAGTTGGTGATACTGGCGGATAGGGAAGTCACAGAGAAGCGGGTGGCTGTCCTGAGGGATATGCACCTACAATGCCTCCTCACGAAACAGATGATCCTGTGGAGGAATAAGGAAGCTGCTCGATGTCTGGAGCATCTGAGGAAAGCACAAAGTCGACTGGGCCTTGTAGAGGACATAATTCAAGTGCCCCGTGGTCTGGTGAGGAAGGTCATCGGAAAACTTGGAAGAGTGATACAGGAGATGGTGACTAGATCCGGTGTGAAGAGACTGGGGATTCCGGCTGATGACGAGGCCCAGGTTGTGGGTGAAGATGGGATGGTTCCAATCCTTGTTGTCGGATGCAGGGAGAGCCTTGGGAATATCCAGATGCTCGTGGAGTGTCGCATAGCATACCTGAAAGAGGTAGAGTCGCTAAGACTTGAGAGGGAGCAAATCAACAGAGAGCTGCAGGAAATGGGAAGAAGATGGCCGCCACCTTCAACTCTTGGTATACAGAGGCAAAGAGGTTCGGTTAAAACTGAAAGTCCTCAAGCTGGGGCTAATAGAGGACATAGAGACAAATGGAAGGACTGCTCTCCGGGCAATAAAGTTCATGGGAGAAGTGGCCAGCAGAGAGATAACAGAAGGTGGCTTGATGGAAGAGGTTGAAGCAGTGATGCCTCAGTTAGCTCAGGGCTGAGTGGGAGACCCTGTAGTGGATGAAATGACGAAGGGTCCGACTCAGATCGGCCAGTAAGCTCAACTGGATGGTGGACTCATGACCACAACAACCGTGGGAGGCGGCCATAGAAAAAAAAGTTGCGTGAGCGGACACACTTGGACAGTGGGTTGACTGGAAAGGGTCTGGGGACACAGAAAGATGATAACTCAAGTGATGATGCCCAAAACCGACTGAGATAGTCCTCTCAACTTGTAGGGCAAGGTGACATGGGTGCTTCGTCTCGAGGCCCCGGGTGCGTGACAAATGTTAAACCCCACAAGTTTGAACAGAGGGGGGGTATGTAAGGCAGTGACCCCCGTTACAGTTAGGGGGCACTTTATGGGCTCCCCAGGACATGCAGGTGTTTCCTTTATTGTGATGGGGAAACAGTAACCGGCAGGGTTGTAAATGGCCGATCTGCATCACAGGGGTGGGTGACATCGTGTTGTATTTTGGTGCGTCAAAAGGACGCATGTGTCGGCAAAAGCATACCTGCGCACAGCCTGTGTACCCAATGCTAAATATAGGGTACGCAGGTCACATGCAGCGTCATGCGCCCATAGGCGGAGCTGACCGGAGGGGGAGCGGCTTCATGGCGAGCATGCGCTGCGCCTCAAAACGCTAGTGTGAAATTAGCCTAAGATAGAGTGGATGCTCAAAACAATTTAAAAGTGCCATTTCCCCTGCTGTATGACGTTAGTAACAGAAGAATTTTTTGAGGCGGAAATGTGAACAAATAGCAAGATCAATAACAGGGCCGCTATGATTCAGGATCCAGCCTACAACTGTTATTTATCTGCCCAAAACCAATTACCAGAGAGCGTTTGATGCACTTGTAAGTGTACGAGCAGGTACACAGGATGCAGCGATGAGCAGGAAGCAGAGCCAGAGTTAACGGGTACTTTATACAGAAAAAGGAAATTACAGTATATGCTCCTCACAGGGAGCACGAGAATTTGACCAGTATAAGGTGTAAACAAATTATAAGCAACAAACGGTTCAGGGTTAGAAATGAGATTAACCCCTTCACCCCCAAGGGTGGTTTGCACGTTCATGACCGTGCCAATTTTTACAATTCTGACCACTGTCCCTTTATGAGGTTATAACTCTGGAACGCTTCAACGGATCTAGGCGATTCTGAGATTGTTTTCTCGTGACATATTGTACTTCACTTTAGTGGTAAAAAATTTTCGCTATAACTTGCGTTTATTTATGAAAAAAACAGAAATATGGCAAAAATTTTGAAAATTTTGCAATTTTCAAACTTTGAATTTGTATGCCCTTAAAACAGAGAAATATGTGACACAAAATAGTTACTAAATAACATTTCCCACATGTCTACTTTACATCAGCACAATTTGGGAAACAACATTTTTTTTTGTTAGGAAGTTATAAGGGTTAAAATTTGACAAGCGATTTCTAATTTTTACAACAAAACTTACAAAACCATTTTTTTTTAGGGACCACCTCACATTTGAAGTCACTTTGAGGGGTCTATATGGCAGAAAATACCCAAAAGTGACACCATTCTAAAAACTGCACCCCTGAAGCTACTCAAAACTACATTCAAGAAGATTATTAACCCTTCAGGTGCTGCACAGGAGCAGAAGCAACGTGGAAGGAAAAAATGAACATTTAACTTTTTAGTCACAAAAATAATATTTTAGCAACAATTTTTTTATTTTCCCAAGGGTAACAGGAGAAATTGGACCCCAAAAGTTGTTTTCAAATTTGTCCTGAGTACGCTGATACCCAATATATGGGGGGGAACCACTGTTTGGGCACAAGGCAGGGCTCAGAAGGGAAGGAGCCCCGTTTGACTTTTTCAACCTAAAATTGGCTGGAATTGAGATTGGACGCCATGTCACGTTTGACGAGCGTCTGATGTGCCTAAACAGTGGAAACCCCCCACAAGTGACCCCATTTTGGAAACTAGACCCCCTAAGGAACTTATCTAGATGTGTGGTGACCACTTTGAACCCCCAAGGGCTTCACAGAAGTTTATAACACCCGGGCGTGAAAATAAAAAAATCATATTTTTTCCACAAACATGATCATTTAGTCCCCAATATTTTGTTTTCCCAAGGGTAACAGGAGAAATTGGACCCCAAAGGTTGTTGTAAAAATTTGTCCTGAGTACGCTGATACCCAATATGTGGGGGGGAACCACTGTTTAGGCACATGGCAGGGCTCAGAAGGGAAGGAGCCCCGTTTGACTTTTTCAACCTAAAATTGGCTGGAATTGAGATCGGACGCCATGTCACGTTTGACGAGCGTCTGATGTGCCTAAACAGTGGAAACCCCCCACAAGTGATCCCATTTTGGAAACTAGACCCCCTAAGGAACTTATCTAGATGTGTGGTGACCACTTTGAACCCCCAAGGGCTTCACAGAAGTTTATAACACCCGGGCGTGAAAATAAAAAATCATATTTTTTCCACAAACATGATCATTTAGTCCCCAATATTTTGTTTTCCCAAGGGTAACAGGAGAAATTGGACCCCAAAGGTTGTTGTCAAATTTGTCCTGAGTACGCTGATACCCAATATGTGGGGGGGAACCACTGTTTAGGCACATGGCAGGGCTCAGAAGGGAAGGAGCCCCGTTTGACTTTTTCAACCTAAAATTGGCTGGAATTGAGATCGGACGCCATGTCACGTTTGACGAGCGTCTGATGTGCCTAAACAGTGGAAACCCCCCACAAGTGATCCCATTTTGGAAACTAGACCCCCTAAGGAACTTATCTAGATGTGTGGTGAGCACTTTGAACCCCCAAGGGCTTCACAGAAGTTTATAACACCCGGGTGTGAAAATATAAAATCCTGTTTTGTTCCCACATAAATGATCATTTAGTCCCCAATTTTTAATTTTCCCAAGAGTAACAGGAGAAATTGGACCCCAAAAGTTGTTGTCCAATTTGTCCTGAGTACCCTGATACCCCACATGTGGGAGAAAACTACTGTTTGGGCACACGTCAGGGCTCGAAAGGGAAGTAATGACGTTTTGGAAAGCAGACTTTGATGGAATGGTCTGCGGGCGTCATGTTCCATTTGCAGAGCCCTTGATGTTCCTAAACAGTAGAAACCCCCCATAAGTGACCCCATTTTGGAAACTAGACCCCCTAAGGAACTTATCTAGATGTGTGGTGAGCACTTTGAACCCCCAAGTGTTTCACTAAAGATTATAATGCCCAGGCGTGAAAATATAAAATCCTGTTTTGTTCCCACATAAATGATCATTTAGTCCCCAATTTTTAATTTTCCCAAGAGTAACAGGAGAAATTGGACCCCAAAAGTCGTTGTCCAATTTGTCCTGGGTACTCTGGTACCCCACATGTGGGACAAAACTGTTTAGGCACACGTTGGGGCTCGAAAGGGAAGTAGTGTTGTTTTGGAATGCAGACTTTGATGGTCTGCTGGCGTCATGTTCCATTTGCAGAGTCCCTGATGTGCCTAAACAGGAAAAAACCCACATATGACATCATTTTGGATACTAGACCCCCAATGAACAAATCTAGATGTGCCCCCAACTAATCTAATGTAAATTAGTAGTGCATGGAGGTGTGGTACAATTTGAAGCAATCCTTCATGCACAGGCCAGGTTTTTCAGGGCAGGTGTCGCACTGGTAAGTGGTGTCCCTGCGTATTCCTTTTTTGTAACACACTCAACACCTTTTTTGTGGCTTACCTTTTCTTGGGGTTGGCGGGACCACCCCCGGAAAATGCTGACCTGGGACAATACGAGCACCTTCAGTTCCTGAAGTACTGGGGCCCGCTCCTTCCTGAGCGCCAAACATCATGGCCTTAACCACTACCTCCTGGAAATGAAGGTACGCCGTATCGCTGGGGCATGCACATTGTGACAGCAGGAATGCGTTGAGCATTGCCATTTGGACGATGTGCATGGCCAGCTTTTTGTACCACACCTAGGCCTTCCTCAATGCATTGTACGGTTGGAGGAGTTGATCGGAGAGATCAACTCCCCCCATTTTTTTGTTGTACCCCACTACACATGTCGGTTTGAGGACCTGTGTAGAGGTACCCCGTACAGTGCAGAGGGTACTGCCATCACCGTGTATGGTGGTCAAGAGATGGACATCTCTCTTGTCCTTGTACTTGACCACCAGCAGGTGGTCGCTACATTGGGCTCTGCTCTCACCTTTTCGGAGCATCTGCCCAAGTAGCGTCTTCGGGAGGCCTCTCTGATTTTTGCGGACAGTACCGCAGGCTGCGGTACGTCGCTCAGAGAGGGATTTGTAGAGTGGGATGCTGGTATAAAAGTTATCAGTGTAGAGGTGATAACCTTTATCCAGCAGTGGGTGCACCAAATCCCACACAATTTTCCCACTCACTCCCAGGAAAGGAGGACACTCAGGGGGTTCAATCCGGGTGTCCTTCCCTTCGTAAACTCTAAACTTGTGGGTGTACCCTGAGGTACTCTCACACAACTTATAGAGTTTGATTCCGTACCTGGCCCTCTTACTGGGCAGGTATTGACGGAATCGCAGCCTTCCCTTGAAGTGAACCAAGGACTCATCCACGCAGATGTCCCTTTGGGGCACATACACTTCAGCAAACTTTTTGTTGAAGTGTTCGATGACCGGCCGAACTTTGAACAGACGGTCAAAGTTGGGGTCATCTTGTGCGGGACACGCTGCATTATCAGTATAATGCAGAAACTTGTGGATGGCCTCAAAACGCGTCCGGGCCATGACCATTCGGAACACTGGAGTGTTGTATAAAATATCAACACTCCAATATTGCCGAATTTCCGGCTTCTTCAGTATCCCCATATGGAGGACCAGGCCCCAAAACTGCGTCATTTCAACTGCGTCTACAGGAGACCAGTTTGAAAATGTTGAACGCGGGTTTTGCTCCAAAAATTGACGAGCGTACAAATTAGTTTGCTCCACCATGAGGTTAACAAAATCCTCAGAGAAAAAGACTTTGAAAAAGTCAATTTCTGTGAGGCCGGTGGTGTCAAACTTGATTCCTGATTCTGCCACAAAATCAGGAATCAGTGGCTAGTAAATTTTCGGGGGGCGAGGTCCATACGGGGAGCACTGGGTCAGCTGCGGGCATGGTGGGCACTGCCTCATCTTCTGTCCTGGAGCGTCTGCGTGGCGGTTCCGCAGAAGAAGAGGATGAAGAATCTGAAAAATAAAGAAAAGTCGGATCGTCATCCAAATCGCTATCAGTTTCGGAGGCAAGTAAAGCATATGCCTCCTCCACTGAATAGCGCTGTTGGGATGAATTTGATGACATTTTTGTGTAAATATGGTGCTTGGGTGTACACTTTATTGAAAACTGTATGTGTACGTGAGGGGGAGGGTGTGATTGGTGTAAACTTTCTGTAAAGAAAAAGCTGTGGAAAAAAGTCTAAAACAGCAGGCCCTAGCTGATAAGTGTCACTTATCAAAACTAGGCTGCTGGATGTGCGCACGGGGTGGCGCAAGGGGGGGGTGGGAAAAAAAAAAAAAAAAAGGAAAACGGCAAACTCTGATAAGTGAACTGTGTCACTTATCCAAGTTTCGCAGCTGCGGGATGTGTGTACGGAGGGGCTAAGGAAAAAAAAGCGAGCTCAAGTGTTGATCGTGAACTGCGTCACCAATCAACGCTCAGCAGCTGCGCACGGAGGTGGCGCAAAAGTGGGGTGGAGGGGGGTAAAAATAGGGGGAAGGGGGATGGGGGATTGGGGTGGATGAAGATAGATTGGGCAGGGATCAACAGTTAGGGTTGTAGTTAGGTGGCACAAAGGGGGGTGAAAAAAATGAAAAACGGCAGGCACAAGCTTGGATAAGTGACGTGTGTCACTTATCCAACTTTTGCGGCTGCGGAATGTGTGAACGGAAGTGGCGCAAAGGGGGCTAAGGAAAAAAAAGCGAGTGCGAGTGTTGATCGGTGAACTGCGTCACCGATCAACGCTCGCCGGCTGCGCACGGAGGTGGCGCAAAAGTGGGGTGGAGGGGGGTAAAAGGGGGGTGAAGGGGGGTAAGAGGGGGGGTGGGGGGATGAAGATAGATTGGGGGGGTGAAGATAGATTGGGCAGGGGATCAGGGATCAATTAACACTTACAATTGTAGTTTTCTTTCTTCTTCTTCTTTCTTCTGCAGGGATTGTGATGCTACAAGCTGTGGCACCACAATACCCAGCACAGGAGCTCTTGCTGCGTCCGACCTCTCTGCAGGAATCCTCAGCTAGAGTGAGGACCCCTGCAGACAGGTCAGACAGGTCAGAGGCAGGTCAGGGGGCAGGTCACAGAGCGGTCACATCGCTGCTGTGACCTGTCATTGGTGGGATCGAATGATTACATCGATCCCACCAATCCCTGATCTGCCTGGTGACCATGGCAACTGCCTAGAATCGGAGCTCACAGCTCCGATTACTAGGCAGGTCATGCCCAGGTCACCAGCAGGGCACAGAGCGGTCACATGGTGACCGCAGCTGTGCCCTGTGGTTGGCGCGATCGCCGATCTAATCGATCGCGCCAGCCAACTCCTGCAGGCCCTGCATCAGGCTCCAGCACGATCGGTGCTAATATAGCACCGATCCTGGCAGGTACTGGCAGGGCACAGCGGCGATATAGCGCCGATGTGCACTGCGATTGGCGCGATCGATCAGATCGGCGATCGCGCCAATCCGGGCGCTTTTTGCCGGTGCCTGGCGTTGCCAGGCACCGGCTCTAGGATCGAGTACATCGGTACTCGATCCCCGCCTAGGACATCATTGTTTCAGCCAAGATGACTGGCTGAAACAATGAGAAACGCTGCGATTGGCTGTTCAGAATTGAACAGCCAAACACAGCGCTCTGGATGCCGGGGGGGCGGGATCGCAGCCCGGGATGCCGACACCATCTTTTCTAAGGTGAGATGGCGTCGGAATTTTAATGCGATCACCGTGACTTTAGTCGCGGTATCGCATTAAAGGGCCAGACGTACTATCCCGTCCACGGTCATACGGGCCCGGGTACCGTGGACGGGATAGTACGTCGGATGTCAGGAAGGGGTTAAACAAGTTATCAGTCCTGAGGTCCAAGAAGGAGGTTGAAAGATCTGTACTGAATGTCTGTACTGAAGCAGTGTTTCCTACCGTATATACTCGAGCATAGGCCGACCCAAGTATAAGCCGAGGCCCCTAATTTTGCCACAAAAAACTGGGAAAACTTATTGACTTGAGTGTAAGCCTAGGGTGGGAAATGCAGCAGTTACTGTAAATTTCAAAAATAAAAATAGATATCAATAAAAGTAAAATTAATTGAGACATCAGTAGGTTAAATGTTTTTGAATATCCATATTGAATCAGGAGCCCCATATAATGCTCCATACAGTTCATGATGGCCCCATAAGATGCTCCATACAAAATACACCCCATATAATGCTGCAAAAAGGTTAATAATGGCCCCATAAGATGCTCCATAGAATAATATGCCCCATATGCTGCTCCATAAAGGTTATAGCCCAATAAGATGCCCCATAAAGGTTATGGCCCCATGTGCTGTAGCTATTAAAAAAAGACATACTCACCTCTCGTCATTGGGAGCCAGGTGTTGGTGTCCTTAGGAGGTGGGGACACCGGCGTGCTATGAGGGACAGGTGCCGCCGCTTGCTCAGGGCCCCAGCACCTGCGATATTCACCTGTCTGCGTTCCACCTCTGAGCGCCGCCCTGTCTGCAGGGTTCTCTGTCAGTGACTGTTCAGGCAGAGGGCGTGCACTAACTACGTCATCGCACCCTCTGACCTGAACGTCACAGCCAGAGGACGCGGGAGACAGAACGGCGCACAGAGATGGAATAGGGACAGGTGAATATAGCTCCCTCGTGTCCTTCCCGTCATACTCACCCCCTCCTGGCGCGTCTCTGCAGCCCCTGTTTCTCCCATGGTGTCGGCGCCGCAGATCTTCCAGTGTTCAGCGGTCACGTTTTACCACTCACTAAAGTCATGAATATGAGCATATTCATGACTTTAATGAGCGGTACCACGTGACCGCTGAACACTGGAGCCGAAGACCATGGGAGAAGCAGGGGCTGCAGAGATCGTGCCAGGAGGGGCTAGGTATGATCTGACACCCGCGCCCCCCCCCTCCCCCGCCAATCCCCAGGACAATGACTCGAGTATAATCCGAGAGGGGAATTTCAGCCAAAAAAATGGGCTGAAAATCTCGGCTTATACTCGAGTACATACGGTAGTTGTCCCCGGCGGAATCTCTCGGTTCTGGCATACGACTTGAAATGGCCGGACTTCTGTGGCACAAAGAGTGGAGTACAGAGTCCTGGAGCAAAGCCCGCGGCTGCCTTGTTGGGAGCCACATGGTGAGAGGAATCAGCACTATGTCGCATGCCTGCTGTAGTCAGGAGCACCGGTCTGTCTGGACCCACACGGTCAGAGGTCAGAAGGGAACTAGCGTCAGAAGCTGCACAGTCAGTGTGCGCAGAAGGAATCAGGCGGAGTGGGCTTGATATTTGGCCTGGGTCTGTGGACACGGAGTCAACCTTCTCCTTCTGGGTAAGCTGTCTTCCTGCCAAAAGCCCCAATGTTACGGAGTGTGTTTCGTATGGCAAAAAACAAGGAGAGCAACACGGAGTGGACCCTCTGGGTCACGGCCCCAGAGCCCTTGCGGATGAGCTGGACCAGGTGGAGCCACCCCCTATACAGGGAGTGTTAGGGGCAGGCCCACAAGGGATAGAACCGTGACAGCCGGAGCCAAAGGGACGACTGGGTGAGCACCAGAGGAACTTAGGGTGGAGAGTCAGCGGAGCAGCAGCACGGGAGGTCAGTGGTAGGAGACAGAAGGACGCAGACACTTGGAGGGTTCGAAGCAGGTAGTGGCTGGAGGCTGCAAGAGAGAGAGCGTGTAAGAGAGGGCACGGACAAGGAGTTCACAGGGGCGCAAGCACACCGGGAAGGAGGCAGGGAAACGGAACAGCCAGAGGAGCAAACCCAGAGAGAACAGCAAAAGAAACCTAACTGAGCGGGGCTAGGAGGTGAAGCGTAGCAGGGCCTGAGAGCGTACAATGCGCTGGCCAAAAGGACAGCAGCCCGGGAACGATACACAGGCGTCTTACCTGGGGAGACGCCTGCCAGAAATAGGCGATGGGCGCCGCCATGTTGGGGGCGGAGCCACCGCGTCACATGACGCCGTCAGAGCTCCGGCCAGAGGAGCGTGGGAGCGACGTCGGGGAGGTCGGAGGTCAGCAGCGGGGATGCGCCGGGGAGCGGGTGCGCGCCGGGAGGTGCGCACAGGACACGGCAGGTGAGTATCAGCGGCAGCCGTGACACCCGACTTTGCACGCTTCCCTCTTTTTATAGCCAATCTGCTACTTTCGGTCAGGTGGTCAAGTTTGCACTGTACTGAAAGTCCTTCCCCCGGCAATACTGATGACAGGCTCGACAGTTCCGGTCTGGAGACAAAAGGAACAGCCCTAGCTTGGTCCATCCTCCTACACTAGTCAGAAGATAGCTGTTAAACCTATGTATAAAAGATGCCCATGAGAAATTGGATGTGAAAGAATCACATAATCTAGAAGATAGGCTCAAAACAATTTTAAACAGATCTTACCTGCTGTATCATGTTTGTAAAAAAAAAAAAAAAAAAAAAAAAAAAAATTATAATTTTAATGCGCAACAGCTCTGCACACTTCCAGACTAAGGCTAGGTTCACATTCTTGTGTTCTACGCTGAGAACTTACATGGGGGTTTCCGTGTAAATCCCACAAAAATGTGATTTAGATGAAACTTCAGAGGGAATCACCCACCATGAGGCAGATGGGGACACTTCATACTCCATTTGGTGTCTGCCCCAGCGGTCTTCATCCTTTTAGGCTTTTTTTAATTGTTTTATTTTGAATAAGGCGAAAGGGAGGCGATTTGAACTTTTATATTTTTTTTATTTTTAAAAACTTTTTTTTTTTTACACGCTTCAATAGTCTGCACTACTTTGATCAGCTCTGCTACATACAGGCAATGATCAGATGGAGTCTTTTGGTTGTCATGCAAACCCATCGGAGACCTGCGATTATGTGATGGGGTCAGCGATGGGCGGGATTTCAGGCATGCTTCCAGAAAACGCAAGTTAAATGCCGCTGTCAGACATTGACAGCAATGGGTTGATTATGATTTCACCCATGGCTGTTAGAGGCATATGTCAACTGTTCAACACAGCTCTTAGACTCAGATTCTGAGTCAGAGCGTATACCGCTCGAAACGTGTACAGAACCTCCTGGGCACTCTCTGTGCGGCTATCCCATGCCAGGGTAAAAACCGCAATGATGACTATAGCAGCCATGCTTGTATTTTAATGGAACAAAAAGAAAATTCTGGATTTTACTCCTTGAGCTGGACTTTATTTTTTCTGTGAAGTATTTCAAGACATCCAAGTGGAGACGTGTCCTTGCTCGGATCTTGCTGCAGCATCAATGAGGGGTGAGCTGAACTAAATCCTTTTTTTTTTTGCAGTATGGAAAATATCATAGGGAGGGAACTAACAGTGCTGTCAGGATGTATTCCTGGAAACAATTACCGGTAGGTCTAATTACCATTTTCCAGGCCACCACCTGACAGCATGCTGGAGTAGTACCAAAGGAGATTGGTCCTAGGGTGGGACTACTGCATGTAGCACTTTTCTGCCAAATACCAATTGTGTGGATACCACATCTAATTTATAATGCTTAGAGAAGGTACTGAGACTGGCCCAAGACGCGGCTCTGCAGATCTGTTCTGTTGAGGCTCATTCCTTCTCTGCCCATGACACGGCCATGGCTCTAGTTGAGTGGGCTCTAAGGCTCCCTGGGGGACTGACCCTGTGCCCTATAGACTAGGCTAATTGTGGATCTAATCCACCTTGCGATTGTGGATTTTGATGCATTCTTCCCCCTATTCAGACCTCTGTATTGGACAAAGAGATTATTATCCTGTCTCTTAGGCCTGGTTGCGTCCAGGTACCTGAGTACTGTCTCCCTGACATCCAAGTTATGGTAGGTACTTTCCTTCTTATTCTTAGGAAACTGACAGAATGAAGGGAGCACCACCTCTTGATTCATATTTGAGTCTAAGATAACTTTGAGGAGAAAGGCCGGGTCAAGCCTTAAGACTAACCGATCGTCAAACACCCGTAAGTAAGGATCTTGGATAGATAGGGCATGAAGTTCTCCTAGCCTCTTTGCTGACATGATCGCTACCAGGAAAACCGTTTTGAGAGAGAGATTACCGATCTCTATCTCTGCCCCTAGCTGGTATGGGTGTCTACAGAGTGCATTCAGGACTAAGTTAAGATCCCAAGGAGGGACGGTTTTCCTTATTAAGGGTTTCAGCCTCTGCACGGCCCTGGAGAATCGGTTATCCAAGGGTGCGACGATAGGGTAGAATCGTAGAACACGCTTAGGGCTGCAATCTGTACCATTAGAGTACTAGCTCTAAGGCCCTTTCTGAACCCTGCCTGTAAGAAGTCAAGGAACTTTGGGATGTCAGGGTGGTCAGTATCGACTGTCGCCTCTCCACAGAAGCTGCAGAATTTTTCCCAGATTTTGCTATATATTGCGGTGGTCACTGGTTTTCTACTTGCTTGGAGGGTAGATATAACTTCGTCTGACAGACCCCTCGATCTCAGGACCTGCCGCTCAGGATCCAGGCTGATAACTGGAGTGCTTCTGGTCTCTGGTGCAAGATCGGACCCTGGTGGAGGAGGTCTTCCCTTCTTGGTAGGAGAATGGGTGCATCCTCTGAAATTTTCTTCAGCAAGGGGAACCAACTCCTCTTTGGCCAGAAGGGCACAACTAGTATGACTCTGGCCCTGTCTTTGTAAATTTTCCTGAGGGTTCGCGGAATGAGAGCGAGAGGCGGGAAGGCGTATAACAGGCCTCTGCTCCATAATTGTGACAGGGCGTCAATTCCAGCTGGACCTCCCAGAGGGTTCAGAGAGTAGAAGGTCTTGACCTTTCTGTTTTGTTTGACTGTGAATAGGTCTATCTCAGGTCTTCCCCACCGGTCGCATAGGCTGTTAAAACACCTCGTCGTTCAGTTCCCATTCCGTTTCGGCTATTCTACTCCTGCTGAGGAAGTCCGCGACCTGGTTTCTGGTACCCTCCAGATGTACTGCTGAGATCGAGAGGATCTCTCTCTCTGCCCACCTGAAGATTTGTTCTGCTAGGCATTGTAGCGCTGGATTTCTTGGATCGCCCTGGCGATGGAAGAAGGCTACTGTCGTGGTATTGTCTGACAGTACCTTGACGTGTCTGTTTCTCACCTTTGACCGGATGGACAATAGTACCTTCCAGACCGCATGAAGCTCCCTGAAGTTGGAGGATTCCCTGCTGTCCTCCAGACTCCATTGTCCCTGGTAGTATCTTCCTTGGATGTGTCCGGCCCAACCTTGTTGACTTGCGTCCGTGTTGACAATGACCTCTGGAGACTGGATCCACGAGACACCGGCTCGTAGATTTCTCGGAATGGTCCACCACACCAGAGACTTTCTCACTCGGGGAGACAACTGCATCTTCTTGTCTAGCGAGCTCTGCCTTCTGTCCCAGGAAGCTAGGACTGCCTGTTGTAGATCTCGAGAGTGAAATTGACTTCACTTGACGCAGGGAATGCATGAGGTCATCAGGCCCAGAATCTTCATCGCATCCCTGACAGAGACCCGGTTCCTTGTGAACTGGCGAATCTTCTCCGTCATGTTGGCCTGCTTTTCCTTCGGTAGATAAGACATTCTTCTCTCCGAGTCTAGCATGACTCCCCAAAATTTTATCCTGGGCTTGGGTATTAGATCTGATTTTGCCCAGTTCATGATCCAACCCAACTACTGCAGTGTGGAGATCAAAGACTGACAGTCGACTCTGAGCTGAGCTACTGAATCTGCTACGATTAAGAAATCATCTAGATAAGGGACTACCGTGATGTTCCGACTTCTTAAGTAGGCCACTACCTCTATCATCAGCTTTGTAAAGCCTCTTGGGGCTGATGCTAGGCCAAAGGGGAGGCAGCGAATATGATAATGATAGATCTTGCCATCCTTTTTAACTGCAAATCTGAGATATCTTTGATGGTCTGGGTAGATGGGAACGTGGTAATATGCTCTCTTTAAATCTAGAGTGCACATTACCGCTACCTTTCCTAGGAGGGGAATCGTGGATCTTATCGATTCCATTTTGAATCGTTTGTATCTTAGCCATCTGTTTAGGGGTTTGAGATTTATTATAGTTCTGGATTCCCCAGATGGTTTTCTTATCAAGAAGAGGCTTGAGTAGTGTCCTCTGCCTTCTTCTCAGGCGGGTACTGGAATGATTGCAGCCGTCTCCAGGAGGTCCTGAATATGCGACCACATAGGGGAGGCTGAACCAAGGTGGGAGCTGGTTACTAGAAATCTGTTCGGAGGGAAGGAGTCGAACACTATCCTGTGCCCCTGAGAGATGACTTGTAGCACCCAGGGGCTGCTGGAAACTTCCCGCCATCCCTCCAGGAACCTGAGAAATCGCCCCCCTACTCTGGAGGCGTCATTTCCTTCAGAAACTTGACCCTGAGCCAGAGAAGATGGTATCTATTTCTACCTCTGCTCTCTCCCCCTTTGGGATAGCTCCATCTTCCTGATTTCCCCTTCCCTCTGTAGTCCGCTTTCTGATTACAACAGGGTCTACGAAAGGGCTGATACTTTTTGCGTTTCTTTTCAGGGAGCCCATTCTTCTCGTCTGAAGCCTTCTCTATAATATTGTCGAGAACGGGGCCAAACATGGGAACCCCCCCCCCCCCCCCCCCGAGAAGGGAATTGAGCAAAGCTTATTCTTTGATTGCATATCCCCTGACCAACGTTTTTAGCCAGATGGCTCTTCTGGCTGCGTTGCCGAGGCGTCAGCTATAAAGCCTGTTGCTAATTTTAGTAAGGGAAGGGATTTCAGGATAGTTTCTCTCGGAGTTCTGTCAGGTGCTCCTCCAAATCATCTACCCATAGATGCATGGAGCGCGCTACTGATGTTGCAGCTACATTGGCTCTTATGACTGCTGTTGAACTCTCCCAGGCCCTTTTTAAGAGCCCATCTGCCTTCCGGTCCATGGGCTCTTTTATATTAGAGGACTCCTTGAAGGAAATAGCCGTCTTTTAAGACACCTTCGCTACCGGGATGTCTATCTGTCTATCTTGGGGATATCCTCCCAGACCCTGACCTCCTCTGGGTCAAACAGTAAGAAAAGTCTAAAATCTCTGGGAACAGTCAGTCTTTTCTCTGCTTCTTCCCATTCCTCTAATATCATTGCCAGTATATGAGTGTTTACTGGGAAGACCATTGAGGTCTGTGAGCGCAGCCCCCCAAACATCTCATTCTGTACTGAGAGAGTTGTCGGGGACTCCTCGATCTGCATAGTCTGCCTTACTGCCCCAATAATTCGTCCGTATCCCCAGATGAAAAAAGATATCTTTCCCCTTCTCTGGAGCTCTCTTATCTCTTCCTCTTCCAGCTCTGATTCGGACAGGATCTCCTCAGATGAGGTGTCCGATTCCCTTGGCCTTTTCCTGGATATCTGGGGGTTCATCTGCGGGGTCTGACACCGAAGCCTGCACCTCTTCTCTTATAATCAATCTCATGTTAGACACGAGTGTAGCCTGCTCCTCCCCCACTATCCGTCTTGTGCATGCATCACAGAGGGCTTTTTGCCACGTGTCCTTTAGCTTCTTAGAGCAAATCGGGCACTTCTTACCCTTCCTCTTGGACTCCTTTTTTTCTGCTGAGGTGGAGGATCCCCCCTGGAATATATAAAATATGCGTCCTGTGGGAATTTGCCTCCTTGGGGCCCTTTAGTGACCTTATCTGAGGTTACTCACATGACCCTGGCTCTCTGGCCCCATCTCAGTCTTAGTCTGATCCTCCATACTCGGGTAGGGAGGACTGCCCTGGGCTGCTGTACCGCGTACCTGTCTGGCATGCCACGCTGTCTGACCCGCTCCGGAAGTATTGTCTCCTAGAGAAGACACCGCTCTTCCTCCTACGTGATCCAAGACCATGTGCAGGCCATGACCCAGAAATGACGCGGCCCGCTCTGCAACGGCCGTGACCTGGGAGTGATGCGGCCGCCTGTGATGCTGGGACCAGAAGTGACGCGGGTGCCCTGCGCAGGCCGCGACCTGCCCGTTTCCCGCCTTTGGCTGTGACCAGGAGCGATGTGCCGCGTCTGGTGATGCCCTGCGGCGGTGATTTGTACCCGGGACCCACTTACTGGAACCGGAGAGTCCATAGAGGCGGCCCGGGCTCAGAGACATCAGAGGCGACGCCTGGAGTCGAGAGCCCCCATCAGGAGGAAGCGACCCCGTCTCCCAGGAGCAGCGCTGCACTGGGTCTGCAGAGGGACCCTCTGGCGGGTGTCAGCTGCAGAAGTCTTGAGGTGGGAAAGGCTGGGCCCCCCCCGATCCTCACCATCTACCCGGAACGGTTGGATCTTCTCTCGCCGTTCCTATCCACAGTGGGACAGGAAAAACACTGAAGGGTGGTAGGGGGGAGGGTCCTTTTAAGCTCTCGTGGTTTCCTGTCCCACTGTGGATAAGAAGGACATCCTCCAGCGTGTTGTCAGGTGGTGACCTGGAAAGTGGGGTTATTTGTCCCCATACTGTGAGAGCTGTAACTTTTATTTTTTGGCGAACACAGCTGTCTGAGGGCTCCTTGTGAGAGGAGTTGCAGATGTTTTTTCGTACCAATTTGGGGTACGTTTTAACATTTGAATAAAAAGCAATCAAAAATTTCAGACTCAGAATGAACAAAAAATAGCAATTCTTATTTTATTTTCTTTGCGCCTTTCACCATGTGGTAAAAGTAGTAAGATCAATTTGTACAGGCTAAAAACAGTATTTTAGCAAAATGAATTTGGTTTTGCACTGTCCTATTTGGAGAGCTGTAACTTTTTTTTTTACTTTTTTGACGAATGAGGCATAATAGTGCTTGTTTTTAGCAGGTCGGTTAGGGGGTTTAATTTATATAATTTTTTTTTCTTTTTTTACATATGACTTTTTGATTGCTTTTTATTCACTTTTTTAAGCATCACTATGATGAAAAAGCAACATTTTCGGCGTGTTTTTTATTTTTTCTTCTGGCGTTCGCCAAAAGGAATAACGTGCCAGTTTTCTACAGTTGGCCATTCCAGACATGGCAATTCCAATTATTTGCACTTTTTTAAATTATTATTGTGTTATCACACGACCTCAGGGTTACCATGGCAACCAATGAGACCCATAATTCTCATCATGGGGGTCTGATGGCTACTAAGCGGGTCTTGTGACACCTTTCTATCAAGTTAAATACCGCTGTCAATCGTGACAGCGGTATTTAAGGGGTTAATCGGCCCCGATCTGTTGCAAAACCAGTCGGGTCCGATACTTCAAAGTGTCAGCTGTCATGTACAGCTGACACCCGCAGGAATCGCCTCCGCTCGGTGGTGCTATTCTCTTATTCCTTAGTGCCATCAAAAAAACCGCACTGAGGAATAAGTTCCCTTAAAGACAACTGTTAAAAAGTGCATCAGCAGTCGTTAAGTGGTTAAAACATGAAATACCAGAAAGACAAAAAACGCAATGAAAAATATACACAAACCTAACTTACCCAGCAGGTACAGAAATGGTGCCGAAAATCTGCAACATCAAAAACTCAGCAAGATGTCATTGTGTGAACACAGCCTGATGACACTGCTGAACTGTTCATACCACGTGCACTGAAAGAGAGCCGCCTGCGTACCACTCGCACTGAGCGGGAGCCATCTGCGTTCCACGCGCACTGAGCGGGAGCCGCCTGCGTTCCACGGGCACTGAGCGGGAGCCGCCTGCATTCCCCGTGCACTAAAAGGGAGCCGCCTGCGTACCATGTGCACTGAGCGGGAGCCATCTGCGTTCCACGTGCACTGAGCGGGAGCGGCTTGCGTACCACGCGCACTGAGCGGGAGCCACCTGCATTCCACGCGCACTGAGCGGGAGCCGCCTGCATTCCACGTGCACTAAAAAGGAGCCGCCTGCATACCATGTGCACTGAGCGGGAGCTGCCTGCGTACCACGTGCACTGAGCGGGAGCCGCCTGCGTACAACGTGCACTGAGCGGGAGCCGCCTGCTTACAACGTGCACTGAGAGGGAGCCGCCTGCGTACAACGTGCATTGAGAGGGAGCCGCCTGCGTACCACGTGCACTGAGAGGGAGCCGCCTGTGTACCACGTGCACCGAGAGGGAGCCGCCTGCGTTCCTCGTGCACTGAGAGGGAGCCGCCTGCGTACCACCTGCACTGAGAGGGAGCCGCCTGCGTACCACCTGCACTGAGAGGGAGCCGCCTGCGTACCACGTGCACTGAGAGGGAGCCGCCTGCGTACCACGTGCACTGAGAGGGAGCCGCCTGCGTACCACGTGCACTGAGAGGGAGCCGCCTGCGTTCCACGTGCACTGAGAGGGAGCCGCCTGCGTACCACGTGCACTGAGAGGGAGCCGCCTGCGTACCACGTGCACTGAGAGGAGCCGTCTGCGTACCACGTGCACTGAGAGGGAGCCGTCTACGTACCACGCGCACTCAGCATAGCCGTGTGTGTATGAGGTGTACAGAGCGAAGCCGTGTGTATGATGTGCACTGAAAGGAGCAGTGTGTGTCTGTACGGCCTATGTAAAGAGCAGAGCCGCATATGCACGGTGTGGAGCCACAAGTGCATGACATGTGCAGAGCAGAGACGGGTGTGTATAGCATATGTATGGGGAGGAGCTACACATGTACGGCGTGTGTACACAGAGCTGCGCATGTATGATGAATAGCCGCACATGTGTGAGTACGGAGCAGAGCTGCACATGTACAAACAGAACAACACAGATACACCTACTTTGTTTCAGTACTGAAGGGGTTAATGCCCCCTGTGCCCAGTAATGGGGAATCTCCAGCACCTACCTCCACCTGCAGAGCCACATACCACATATATGGCTGCTCTGCGCACAGGACCTGGGATGAGGTCACAGGAGGGGAGGAGTCAGGGGGTCACATGATCAGATGCCATGTGTTTATGATGTGAATGGAGCGGCGTTGTACATGTATGATGAGGAGTCGCGCATGTACAACGCATGTGTATGGCATGGAGCTACGTGAGAATGGAGAGGAGTGAGCGTACAGTGTGTGTACATGGCACATGTGTAAGGAGAAGGACATACTGCCCACGTTCCCCCTTGAAGAAAATTCTAATTGTTTTAATGTATATTGTGAAGTGTGACTTGCAATAATGATCTTGATAATGTGTGTAGTTGTTAAGGCCTCTTTCACACATCAGTTTTTTGCCATCAGTCACAATCTGTAGTTTTTTGAAAAAAACGGATCCAGTGACTGATGCTGCTGGATCCGTTTTTTTCTCATAGACTTGTATTAGTGAGGGATTGCGATTTGTCTACATTGAAAAGTTGAACAGCGACGGATCCAGTGGCTTCCGTCATTTGCTATAATGGAAGCCTATGGGTGCAGGATCCGTCGCTGTCCGTCAAAAGACGTAATCCGGCGACGGATTCCATTGTTTAAAACAGCATGCCCGGAATAATTTCCATTCCTTTAATTTAACCCCTACAGGCTGCATTTTCCATTCTGGCACATAAAATCTCTCTCTCTGGGCCTCATGGCATTTTTGTAGTGGAGGCACAAATTCCATCAGGCACGACTTCCATCAGACATGCATCAGACACGACTTCCTTCAGACACAGCTTCCATCAGGCACTTCTCCTGTACTCTTGATTGAAGATCGTTGATGAGGTTCCTTCATGGATAGATACGTAGATCTTTATTAGGCAGGTCAGAATTTCTGGAGTATGGAGTGATGTCACAATACCTAAGCTGACTGCGGGAAAGAACACCGTCTAATTCTAACCAACATTCATTCCATCCCTCATGAACTTCACCATTGCTAGGGTTAAAGTGGCAAATACCTTAGAGGGTGGGGGACCTGTCCCTAGAGTCTCAATCTTTTTTCCCCATTCACAGAAAACATATTACACTTCCATTCCAAAATAAGCTTTTGGTTGAATGCATATAGAGACTTAAGACCGGCTGTAAATGCATGAACACCTTCTCCTGAACACACTGAGTATTTCCACGTACAGGCAGTCCTGCACTTAGGGTATGTGCACACGTAGTGAAATCTGCTGCGTTTCCGCAGTGGTTTTGGCTTTGCGGAAACGCAGCAGATTCTGCTGCGTTGTACAGTACCATTATTTTCAATGGAAAAAAAAAACAGTGCACATGCTGCAGATTTTTCCGCGTGGTTTTGCTGCGGTTTACAATCCGCAGCATGTCAATTGTTTGGTGCAGAAACACTGCAGTTTTACACCTCATCCATTATGAGGTGTAAAACCGCAGATAAACCGCAGGACTTTTGTCCTGCGGATTTACCAGCGGTTTTCTCTCCAAAATCCGCACACCCAAAAAACTACGTGTGCACATACCCTTACACATAAAGTGTGCACACATATGGAATTTCACTAGGCAGTAAACTGATCAATTTACATAAAAATACAATGCTCTCATCATTAGTGTTGAGCATTCCGATACCGCAAGTATCGGGTATCGGCCGATATCAGCGGTATCGGAATTCCGATACTTAATTCCGATACTTTTTTCATATCGGATTCCGGGATCGGAATCGGAATAGGAAGTTCCCATCATGCTATGAGCCTGCTTGCTTTGATTAAGCCAATGGGAATCCTCCGAAGTGTGGGCACATCCTGTTAGGCATGTAGGCATGTTAACTATTGGCATGGCTGTGATTGGCTGCCGAAATGATGTCATGATGCACTATAAAAGCCACCGCAGCCGCCATTTCTGGTCACTCTGCTGTGAATTCAGTTAGGGACAGGCTGCTGTAGAAGACTGTGAGGGACAGTTAGAAATAGCGATTCTAAAAACAATATTGTGCTTTATCCAGGCTACATAAACCACCACTGTAGCTTGCTTTTCCCTAGCAGCGCTGTTTTCACAGCTGTCTGCAAGGGCTGTGTGAGTGCAGCTCACGCTGTGGAGTGGGTCCTGCAGCCACGTCAGGCTGTAGGCCACCCAGTGTGATCACTGCTGCCTCATACATCTTTTATTTTTTGAGCTGCATTTTTTAAATAATTTCAATCTAGTGTGCTTCCATCCGTATCCATATACGTTGGTTGCAAACACTAGTAGTAGACAGCGGAGCCTTTCTGCAGCCTTTCAGTGCTAGTGTCCACTTTGCTGCACTGTTCACGGCTGTCTGAGAGGTCTCTGACTGTGTGTGAGTGCAGCTCATGCTGAGTAGTGTGTCCTGCAGCTACGTCTGGCTGTAGGACGCTCAGCGTGCGTCACTGCCTCACACATATTTTTATTTGAGTGCAGCTCATTTTTTCTTCTATTAGTGTGCATCCATCCGTCTCCATCTACGGTGGTTGCAAACACTATATAGGAGTACACAGCGGAGCCTTTCTGCAGCCTGTCAGTGCCAGTGCCCACTTAGCTGCACTGTTGACGGCTGTCTGAGAGGTCTCTGACTGTGTGTGAGTGCAGCTCACGCTGAGTAGAGTGTCCTGCAGCTACGTCTGGTTGTAGGACGCTCAACGTGCGTCACTGCCTCACACATATTTGTCTCTGAGTGCAGCTCATTTTTTCTTCTCCTATTAGTGTGCATCCATCCGTATCCATCAACATTGGTTGGTTGCAAACACTATATAGGAGTAGATAGAGGAGCCTTTTTTTCTGGCTTGTGCCCTGCCGGCGCAGCCAGATTAGTATTACCCAATTTTTTTGGAGCCTCATCTTTTGCATTGTAGGTTACCTGCCTGCATTGTAATAGCTCCAAAAAGTTGGTGATACTATCAGTTTCAATTCTTTGTTCTCATACTTTGAGTTTGTTTCAAACAAAGAAACCACATAAAAAGTTCACCAAACACTACATTTTGAACTTGTGTAGGCCACATCAGCTCCTATTAAAGTCTAGTCCACACACACACACTTCATAAAATTAGTGTTTCTTGTACCTGTAACCAGCTGTTCAGGAATAAGCACACTAAGGCCCCCCTTTGTCCTTTTTTGCCTATCTTAAGCAGTCTTGCAAGATGAAGAAGGCAGGGAGTAAGGCGCGGGGGCGTGGGCGTGGGCGTGGAGTTTCAGCAGGGAGAGGACGTGGGGATTCTGCAGGGAGAGGACGTGGGGATTCTACAGGTAGAGGACGTGGGGATTCTGGGCCTGCTGCGGGCACCAGTGGATCAGCATCCCCCAGTTTTAGAAGGCAACAGTCCTTTATGCGCAGCTTTGTAGGACCTCAACGTACCCCACTGCTGCGGGAGGAACAAATTGAAGCCGTTGTCGGATGGATGGCAGCTAACGCATCGACTTCAATTACTTCCGCATCCTCTCAGGGTCAGAGCACCGAAGAGCAACCATCTGTCTCTTCACCACCTGCCAAAGTGCCCAGGCAGTCAGAGAGACATGGACAGGAGCCATCACAATCTCTACTTCTGTTCTCGGAATCTGTTGGCTTGGAAAGAGGGGGCCAGCCAAGCAGCATTCCTGAATGTGAAGAAGAGGGAGTATGCAGTGATGCGCAACTTCTTTGTCCCTCTGAATCTGAAGAGGCGAGTGGGCCAGTGCCTATGGTCAGCACACCTCAGTACGCATCAGATGATGACGAGACTCAGTTGCCACTTTCTGGTGCGTACGGTGCTGGCGAGACAAGCCCGGAGAAGCAGCTGTTTGAAGAGGGGAGGGAAGATGATGAGGTCCTTGACCCATCATGGCGTGAGCAACAGGAAGGTGGTGGGAGCAGCTCGGAGGAAGAGATTCCCCTACCGGCCAAAACAGGAGGCAGAGGGAGGGGGAAGACTTGGTTGCCTGTACCCTCCACTTCGGCACCCGTTAGGAGCATTCCTCCTTCCAAAGGCAAACCGGGCGCTCACAAGAGTTGCAGTGCGTGGTCCTTTTTTGACACAGTTGCAGATGACATTTGCTTTGTCAAATGCAAGCTGTGTCATCAGAGAGTCAAAAGAGGGAGAAATGTCAGCAACCTCAATACCACAAATATGTGGAAACATGTGCGCACCAAGCACGAGTTGGAGTTGCATAGACACCCTCAAGACGTAGGCCAACGTACAGCACCACCTACCACCTCTTCAGTTCGTGTTGGGCCCTCTTCCTCCAGCTCACACACTGCTGGTTCGGCTTCCTCACAGGATCGCCAAGGAAGAACCTCTGCCACTGTTGTCCGGAGACCCTGTCAGATTCCACCCATAACAGCACGTTCCCATCCATCACAGCCATCGGTAGCACAGGCATGGGATAAAAGGCGCCCTTACTCGGCAAACCATCCCCGAGCACAGTCTCTGAATGCTGGCATTGCCAAACTTCTGGCAGTTGAAATGCTGTCATTCAGGCTGGTGGACACTGACACCTTCCGGGACTTAATGGCATTGGCAGTCCCCCAATACAACGTGCCCAGCCGCTTTTATTTCAGCAGGCGAGCCGTCCCTGCCCTGCAGAAACATGTTGAGGGCAAAATAAAACATGCGCTACTAAACGCCGTTAGTAGCAAGGTCCACCTGACCACCGATGCGTGGACCAGTAACCATGGACAGGGACGATACCTTTCCCTCACTGCCCACTGGGTCAATGTTGTGGAGCCGGGTACGGATCTGGAGAGTGGCGCTGTACGTGTTCTTCCAACGCCACGGATTGCAGGACTCCAGTCTGTACACATAGACTCCTCCTCCTACTCAAGTTCCTCAGAAACAGCAGAGCAGGAGCCTGTTACGACCGATATGAGCACAGCCGTGGCCAAACGTCAACAGGCTGTACTCAAATTAATTTCTTTGGGGAATCGAAGCCACACAGCGCAGGAGCTCTGGAATGCTATCAAGCTGGAGAGCGATGTGTGGTTTGGGCCAGCGAATCTCCAGCCGGGCTTGGTAGTGTGTGACAATGGCCGAAATCTGGTGGCAGCTCTTGGCCTAGGCAACCTCACACACATCCCATGTCTGGCACATGTTCTTAACTTGGTCGTGCAGAGCTTTCTGAGGGACTATCCGGATCTTGATGCACTGTTGCACAAGGTCCGCATAGAGTGCGCTCACTTGCGACGTTCCAGCACGGCAAGATCGCGCCTCGCTGCTCTGCAGCGACGATTTGGCCTTCCAGAACATCGCATCATATGTGACCTACCCACCCGGTGGAATTCAACGTTACATATGTTGGAGCGGTTGTGTGAGCAGCAGGCAGCAGTCATGGAGTACCAGCTGCATCAGGCGCAAACAAGTCGCACTGTGCGCCGTTCACACTTCAGCACCATTGAGTGGGCCTCTATGAAGGACATCTGCCTCGTTTTGCGTGCCTTCGATGAATCCACGCGGATGGCGAGTGC
The DNA here is from genome assembly GCF_039654945.1 of Dendrobates tinctorius. NCBI lineage: Eukaryota > Metazoa > Chordata > Amphibia > Anura > Dendrobatidae > Dendrobates > Dendrobates tinctorius. The sequence goes on from NW_027361822.1 coordinate 8,694,440, forward strand.
AGATGATGCACTAGTCAGCATGACTGTCCCCCTTATCTGCCTGCTTCAACAAACACTGCAAGCACTAAGGGATGAGGTTTCAGAAGAGGTGGAGGATGAGGAGTCCCAAATGCCATCTGCTTCTGGACAGTCTGCGCTACGTGTTTCCTCACAAAGGCCTAGGCAGGGGACACTTTGTGAGGAGGATGAGGAGGAGTCGATGGAGGAGGAAGACATCTCTCCAGAGGAGGGAGGTACACAAACCTCTACTCAGTATGTACAGCGAGGGTGGGGTGATGCAGAGCAGGTCGAGGTCACGCCTCAAACAGGGGACAGCGGTTCTTTGGCAGTTGGGAGTCTGCAGCACATGGTTGATTTCATGCTGCAGTGCCTGAGAAACGACCGCCGCATCGCTCACATTCTCGTCTCGGCTGATTATTGGGTGTACACCCTCCTAGATCCTCGCTACCGGGACAGCGTACAAAGGCTCATACCAACGTTGAACCGGGAGCGTAAAATGCGGGAGTACGAAGAGTCACTGGTGCAGTCCATAATGTTTTCCATTCCACCCGACAGCATTGTTGCAAGTGCTTTACAAAGCAGCTCTGTGCGTCGAGGCAGTGGAGGAAACTCTGCACAAAGAGGGAGCAGAGGCAGTGCCGCAGCACAAGGCAAGACCACTATGGCCCAAATGTGGCAAAGTTTTGTGTGTCCACCACAATTGTCTACACCATCAGCGACGCCTCGAGTCAGCAGGAGGCAACGCTTCCGTCAAATGGTGTCAGACTACATGTCTTGCCCTGTCGCTGTACTCCCAGATGGCTCTTCCCCCTTCAAGTTTTGGGTCTCTAAGCTGGATACATGGCCAGAGCTTAGCCAGTATGCATTGGAGGTGCTGGCTTGCCCTGCTGCCAGTGTATTATCGGAACGTGTCTTTAGTGCCGCAGGTGGTGTACTAACAGACCGTCGCACGCGACTATCTTCCGATAATGTTGACCGGCTGACTTTTCTGAAAATGAACAAGGCCTGGATCTCCAAAGACTTTGCCATTCCTCTTACAGACTAAATTAGTGGTTGGCAACTGTATCCAGGTCTGCTGGTGTGTTCATTTTTCTACCACCTGAACTATAATCCCTGTGCTTCAACACAGCCAGTTGTCGCTCAGATGTGTCGTCTGCACAGAGAAACACACTAGCTCCTGTGTTACTGGGGTTCAGTAATGCCAGCTGATCCCCTGCTGTGTGGACGGCAGAGTCACCAGCTCCATCAACATTCAAACCACTACTGATTTTTAACCGTGCCCAACTTAGGTCTCTGGCTCCACTGTCTCTACTATTTCCCCTGACCTCCAACCCCGCCATCTACATCTCTGAAGTGGCGTCAGCACAATCTACACTTGTTCCTGTGTTCCTGTGGCTCAGTCCCATCAGTTTATCCCCTGATGTGTGTCCGGCAAGGTCTCCTGCTCTGTCCACATTCCCATAACCAGTAGTGGGAATGAGGACAGAGCTGGCGAACTTGCCGGACAAACATCAGGGGATCAACTGATGGGACTGAGCACCAGTAACACAGGAACAAGTGTAGATTGTGCTGACGCCACTTCAGAGATGTAGCTGGCGGGGTTGGAGGCCAGGGTAAATAGTAGAGACAGTGGAGCCAGAGGCCTAAGTGGAGCATGGTTAGAATCAGTAGTAGTCCACAACCTCCATAAAAACCGCTGCCCATTGGCCTCTGCATGCGGCATGCGTAATCCTGGGCACCAACAGCGTCAGTTGGTGTTCAGAAGTGTCGTCTCCACAGAGCCAAACACATTCGTTCAAGTGTTAGTGGGGTTCAGCACTGCCAGCTGTTCCCCTGCTGTGGAGATGGCAAGTCTCCTGCTGCCTTCACCTGCCCAAATCCAGTAGGCCCCAGCCTGCTCCTCGCCTAATCCTGGGCTCCAACAGCGTCAGTTGGTGTTCAGAAGTGTCGTCTCCACAGAGCCAAACACATTCGTTCAAGTGTTAGTGGGGTTCAGCACTGCCAGCTGTTCCCCTGCTGTGGAGATGGCAAGTCTCCTGCTGCATTCACCTGCCAAAATCCAGTAGGCCCCAGCCTGCTCCTCGCCTAATCCTGGGCTCCAACAGCGTCAGTTGGTGTTCAGAAGTGTCGTCTCCACAGAGCCAAACACATTCGTTCAAGTGTTAGTGGGGTTCAGCACTGCCAGCTGTTCCCCTGCTGTGGAGATGGCAAGTCTCCTGCTGCCTTCACCTGCCAAAATCCAGTAGGCCCCAGCCTGCTCCTCGCCTAATCCTGGGCTCCAACAGCGTCAGTTGGTGTTCAGAAGTGTCGTCTCCACAGAGCCAAACACGTTCGTTCAAGTGTTAGTGGGGTTCAGCACTGCCAGCTGTTCCCCTGCTGTGGAGATGGCAAGTCTCCTGCTGCATTCACCTGCCAAAATCCAGTAGGCCCCAGCCTGCTCCTCGCCTAATCCTGGGCTCCAACAGCGTCAGTTGGTGTTCAGAAGTGTCGTCTCCACAGAACCAAACACATTCGTTCAAGTGTTAGTGGGGTTCAGCACTGCCAGCTGTTCCCCTGCTGTGGAGATGGCAAGTCTCCTGCTGCCTTCACCTGCCAAAATCCAGTAGGCCCCAGCCTGCTCCTCGCCTAATCCTGGGCTCCAACAGCGTCAGTTGGTGTTCAGAAGTGTCGTCTCCACAGAACCAAACACATTCGTTCAAGTGTTAGTGGGGTTCAGCACTGCCAGCTGTTCCCCTGCTGTGGAGATGGCAAGTCTCCTGCTGCCTTCACCTGCCAAAATCCAGTAGGCCCCAGCCTGCTCCTCGCCTAATCCTGGGCTCCAACAGCGTCAGTTGGTGTTCAGAAGTGTCGTCTCCACAGAACCAAACACATTCGTTCAAGTGTTAGTGGGGTTCAGCACTGCCAGCTGTTCCCCTGCTGTGGAGATGGCAAGTCTCCTGCTGCCTTCACCTGCCAAAATCCAGTAGGCCCCAGCCTGCTCCTCGCCTAATCCTGGGCTCCAACAGCGTCAGTTGGTGTTCAGAAGTGTCGTCTCCACAGAGCCAAACACATTCGTTCAAGTGTTAGTGGGGTTCAGCACTGCCAGCTGTTCCCCTGCTGTGGAGATGGCAAGTCTCCTGCTGCCTTCACCTGCCAAAATCCAGTAGGCCCCAGCCTGCTCCTCGCCTAATCCTGGGCTCCAACAGCGTCAGTTGGTGTTCAGAAGTGTCGTCTCCACAGAGCCAAACACATTCGTTCAAGTGTTAGTGGGGTTCAGCACTGCCAGCTGTTCCCCTGCTGTGGAGATGGCAAGTCTCCTGCTGCCTTCACCTGCCAAAATCCAGTAGGCCCCAGCCTGCTCCTCGCCTAATCCTGGGCTCCAACAGCGTCAGTTGGTGTTCAGAAGTGTCGTCTCCACAGAGCCAAACACATTCGTTCAAGTGTTAGTGGGGTTCAGCACTGCCAGCTGTTCCCCTGCTGTGGAGATGGCAAGTCTCCTGCTGCCTTCACCTGCCAAAATCCAGTAGGCCCCAGCCTGCTCCTCGCCTAATCCTGGGCTCCAACAGCGTCAGTTGGTGTTCAGAAGTGTCGTCTCCACAGAGCCAAACACGTTCGTTCAAGTGTTAGTGGGGTTCAGCACTGCCAGCTGTTCCCCTGCTGTGGAGATGGCAAGTCTCCTGCTGCCTTCACCTGCCAAAATCCAGTAGGCCCCAGCCTGCTCCTCGCCTAATCCTGGGCTCCAACAGCGTCAGTTGGTGTTCAGAAGTGTCGTCTCCACAGAGCCAAACACATTCGTTCAAGTGTTAGTGGGGTTCAGCACTGCCAGCTGTTCCCCTGCTGTGGAGATGGCAGTCTCTCCTGCTGTCTCCGCATTACAAAGACAGTAGGCCTCTGCCTACACCCTCCTATTTCCTGGGCTTCAACACAGCCAGTTGTAGTTCGGAAGTGCCGTCCACACGGAAAGAGATACTTGCTCCCGTGTCTCAGTGGGGTTCAGTAACGTCAGCTGATCCCCTGCTGTGTGGATGGCAGTCTCTCCTGCTGTAAACTCATTCAAAATACAGTAGGCCTCTGCCTACACCCTCCTATTTCCTGGGCTTCAACACAGCCAGTTGTAGTTCGGAAGTGCCGTCCACACGGAAAGAGATACTTGCTCCCGTGTCTCAGTGGGGTTCAGTAACGTCAGCTGATCCCCTGCTGTGTGGATGGCAGTCTCTCCTGCTGTCACCTCATTCAAAATTCAGTAGGCCTCTGCCTACACCCTCCTATTTCCTGGGCTTCAACACAGCCAGTTGTAGTTCGGAAGTGCCGTCCACACGGAAAGAGATACTTGCTCCCGTGTCTCAGTGGGGTTCAGTAACGTCAGCTGATCCCCTGCTGTGTGGATGGCAGTCTCTCCTGCTGTCACCTCATTCAAAATTCAGTAGGCCTCTGCCTACACCCTCCTATTTCCTGGGCTTCAACACAGCCAGTTGTAGTTCGGAAGTGCCGTCCACACGGAAAGAGATACTTGCTCCCGTGTCTCAGTGGGGTTCAGTAACGTCAGCTGATCCCCTGCTGTGTGGATGGCAGTCTCTCCTGCTGTAAACTCATTCAAAATACAGTAGGCCTCTGCCTACACCCTCCTATTTCCTGGGCTTCAACACAGCCAGTTGTAGTTCGGAAGTGCCGTCCACACGGAAAGAGACACTTGCTCCCGTGTCTCAGTGGGGTTCAGTAACGTCAGCTGATCCCCTGCTGTGTGGATGGCAGTCTCTCCTGCTGTAAACTCATTCAAAATACAGTAGGCCTCTGCCTACACCCTCCTATTTCCTGGGCTTCAACACAGCCAGTTGTAGTTCGGAAGTGCCGTCCACACGGAAAGAGATACTTGCTCCCGTGTCTCAGTGGGGTTCAGTAACGTCAGCTGATCCCCTGCTGTGTGGATGGCAGTCTCTCCTGCTGTCACCTCATTCAAAATTCAGTAGGCCTCTGCCTACACCCTCCTATTTCCTGGGCTTCAACACAGCCAGTTGTAGTTCGGAAGTGCCGTCCACACGGAAAGAGATACTTGCTCCCGTGTCTCAGTGGGGTTCAGTAACGTCAGCTGATCCCCTGCTGTGTGGATGGCAGTCTCTCCTGCTGTCACCTCATTCAAAATTCAGTAGGCCTCTGCCTACACCCTCCTATTTCCTGGGCTTCAACACAGCCAGTTGTAGTTCGGAAGTGCCGTCCACACGGAAAGAGATACTTGCTCCCGTGTCTCAGTGGGGTTCAGTAACGTCAGCTGATCCCCTGCTGTGTGGATGGCAGTCTCTCCTGCTGTAAACTCATTCAAAATACAGTAGGCCTCTGCCTACACCCTCCTATTTCCTGGGCTTCAACACAGCCAGTTGTAGTTCGGAAGTGCCGTCCACACGGAAAGAGACACTTGCTCCCGTGTCTCAGTGGGGTTCAGTAACGTCAGCTGATCCCCTGCTGTGTGGATGGCAGTCTCTCCTGCTGTAAACTCATTCAAAATACAGTAGGCCTCTGCCTACACCCTCCTATTTCCTGGGCTTCAACACAGCCAGTTGTAGTTCGGAAGTGCCGTCCACACGGAAAGAGATACTTGCTCCCGTGTCTCAGTGGGGTTCAGTAACGTCAGCTGATCCCCTGCTGTGTGGATGGCAGTCTCTCCTGCTGTCACCTCATTCAAAATTCAGTAGGCCTCTGCCTACACCCTCCTATTTCCTGGGCTTCAACACAGCCAGTTGTAGTTCGGAAGTGCCGTCCACACGGAAAGAGATACTTGCTCCCGTGTCTCAGTGGGGTTCAGTAACGTCAGCTGATCCCCTGCTGTGTGGATGGCAGTCTCTCCTGCTGTAAACTCATTCAAAATACAGTAGGCCTCTGCCTACACCCTCCTATTTCCTGGGCTTCAACACAGCCAGTTGTAGTTCGGAAGTGCCGTCCACACGGAAAGAGACACTTGCTCCCGTGTCTCAGTGGGGTTCAGTAACGTCAGCTGATCCCCTGCTGTGTGGATGGCAGTCTCTCCTGCTGTCACCTCATTCAAAATTCAGTAGGCCTCTGCCTACACCCTCCTATTTCCTGGGCTTCAACACAGCCAGTTGTAGTTCGGAAGTGCCGTCCACACGGAAAGAGATACTTGCTCCCGTGTCTCAGTGGGGTTCAGTAACGTCAGCTGATCCCCTGCTGTGTGGATGGCAGTCTCTCCTGCTGTAAACTCATTCAAAATACAGTAGGCCTCTGCCTACACCCTCCTATTTCCTGGGCTTCAACACAGCCAGTTGTAGTTCGGAAGTGCCGTCCACACGGAAAGAGATACTTGCTCCCGTGTCTCAGTGGGGTTCAGTAACGTCAGCTGATCCCCTGCTTTGTGGATGGCAGTCTCTCCTGCTGTAAACTCATTCAAAATACAGTAGGCCTCTGCCTACACCCTCCTATTTCCTGGGCTTCAACACAGCCAGTTGTAGTTCGGAAGTGCCGTCCACACGGAAAGAGATACTTGCTCCCGTGTCTCAGTGGGGTTCAGTAATGTCAGCTGATCCCCTGCTGTGTGGATGGCAAAGTCTCCTGCTGCCTACACAGTCGTACCACTACTGATTTTTAACCGTGCTCCAATTAGGCCTGTGGCTCCACTGTCTCTCGTATTTCCCCTGTCCTCCAACCCTGCCAGTTACAGCTCCGAAGTGGCGTCTGCACAATCCACACTTGTTCCTGTGTTACAGGTGTTCAGTCCGATCAGTTAATCCCCTGATGTGTGTCCGGCAATGTCGCCTGCTCTGTCCACATTCCCATTATCGGAATGTGGACAGAGCAGGCGACATTGCCGGACACACATCAGGGGATTAACTGACCGGACTGAACACCTGTAACACAGGAACAAGTGTGGATTGTGCAGACGCCACTTCGGAGCTGTAACTGGCGGGGTTGGAGGACAGGGGAAATACGAAAATCAGTGAATCCACAGGCCTAAGTGGAGCTTGGTTCAAATTAGTAGTCTACAACCGATCTTAAAATTTCTTCAATGCAGCCTAAGCCTGCTCCGTGCTTGTCCCTGGGCTTCAACACAGCCAGTTGTTGCTCGGAAGTGCCGTCTTCACAGAGTAAAACACTAGCTCCTGTGTTTGTGGGGTTCAGTAACGTCAGCTGTTCCCCTGCTGTTTTGATGGCAATCTGTCCTGCTGCCTCCCAATTGACAGCACATCAGGCCTCAGCCTGCTAAGTGCTTGTCCTGGGCTCCAACATCGCCAGTTGCTGCTCATAACTGACTTTGGCACGGGTACTCCCTCCTGCCCAGCTTGGTTCCAGCCCTGCCTGCTGTGTCCGGGAAGTGTCAATGTCAGTTTGCCACCCCAAGTTGCCATGTCGTGTTGCGGTTGGGTTAGCCGAGGCTAGGGTGCCAGCAGTTTAGGTGCTTCCTATGTGGACTGCGGGTTCTGGTAAGAAAGGTTTGTTCCATAGTGCCAGTAGGACAAGCACCCCCTGTAGGACTGTGTGATTCGGTAACTGCGGCCAGCTTGCGGCATGCCAACTTTGCTTTTCAGGGGTAACTTCTGATACCCCTCCGGGTTCCAGCACCGTCAGCTGGTTCTCATCAGAGCCTTTGGCCTAGGTGCCTCCATCTCGGTATCCGAGTTCCAGCAACGTCTGCTGGTCCTTGGTAGTGCTTTGTAGCACAGGTACCTCCTGCTTAGTAACCGGGTTCCAGCACCGTCAGCTGGTCCTCGGTTGTGCCATTGGCTCTTATTCCTTCTGCTGCCCCTCCGGGTGCCAGCACTGTCAGCTGGTCCTCGCTATTTCCATTTGCTCTTGCAGCTTATGCTACCCCTCCGGGTTCCAGCACCGTCAGCTGGTTCTCGTCAGAGCCTTTGGCCTAGGTGCCTCCATCTCGGTATCCGAGTTCCGGCAACGTCTGCTGGTCCTTGGTAGTGCTTTGTAGCACAGGTACCTCCTGCTTAGTAACCGGGTTCCAGCACCGTCAGCTGGTCCTCGGTTGTGCCATTGGCTCTTATTCCTTCTGCTGCCCCTCCGGGTGCCAGCACTGTCAGCTGGTCCTCGCTATTTCCATTTGCTCTTGCAGCTTATGCTACCCCTCCGGGTTCCAGCACCGTCAGCTGGTTCTCGTCAGAGCGTTTGGCCTAGGTGCCTCCATCTCGGTATCCGAGTTCCGGCAACGTCTGCTGGTCCTTGGTAGTGCTTTGTAGCACAGGTACCTCCTGCTTAGTAACCGGGTTCCAGCACCGTCAGCTGGTCCTCGGTAGTGCCATTGGCTCTTGTTCCTTCTGCTGCCCCTCCGGGTGCCAGTACCGTCAGCTGGTTCAAGAGGACAAAGAACAGGAAGACAACCACCAAGATGCAGAACAACAAGAGAGAGAAGACAAAGAAGCATAAAAAAAACAAAGCAGAAGAACATTAAGCATAAGACTAATACTCTGAGCAAATGATATTATCTTATTTATAAGCAGAAGAAGACTAAGCAGTGTATGGGGGTGAGTCCGTTCCTCCTCGTGGTGCCCCTGGAAAAGGCCTGCTTCTGCAGGCCAAACTGAACGCGGACAAATCCTGTTGTAAATCTTTTGTGACAGGCAGAACGGAAGGTGTAAACTTCTAACTTTTCTAGATAACAACTACAGGAATGCCTGACACAAACAAGAATATGATGAAGAAGAATAGGAAGAAGATGAAGAAGCTGAATATGTAGAATAATAATTGTTGAATAAGAAGAATATGAAGAATGTAAGAAAAGGAAGAAGAAGAAGAAGAAGAAGAAGAAGAAGAAGAAGAAGAAGAAGAAGAAGAAGAAGAAGAAGAAGAATGTAAAAAAAGGAAGTAGAAGAAGAAGAAGAAGAATGTAAAAAAAGGAATAAGAAGAAGAATGTAAAAAAAGGAAGTAGAAGAAGAAGAAGAAGAATGTAAAAAAAGGAAGTAGAAGAAGAAGAAGAAGAAGAATGTAAAAAAAGGAAGTAGAAGAAGAAGACATACATGTCTGGCAAAATATAAATGAGGCTAACATAGTCAATATCTTTGTAACTCCTAACATCTTTAAAAAAAAAAGTTTAATTCCTGCTATTCCATTTGATTGGGCTAAACCTCTATGGCTTTAATGTCTCCTCCACCTCCCACAATACATTCTACATTATTCTTAGTTGTTTTTCTTCATGTAGAATTAACCTACAAGGAAAGAAAGGTTTTTTTTTAATTCCGATATTTTGGCCCCATTGACTTGCATTGGTTCCCGGTATCGGAATCGGCGATACCGATACTTTTTTTTAAGATCGGCCGATCCATTCCGATCCGATATTTTCAAGTATCGGCTGGTATCGCTCAACTCTACTCATCATTATTCATATAAAACATGTATTGGATCTGGGGCAAAGAACTGGATTTTTCTTATGTCCTTAACCCCCTTCTCCGGCTGAGTTAATGGTGCTCAGCATGACTTCTGTGCAGTTGGGTGGCCAGTCTTTTGGTCCTCCTGCAGATCATAAACAGTCCAATACACATAATAATGACCAGGAGGAAAATGACAGGAAGAGGTAGCTTTGGGCTTTATTACAGTCTTCTCCTCATGGGGGAAATCTGAGAGGAGATGTTTCAGCTCAGAGCCAAACATAACAAGGATCTTCTGGAGTCTTTCAGGGGGATCTGGGCAAAGGTCAAGTCTTCTCTCTGAAGTGGTAGGTGTTCTACAGCGATACCTAAAATGAGATTAAGGGAACAGTACGTTTCTGGGAGTTCTCCTAGTGCAGTTAATAACTATCCTGGCATTGGATAATCTCCCACCAAATTCACTCCTTCTTTCCTTCAGGGTAACCTCCCTCTGTTAACCTTTCTTGAGCTGCCCAGTAATATAGCTAATGCCTCAACTCCCCTGAACCTCACAAAATGAATGCAATCCGGATCCGCTCATTCCTCAACCACGAAACCACAAAAACACTAGTGCATGCTCTTATCATCTCCCGCCTCGACCACTGCAACCTCCTACTCTCTGGCCTCCCCTCTAGCACTCTGGCACCTCTCCAGTCCATCCTACACTCTGCTGCCCGACTAATCCACCTGTCTGCCCGCTATTCCCCAGCCTCCCCCCTATGCCAGGCCCTTCACTGGCTTCCTATTGCCAAGAGGCTCCAATTCAAAACCCTAAGCATGACATACAAAGCAATCCACAACCTGTCTCCTCCATACATCTGTGACATGGTCTCTAGGTACCTACCCGCACGCAACCTTCGATCATCTCAAGATCTCCTTCTCTACTCCCCCCTTATCTCTTCTTCCCACAACCACATACAAGACTTCTCCCGTGCTTCCCCCATACTCTGGAACTCTCTACCGCAACACATCCGACTCTCACCATCAACGGAAACCTTCAAGAAGAACCTGAAGACCCACCTGTTCCGACAAGCCTACAGCCTGCAATGATACTCGGTCTACTGAACCACCGCCCGACCTGCTCTACCCTCTCCTACTGTATCCTCACCCATCCCTGTAGACTGTGAGCCCTTGCGGGCAGGGTCCCCTCTCCTCATGTACTTGTGTGTCCCTTGTCTTACACATGTTTATTATACTTGTCTATATTTCCCTTTTCACATGTAAAGCGCCATGGAAAAAATGGCGCTATATAAATGCATAATAATAATAATAATCATAATTTAGTATGATCCTAGCCAATTGCTTCCATTTCCTATACAGACACCCCTTCCAGTTTTCCACAATTCAAAAGAACATACAACCCTCGCAGCTACTTGACACCTTAGGAAAACTAAACGTCAAATTAAGGTACACTGTTTTTAGTTGCATCCTGCATCAAGTTTTAAACAAGGCCATGTTATCCATCCAAACTTCAAGGTCTAAGCACACAGTATAGCATGACACTGTTCTCTGTTCTCTGTGACAATATTGCTTGGCCGTTCACAATTAGTTGTGCAATAACAATTCCTTGCAATATGTCCAAAGTGACCACATTTAAAACATTTCACAGAATAATATTTCCTCTCTCTCATTGTACCTGGCCATTTGCAGTTCCTGGCAATATGGCCGGAGCCAGCACAGGCACAAAATCTAACACATGCCATGACAGATTTAGGGGCCCTGACAGAACATATTGTATATACTCACGCATCAGCCGAGATTTTCAGCCCCTTTTTTTGTTTGAAAGTCCCCCTCTTGGCTTATATGCGAGTCATATAGCCAAGGGGGAGGGGGAATGGGGGTGTCAGATCATACTGACCCCCCCTGGCGTGTCTCTGCAGCCCCCCTGCTTGTCCCACGGTCTCCTTTCCTTCCTACAGCGGTCACATGGTACCGCTCATTAAAGTCATGAATATGCACATATTTATGACTTTAATGAGCGGTACCACTTGACCGCTGAAGGAAGAAAAGGAGATTGTGGGAGAACGGGGCTGCAGAGACCGCGTCAGGGGGAGGTAAGCATATACTGTATTCTCCTGTCCCAGTTCCAACGCTGCTCGCCGCTGTCTGCCCACCATGGGTCTCTGTCAGTGACGTTCAGACAGCAGAGGGCGCGATAACGTAGTCAGTGCTCGCCCTCTGCCTGAATAGTCACAGACAGAGGCACCCGATGGGCAGACAGCGGCGAGCAGCATTGGAACCTGGACAGGTGAATATCTCAGGTGTCGGGTCCTGAGCCAGTGGCGACACCTGTCCCCCATAGTGCTCCGGTGTCTGCCTGCTAAGGACCCAACATCTGGCCCCCAGGGACATGAGGTGAGTATGTCTTTTGTTTTTTTAATACCTGCAGTAGCAGCAGGAGCAATATATGGGGGCATAATCTATGGGGCATCTTATGGGGGCAGCATATGGAGGTATATTCAATGGAGCATCTTATGGGGGCAGGATATGGGGGCATATTCAAAGTGGGAATTTCCCACGCAGCAATGGCATAAAGTGAGACTAGGGACTTTTTTTTTTTTAAGTGGCGGAGGAATACAGTGCGGAAGGATACCTACCTTCCGTCATTGGATTCCTGCAGCCCGTAGAGAACGGCAGCAACAGCTGATGCTGCAGTTCTCTACCCAAGATCGTCGTGGGACACACTCGTGGACTGCTTCGGATCGTGGGTGAGTATTTTTGTGGTTTGTTATGTTAATATTTATTCCGGAAAAGACAATGGCTTCGGGGAACAATGTGACAAGTATTGGTAAGTATGTTACTCTATGTTATATGTACTGTATGTCTATGTATGTATTGTATGAATGTATTGTATGTATGTAGTATATATGTGGTATGTATGTAGCATGTAGTATGTATGTAGTATGTATGTAGCATGCATGTAGCATGCAGTATGTATGTAGCATGCATGTAGTATATATGTAGTATGTATGTAGCATGCATGTAGTATATATGTAGTATGTATGTAGCATGTAGCATGTATGTAGTATGTATGTGGTATGTATGTAGCATGTAGTATGTATGTAGCATGCATGTAGCATGCATGTAGTATGTATGTAGCATGTATGTAGTATGTATGTAGCATGCATGTAGTATGTATGTAGTATGTATGTAGCATGCATGTAGCATGCATGTAGTATGTATGTAGTATGTATGTAGCATGCAGTATGTATGTAGTATATATGTAGTATGTATGTAGTATGTATGTAGCATGCATGTAGTATATATGTGTTATGTATGTAGTATGTATGTAGCATGCATGTAGTATATATGTAGTATGTATGTAGCATGTAGTATGTATGTAGCATGCATGTAGTATATATGTAGTATGTATGTAGCATGTAGTATGTATGTAGCATGTAGTATGTATGTAGCATGCATGTAGTATGTATGTAGTATGTATGTAGTTTTTTTTTTTTTTTTTAACATTTAACACATTAGCCGGATGATGGGACTACTACTGTCCCATCATTGGCTAATGTGTCAATCACTGTCATGGTAGCCGGCATCGCCAGATGGGACTTGTAGTCCCATCGGACGATGCTTGCACAGACCCCCGGACATCAGCACAGCCCCCCGGCAGGCCGGCACAGCCCCCCGGCAGGCTGGTACAGACCCCCACAGGGTGCACAGACCACCGGCAGGCCGGCACAGCCCCCCGGCAGGCCGGTACAGACTCCCACAGGGTGCACAGACCACCGGCAGGCCGGCACAGCCCCCCCGGCAGGCCGGCACCGCCCCCCGGAGCCTGCACAGCCCCCCGGCAGGCCGGCACAGCCCCCCGGCAGGCCGGCACAGCCCACCGGAGCCTGCACAGACCACCGGCAGGACGGCACAGCCCCCCGGCAGGCCGGCACAGACCACCGGAGCCTGCACAGACCCCCTGGCAGGCCGGCACAGCCCCCCGAAAGGCCCGTACAGACCCCAGAGAGGCTGTGCAAGGCAAAAACAGGGTTTTTCTTATTCCGATACCGGAAGTCCCATAGACTTGAATGGGACTTCCGGTATCGGAATCGGCGATACCGATACTTTTTTTAAAGATCGGCCGATCCATTCCGATCCGATACTTTGAAGTATCGGACGGTATCGCTCAACTCTAGTTACAGCCCGTCATATCCCACATTGTAATTTTGTGTTGTGACAGTGAAATTGTTGTGTGTGCAGAGCTGTTGCACATAAAAAATTGGGAGTTTTACAAACGTGAAACAGCAGGCTAAATCCGAGTTTGGCCTCTTTTACACATCCATGTCTCCAGTAAGTGTGGTGACAGTTTTCACACATACTGGAGACACTGACACACGTAGACCAATTCAAATGAATGGGTCTGTGTACATGTCAGTGTGTTTCCATGGACCCTGTGTCCATGTGCTTCACATGTAGACATGTCCATTTTCTATCATCAGCACAGGCCGCAAAATGTCCTACACATGTGCACGCAAAGAAAACATAAAGTTGTCATCCATGTGTCACGCATCGGCGCTTGGGAGGAAGTGCTACAGCAAGCGCTGTTCCCCGGCGCCAGGTGCTGAAGACGTCTCTTGTCATTCTCCCCTGCTCTGACAGCGATCGGCGTAAGCAGGGGAGAATGATGAGAGTTATATTCAAGTCGGAACAATGACAGCAGGTGGGGGCTGTCCCACTATTACTCCCATCAACCTACACTTGCTGCTGCTAATAACAGTGACAGCGGGAGCTGGGGGTATTCATCAGCCACCGCCTGCGCTATACCTAAATAAATGAATGAAAAACCCAGCGTGGGTTCCCCCATATTTTCTATAATCAGACAGGCAAAACTCACAGCTGGGGGCTACAACCCTCAGCTTTCAGCTTCAGCAAGGCTGGATATCAAGAATAGATGGGTCCCCATGCTGTTTTTTTAAATAATTTAAATAATAATTTTAAAAAATGGTGTGGGTCCCCCCATTTTTGACAACCAGCCCTGCTAAAGCTGACAGCTGGGGGCTGGTATTCTCAGGCTGGTAAAGGGCCATTGATATAGGCCCCCTCAACCTAAAAATCGGGGCCCACAGCTGCATAGAAAAGGTGCATCTATTAGATGTGCCAATTCTGGCACTTTGCTCAGCTCTTCCCACCTGCCCTGTAGTGGTGGCAAGTGGGATTTATATTTGTGGGGTTGATGTCACATTTGTATTGTCAGATGACATCAAGCCCACGGCTTAATAATGGAGAGACATCTATAAGGCACCTATCCATTACTAATTCTATAGTTATATGGTAAATAAACAACCAGAATAAAGTCTTTTATTAGAAATAAAAAACAGTTTTCCTTTTTTATTTAAAAATAACAAACACAGTTTTACATACCTAACGCCTATTCCACCGAAGCCCTTGTTCCTCTGTAGTAAAACAAAAATAAAAAACAATATCCCTCACTTATCTGTCATTCTGTCCTACGCAATAATCCATGTCTGGGGAATAAATAGTTTTGAACCTGAATGGTGCCAAGATGCGACTGTCCAGGCTGAGAATCACTGGTGAATCAGCCGCTGCTGTGAGTGGAGTGTCAGTGACCAGCGGTGAAGTCATAGAGATTACCTCCAGTCACTGAGGCTGCTCCCAGCCGGGCTAAACTGCAGTGATGTCAGGACCATTGGAAAATGCCAGCGATGAGGTCACCACAATTCAAGCTCAGTGCCTTCACAGCAGATCACAGAAATTCTCACGGTTACCCACACTAAACATAAAATTAGTTCAGTTACTAACATCATGCAGTAAGGTAGATATCACTTTTAAATTGTTTGTAGCATCTAGTCTATGCAGGGTCAAAACATCCACGGTCGCAGGGGCTGCAGCTGCGACAGGGACCCAAGCGCCTAGGGGCCTCGGCCCCAGGGCCACCCACCAGTCAGGGCATTAATGCCCTCACTGGCGTATGAAGCCTGATGAGTAGAGTTGAGCGATACCATCCGATACTTCAAAGTATCGTATCGGATGGTATCGGCCGATCTTTAAAAAAAGTATCGGTATCGCCGATTCCGATACCGGAAGTCCCATTCAAGTCTATGGGACTTCCGGTATCGGAATAAGAAAAACCCTTTCCTGCCCTTGTACAGCCTCTCTGGGGTCTGTACGGGCCTTTCGGGGGGCTGTGCCGGCCTGCCAGGGGGTCTGTGCAGGCTCCGGTGGTCTGTGCCGGCCTGCCGGTGGTCTGTGCAGGCTCCGGGGGGCTGTGCCGGCCTGCCGGGGGGCTGTGCCGGCCTGCCGGGGGGCTGTGCCGGCCTGCCGGTGGTCTGTGCAGGCTCCGGGGGTCTGTGCAGGCATCGTCCGATGGGACTACAAGTCCCATCGGGCGATGCCTGCTACCATGACAGTGATTGACACATTAGCCAATGATGGGACAGTAGTAGTCCCATCATCCGGCTAATGTGTTAAATGTAAAAAAAAAAATAAAAAAATTACATGCTACATTCATACTACATACTACATACATGCTACATTCATACTACATACTACATACATGCTACATTCATACTACATGCAACATACATACTACATATATACTACATGCATGCTACATATATACTACATGCATGCTACATACATACTACATATATACTACATGCATGCTACATACATACTACATATATACTACATGCATGCTACATACATACTACATATATACTACATGCATGCTACATACATACTACATATATACTACATGCATGCTACATACATACTACATATATACTACATGCATGCTACATACATACTACATATATACTACATGCATGCTACATACATACTACATGCTACATGCATGCTACATACTACATACATGCTACATATATACTACATACATACTACATATATACTACATGCATGCTACATATATACTACATGCATGCTACATACATACTACATGCTACATGCATGCTACATACATACTACATACATGCTACATATATACTACATACATACTACATATATACTACATGCATGCTACATATATACTACATGCATGCTACATACATACTACATATATACTACATGCATGCTACATACATACTACATGCTACATGCATGCTACATACATACTACATACATACTACATGCTACATACATACCACATATATACTACTTACATACAATACATTCATACAATACATACATAGACATACAGTACATATAACATAGAGTAACATACTTACCAATACTTGTCACATTGTTCCCCGAAGCCATTGTCGTCTACGGAATAAATATTAACATAACAAACCACAAAAATACTCACCCACGATCCGAAGCAGTCCACGAGTGTGTCCCACGACGATCTTGGGTAGAGAACTGCAGCATCAGCTGATGCTGCCGTTCTCTACGGGCTGCAGGAATCCAATGACGGAAGGTAGGTATCCTTCCGCACTGTATTCCTCCGCCACTTAAAAAAAAAAAAAGTCCCTAGTCTCACTTTATGCCATTGCTGTGTGGGAATTTCCCACACAGCAATGGCATAAAGTGAGACTAGGGACTTTTTTTTTTTTAAGTGGCGGAGGAATACAGTGCGGAAGGATACCTACCTTCCGTCATTGGATTCCTGCAGCCCGTAGAGAACGGCAGCATCATCTGATGCTGCAGTTCTCTACCCAAGATCGTCGTGGGACACACTCGTGGACTGCTTCGGATCGTGGGTGAGTATTTTTGTGGTTTGTTATGTTAATATTTATTCCGGAAAGACAATGGCTTCGGGGAACAATGTGACAAGTATTGGTAAGTATGTTACTCTATGTTATATGTACTGTATGTCTATGTATGTATTGTATGAATGTATTGTATGTATGTAGTATATATGTGGTATGTATGTAGCATGTAGTATGTATGTAGTATGTATGTAGCATGCATGTAGCATGTAGTATGTATGTAGCATGCATGTAGTATATATGTAGTATGTATGTAGCATGCATGTAGTATATATGTAGCATGTATGTAGTATGTATGTGGTATGTATGTAGCATGTAGTATATATGTAGCATGCATGTAGTATATATGTAGTATGTATGTAGTATGTATGTAGCATGTATGTAGTATATATGTAGTATGTATGTAGTATATATGTAGCATGCATGTAGTATATATGTAGTATGTATGTAGTATATATGTAGCATGCATGTAGTATATATGTAGTATGTATGTAGTATATATGTAGCATGTATGTAGTATGTATGTAGCATGCATGTAGCATGTAGTATGTATGTAGCATGCATGTAGTATATATGTAGTATGTATGTAGCATGCATGTAGTATATATGTAGCATGCATGTAGTATGTATGTGGTATGTATGTAGCATGTAGTATATATGTAGCATGCATGTAGT
This sequence comes from Dendrobates tinctorius, assembly GCF_039654945.1. Taxonomy (NCBI): domain Eukaryota; kingdom Metazoa; phylum Chordata; class Amphibia; order Anura; family Dendrobatidae; genus Dendrobates; species Dendrobates tinctorius. The sequence continues at coordinate 8,712,142 of NW_027361822.1, forward strand.
ATGTATGTAGTATGTATGTAGTATGTATGTAGCATGCAGTATGTATGTAGTATGTATGTAGTATATATGTAGTATGTATGTAGCATGCATGTAGTATGTATGTAGCATGTATGTAGTATGTATGTAGTATATATGTAGTATGTATGTAGCATGTAGTATGTATGTAGTATTTTTTTTTTTTTTTTTAACATTTAACACATTAGCCGGATGATGGGACTACTACTGTCCCATCATTGGCTAATGTGTCAATCACTGTCATGGTAGCAGGCATCGCCCGATGGGACTTGTAGTCCCATCGGACGATGCTTGCACAGACCCCCGGACATCAGCACAGTCCCCCGGCAGGCCGGCACAGCCCCCCGGCAGGCCGGTACAGACCCCCACAGGGTGCACAGCCCCCCGGCAGGCCGGCACAGCCCCCCGGCAGGCCGGCAGAGACCCCGGGCAGTCCACACAGCCCCCCGGCAGGCCGGCACAGCCCCCCGGCAGGCCGGCAGAGACCCCCGGAAGGCCCGAAATGACGGCGCATCATGATGCGCACACACCGCGCATCATGATGACGTCAGGCCGTCAATCAACTGAACTTCCGATTCCGATGCCGAATTCCGATATTGAAAAAATATCGGAAGTCGGTATCGGAATTCCGATACAGCAAGTATCGGCCGATACCCGATACTTGCGGTATCGGAATGCTCAACACTACTGATGAGCACAGGAGGCCCACATCGGGCCCCAGCGGTGGGGCAGGCTAGGCGGGAGGGGAGGGTTCAGAGGGGCACCATGTCAGCGGCCAGTGCAGCAGGTAACTGCTCTGCTCCTCAGCTCTGCACCGCTGCAGCCCGGCTCCGCCCACACATGTGACTGCTCACATGGGCACGACGTCAGCGAAGGTTCTTTCCCCACCAGTGCCTGATGCTGCAGTGAGGTAGTGTATGGTTGTGTGGGGCTATATACCATATGGGGATGTGCTATATACCATGTGGGGATGTGCTATATACCATGTCGTGCTGTGCTATATACCATGTCATGCTGTGCTATATACCATGTCGTGCTGGGCTATATACAATGTGTGGCTGGGCTATATACCATGTGGGGATGTGCTATATACCATGTGTGGCTGTGCTCTATTTCATGTGGTGCTGGGCTATACACCATGTTGTGCTGGGCTATATACCATGTGGGGATGTGCTATATACCATATGGGGATGTGCTATATACCATGTGTGGCTGTGCTATATACCATGTGGTGCTGGGCTATATACCAAGTCATGCTGGGCTTTATACCATGTGTGGCTGGGCTATATACCATGTGGAGATGTGCTATATACAATGAAGGTATGTGCTATATACCATGTGGGGCTGGGCTATATACTATGTGGTGCTGGGCTATATACCATGTGGGGATGTGCTATATAACATGTGTGGCTGTACTATATACCATGTGGTGCTGGGCTATATACTATGTGGTGCTGGGCTATATACCATGTGAGGATGTGCTATATACCATGTGGGAATGTGCTATATACCATGTGGGGATGTGCTATATAACATGTGTGGCTGTACTATATACCATGTGGTGCGGGGCTATATACCATGTGGTACTGGGCTATTTACCATGTGTGCCTGGGCTATATACCATGTGGTGCTGGGCTATATACCATGTGGGGATGTGCTATATACCATGTGGGGATGTTCTATATACCATGTGGTACTGGGCTATATACAATGTGGGGATATGCTATATACCATGTGGGGATGTGCTATATACCATGTGTGGCTGGGCTATATGCCATGTGGTGCTGGGCTATATACCATGTGTGGCTGGGCTATATACCATGTAGGGATATGCTATATAGAATGTGTGGCTGGGCTACATATCATGTGGTGCTGGGCTATATACCATGTGTGGCTGGGCTATATACCATGTGGTGCTGGGCTATTTACCATATGGGGATGTGCTATATACCATGTTGGGATGTTCTATATACCATGTGGTGCTGGGCTATATACCATGTGGGGATGTGCTACAGTATATACCATATGAGGATGTGCTATATACCATGTGGTGCTGTACTATATACTATGTGGACTGTGTTATATACTTTGTGTCTGTGTTATATACCATGGTCGGTACATTATACATCATTCTATGGGGGAGGCTGTGTTATATAATATGGGGAGCGACATTATATTCTATGGGGAGGTGGGCTGTATTCTATTCTATTTGGGGCTACATTACATTCTATCGGGGGGCTTTATTATATTTATTATATTCTATGGGGGTGATTGCATCATACTCTATGAGGGGGCTACATTATACTATATGAGGAGGCTACATTGTATTCTATAGGGGGCTAGATTATATTGTATGGGGGCTTCATTATACTTTATGAGGGGGCTACATTATATTCTATTGGGGCTGCATTATACTATATGAGGAGGGCTACATTGTATTCTATGGAGGGGCTGCATTATACTATATAAGGGGCTGCATTATATTCTATGGAGGGCTGCATTATACTCTGAGCGGGCTGCCATATATTCTATGGAGGGGCTGCATTATACTATAAGAGGGGGGCTGCATTATATTCTATGGGGGGTTACATTATATTGTATGGCGGGGCTGCATTATACTCTGCGGTGTTGCATTATACTCTGGTGGCTGCATTGTTCTCTGTGGGGTGGCTGCATTATGCTCTATGGGGTGGCTGCATTATACTATATGTGGGGCTGCATTATACTGTGTCAAGGACTATGGGGAATACATTATACTATATGAGGAACTATGGGGTGCATTATACTATGGGAAGTGAATTGTACTACATGGATGACTAGCGGTGTATTATACTATATGGAGCACTATGAAGAGTGTATTATACTATATGGAGGACTGAGCAGTGTATTATATATACTATATGGAGGACTGAGGAGTATATTATGCTATATGGAGGACTATGGGGCACATTATATTATATGGAGGACTATGGGGTGTAAACTGTAGATGTGCTGCTCATAACATGATACTGTATGGGGATAGATTGATCTATTAGTGATCGTTCTGTCCCCATCATTCTTTCTCAGACGGTGTAAAGAGGCTGGGAAACAAGTGTTGAACGATTTCAATATTGTCGATCACACTCATTTAGCGACCTGAACTCAGCGCATGTAAATACAATTGAAATGCTTTTGTGTGATGTGCAATATGTTAGCATTTGGGGCCCCATTTTAAACTTTGCCTAGGGCCCCACTTTGCCTAAAACCGGCCCTGCTGTGTGGCTCCAGGGGTGCACAGGAGAGGGCGGTGCTCAGTTTCTCCGCTGTCAGACATGGCTGTGGTGCAGTGTGACCTGCTCTGTACACTGCACTAATCCGCAGGGAGAGTCTCCACATTGTGTACATACACAGTAGTTGCATTATTAGCATTTGAGGGCAGCAGAGCTGGAGTTCTGTCACTGTGTGTGTGGTGGGGGCCTGGATTGGGCGGTGGTCCACTGCTTTCCACGACCAGACGATGCAAAGACGAGACGGAGGCAGATTCCAATTGTGACAGGTCTGAGTTTATTGGCCATCCTCCTGACGACCGTAGCCATACACTGCAGCATGTTTACAGCTCTTCGTTTCCAGGCCCGGGTACCTTTACCTTTCTTTCAATCGTGATGACATCCCTCATGGATCTTTCGCTGGAGCTGTCCTAGACCAATCTACCGCCAGCGCTTCACCTGCCCGTGGTCGTCGTCCAATCGGTACCCCCAGGGCCTCGCCTGTCCTGCGGTCCGTTGTGTCAGGGCCACCCCATGACTGTCTCTTCCTGTCATTCCCATGGTCGAGCTCTTCCACCGTTCTTTGTCTTCTGTCCTGAGTCTTCTCCTCCTGAGCTCCTCCCGGGATTAGCCTAGCCTGGAACCCCAACCTGTCCTATTTATCCCCTCTCTCACTGGGAATTTCCCTTATGGGTTCCTATCTCCCCGCCCCCATGACTAAACAGTTTCTATAGCCGTAAGCTGATGTCAAGTCCTGAACTACACTCCTCCCTGCCATCTTGTGGACAAATCTCGGTACTGCACTCCCTTTTCAGTCTTTCCCTGCTGTTACCTTTCTGTCATTGCCAATCTCCGTCTGTAGTGCACAAATCGTCCCCTCCTACTTCCAGTCAAGTCTGTCCGTCAAGTCACCTTCCCCACATGTGCAAGAGTTCATTACCCGGCAGCAAACAGACAGGGGCAGATTGATAACACTGTCTTAAAGAAAAAAAACTTTGTTGTCCATAGCAACCAGTGAGATAGCAACTTTAATCTTACTAGAGCTGTTTAAAAAATTAAAACAGTGCTCTGCTTGGTTACTGTGGGAACACAAACATTTCATGACCCTGCCCCATAAGAGTGGCTCCATGTCTGTTGTGCTCGGCTGTGGAGGCTTTTTCTTCCTCCTGGAGGAAACCCGAGACAATATTGCACAGACACCCCAGACTAAAGAACCAGCCACACAGTACCGAGCTGATGCTTTGGAAACATGGTACTCCTCTTCCCATTTTTGCGCCATAACTGCCTTCTGTGGGGCTCTTTTCACACCTACATCAGACATATAGTCTTGTGTCAATTAGAATAGTACACTATAACATTAGTGGGGTCCTCCTCATGTTGTCACCAGCTGCAGGATATCCATGGGATAGATCGTAACTTGGGTTATGACTGCTGGGGGGTCTGCACTGATCAGCATTACTGCGGACTTGTAGCCCCTTTACAAGATGGCGTAGCAAATCAGACATCTGCCCTCTGCTCCTTTCATTCTCTAGGTCGTAGTAGAAGGGGGATTAGGCTTGGTGTTAAAGCTGTATGTGCAGTAGGTGGTAATGTTTGTGAAAGCACTATTGAACCAACAACAACACGTCCTATACAAAGACAACTGACAACTTCTGTTATGGGATGTGCTACTCCACTACCTTTCTTTGGAAGATGCACAGCAGTACACCTTGCTGAGGGCCAGAAATAGTATGTGCTCGAGTGAATGGCAAGCACATCTTCAAGTGGCCTCTCCTCTTTTTCCTCCACCTCAACATCACACCCAGTACAGTCCACACAGGTGGCACCTAATTACCATAGCTTCCCCCCGCATTACAACTCTTCAACTATATAATTGACTGTACTGAACCATAGATGGGTGAGTCTGAAGAGCTGTTCACACATTCTATGCCATGGGCATCAGAAGTGTATTCAAAAGCTTTACAGAGTCAAGAGGAGGAAATCTGCACTGATGCCCAAATTTTTTTTAGCTTGGATCCAGGGCAGGACGAAGTGGAGTCTGAGCAGCACCCTGACTCTTTTCTCCAGATGTTACCCCCCGGATGGGGGGTGATCCTGATGAGACTCAGATATCTGAGGCTCATGCAGACTGTACTGTGCTGTCAGGGCAGAAAGAGGAGGGGTATGACTCTAAGGCCTGGATCACACATGTGAGGAATATGGCCGAGTCTCGCATGTTAATTCCCGGAACTGCCGCCGGCACTCAGGAGCGGAGCATGCGGCCACATAGCAATACATGCAGCCGCACACTCCGTTCCAGAGAGTATTAACATGCAAGAATCAGCCATATTCCTCGCATGTGTGATCCCACCTAAGAGCGAGGGATGTGATAACTCCGAGGATGATGATGATGAGGTGGTAGATCCCAGTTGGCATGAACACAGAGACACACAGCTGAGTAGGTCATCTGAGGATGAGGAGGTTACATTGCTGCATTAATCTCATGTAATTGCACTCTGTGATATTGTTAGTGTGGCTTCTGTGCTTGCTGTTGATTATGCTACATACAGTTGTGGCCAAAGTATTGACACCCCTGCAATTTTGTCAGATAATACTCAGTTTCTTCCTGAAAATGATTGCAAACACAAATTCTTTGGTATAATTATCTTCATTTAATTTGTCTTAAATGAAAAAACACAAAAGAGAATGAAGCAAAAAGCAAAACATTGATCATTTCACACAAAACTATTGGCACCCTCAGCCTAGTACTTGGTTGCACAACCTTTAGCCAAAATAACTGCGACCAACCACTTCCGGTAACCATCAATGAGTTCTTACAATGCTCTGCTGGAATTTTAGACCATTCTTCTTTGGCAAACTGCTCCAGGTCCCCAATATTAGAAGGGTGCCTTCTCCAAACTGCCATTTTTAGATCTTTCCATGGGTGTTCTATGGGATTCAGGTCTGGACTCATTGCTGGCCACCTTAGAAGTCTCCAGTGCTTTCTCTCAAACCATTTTCTAGTGCTTTTTGAAGTGTGTTTTGGGTCATTGTCCTGCTGGAAGACCCATGACCTCTGAGGGAGGCCCAGCTTTCTCACACTGGACCCTACATTATGCTTCAAAATTTGTTGGTAGTCTTCAGACTTCATAATGCCATGCACACGGTCAAGCAGTCCAGTGCCAGAGGCAGCAAAGCAACCCCAAAACATCAGGGAACCTCCGCCATGTTTGACTGTAGGGACCGTGTTTTTTTCTTTGAATGCCTCTTTTTTTCTCCTGTAAACTCTATGTTGATGCCTTTTCCCAAAAAGCTCTACTTTTGTCTCATCTGACCAGAGAACATTCTTCCAAAACGTTTTAGGCTTTTTCAGGTAAGTTTTGGCAAACTCCAGCCTGGCTTATTTATGTCTCAGAAAAAGAAGTGGGGTCTTCCTGGGTCTCCTACCATACAGTCCCTTTTCATTCAGACGCCGACGGATAGTACGGGTTGACAATGTTGTACCCTCGGACTGCAGGACAGCTTGAACTTGTTTGGGTGTTAGTCGAGGTTCTTTATCCAACATCCGCACAATCTTGCGTTGAAATCTCTTGTCAATTTTTCTTTTCTGTCCACATCTAGGGAGGTTAGCCACAGTGCCATGGGCTTTAAACTTCTTGATGACACTGCGCACGGTAGACACAGGAACATTCAGGTCTTTGGAGATGGACTTGTATCCTTGAGATTGCTCATGCTTCCTCACAATTTGGTTTCTCAAGTCCTCAGACAGTTCTTTGGTCTTCTTTCTTTTCTCCATGCTCAATGTGGTACACACAAGGACACAGGACAAAGGTTGAGTCAACTTTAATCCATGTCAACTGGCTGCAAGTGTGATTTAGTTATTGCCAACACCTGTTAGGTGCCAGAGGTAAGTTACAGGTGCTGTTAATTACACAAATTAGAGAAGCATCACATGATTTTTCGAACAGTGCCAATACTTTTGTCCACCCTCTTTTTTATGTTTGGTGTGGAATTATATCCAATTTGGCTTTAGGACAATTCTTTTTGTGTTTTTTCATTTAAGACAAATTAAATGAAGATAATAATACCAAAGAATTTGTGTTTGCAATCATTTTCAGGAAGAAACTGAGTATTATCTGACAAAATTGCAGTGGTGTCAATACTTTTGGCCACAACTGTATGTTAGCATAAATTTGTGGAAATGTGAACAGTCATGGTTCATCCCCATCAGCTTGGTTGGCTGTAGTGAATGACTTGTCGGTCCCTATTATACTACTTCTACTCTTGTGAAATTGATGTAATTTTGATGGTCTCAGGCCCTAATTTTTGGAAATGTGAACACTCCTGGTTGGGTGTCCATGTGATGGGTTGGCTGTAGTGGAAGAGATGTCGATCCCTATTATACTATTTCTATTCTTGTGAAATTGATGCCACTTTGGTGGGTGGTGTCTGCCAATAATTTTTGAAAATGTGGAAAGTCCTGGTTAAGTTTCCTTCGTGCATGCTGCCTGTAGCAGTAGGCCTCCAAGACCGTTAGGCCTCCACTCCCTTGCAGTCAACTAACCATGTTACTACAATCCTTAGATTTTTCTGACAAGAGTAGTCTACGAATGGATATTTGTACCACCTGAGTGTGGCTGAGCATGAAAGCAAGTTGAGCTGTTTCATGTGGTATCAGGGCTTCCAGCACATCAGGCCTATACCGATCTCTCACCCACCTCGTCTTACTTTGATGTTAAATTCAAAGCTATAAATGCTGGCCCAGACCCCGATACCTCATGCATGGCTAATTGTGGCTGTGCCATGCTACAATTTGTACTGTGGGTGAATTGAGGCCACTTTCCTGAAGGTGTTGTTCATGCATTTGTATTTGCTTCCCATTGACTTGAATGGCGTTTGGTTATGTTTGGCAAATATTTGACTAATAAATCAGCGAATATTGCAAATTCGGCGATCGTAATCCAAAACGAACATTAAAATATTTGCTCATCTCTATTCTAGAGCATCAGCATCAAAGAAGATAAGTACCAGCCTGTGAGAATCATGTGGGAATAGTGGATGAGGGCAGGTATATCTCGCCCAGATTCCTTTCCTATGTGGCCTAGTCTGGTCAGTATCGCACCTGCTTGCTAATGAATAATGGGAGGTGGATATAAAAGGATGCCAGGTGGTTGTGTGAGTGTCTCAGCCTGGGAACACAGAGAGCTTGTCTGTGTGAGAGACACACGTGAGTGGAAGCAGTGCCCACTGCAACTGTGGTTTGGCTGGACGGGAGAAGCCCCCCAGTTGGTAGTTAAGTTGTCCATTGTTTAGTTAGTGCCGGACAGGCAAGGATTTGTTTTATGTTTTATTTCCTTTTTTGCATTGCTTTCACCGTTAATAAACCTGACCCAGGGTCAGTTTCACCCGAATCCCAGCTCTGCGCCTGAGTTTCATGCTGAACGCACGTGACCTTTGACCCCAGCAAAGCCGATCCTGGAGTGTTTTATCACATTGTGGTGGAGAACGCGGGCATCATGTTGCAAGCATGAGCATGGAGGACGTGGTGAAAGCGCTGGTACAGTCCACCGCCGTCCAGCAAGAAGCTAATCGGGTGATGATGGCCCAGCTGAAGGAGTTGGTGGACATGACAGCTACCGATCGTTCGCTTCTCCAGCAGGTGGCGCAGCGCCTGGCAAGCCTACATGAGGTTAACCTGGAAGCCGAGTCGAGAGTGATTCACGTGAGTCGGTACTGGCAGAAGATGACGACCGAAGATGACGTCGAGGCATACCTGACCACGTTTGAACGGACGGCGGTGCGAGAAAAATGGCCAAAGGCACGATGGGCCGGCCTGATTGCCCCGTTTCTTTCCGGTGAGGCCCAAAAGGCTTATTATGACTTAGAGCCTGAAGCCGCACAGGACTTTGACAAACTGAAAGCCGAGATCTTGGCCCGGCTGGGAGTGACGACCGCTGTCCGTGCACAGAGAGTGCATCAATGGACTTATCAGCCGGATAAACCACCGCGGTCACAGATGTTCGACCTGATCCACGTGACGAAGAAGTGGCTACAACCCGAGGTGTTGACAGCGCCAGAGATAATCCAGAGAGTTGTCATGGACAAGTACTTGAGAGCTCTACCGCCAGCCCTGAGGATGTGGGTAAGCCATGGAAATCCTACGACGGCAGATCAACTGGTGGATCTGGTTGAACGTTACTCCGTGGCGGAAGGACTCCGAGACGACGCTACCCCACCTCGTTCTTCATCATCTCCACGTGGAACCGGTAAGACTGTTCCAGGGAGTAGGGGAGATGGAAAAATCCCTAAGACAGTGGGGGAGGAAAACGGGACTGCCCGCACTGCGAGGCCGAGAGTAACGAACTATGGTCTAAGCAAAGGGCCCGTTATGTGTTTCCGCTGCCAAGAGATGGGACATATTGCTGCGAACTGTCCGGTCACTACTGAACCCATGCAGTGCGACGTCACAGACTCTAAAAACCGCATGTCTATGGTTGCACGGGTAGTGAGTGTGAATGCCGGTCAAAAGGATGTGGAAAAACACCTGTGTGATTTAACTGTTGATGGCAAAAATGTGGTGGCATTGTTAGACTCGGGAAGTGTGGTGACTCTGGTGAAGGCCAGTCTGGTGTCAGCCCCGACTGGACCATCAGACAAATTTTCTGTAACGTGTGTGCATGGAGACACCTGTTCGTACCTCACCACGGTCATATGCATTACTAGTTCCTATGGGTCTGTGCAACATAATGTGGGACTCGTCCCGGCGTTATTGCATGATGTTATCCTGGGCCGGGATTTTCCCCACTTCTGGCAATTGTGGGAGAATCATTTGATGCCCTCGGGTAATCGGGTACATGATTCTTCTCCCAGGGCGCGTGTGGGTCCCGAACCCCTGGAAGAGGTCTCCCCGAAAGACTCGGGGGAAGAGTCTGCGGGAAATGACCTGCAGTTCCCGTTTTCAGTCATGGCTGGTGATACGGAGGAGACCAGGGAAGAGGAGGAGGCCGACAGCCGTCCACCTCCCCGTTTGCCGGATTTAGAAGTTCAGAAAGATGACTTCCAAAGCGAGCAAATAAAGGATCCTACCCTTTCTCAGGCTAGGACAAATGTAAAAGTGATAAATGGGGTACCCGTAGAACCTGGCTCTAGGCTGGCATATCCTTACATGGTTCTGGAGAATGATTTACTCTATCAGATAGAGAAAAAGGGGGAAGATACGGTGCAACTATTAGTCGTGCCAAAACCCTACCGGCGGCAGGTGCTGGAACTGGCCTACGGACATGTGATGGGAGGTCACCTGGGAGTCCAGAAAACCACCGAAAGGATATTACACTGTTTTGTTTGGCCAGGCATGCATCACGATATTCGTGTATATTGTGAGTCTTGTCCTGACTGCCAAGCCTCTGCACCTAAGCCCCGGTTCTGTAGCCCTTTGGTACCCCTACCTATTATTGAAGTCCCGTTTGAGAGGATTGGGATGGATTTAGTTGGGCCCCTTCCACGGTCTGCACGTGGACACCAACATATCCTGGTCATCTTGGATTATGCCACTCGTTACCCGGAGGCCATCCCTTTGCGTAACACGGCCACCAAGACGATTGCCAAGGAACTGGTGCATGTGTTTAGTCGGGTCGGTATACCAAAACAGATACTCACCGACCAGGGGACCCCCTTTATGTCCAGGGTAATGAAGGAGCTCTGCCGATTGTTACAAATCGAACCGTTACGCACATCCGTGTATCACCCTCAAACAGACGGGTTGGTCGAACGGTTCAATAAAACTCTGAAGCAGATGCTGAGAAAGGTGATAGACAAGGATGGGAAGAACTGGGACTATTTACTTCCGTATTTGCTTTTTGCCATCAGGGAAGTACCCCAGTCTTCCACGGGATTCTCGCCTTTCGAGTTATTGTACGCCCGACGTCCTCGCGGACTGTTAGACGTTGCAAAAGAAACCTGGGAGGGTCAGGTCACACCGTTTAAAACAGTGATAGATCACGTCACACAAATGCAGGACCGTATTGCGGCTGTTATGCCTATCATCAAAGAACACATGATACAGGCTCAAGGAGCCCAAAAAAGAATCTATGATAGGGGCGCCAAGATCCGTACGTTTGCACCCGGAGATAGGGTGTTTATCCTGGTCCCCATAGTGGACAGTAAGTTCCTGGCAAAGTGGCAGGGCCCCTTTGAGATTAAGGAAAGAGTTGGTGAAGTAAACTACAAAGTATACCAGGCAGGTAAACGAAAACCTGAACAGATTTATCATGTAAATCTGATAAAACCCTGGAAAGATCGGTCTGCCTTGTCAGCGGAGCTGGCCCATCCCGTCTGCTCACATACTGTACCGGAGGTACGGGTTGCAGAGACTCTCTCGGAGCGGCAAAAGACTGAGGTCAGGCAGTTTCTACTTTACAACCAAAAGTTTTTCTCAGAAAAACCCGGGCAGACTACGCTAATGAAACATGACATTGTAACGGAACCTGGTGTCACAGTTCACGTAAAGCCCTACCGAATCCCGGAAGCGCGCCGTGAAGCCGTTTCCTGAGAAGTGAAGGCAATGTTAGAGTTAGGTGTCATTGAGGAATCGCACAGTGCTTGGTCCAGCCCGATTGTGCTAATTCCTAAACCAGACGGCACCATCCGGTTCTGCAATGACTTCAGGAAACTGAATGCGGTCTCAAAATTTGATGCCTACCCTATGCCCCGGGTCGACGAGTTAATAGATCGGTTAGGAAAAGCCCGGTATATTACGACCCTAGACCTAACAAAGGGGTATTGGCAGATCCCTCTGGCGGAGGCTGCCAGAGAAAAGACGGCATTTGCTACCCCAGAAGGTCTATTTCAGTATGTGTATATGCCGTTTGGACTGCACGGAGCACCGGCGACCTTCCAGAGACTGATGGATCGAGTCCTGAGGCCACATAGGCGTACGCTTCGGCCTATTTGGACGACATTGTCATTTACAGCTTGGACTGGGAGACTCATCTCCAGAAAGTACAAGCTGTGATTGACGACCTGTGGGAGGCAGGTCTAACCGCGAACCCCAAGAAATGTCACATCGGGCTAGAAGAAGCCCGGTATTTGGGGTATGTAATTGGGAGGGGTGTTGTTAAACCCCAGGTTGATAAGATTCAGGCAGTTCAGGACTGGCCGCAACCTGTCAACAAGAAGCAGGTACAAGCCTTCCTGGGGATCGCCGGCTATTATCGCCGGTTCATACCCAATTTTGCAGCCATCGCTACCCCCCTGACGGATCTTACAAAAGGGAAAGACTCCGTCATGATTAAATGGAGTTTAGCGGCTGAAGAAGCCTTCCATAGCCTAAAACGGACACTTTGCTCTCAGCCCGTACTGGTGACTCCGGACTTCTGCAGCGAGTTTGTGGTACAAACAGATGCCTCTGATACCGGTATCGGGGCCGTACTCTCACAAGTGAGGGACGGAATGGAACACCCAGTCCTCTAGCTCAGCAGGAAGCTGAATAAACACGAGCAAAGGTATGCAGTCGTAGAAAAAGAGTGCCTCGCCATTAAGTGGGCTCTAGAGGCCCTCAAATATTACCTGGTGGGCCGAAAGTTCAGGCTGATCACTGACCATGCCCCTCTCAAGTGGATGCACTTGAACAAGGAACGGAATAGCCGGGTGACCCGGTGGATCCTTGCCCTGCAGGCCTACACTTTTACGGTGGAGCACCGCCCAGGCGTACAGATGGGAAATGCAGATGCCCTGTCCCGAGTGCACTGTTTGGTGGGTGTCATTGCTCGACCGGAGTGGTCTGAGCAGAAGGGGGGGATATGTGAGAATCATGTGGGAATAGTGGATGAGGGCAGGTATATCTCGCCCAGATTCCTTTCCTATGTGGCCTAGTCTGGTCAGTATCGCACCTGCTTGCTAATGAATAATGGGAGGTGGATATAAAAGGATGCCGGGTGGTTGTGTGAGTGTCTCAGCCTGGGAACACAGAGAACTTGTCTGGTGTGAGAGACACACGTGAGTGGAAGCAGTGCCCACTGCAACTGTGGTTTGGCTGGACGGGAGAAGCCCGCCAGTTGGTAGTTAGGTTGTCCATTGTTTAGTTAGTGCCGGACAGGCAAGGATTTGTTTTATGTTTTATTTCCTTTTTTGCATTGCTTTCACCGTTAATAAACCTGACCCAGGGTCAGTTTCACCCGAATCCCAGCTCTGCGCCTGAGTTTCATGCTGAACGCATGTGACCTTTGACCCCAGCAAAGCCGATCCTGGAGTGTTTTATCACACAGCCATACTGGCACCTTAGCTCCTCTAAGGGGTAACGAGAAGTGGAACCGCAAGTCGAGTAAAGGGCTCATTCTAAACAGGACTGTAGCGTTGTGCTGGCTTGTGGTGAAGTAGTGGGAAACAGTAACAAGAGAAACCATGAGAACAGAAGACGAGAGGGAAAAGAGGCAGGAATCTGTGTAAGAAAAATGCTCTGTGGCTCTGTGTTGAAAGAAATGGTCAACAAGATATGTGCCTGCTAGTGATGAGTGAGCATACTTGGTAATGCTCGTCGCTCACCTGAGTAACACTATACTCACTGTACTTGGCGAGCACCAAGCATTTCTGGGATTGCTCGGCGGGAACTCGAGTCCCCTCCCCCTCTTTAGAGAGCCAATCAATATGCAGGGATTGTGTGCCACACACTGTAATGCCGCAGCCATCTTTGTTGTAGTATTACAGTGATTGGCTGGCCACACAGCGTAATCAGGTCTATTAGAGACCTAGCGCCGCTATGCTTGGCGCATTCAGCTCCAGCTCCATTCAGCTCCAGATTCAGACAGTGTAGGGAGAGCTGCTGCCGAGATAGGGTCAGATTTGGGGATTTATTAGTCAGTGTGGGTTTACCATCACAGAATCCACAAATCCTGCTAAACCAACAGTCCTTCTAAGGACTAATTACAGAGTATCTAGATTGCATTGCTAGGTAGGCAGGAGAGTGTATGTGGTTCCATACATATCAGTGCAAGGCATGCATGCACTAGATATCATTGCATACATCAAAAGGGTCCATTACTTACTAACACATATCATTGCGCTAAATATTGTACAAATTCAGTCCTCCAAAGATTTTTTTTGTAGTGTCATATCCTACTTAGTGACACAATTTTGGTGGCAAAAAAATATAGTCCACATATTTTACAGTGTGGTGTCTCCGTGACACACATCATCTATATGTAGTCTACAAATTGTGGTATTTGAGAGCTCCATTGAACTGTTTTTGCTATGTGCTATCCTCGTTCTAAACACTATTTTGTTGTAAGAAATAAAAATACAGGCCACACATTGAACCTTGAGATAACTCTGTCAGATGCCTCCTTTATCTGTATGCTACAAATTTGGGCATTTCAGGCCTACATTCACCTTTTTTTGCTGTGTCTTACCGTAATTCTATACATTATTTTCTACAAAAATGCAGGCTACATATTGAACAGTGTGGTATCTTGGTAAAAATAATTCTGTTTCAAATTGTTATGGCTGCTTCATGACTGTGCCTTAAATGCACCAACTACTACCACCATCATCATCTTCTGCCTAGAGGCAGTTGCAGGGCAGATAGAAAGTCTGAGTAGCAGAGGGTGAATGCTTGGGTGGTGTTGTACTCTGTCAGCGGATTATGAAGGTGAAAGCTTCTAGATTAAATCATGACTGGAAGAGCCAGAACAAGAGCACGTGAAAGAGCACAGGGCCAGGACTCACAACTACTGAAGCCTGGTGTTCCTGGGCCAGATTCTGACAATCCATGACCTTCTAATATGGAACTTGTTGGACGAGGACATCAAAAAGGAGCCCCTGCAGTTTCTAGAACAGAAGTTAGAGATTTTGACATTTCGGCTGGATTTCAAGATGTGTCAATTGCAGAGCGTGGTGGTCGTAGATGTGACTTCTATGATATGGGTGTTTCCACTAGACAATCCATCCAACATGTTATTTAATCAAAATCTGTTTTTCTCACAACTCTATTCAGCTGTGCACAAACTATGTCAAATTGATAGCTAGGCCCCAGTGGGTCTTGTCACAGTGCCATGTTGACTACAGTCCACAGATGTTATCTAGATCCATAATCTTACTTCTATTTTACCAGCATGATTAATTAATAGGAAAAGCATGTGGTTTTGATGGAGCTGTTCTTTTCTTGACAAAGAAACTAAATAAGATCAATGAGGTGGTTAGCCACACATGCAATGGAGAAATAGTAAAGATTACAATTACTTTCACAAATGAGTTACCACACACTTCACCAAGTTGCTTTCACTTTTACAACATTATATTTGAAGCCTTGAAGAAGATGATGAATATATTATGAAGGAAATAGGTATGAATAATTATCACCCAAATGATGTTACAGAAGTCAGAACATAGAACCTGTGTGACAATGATTTACCAATGAAATTTTAAAGTTTGAGACTATTATCATCTTGTGGATTGATGTGAGCCACAAAGTCCTTCAAAGGGAAACTGTTCATGATGTAATGGACAATTTGCACTCGAAAATTGGATAACATGCCTTCTATGATGCTTGCATGAAAGAACTGATTGGACAGTGTGGTGTAGTGACCACTGTGTCTGCTAGGGGGCGCTGTGTGGATGTCCCAAGAGAGAGGATGAGTGGCAGAATATGGAAGGACCATTATGTATCTCAAGGTGGGTGGTCTTGAGATGGAGACTGATGTGTTGATCAGCAGTGATACTGCTGAGGTGCTGTGTCAATGTGAAAGGGAGATGTCTCCAGGTAGCTGGGGAGATTGGCCGAACCAGTAACCTACAAACCCACCCAGGGGGTGTGTTTAAGGACGCTAGTGCAAAGTGTGTGTGAATGGTTCAAGGACCTGTGATGAGGTCATAGCCATGTGGCCCGGTGGGCGTGGCTATGGACCATATAAGGTGGCCAGGGTAGGTCATATGTGGTGAATGCAGGGACCTGGTTGGTCCGTTGTGGAAGGTCCCGATAGGAGATGTGTCTCCTGGCTCACAGCATGTGGAGTGGCTGTGTGTAATGGCTGCACATGCCTGATGATTCTCTGGAGGGAATGGATGTCTGCAGCATGGAGAAACAGCCATGAGGTAACCCTGACATGGGTGAGATAACTATAGGCTGAAGAGCCTGCGTATGTGACATGGTATAACCTGTGTGACCACAGGGAGGACAGCGAGAAGCTCTGTCAAGGACATTATGCTGATATGAACTGTATGTTATGCTATGGGTTTATGCTGCATAATAAACCACATGGACTATAATGGTTTTATGGAAAACCCGTGCTGGATCTGGTTTGGTGGCGGCTAAGCGAGTATCCCCTATGTGAACGACAGCGCTACCTCGCAACAGACATGTAAGGAGGAATTTGTGCTTAGCCAGGTCTGGAACTGTCAAGGCTGTGTCCCCTGTTTAGACAGGGAACCTGGCCAGAAGCTGGGGGAAAGAACATGCAAAGCAAAGTGAGTCCCCCGCCTTCAGCGTGTCAGCAGCAAGGGGGACACATGAAGCACCGGCGCTGCAACGGACTGCAGTAGACAGACCCGGTGACCTAGAGGAAGGGGGGCGAGCTTAAGAGAAAGCGGGCACAACAGCTGAGATTTTTAGCGGGGACAAGCAGCATGTAGGACGCTCTGTCCATAGAGCACTGGCGCCTGAAGGACTGTTCCCGTCGGCTTGCGCCGCTAAAAGCGGTACTGCCAGAGAGCGCGGTGCCGTGCGCTCTGTGACCATGAGTACTGCACACGTGAGCAGTAGAGAGAGCTAGTTCATGCCACGTGTCCAGCTTGGATAGCCAATAATTATAATAATTAATCCTATCCTGCATGATACTGTCTGCTGAGCTGTGTATCTAATCCTATCCTGTGTGTTACTGTCTGCTGACCTTTGTATCCAATCTTATCCTGTGTGATACTGTCTGCTGAGCCATGTATCTAATCCTATCCTGTGTGATTGTTGAGCCGTGTATCTAATCCTATCCTGTGTGTTATTGTCTGCTGAGCCATGTATCTAATCCTATCCTGTGTGTTACTGTCTGCTGAGACATGTATCTAATCCTATCCTGTGTGTTACTGTGTGCTGAGCAGTGTATCTAATCCTATCCTGTGTTACTGACTGCTGAGCTGTGTATCTAATCCTATCCTGTGTAATACTGTCTGCTGAGCCGTGTATCTAATCCTATCCTGTGTGTTACCATCTGCTGAGCAGTGTATCTAATCCTATCCTGTGTTACTGACTGCTGAGCTGTGTATCTAATCCTATCCTCTGTGATACTGTCTGCTGAGCTGTGTATCTAATCCTATCCTGTGTGATACTGGGCAGTGTATCTAATCCTATCCTGTGTGATACTGTCTGCTGAGCAGTGTATCTAATCCTATCCAATGTGATACAGTCTGCTGAGCCGTGTATCTAATCCTATCCTGTGTGACACTGGGCTCCCCCTGCAGTCTGTGTCAGAGGGTGGTCTGTGTTGGCATGGTAATAAATTGTGCTATTTCCAGCTTAGAGAAGGATGATAACACCATAGAAATGAAAAGAATAATAGGCCTCAGTTACTACAACTGCCTACACAGAAAACTGTTGCTCACAGCAAACAATCACAGCTCAGCTTTCATCTTTTAAACAGCTCTGGTGAAATGAATGATGCTTAATTGGTTGCTATGTGGAGTGGGCATGGTCGATACTCACACACATACACACGCTCATTTTTATATATAGATTTGCTCGACCCAAGTGCATGACCTTATATTTATCCCCATTAAAGCTCATTTGCCATTTATCAGCCCAAGCTTCTAGTTTACATAATTCCTCCCGTAATATAAAATTGTTCTCCTCTGTATTGATTACCCTGCAGAGTTTAGTGTCATCTGCAAATATTGAAATTCTACTCTGTATGCCCCCTACAAGGTCATTAATAGATATTTTAAAAAGAAGCGGGCCCAATACTGATCCCTGTGGTACCCTACTACTAACCGTGACCCAGTCCGAGTGTGCTCCATTAATAACCACCCTTTGTTTCCTATCCCTGAGCCAGCTCTTAACCCACTTACACATATTTTCACCTATCCCCATTGTTCTCATTTTATATATCAACTTTGTGTTTGTCACCGTTTCAAAATCTTTTGAAAAGTCCATATACACTACGGGCACTGCCTACCCTTGGTCCAGTCCGGAACTTACCTCTTCATAGAAACTGATCAGATTAGTTTGACAGGAATGGTCCCTCGTAAACCCATGTTGATATTGGGTCATGAGGTTATTCTTCCTCAGATACTCCAGTATAGTATCTCTTAGAAAACCTTCCAGGATTTACCCACAGTTGAGGTTAAGCGTACTGGCCTATAATTTCCAAGTTCAGTTTCTGTCCCCCTTTTGAATATTGGCACCACATTTGCTATAGGCCAGTCCAGTGGTACAGACCCTGCTATTATGGAATCTTTAAAAATTAAAAACAAAGGTCTATCAATGACTATGTTTAAAGGGAATCTTGTTGTGAATTCTCTTTCTGGGCTCCCTCTGGTGGTTACTGAAGGTAGTGGAGCTGGTCAGATTGACAAAAGTACTGCAAGTTCTCTTTCTGGGCTCCCTCTAGTGGTTACTGGAGGTAGTGGAGCTGGTCAGATTGACAGAGGCTGGCCACCTGATAATGATGATAATGATTGGAGATTTTGGATTTCTGTTATGAATGAGTCACCGTAGGAGGCAAAAACAGAAATACAAGCTAAGTCCAGAAAACCAGAGAAGTTGGCAACTACCTGGAATGGAAGTGAGACATCAGGTTGCCGCAAAACCGGGGCGGAGGTGAATCTTCGCTTCAGCTCCTGAAAGGAAGAAACAGCCTCCGGAGACCAATTTAACACATCAGCACCCTTCTTAGTCAAATCAGTCAATGGCTTGGCAATACTAGAAAATTTTGCTATAAATTTCCGATAAAAATTGGCAAAATCCAAAAACTTCTGGAGGGCCTTCAAAGAAGTGGGCTGAACCCAATCGTAAATGGCCTGTACCTTGGCCGGGTCCATTTCAGTAGTTGACAGGGACAAAATAAATCCCAAAAAAGAAATCCTCTGTACTCCAAAAAGGCATTTAAATCCTTTGACATACAGGGAATTCTCCCTCAAGATCCGGAACACAGTCCGAATATGTTCCACATGAGAATCCCAATCCTTGGAGAAGATCAAAATATCATCCAGATAGATAATCAAAAATTTATCGACAAAATCTCGGAAAATATCGTTCATGAAGCACTGGAAGACAGAAGGGGCATTAGTGAGCCCAAAAGGCATCACCAGGTACTCAAAATGTCCCTCCGGAGTATTAAACGCCGTCTTCCATTCATCCCCATGCTTAATGCGAATAAGATTATACGCCCCCCTGAGGTCAAGCTTGGTAAACCAGCAAGCACCTTTAACTCTGGAGAATAGATCAGAAATCAGGGGTAACGGATACTGACATTTAACAGTAATTTTGTTGAGGGCACGATAATCAATACAAGGTCTTATTGATCCATCCTTTTTGGCTACAAAAAAAAAAAACGGCACCTAAGGGTGACGAGGATGGTCTAATATGACCCTTCTCCAACGCCTCCTTAATATAGGATCGCATAGCCTCGTGCTCGGGTACAGATAAATTGAAGAGCCGACCCTTGGGAAATTTACACCCCGGGCTCAGTTCAATTGCATAGTCATAACTCCTATGAGGAGGCAGAGACGCAGACTCATTCTCACTAAATACATCATAAAAGTCCACCAAATAATCAGGAACATCATGCGACTGAGGAGAGGTGGAAAACACCGGAGCCTCACTAAAGGCACACCGACAACCCCAACTCACTACAGACACAGATTTCCAATCCAAAACTGGATTATGAATTTGTAACCAGGTAAACCCCATAACAATAGTATCATGCAGTTTATGCAACACCAAAAATCTGCAATTTTCTTGATGGTCTGGGGCGACCCGCATTACCACCTGGGTCCAAAACTGAGGTTTATTTTTAGCCAAAGGAGTAGCATCAATCCCCCTCAAAGGGATAGGCGTCTGCAGAGGTGTCATCAGAAATCCACAACGTTTAGCAAAATCCAAGTCCATTAGGTTTAGGGCTGCTCCCGAATCCACAAAAGCCTTGGAGGAAAATGTGGACAGGGAGCAGATCAGAGTAATAGCCAGAAGAAACTTAGGTTGAACACCCCCAACAGAAAACGTGTGTGCAAAGTGTTTCTCTCGCTTAGGACAGACAGAAATAATATGCGAGGCATCTCCACAGAAAAAACACAACTTATTACGCCTTCTGAACTCCTGATGCTGCTCTCTGGAAAAAACTCTATCACATTGCATAGGTTCAGACATTTGTTCAACAGGTGGCAACACCTCTCGTGCAGCTTTGCGTTCGCGCAAACGCCGATCAACCTGAATGGCTCATGACATAGAATCGTCAAGACCAGAGGGAACAGGAAATCCCACCATAGTATCTTTTACGGCTTCTGACATCCCCTTCCGAAAGAGAGCAGCAAAGGCATTATCATTCCAGGTAGTAAGTACTGCCCACTTTCGGAATTTTTGACAGTTCAATTCTGCAGAATCACGACCCTGGTTCAATGCCAGCAGGGTCTTTTCAGCCTGATCAATGGCATTAGGTTCGTCATACAACAACCCCAAGGCCTGAAAAAATGCGTTCACATTAGTCAGAATAGGATCATCTGGTTTCAAAGAAAACGCCCAATCCTGGGGATCGCCACGCAGCAAAGAAATGACAATTTTAACCTGCTGCGCGGAGCTCCCTGACGAGTTAGGCTTCAAGACAAAAAATAATTTACAATTATTTTTGAAATTCAAAAATTTAGACCGATCCCCAAAAAATACATCAGGTGTAGGAATCTTTGGTTCAGCAGCATGTGAATGAGCAAGGTAGGCGGAAATTCCCCGCACTTCCGCAGCGAGCTGCTCCACATGATCAGACAATTGCTTTATCTCCATTGAGAGAAAAAAAAATTCCCCCTACGGCCTCAGAGATATAGAGGAAAAAATATACACACTTTTTTTTTTTTTTTTTACAATTCTTTCCTGCTATTGAGTACCCTAGGATCTGCGGTATGGCGGGTGATTCTGTTATGAATGAGTCACCGTAGGAGGCAAAAACAGAAATACAAGCTAAGTCCAGAAAACCAGAGAAGTTGGCAACTATCAGATTGCAGACCCCTGAACCTATCAACACAACTAGCAGTAGCCGTGGGGGGTTCCTACGATGCCCTAGACCCCTCGATCACAGCCGGAGAATTAAATAGGCCTAAAGAAAGAAAGGGGAAATCTAAACTGCCCCAGAGCAGACCCCAAAGCAATAGGCAGCCCCCAACATATA
The DNA here is from genome assembly GCF_039654945.1 of Dendrobates tinctorius. Classification (NCBI taxonomy): domain Eukaryota; kingdom Metazoa; phylum Chordata; class Amphibia; order Anura; family Dendrobatidae; genus Dendrobates; species Dendrobates tinctorius. The sequence continues at coordinate 8,733,731 of NW_027361822.1, forward strand.
ATGACGGTGAAGCAAGGTGAAAACACTAACACAGACAGAAAGATAGACTGAGCAAAGACGGGGCCAAAACTACCTAGATAGGAAAGGACAGGAACGCTGCTGTCTGCAATCTGCCAAAACCCTATCATAGACATAAGCCAACAAGCTGATATGAAAAAGGCCCTGAAGCAGCTAGGCTTCAAAAACTAAATCAGCACTCAGGTATTTTCAGAAGACAGAGCTAAAGGAATTCAGCACCCCCCAGCAGGGAATGGCAGAAATCCAGAAAAACAAAGCTAAACAAAGTCAAAGCACCAATGCAAAAAGCCGAGCAGCAAACTTAGCTTTAGAGGAGCAGGAATTCAGACTGGTCTCCAAGGATCCCACAGAGAAATCACCCGCAGGGCAGAAGGGCGTCGGCAGCCTTATATCCAGTCAGTAACTCCACTCAGCCAGTCATCATCATCAGCCTCAGGTGTTTGATAATCAGGCTCACTACCTTTCTTTACCAGAAGAGGGAGTTCCTCGGGCCTCAATAGTGAAGGGGAAAATGAACTCACAACAAATTTCTGACTGGAGTATTTACTGTAATACAGCTGACTTCCTTCAATCCCTGCTGGTGATTTTCTTCCTGTGCCTTCTGTGGTCTGATGTCTCCTGCTCTGCTCCTGCATGGTTCAGCTAAGTGGTTCATTTGCTAATCTTTTTGCATTTGATCTGGTTTTGTCTATCTCTGCTTTGTGCGGGTCCGCTTGCTCCTTCTGGGGCTGTGCTGGATCACCACCCATATGTTACTGCTTGTGTCAGTTTGTTCTGTCCCCTGTTATATTGGTCTCTTTTTGTTTTACTTTCAGTATATACCAGAGTGCTGATATAGTGGGGACGAAGTCGTGTGAGTTCAGTGTTTTTTTGTGCATCAGACGTGTTGGATTTTTCAGTTTTTTTTGCGTGATTGCAGACAGTGTCTTTCCTTTCCTGTCCTGTTTAGTGAGTTTGGGCCCCAACATTTGCTCAGTCTATTTTTCTGCCTGCGTTTGAGTTAGCTCTCCGGCTGTGCTGAGGCGTCTAGGGCATCGTAGGTACGCTCCATGGCTACTGCTAGTTGTTTGGATAGGATCAGGTGTCTGCAATCCACTTAGTTACCAACCTCTCTGGTTTTCTGGTGGCTTAGACTGGTCCTGCTATCCTCCTCAGTGACCCATTCATAACTGAATCTGTCACCTCATTTTTTGCATATAACCTGCAGCTACCGCCATTAGGGGCTTATCTACAGCATTCTGTAATGCTATAGATAAGCCCCCAATGTAACCTGAAAGATAAGAAATACAAGTAAGATTATACTCACCCAGGGGCGGTCCGGTGGGGCCGGGTCCAACGACTCCCATCTTCATGCGATGGTGTCCTCTTCCTTGCTTCTGTCACATCTCTTGCACAGGCGTAATTCTCTGCCCTATTGAGGGCAGAGCAAAGTACTGCAGTGCACAGGTGCCGGGAAAGGTCAGAGAGAGAGAGGCCTGGCGCCTACGCACTGCAGTACCTTACTCTGCCCTCAACAGGGCAAATAAATATGCCTGTGCAGGAGTCACTACAGAAGCAAGGAAGAGGACATCATCACATGAATATGGGAGGCGTCGGACCCCGACCTGCGACACCCATCAGACAGGATCGCCCCCCCAGGTGAGTACAATCTAACTTGTTTTTCTTATCTTTCAGATTACATCTGGGGCTTATCTACAACATTACAGAATGCTGAGGATAAGCCCTAATGGCTGTGGCCGCATTTTATATGCGAACAAATAGGAGACAGATTCCCTTTAATTCCTGCAGTACTCAGGGGTGTATGCCATCTGGGCCAGGGGATTTGTCAGTTTGTGATTTTTAGATTCCGCCGTACTTCCTGCTGGGTTAAGCAGTTGTCATTTAATTGAGAATTTTTTTTATCACTGATCATATTGTCTGCCATGGGATTTTCTTGCGTAAATACGGTTGAAAAAAAGTCATTTAGCATATTGGCTTTTCCTCATCCACCATTTCACCCAGACTATTTTTAAGGGGACTATCATTTTTTAGTTTCATACTATTTATGTAGTTAACCCCTTAACCCGCAAGGGTGGTTTGCACGTTCATGACCGGGCCAATTTTTACAATTCTGACCACTGTCCATTTATGAGGTAATAACTCTGAAACGCTTCCATGGATCCTGGTAATTCTGACAATGTTTTCTCGTGACATAATGTACTTCATGTTAGTGGTAAAATTTCATTCAAATAACTTGTGTTTATTTGTGAAAAAAACGGAAATTTGGTGAAAATGTTTACAATTTCGCAATTTTCCAACTTTGAATTTTTATGCCCTTAAATCACAGAGATACGGCACACAAGAAACTTAATAAGTAACATTTCCCACATGTTTACTTTAAATCAACACAATTTTGGAACCAAAATTTTTTTTTGTTAGGACGTTATAAGGGTTAAAAGTTGACCAGCGATTTCTCATTTTTGCAACACCATTTTATTTTTACGGACCACATCACATTTGAAGCCACTTTGAGGGGTCTATATGATAGAAAATACCCAAAAGTGACACCATTCTAAAAACTGCACCCCTTAAGGTGCTCAAAACCACATTCAAGAAGTTTATTAACCCTTCAGGTGCATCACAGGAATTTTTTGAATATTTAAAAAAAAAATGAACATTTAACTTTTTTTCACAAAAGAAATACTTCAGGTTCAATTTTTTTATTTTACCAAGGGTAACAGGAGAAATTGGACTGCAAAAGTTATTGTGCAATTTGTCCTGAGTACGCTGATATCTGATATGTGGGGGGGAACCACTGTTTCGGCGCATGGCAGAGCTCAGAAGGGAGGGAGCGCCGTTTGACTTTTTCAATGCAAAATTGGCTGGAATTCAGATAGGACGCCATGCCACGTTTGGAGAGCCCCTGATGTACCTAAACAGTGGAAACCCCCCACAAGTGACCCCATTTTGGAAACTAGACCCCCCCAAGGAACTTATCTAGATATGTAGTGAGAACTTTGAACCCCCAAGGGCTTCACAGAAGTTTATAACGTACAGCGGTACAATTAAAAAATCATATTTTTTCACAAAAATGATCTTTTCACCCTCAATTCTTATTTTTCCAAGGGAAACAGGACCCTAAAAGTTATTGTGCAATTTGCCCTGAGTACGCTAATACCCCACATGTGGGAGTAAACCAGTATCTGGGCGCATGGCAGAGCTCGGAAGGGAAGCAGCGCCATTTGACGTTTTTGGCTGGAATTGAGATTGGACACCATGTCGCATTTGGAAAGCCCCTGATGTACCAAAACAGTGAAAACCCCCAACAAATGACACCATTTTGGAAACTAGACCCCCCAAGGAATGTATCTAGATGTGTGGTGAGCACTTTGAAACCCCCCCGTGCTTCACAGAAGTTTATAACGCCCGGGCGTGAAAATAAAAGAATCGCATTTTTTCCACAAACATGATCTTATAGTCCCTTTTTTTATTTTCCCAAGGCTAACAGGAGAAATTGGACCCCTAAAGTTGTTGTCCAATTTGTCCTGAGTACGCGGATACCCCATATGTGGGAGAAAACTACAGTATGGGCACACGTCGGAGCTCGGAAGGGAAGTAGTGACGTTTTGGAATGCAGACTTTGATGGAATGCTCTGCGGGTGTCATGTTGCCTTTGGAGAGCCCCTAATGTACCTAAACAGTGGAAACCCCCCACAAATGACACCATTTTGGAAACTAGACACCCTAAGGAACTTATCTAGATGTGTGGTGAGCACTTTGAACCCCCAAGGGCTTCACAGAAGTTTATAACGCCCGGGCGTGAAAATAAAAAAATCGTATTTTTTCCACAAACATGATCATTTAGTCCCCAATTTTTTTATTTTCCCAAGGGTAACAGGAGAAATTGGACCACAAAAGTTGTTGTCCAATTTGTCCTGAGTACGCTGATACCTCATATGTGGGAGAAAACTACTGTATGGGCACACATCGGGGCTCAGGAGGGAAGTGGTGACGTTTTGGAATGCAGACTTTGATGGAATGGTCTGCGGGTGTCATGTGCGTCTGGAGAGCCCCTGATGTACCTAAACTATTGCCACATTTTGGAAACTAAACCCCCCATGGAACTTATCTAGATGTGTGGTGAGCACTTTGAACCCCAAAGTGCTTCACAGAAGTTTATAACACCCGGGCGAGAAAATAAAAAAATCATTTTTTTTCCACAAAAATGATATTTTTGCCCCCAATTTTTTATTTTCCTAAGGGTAACAGGAGAAATTGGACCCCAAAAGTTGTTTTGCAATTTGTCCTGAGTAGGCTGATAACCCATATGTGGGGGTAAAACACTGTTTGGGCGCATGGCAGAGCTTGGAAGGGAAGGAACACCATTTGACTTTTTCAATGCAGAATTGGCTGGAATTGAGATCAGACGCCATGTTGCGTTTGGAGAGCACTAGAGTTGAGCGAAACGGGTCGAAAAATTTCAAAAGTCGCCGACTTTTGGCAAAGTCGGGTTTCATGAAACGAAACCCGACCCTAGGATGAGGTCGGCCACGAGGTCGGCGACTTACGCGCCAAAATCGCGTTTCAAAAGTTTGTTTTGCGCTCTTTTTCAGCCAATCAGGATCCACGGACACTGTGGGCAACGTGATTACATAGGCACGGGTCACCACCATCTTTCAGAAGGGCATGCAAGTGATTGGCTTGCTTTGGTGGGCGTCACAGGGGGTATAAAAGGGCGTGCACGCCGACCGCCATCTTACTTCTGCCGATCTTAGCATAGGGAGAGGTTGCTGCTGATTCTGTAGGGAGAGTGTTAGGCAGGGAGGAAGAAAAAAAAACTGCTTCTGCTGCTAGCGATTGTGCCTGTACAACACACCAGTCACTGTGTGTGCAGTGCAAGGGGAGGATATATTGTGGTGTATCAGTGGTGTTGGTTGTTGGGCTGCCTTCTAAGGCTTCCTGACAGCTGCATTGCTGTTTAACCACTGCTCTGCAAACTGCTTTTTTAAAAGCAATCCCAATTTTTTTTTTTTGTCCTGCTGAGGTACTGAGCGTGCATGTTTTCACACCATACAGTGGTGTACGCTCCTCACACAGTACCGTGTAACGGCTGTTATCACAGCCACAGTGAAGCTATCTGTGTCACTCTGTGAGAATAAGTCGAGGACATGTTCCGTTCTTACAGACCTGCACTCTAGGGAGATTCCTACTCTGCCCAATTCTACATACACCTTGTAGTTTGTTATACACTAGCCAATTTCTGCCTGTGACATAGCGCTGTGATATTCAGTGGGCCTCACACAATCCAAAAGTGTCCAGTGTCCACAAGTGTCTGCAGAAATTCAAAATCTCCCTTATCCTCTAGTCACTTTGGTCACAGCTGTGCCATCGAGCATGTGACATAGCGCTCAGATATTCAGTGGGCCTCACACAATCCAAAAGTGTCCAGTGTCCACAAGTGTCTGCAGAAATTCAAAATCTCACTTATCCTCTAGTCACTTTGGTCACAGCTGTGCCATCGAGCCTGTGACATAGCGCTCAGATATTCAGTGGGCCTCACACAATCCAAAAGTGTCCAGTGTCCACTAGTGTGAGCAGAAATTCAAAATCTCACTTATCCTCTAGTCACTTTGGTCACAGCTGTGCCATCGAGCCTGTGACATAGCGCTCAGATATTCAGTGGGCCTCACACAATCCAAAAGTGTCCAGTGTCCACAAGTGTCTGCAGAAATTCAAAATCTCACTTATCCTCTAGTCACTTTGGTCACAGCTGTGCCATCGAGCCTGTGACATAGCACTCAGATATTCATTGGGCCTCACACAATCCAAAAGTGTCCAGTGTCCACAAGTGTCTGCAGAAATTCAAAATCTCACTTATCCTCTAGTCACTTTGGTCACAGCTGTGCCATCGAGCCTGTGACATAGCGCTCAGATATTCAGTGGGCCTCACACAATCCAAAAGTGTCCAGTGTCCACAAGTGTCTGCAGAAATTCAAAATCTCACTTATCCTCTAGTCACTTTGGTCACAGCTGTGCCATCGAGCCTGTGACATAGCGCTCAGATATTCAGTGGGCCTCACACAATCCAAAAGTGTCCAGTGTCCACAAGTGTCTGCAGAAATTCAAAATCTCACTTATCCTCTAGTCACTTTGGTCACAGCTGTGCCATCGAGCCTGTGACATAGCGCTCAGATATTCAGTGGGCCTCACACAATCCAAAAGTGTCCAGTGTCCACAAGTGTCTGCAGAAATTCAAAATCTCACTTATCCTCTAGTCACTTTGGTCACAGCTGTGCCATCGAGCCTGTGACATAGCGCTCAGATATTCAGTGGGCCTCACACAATCCAAAAGTGTCCAGTGTCCACAAGTGTCTGCAGAAATTCAAAATCTCACTTATCCTCTAGTCACTTTGGTCACAGCTGTGCCATCGAGCCTGTGACATAGAGCTCAGATATTCAGTGGGCCTCACACAATCCAAAAGTGTCCAGTGTCCACAAGTGTCTGCAAAAATTCAAAATCTCACTTATCCTCTAGTCACTTTGGTCACAGCTGTGCCATCGAGCCTGTGACATAGCGCTCAGATATTCAGTGGGCCTCACACAATCCAAAAGTGTCCAGTGTCCACAAGTGTCTGCAGAAATTCAAAATCTCACTTATCCTCTAGTCACTTTGGTCACAGCTGTGCCATCGAGCCTGTGACATAGCGCTCAGATATTCAGTGGGCCTCACACAATCCAAAAGTGTCCAGTGTCCACAAGTGTCTGCAGAAATTCAAAATCTCACTTATCCTCTAGTCACTTTGGTCACAGCTGTGCCATCGAGCCTGTGACATAGCGCTCAGATATTCAGTGGGCTTCACACAATCCAAAAGTGTCCAGTGTCCACTAGTGTGAGAAGAAATTCAAAATCTCACTTATCCTCTAGTCACTTTGGTCACAGCTGTGCCATCGAGCCTGTGACATAGCGCTCAGATATTCAGTGGGCCTCACACAATCCAAAAGTGTCCAGTGTCCACTATTGTGAGCAGAAATTCAAAATCTCCCCTGTGCTATAGACACCTTGTACCTTGTTTTACATTACTATATAGTTTGTTGGATTTTGTCTACATTTCTACCAAAAATGAGGAAGGCTGGTGGAAGAGGCCGTGGAATTGGGCGGGGGTTGGCAGCTGGTAATGATGGTGTTGGTGGTGGATCTGATGCTAGTGGCAAGAGCAAAATAGGACCGAATGCAGGAGGTGTTGAGCCTGCGTCATCGTCTGGCTCCATAAGGCTTCGAAGGCTTAGTTTTCTAGGAGTTGGCAAACCGCTTTTAAAGCCAGAGCATCAGGAAAAAGTTTTGTCTTACATTGCTGACTCAGCCTCCAGCTCTATCGCCTCCTCTTCTTCAGTTGTAAAAAGTAAAAGCACTGAGTCGTCATTGGAGGCTCATGTTCATGAACCACACCTTTCCTTGTGTCCTTCACCCCAACCAAGATTGAAGGATGACGCAGGCCATACTACTGATTACTCCATGGAGCTGTTTTCACATACCATGCCTGGATTATCAAGTCAAATGGTGAATTACCCAGACCAAGATGAATCTGACATGGAGTGCACTGATGCACAGCCGCTGATGGATGATTCTGCTGGTACATTCACTCAGAGCACTACATTGTCCTCGCAGTGTACAGAGACAGATTCTGACCCTGATGAGACTCAGGTGCCCCTTCCCGCACACTATACCACCATAAACGGTGACACAGAGGAAGGTGCACATGACATTGAAGAGGAGGTGATGGATGACCCAGTTGTTGACCCAGATTGGCATCCATTGGGGGAAGAGGGTGCTGCTTCCAATAGCTCAGATGAGGAGCATCCACAGCAGACATCGACATCGCAACAGCTGTTATCTGGCAGGCCCGGAGCACTCCAAAGACAGGTTCCAAAAATCAAAAGAGTTGCTGGACAGCTTGTCCAGAGGGTCAAAAGATCACAACGTGCTAGGCCGCAAAATGTCTGCCAAAGTAGGAAGAGTGCAGTGTGGCACTTTTTTGAACAAAATCCTCATGATCAGGCCAAGGTTATCTGTAAGAAGTGCGCAAAGACCTTTAGCCGAGGGAAAAATCTGAAAAATTTGAATACCAGTTGCATGCTTAGACATTTAAACACCATGCACTTGCAAGCGTGGACACAACACCAAACCTCAAGTGCCACATGTGCAACTGATCACAGCGAAGGTAGTCAGCAACGCTACATTGTTTCCCCCACTGTAAGCCCACCGGTTAGCACAGCAGCAAATGTTGAGGTGTCGTTGCAAGGCCACAGCAGTCAGGGAATCCCACTGTTATATCAACGAAAGACTGATTCTAGGCCATCAGAAAGAACACCAACTCCATCACCATCATCAACCCTCTCTCAGTCCGCCCTGTCCACCGCTACTTCCACCATATGCAGCTCTCAAGTCCAGCTCACCCTCCCAGACACTATGAGTAGGTCAAGAAAGTACTCAGTCTCTCATCCGCGTACACTGGGTTTGAACGCCCACATTGCCAAACTAATCTCGTTTGAGATGATGCCCTTTCGGTTGGTGGAAAGCGCAGCTTTCCGCGAACTCATGGCCTATGCAGTACCATGCTATGACCTACCCAGTTGCCACTTCTTCTCTCGCAAAGCCATCCCAGCCCTCCACCATCATGTGAAAGACCGCATTGTCCATGCACTCAAGCAGTCAGTGAGCGGAAAGGTGCACCTCACAACTGATGCATGGTCCAGTCGGCATGGCCAGGGCCGTTACGTGTCCATCACTGCGCACTGGGTTAATGTGGTGGATGCAGGGTCCACAGGGGACAGCGGTGGTGGGACAGTGCTACCTAGCCCACGGTATAGGAAACAGTTGGCTGTAGGCGTTCGACCCTCCTCCTCCTCCTCCAGAAGCGAAAGCTCGTCCACAGAGCGCAGTCGTACGAGCACTCCATCTGCAGCTGCCACTGTTGCACACGAGGTGTCCCCCTATCGAGCAGCTAGTGGAAAGCGTCAGCAGGCTGTGTTGCAGATGATGTGTTTGGGCGACAGACACACCGCCGAGGTGCTGGCCGAGTACTTGAAGCGACAAACTGAGTCATGGCTGGGCAGTGTACATCTTGAGGCAGGCAAGGTAGTTAGTGATAACGGCCGTAATTTTGTGGCAGCCATAGCCCTTTCAAAACTCAGCCACATACCTTGCTTGGCTCACACCTTGAACCTGGTGGTGCAGTGCTTCCTCAAAAATTATCCGGAGTTAACAGCCCTGCTCCAGAAGGTGCGAAGACTGTGCGCGTACATCCGCCGGTCGCCTGTACACTCCGTTCGTATGCAGAAGCTGCAGCGATTGCTCCACCTTCCCAACCACCGCCTCATTATCGACATTGCAACAAGGTGGAACTCCACCCTGCACATGGTGGAGTGGCTGTGCGAGCAGAGGCAGACCATAATGCATTTGTGGGAGGATACACGGCCAGGCACTTTGAGAGCAGACATGGAGTTGACAGGTGTGCAGTGGTCGAAGCTGAAAGACCTCTGTAAAGTCCTTCAGTGTTTTGAGGAATGCACACGGCTGGTAAGCGCAGACGACGCCACCCTAAGCATGAGCATCCCACTTATGCGTCTGCTCATGCAAACTTTGACGCACCTTAAGGAGCAGGCTTCTGCAGCCAATGTTGATGAGGAGGAAGAGGAGGAGGGAATCCTTGATGACATTCAGCCATTGTCTGCTCAGGGACCTCTCCTGGACGAGGTGGAGGAAGAAGAGGAGGAGGAGGAGGATGATGGGGATGATTACTTAGGGGAGGAGGATGCATCTCGTGGGGCAAGTGAAAATGTTGGCATGGCAAGGTCTGGTACAGGGTTTGTGCGTGACTGGAGGGATGTGGATTTGCCAGAAAGTGCTCCTCCAACCAGCACTCGCAGTGCATCATTGACACCGGGAACATTGGCCCACATGTCAGATTATGCCTTGCAGATCCTAAAAAGGGACCCCCGCATTGCCAAAATGATGAACGATGATGACTACTGGTTGGCCAGCATCCTGGATCCACGCTATAAAGGCAAATTACAAAACATCATGCCACAGGAGAACCATGACCTAATATTGGCTAATAAACAAGCAACTCTGGTAAATCGGTTGCTTGAGGCATTCCCAGCACACAGCAGCGGTGATGGTTCTCACATGAGCCGTACGGGCTGGGGGCAGCTTGGCAGAGGTGTTCGTGGTGCACACAGCAGAAGTGGCGTTGGAGACAGGGGTTTCATGACAATGTTGTGGACTGATTTTTCAAGTACCGCTCACACAACTGGTAATACTGCATCGATGTTAAGTGACAGGAGACAGCAGTTGTCAACTATGGTTACAAACTACTTTTCCTCCCATATCGATGTTCTCCCACACAGGTCATTCCCCTTTGACTATTGGGCCGCTAAACTGGACACCTGGCCTGAATTGGCACAATATGCCTTACAGGAGCTCGCTTGCCCAGCTGCAAGTGTGCTATCGGAAAGAGTCTTCAGTGCAGCTGGATCAATCCTGACAGAAAAAAGGACCCGTCTGTCAACCCAAAATGTGGATGATCTAACCTTCATTAAAATGAACCACGCATGGGTTTCCAAGGATTTTGTCCCACCTTCCCCTGATGACATATAGGGTGACAGAAAAATGGCTTGCTTTGGTCCACCTCTTCCTGGGACTTGACCTATTTCACCTTTTGCATCAGCTGAATGTCCAACATCAACATATGCCACTTTCTAAAACTCCCTAACTGTGCTGCCTCCCCCCCATGGCCGGGGTCACCACCTAGCGCACGACACCGTGCGAGTGCCGTTGCCCTGGACAGGTGGGTAGGCCGACTCTTAGGCGCGGGCACTGGCACAGGGTCCCTCATAGTGCAATCAAGTGTCTCTGACGGTGGTGGTGCACACCCGCCGTCAGACACACCGCCGTACTATGAGGGGCCCAGTGCCAGTACCGACGCCCACGAGTGGGCCCCCCTTGCTTGGGCAGGGCCCCATCATTTGCAATCTTTACCTCTCCCTGCACCTCCGCTGTGTAGTCTGGGCCGTCAAATCCATACTGTGCCTGACACCATTTGAGCCTGCCTCCTGATGTATAGACTTATATTTTGAATGTGTACGCTATCCATACATGTTATCTGGGGATACGGTACCCTTTCTCACCTTTGTGCAATCACGTGCAATCCATACTGGGCCTAACACCGTCTGAGCCTGCCTCCTGATGTATAGACATATATTTTGAATGTGTACGCTATCCATACATGTTATCTGGGGATACGGTACCCTTTCTAACCTTTGTGCAATCACGTGCAATCCATACTGGGCCTAACACTGTCTGAGCCTGCCTCCTGATGTATAGACATATATTTTGAATGTGTACGCTATCCATACATGTTATCTGGGGATACGGTACCCTTTCTAACCTTTGTGCAATCCATACTGGGCCTAACACCGTCTGAGCCTGCCTCCTGATGTATAGACATATATTTTGAATGTGTACGCTATCCATACATGTTATCTGGGGATACGGTACCCTTTCTAACCTTTGTGCAATCACGTGCAATCCATACTGGGCCTAACACTGTCTGAGCCTGCCTCCTGATGTATAGACATATATTTTGAATGTGTACGCTATCCATACATGTTATCTGGGGATACGGTACCCTTTCTAACCTTTGTGCAATCCATACTGGGCCTAACACCGTCTGAGCCTGCCTCCTGATGTATAGACATATATTTTGAATGTGTACGCTATCCATACATGTTATCTGGGGATACGGTACCCTTTCTAACCTTTGTGCAATCACGTGCAATCCATACTGGGCCTAACACCGTCTGAGCCTGCCTCCTGATGTATAGACATATATTTTGAATGTGTATGCTATCCATACATGTTATCTGGGGATACGGTACCCTTTCTCACCTTTGTGCAATCACGTGTAATCCATACTGGGCGTGAGAACGGCTGGCGAGCTGTTAAGCAAGCTACAGCACCTGTGGTTTGCATACGTAAGTTTTTCATTTTTTCAGGAATGACGGTTAGGCCTAATTCCGGAACTGCAGTTGACCTGCACTTACTGGGAAATCATTGTTCGCGGGTAATAATTGTAATCAGTGATCCCCATCACTAACGTTGTTCAGCGGGTTATCTGCACCTGTAAGCGACAAACTCTGGCCTTTTCAGTGTAGCGCACATGCAGCCACGGACATGTAAGGGCATGACACACCAGTTATTGGCCAATCTCATGTGCCAGAGCCTCACGTGTCCCTCTAGTAAGCCGGACTCGGACCACGGGGCATGACGGAGTCTCGTTCGCTAACGGAATTAAGCTTGCAATGTGTGCATCTGTTCTGTAGCTGGCATGGTTGAGGTTTCCCAGGTGGTGTCGAATTTAACCGTAGGCTCCACTCCTGGTGGTGCCCTTCTGGACATTCCTTTAAGGTTCAGCTTTGCAACCATACTGCCCACGTAAAACAAACACTTTGCCTTCATGAACGCTGTTTGGAGGGTCATGACTCGTGGGAATAACGCCGCCCAATCAGTTAACCTGCTAGAGAGATCCTTCATTGCTCCCAAGCATGACATCACACTCCCTAGGAAGAAGGTAATGCCACTGTGGCGACCGTACTCCTGGGGGCGACACAAGTGCACTGATGCCCAGCCACTGCTCGATGAATCTGCTGGTACATTGACCCAGACCACTACATTCCCCTCGCACGCTACACGGCCTGAATCTGACCCTGATGAAACTCAGGTTACCCTTCCCATATACAGTTCCATCTTACACGGTGACAAAGAGGAAGCTGCAGATGAAAGTGCAGGTTCGGCCCACCCGCCATCAGACACACCACCGTACTATGAGGGGCCCTGTGCCAGTGCCGTCGCCAACGAGTGGGCCCCCCCTGCTTGCTCAGGATCACAGCACTTGCAAAGTTGAAATACTGTGCAGTGAGATGGAAGATGGGGACGACGAGGAGTCCAGACAAGTACAGGGATTCCCTAGCGAGGAGACTTATTTGATTGTTTTCAATGTTGGGACAGCAATTTTTGGGGAGCATTATACTCTGGAGAATGATAGATGGGGCCCACCATACACTGGAACATTCCAAAGGTGGACATCAGACACTGGAGCAGCATTTACAGGGCCCATTATACACTAGAGCATTAGAAATGGGGCCCATTATGTTTGGAGCATTATTTGGGCCCATAAGACAGTGGAGCTTCATCCATGGGGACCAACATATACTGTAGCATTATGTGGAGCTCATCATATACTGTTTCAAACATTATATGGGACCAATGATTCTGTATGGAGAAATAGATGGGCCTCGTCATGAGATGTAAAAAGTGAAGTATTTTTCATTGTACTATACCGCTATTTCTCTGCCGTATCGGAGCATGATGAGTTGTGGTATGTGTTAACCCCTTCACTACCAAGGGTGGTTTGCACGTTAACTACCGGGCCAATTTTTACAATTCTGACCACTGTACCTTTATGAGGTCATAACTCTGGAACGCTTTCATGGATCTTGGTGATTCTGACATTGTTTTCTCGTGACATATTGTACTTCATGTTAGTGGTAAAATTGCATTCAAATAACTTGCGTTTATTTGTGAAAAAAACGGAAATTTGGCGAAAATTTTGAAAATTTCGCAATTTTCCAACTTTGAATTTTTATGCCCTTAAATCACAGCGATACGGCACACAAAAAACTTAATACATAACATTTCCCACATGTTTACTTTACATCAGCACAATTTTGCAACCAAAATTTTTTTTTGCTAGGAAGTTATAAGGGTTAAAAATTGACCAGCGATTTCTCATTTTTGCAACACCATTTTATTTTTAGGGACCACTTCACATTTGAAGCCACTTTGAGGGGTCTATATGATAGAAAATACCCAAAAGTGACACCATTCTAAAAACTGCACCCCTCAAGGTGCTTAAAACCACATTCAAGAAGTTTATTAACCCTTTAGGTGAGTCACAGGAATTTTTTGAATATTAAAAAAAAAATGAACATTTAACTTTTTTTCACAAAAAAAATACTTCAGGTTCAATTTTCTTTATTTTACCAAGGGTAACAGGAGAAATTGGACTGCAAAAGTTATTGTGCAATTTGTCCTGACTACGCTGATACCTGATATGTGGGGGGGAACCACTGTTTCGGCGCATGGCAGAGCTCAGAATGGAAGGAGCGCCGTTTGACTTTTTCAATGCAAAATTGGCTGGAATTCAGATCGGACGCCATGTCACGTTTGGCGAGCCCCTGATGTACCTAAACAGTGGAAACCCCCCCAAGTGACCCCATTTTGGAAACTAGACCCCCCAAGGAACTTATCTAGATGTGTGGTGAGAACTTTGAACCCCCAAGGGCTTCACAGAAGTTTATAACGTACAGCAGTACAATTAAAAAATCATATTTTTTCCACAAAAATGATCTTTTCACCCTCAATACTTATTTTTCCAAAAGTAACAGGACCCTAAAAGATATTGTGCAATTTATCCTGAGTACGCTGATACCCCACATGTGGGTGTAAACCACTATTTGGGCGTATGGCAGAGCTCGGAAGGGAAGCAGCGCCATTTGACGTTTTTGGCTGGAATTGAGATCGGACACCATGTCGCATTAGGAAAGCCCCTGATGTACCAAAACAGTAGAAACCCCCCACAAATGACACCATTTTGGAAACTAGACCCCCCAAGGAACTTATCTAGATGTGTGGTGAGCACTTTGAACCCCCCAGTGCTTCACTGAAGTTTATAACGTCCGGGCGTGAAAATAAAAAAATCGTATTTTTTCCACAAACATGATCTTTTAGTCCCCATTTTTTTATTTTCCCAAGGGTAACAGGAGAAATTGGACCCCAAAAGTTGTTGTCCAATTTGTCCTGAGTACGCTGATACCTCATATGTGGGAGAAAACTACTGTATGGGCACACGTCGGGGCTCGGAAGGGAAGTAGTGACGTTTTGGAATGCAGACTTTGATGGAATGGTCTGCGGGTGTCATGTTGCGTTTGGAGAGCCCCTGATGTACCTAAACAGTGGAAACCCCCCACAAGTGACCCCATTTTGGAAACTAGACCCCCTAATGAACTTATCTAGATGTGTGGTGAGCACTTTGAACCCCCCAGTGCTTCACAGAAGTTTATAACGACCGGGCGTGAAAATAAAAAAATCGTATTTTTTCCACAAACATGATCTTTTAGTCCCCATTTTTTTATTTTCCCAAGGGTAACAGGAGAAATTGGACCCCAAAAGTTGTTGTCCAATTTGTCCTGAGTACGCTGATACCTCATATGTGGGAGAAAACTACTGTATGGGCACACGTCGGGGCTCGGAAGGGAAGTACTGACGTTTTGGAATGCAGACTTTGATGGAATGGTCTGCGGGTGTCATGTTGCGTTTGGAGAGCCCCTGATGTACCTAAACAGTGGAAACCCCCCACAAGTGACCCCATTTTGGAAACTAGACCCCCTAATGAACTTATCTAGATGTGTGGTGAGCACTTTGAACCCCCCAGTGCTTCACAGAAGTTTATAACGACCGGGCGTGAAAATAAAAATATCGTATTTTTTCAACAAACATCATCTTTTAGTCCCCATTTTTTTTATTTTCCCAAGGGTAACAGGAGAAATTGGACCCCAAAAGTTGTTGTCCAATTTGTCCTGAGTACGCTGATATCTCATATGTGGGAGAAAACTACTGTATGGGCACACGTCGGGGCTCGGAAGGGAAGTAGTGACGTTTTGGAATGCAGACTTTGATGGATTGGTATGCGGGTGTCATGTGCGTTTGGAGAGCCCCTGATGTACCTAAACTATTGAAACTCCCCACAAGTGACCCCATTTTGGAAACTAGACCCCCCATGGAGCTTATCTAGATGTGTGGAGAGCACTTTGAACCCCCAAGTGCTTCACAGAAGTTTATAACGCCTGGGCGTGAAAATAAAAAAAACATTTTTTTCCGCAAAATTATATTTTTGCCCCCAATTTTTTATTTTCCTAAGGGTAACAGGAGAAATTGGACCCCAAAAGTTGTTTTGTAATTTGTCCTGAGTAGGCTGATACCCTACATGTGGGGGTAAAACACTGTTTGGGCACATGGCAGAGCCTGGAAGGGAAGGAGCACCATTTGACTTTTTCAACGCAGAATTGGCTGGAATTGAGATCAGACGCCATGTTGCCTTTGGAGAGCACCTGATGTGCCCAAACAGTGGAAACCCCCAATTATAACTCCAACCCTAACCTCAACACACCCCTAACCCTAATCTGAGCCCTAGCCCTAACCCTAGCCCTAACCCTAGCCCTAACCCTAACCCTAACCCTAGCCTTAACCCTAGCCCTAACCCTAGCCCTAACCCTAACCCTAGCCCTAACCCTACCCTAACCCTAACCCTAGCGGGAAAATGGAAATAAATACATTTTCTTTTAGTTTTATTATTTTTCTCTAACTAAGGGGGTGATAACGGGGGGTTTGATTTACGATTTATGGCGGTTTTTATGTTTGGCGGCTGTCGCACGCTAAAAGACGCTTTTTATTGTAAAAATAGTTTTTGCATCACCACATATTGTGAACTATAATTTTTCCATATTTTGACCCACCGAGTCATGTGAGGTCTTATTTTTTGCGGGACGAGTTGACGTTTTTATTGGTACCATTTTCGGGCACGTGACATTTTTTGATCGCTTTTTATTCCGATTTTTGGGATGCAGAATGAACAAAAACCAGCTTTTCATGAATTTCTTTTGGGGGGTGCGTTTACACCGTTCCGCGTGCGGTAAAATTGATAACGCGTTTTTATTCTTCGGGTCAGTACGGTTACAGCGATACCTCATTTAGGTCGTTTTTTTATGTTTTGTCGGTTTTTTGCAATGAAAACAATTTTATATAAAAAATAATTATTTTTGTATCGCTTTATTCTGCGAGCTATAACTTTTTTATTTTTTCGCTGATGATGCTGTGTTGTGGCTCGTTTTTTGCGGGACAAGATGACGTTTTCAGCGGTACCATGGATATTTATATGCGTCTTTTTGATCGCGCGTTATTGCACTTTTTGTTCGGTGGTATGATAATAAATCATTATTTTTTGCTTCGTTTTTTATTTTTATTTTTTAAGGGGTTCACTAAAGGGGTTAACTAATGGGACAGTTTTATAGGGCAGGTCATTACGGACGCGGCGATACCAAATATGTGTACTTTTATTGTTTTGTTTTTTTTTTATTTTCAAAAAATGGATTTATTGGGGAATATTTTTTTTTTTTTTAACTAATTTATTTAGCGATTTTTTTTAAATTATTTTTAACACTTTTTTTTTTTTTTTTTTTTACTTTATTACCTTGTCCCAGGTGGGACATCACTGTCCTGTGACAGATCGCTGATCTGTCACATCACAGATCACTGTGACAGATCAGCGATCTGTCACAGGCACTGCTGCAGACTTCCTCATGCCTGCGCTTTGCAGGCACTGAGGAAGCCAGCTTCCTCAGGCCCCCGAAGGCCCCCGTCGCCATCTTGGATTCGGGGGCCTGGAGGAAGGGAGTCCCCCGCAGCAGCGCTGCACATTGCGCTGCCGTGGGGGGCTCAGGGAAGCACGGAGGGAGCCCCCTCCCTGCCGATGCTTCCCTTTAACCCCCGGTACACCGCGATCGCGTTTGATCGCGGTGTGCAAGGGGTTAACGTGTCGGGGGCGGTCCGTGACCGCCCCTGACACATTGTGCCGGGTGTCAGCTATGATAATTAGCTGACACTCGGCCGCGATCAGCGGCGCTCACCACGTGGGCGCCGCTGATCGCGATGACGTAATATTCCGTCCATGGTAATTAGGTCCATGGTCACATGGACGGAATATTACGTCAATTGTAGGTAAGGGGTTAAAGGGGCGCTCTTTCGCCCAGGGCACATGAAAACCTGGAGCCAGTCCTCCCCCCCACAACTGTAGCCAAATAACACCCATTTTTCAGTGCGTAACTTGTATTATGAAGTTAATTAAGGTTGACAAGCTTAAGTAAGAAGAATTGATGCTTTTGGCATTCAAATGGGCACTGTTGGTGTGTTTCCTGTCCTCTCACTGCCGACTTTTATTCCCCATTGACTTACATTGGGTTTCGTGTTTCGGTACGACCCCGACTTTTCCCTATAATCGGACGATCTTGCTTGACCCGACTTTTGGAAAAGTCGGGTTTCACGAAACGAAACGCGACCCTAAAAAACCAAAAGTCGCTCAACTCTATTCCTGACTATTTGGCGGACTGCTATGATGTATTTAGTGAGAATGAGTCTGCGTCCTTGCCTCCTCATAGGAGTTATGACTGTGCAATTGAACTAAACCCGGGGTGTAAATTTCCTAAGGGTCGGTGTGACGTCTGCCTGCGGTCTGGGCTGCAGCCAGACAACACCCCGAGAAACACTGATACCCTTTACCCCTATACAGGGATCTGGATTTATAGCAGAGCCCAGGAGGTGCTGTCTGAATAGGAGCAATGACCAGAGCAGGACGGTCGCCAGACAGGTGTTCCAACACAGGACACAAAGGCAATGATATCCGAGACTAAACCAGTCAGGCAGAAAAGGTATAAAAACGGTAGACAGCAGCAAAGACAGATACCAGGTCGAAGCCAGAGTCATAAACCAGGGGAGTCGCAGAGGTACAGAATCGTTAGGCAGAAGCAGAGTCAGAATCCAGGCCGAAGTCAGTGTCATAAACCAGGAGAGTCGCAGAGGTACAGTATCGTTAGGCAGAAGAAGGGTCAGAAGTCCAGGCAAAACTCAGAGTCAGTCAACAGTAATACACACAGTAACACGCAGGGGAACCAAGAATATATCCGGCGGCCTGCAAGAGCAGTCCCAAGGTATTTGAGGGATCACGTCATCCCTCACAGGCCCGTGGGCTGATGATGTCATCCGGACCGCCCCCAGGACCAGGCTGGATGGTGATGCACCAGCCCCTTCATGACTGACCGAGGAGCGAAGCCTGCGTCCAGCGGACGCCTGCGCAGGAGCCTCATGACTATCGCCGCCACCACTCGGGGTTGAAGCACAGCGCCTCCCAGAGACCAAGGTCGGGACTGCAGGCCACGGGTCAGACGGTGATAGGACAGTCCGGTGCCTCCTAGTGGTCGAGGCCGGGACAGCAGGCCCTGAGTCTGACGGCGATGTGATAGTCCGGCGCCTCCTACTGGCCGAGGCCGGGACAGCAGGCCCTGAGTCTGGCGGTGACGTGACAGTACCCCCCCCTCTAAGAGGGGCCTCTGGACCCTCAAAACCCAGTTTGTCAGGGTGGAGGAGGTGAAACCTTCTAATCAACCGCTTAGCACGAATGTCACTAGCAGGGACCCAGGACCTCTCCTCTGGGCCATAGCCCTTCCAATGCACCAAATATTGTACCGAGTTTCTCACTAGACGGGAATCAAATATGCCTTGGACCTCGTACTCCAAGGCGCCCTTGACCAAAACTGGAGGAGGAGGGGACTGGACGGGACGAATTGGGGAATGGTATACCTTGAGGAGGGACTTATGAAAAATGTTAGGAATTTTAAACGACTGCGGGAGCTTTAACCGAAACACTACCAGGTTAATTACCTCTAAAATTTCATATGGGCCGATGAACCTGGGACCCAGTTTGGCCGACGGTACCTTAAGTTTGATGTTTCTTGTAGAGAGCCAAACCTTGTCACCAACTCCCAGGTGCGGCCCCTGGGATCTTCGTCTATTAGCCGCCGAAGTCTGTCTAATTTGAGCCCCTTTTAAATTAGAGTTTACTTCGAACCAAATAGTCTTCAGACGATGTATATTTTGCTCAACCCCTGGGATTTCCGACATCTTGGCCGAAAATGATCCAAAGCGCGGATGTAGTCCAAGGTTACAGAAGAAGGGGGTAGTTTTGATGGAGTCTTGGTATCTATTATTGAGAGCGAACTCTGCCAATGGCAAATGTTCCACCCAATCTGACTGATGTGCTGAGACATAGCAGCGGAGGTATTGCTCCAGCGTTTGGTTGGCACGCTCAGTTTGGCCATTCGTCTCGGGATGGTATGCTGAGGAGAAGGACAACTCAACACCAATACGTCTACAGAACGCCCTCCAGAACTTCGAGACGAACTGGGTACCCCTGTCGGATACGATATTTGCCGGAACACCGTGCAAACGTACAACGTGAAGAACAAACAACTTGCTTAAGGTTTCAGAGTTGGGTAAGCCGGACAGGGGAACAAAGTGAGACTGTTTACTGAACCTGTCCACCACCACCCAAATACAAGTTTTCTCCTCAGAGGGTGGCAGGTCTGTAATGAAGTCCATGGATATGTGGGTCCATGGACTGTCAGGGGTGGGCAAGGACTGAAGCCAGCCGGTAGGACGGTTATGGGGGGACTTGGCGCGGGCACAGACTTCACACGCTGAGACGTACTCCTTACAGTCCTTGGCCACCGTTGGCCACCAAAAGTTCCTGGTTACCAGCCTAGTGGTATTATTGAGACCCGGGTGGCCTGCCAGGACGGAGTCGTGAGATTCTTTTAACACTCGTAAGCGAAAGGTAGCTGGAACGAATAATTTTTTGGGGGGCGTAGTGTCAGGAGCTCGTTCTGATGACCTACGGATCTCCTCCAGAAGGTCCAGAGATACTGCCGACACGACAATGCCATTAGCCAATATGGGACCTGGTTCATAGTCCTCGGTGTGTGTGTGACAAAAGCTGCGGGAGAGGGCATCTGCCCTCACATTTTTGGTTCCGGGGCGAAAGGTGATTAAGAAATCAAACCTGGAGAAAAACAAGGCCCACCTGGCCTGCCTAGGGTTTAGTCTTTTAGCCGACTCTAGGTAGGTTAGGTTTTTGTGATCGGTAATAACAGTAACTTTGTGTTTGGCGCCTTCGAGGAAGTGGCGCCATTCCTCGAAGGCCCACTTGATTGCCAATAGTTCTCGGTTGCCGATGTCATAGTTTCTCTCCGTGGCAGAGAATTTGCGGGAGAAAAAGGCACATGGACGAAGCTGAGTGAGGGATGCAGTGCCTTGTGAGAGCACTGCTCCCACTCCGACTTCGGAGGCATCTACTTCCACAATAAACGGGTGGTCCAAGTTTGGTTGAATCAACACCGGGTTGGCCACGAAGCACTCCTTTAGTGTAGAAAAAGCCCGGGTTGCCTCAGGATTCCAATTAGTCACGTCCGCCCCTTTCCGGGTAAGGTCCGTGAGTGGCTTGGCAATCTCTGAGAATCCCCTGATGAATTTGCGATAATAATTCGCAAATCCCAAAAATCGCTGCAGTGCTTTCAGCGATTTGGGTTGTACCCAATCCTTAATGGGTTGAATCTTGGCAGGATCCATGCGGAACCCCTTGCCTGAGACCATGTATCCTAAGAACTGCACCTCTTCGGCAAAAAAAACACATTTTTCAAATTTCGCGAACAAAGAGTTTTCGCGCAGTCTTTGCAGTACTGAACGGACGTGTTGAGCATGTGTCACAGGGTCAGCAGAATAAATCAAAATGTCGTCCAGATATACGACGACATACACCCCACAAATATCTCTGAAAATATCATTGACGAAGTGCTGAAATACTGCAGGAGCGTTACTGAGTCCGAAGGGCATTACCAAGTACTCAAAATGGCCAAGGGGTGTATTAAAGGCCGTTTTCCATTCGTCCCCATCTCTTATGCGGACCAGGTTATATGCCCCCCGGAGGTCAAGCTTAGTAAACCAGCGAGCTCCCAGTAACTGATTAAACAGATCAGGAATGAGTGGCAGTGGGTATTGATTTTTTACGGTTATGGCGTTCAGCTCACGGTAGTCAATGCATGGTCTGAGTCCACCATCTTTTTTCTCTACAAAGAAAAACCCAGCTCCTACAGGTGAGGTGGAAGGTCTAATGAAGCCCTTTCGAAGGCTGTCTGCTATGTATTCCTTCATGGCTACACGCTCAGGACCAGAGAGGTTGAATATTCTCCCCTTAGGGAGACGGGCACCAGGGACCAATTCAATAGGACAATCGTATTCTCTGTGAGGAGGTAGTTTCTCCGACTCCACTATAGAGAAAACATCTTCATAATCCCCAAAAGCATAGGGAATAGAAGGTGTTTTAATTTTAATCTGGTTTACTGAAAAAGACATACAGTTTCT
Organism: Dendrobates tinctorius; assembly: GCF_039654945.1. NCBI lineage: Eukaryota > Metazoa > Chordata > Amphibia > Anura > Dendrobatidae > Dendrobates > Dendrobates tinctorius. Next base: position 8,755,872 of record NW_027361822.1, read on the forward strand.
CTGACACCATGGACTCCAGCGCACAACGTCACCTATGCGCCAGTCAATAACCGGATTATGTTGGTGCAACCATGGCATGCCTAACACAACTGGATCTGATAAATTGTATATAACAAGAAATGACATTTGTTCGTTATGTAATGTCCCCACTGACATAGAGATTTCGGCATTAACGAATTCCACGCCTCCTTGGAATATAGATGTACCATTAATCGCAGTAGTCTGAATAGGCGCTTTAAGCCTTGACAGAGGTACACCAAGGCTCTTAGCAAATAAAAAATCCATAAGGTTGCCAGCAGCCCCACAATCTACAAAAGCCTTCACACACAGACGTTTCTTAGCAAAAGAAAGGGAAACTGGTAACAACAGTTTGGCCGCATTTGCGGGCAATACCTGACTCCCAACGCTGTCCAGGGGGTGATGATCCCGGAGTGTGGATTTCCAACAGCCAGCTTTTTCCTTGAAGCTTCCAGGCTGCAGCATGCTTGAGCCTGAGAGTAACCTTCCAGGCTGTGCAATGTAACAGATGTTTGGGCCAAGAATCAGCTCAGTCAGGAGGAAGGGAAAAAAAGGTGAGGAAAACTGCTTTTATATGTGTTAAGTGTAGACACAAAAAGCAGTTTTATTTTTTGGGCCGGATATAATGTGACGTCTGCCTGCGGTCTGGGCTGCAGCCAGACAACACCCCAAGAAACACTGATACCCTTTACCCCTATACAGGGATCTGGATTTATAGCAGAGCCCAGGAGGTGCTGTCTGAATAGGAGCAATGACCAGAGCAGGACGGTCGCCAGACAGGTGTTCCAACACAGGACACAAAGGCAATGATATCCGAGACTAAACCAGTCAGGCAGAAAAGGTATAAAAACGGTAGACAGCAGCAAAGACAGATACCAGGTCGAAGCCAGAGTCATAAACCAGGGGAGTCGCAGAGGTACAGAATCGTTAGGCAGAAGCAGAGTCAGAATCCAGGCCGAAGTCAGTGTCATAAACCAGGAGAGTCGCAGAGGTACAGAATCGTTAGGCAGAAGCAGAGTCAGAATCCAGGCCGAAGTCAGTGTCATAAACCAGGAGAGTCGCAGAGGTACAGAATCGTTAGGCAGAAGAAGGGTCAGAAGTCCAGGCAAAAGTCAGAGTCAGTCAACAGTAATACACACAGTAACACGCAGGGGAACCAAGAATATATCCGGCGGCCTGCAAGAGCAGTCCCAAGGTATTTGAGGGATCAGGTCATCCCTCACAGGCCCGTGGGCTGATGATGTCATCCGGACCGCCACCAGGACCAGGCTGGATGGTGATGCACCATCCCCTTCATGCTGATGACACAAAGCCCCTTCACCAGCCCCTTTGCTGATGACACAAAGCTGGGAGGGATAGCTAATACTAGAGAAGAGAGAGAGAGGATTCAAAAAGATTTAAATAAACTGGAGAAGTGGGCAGTAACTAACAGAATGGTTTTTAACAGGGAGAAATGCAAAGTACTACATCTGGGCAATAAAAATGAAAAAAGCATATATAGAATGGGAGGAATAGGGCTAAGTGACAGCACATGTGAAAAAGACTTGGGTATACTAATAGATCACAGACTGAATATGAGTCAACAGTGTGATGCAGCAGCAAAAAAGGCAAATGCAGTTCTAGGATGTATTAACAGAAGCATACAGTCTAGATCACGTGAAGTCATTATTTCCCTCTACTCCTCTTTGGTCAGACCTCATCTGGAATATTGTGTCCAGTTTTGGGCACCACATTTTAAAAAAGACATCAACAAACTGGAGCAAGTTCAGAAAAGAGCGACCAGAATGGTGACCGGTCTGCAAACCCTGTCTTATGAGGAAAGGTTGCAGGATTTGGGAATGTTTAGTTTGCAAAAGAGAAGACTGAGAGGAGACTTAATTGCTGTCTACAAATATCTAAAGGGCAGTCATATTGTAGAAGGATCAACTTTATTCTCATTTGCACAAGGAAAGACTAGAAGCAATGGGATGAAACTGAATGGGAGGAGACACAGATTAGATATTAGAAAAAACTTTTTGACAGTTAGAGTGATCAATGAGTGGAACAGGCTGCCACGAGAAGTGGTGAGTTCTCCTTCAATGGAAGTCTTCAAACAGAGGCTGGACAGACATCTGACTGGGATGATTTAGCGAATCCTGCTTTGAGCAGGGGGTTGGACCAGATGGCCCAGGAGGTCCCTTCCAACTCTACGATTCTATGATTCTATGATTCTATGACTGACCGAGGAGCGAAGCCTGCGTCCAGCAGATGCCTGCGCAGGAGCCTCATGACTATCGCCGCCACCACTCGGGGTTGAAGCACAGCGCCTCCCAGAGACCAAGGCCGGGACTGCAGGCCACGGGTCAGACGGTGATAGGACAGTCCGGCGCCTCCTAGTGGTCGAGGCCGGGACAGCAGGCCCTGAGTCTGACGGCGATGTGATAGTCCGGCGCCTCCTACTGGCCGAGGCCGGGACAGCAGGCCCTGAGTCTGGCGGTGACGTGACAGTCGGCTCTTCAATTTATCTGTACCCGAGCACGAGGCTATGCGGTCCTATATTAAGGAGGCGTTGGAGAAGGGTCATATTAGACCATCCTCTTCACCCTTAGGTGCCGGGGTTTTTTTGTGGCCAAGAAGGATGGTGCTTTAAGGCCTTGTAATGATTATCGTGCCCTCAATAAAATTACTATTAAATATTAGTATCCGTTACCCCTGATTTCGGATCTATTCTCTAGAGTCAGAGGTGCTTGCTGGTTTACCAAGCTTGACCTCAGGGGGGCGTATAATCTTATCCGCATTAAGCAGGGGGATGAATGGAAGACAGCGTTTAATACTCCGGAGGGACATTTTGAGTACCTGGTGATGCCTTTTGGGCTCACTAATGCCCCTTCTGTCTTCCAGTGCTTCATGAGCGATATTTTCCGAGACTTTGACGATAAATTTTTGATTATCTATCTGGATGATATTTTGATCTTCTCCAAGGATTGGGATTCTCATGTGGAACATGTTCGGACTGTGTTCCGGATCTTGAGAGAGAATTCTCTGTATGTCAAAGGATCAAAATGCCTTTTTGGAGTACAGAGAATTTCTTTTTTGGGATTTATTTTGTCTCCGTCAACTATTGAAATGGACCCGGCCAAGGTACAGGCCATTTATGATTGGGTTCAGCCCACTTCTTTGAAGGCCCTCCAGAAGTTTTTGGGTTTTGCTAATTTTTATCGGAAATTTATAGCAAAATTTTCTAGTATTGCCAAACCATTGACTGACCTGACCAGGATGGGTGCGGATGTGTTGAATTGGTCTCCGGAGGCGGTTGCTTCCTTTCAGGAGCTGAAGTGTAGATTTACCTCCGCCCTGGTTCTGCGGCAACCTGATGTCTCACTCCCGTTCCAGGTAGAGGTGGATGCTTCTGAGATTGGTGCAGGAGCGGTGTTGTCCCAAAAGGATCCGGTAACATCTAAAATGAATCCCTGTGCTTTCTTTTCCCGTAAGTTCTCTTCATCTGAACGTAACTATGATGTGGGGAATCGGGAACTGTTGGCCATGAAATGGGCATTTGAGGAGTGGAGACATTGGTTGGAGGGAGCCAAACATCAAGTTGTGGTCCTCACTGACCACAAAAATTTGATTTACCTAGAATCGGCTAAACGCTTGAACCCTAGACAGGCTAGGTGGGCCTTGTTTTTTACACGTTTTGATTTTGTGGTCTCTTTTCTTCCTGGAACTAAGAATGTCAAGGCAGACGCCCTCTCTAGGAGTTTCTTTGCTGATTCTCCTGTGGTGACCAAGCCTGCCACCATCTTAGGCGAAGGGGTAGTTCTTTCTGCCATCTCGCCCGATTTGAGACTTGCTCTTCAAGAGTTCCAGGAGGACAAACCTGAGCGTTGCCCCATTGGAAAGTTGTATGTTCCTGACCAGTGGAAGAAGAGAGTGATGTCTGAAGTTCATTGCTCTGCATTGGCTGGTCATCCAGGTATTTTTGGTACTAGAGATCTGGTGAGTCGCTCTTTTTGGTGGCCCACCTTATCTCATGATGTCAGGAATTTTGTGCAGTCCTGTGGGACTTGCTCCCGGTCTAAATCTTGTTCTCGCTCTAGTGGGTTGTTGATGCCTTTGCCGGTCCCCAGGAGGCCATGGATCCATATTTCAATGGATTTCATCTCTGATATGCCGGTCTCTCAAAGAATGACTGTTATTTGGGTGATTTGTGATAGGTTCTCTAAGATGGTTCATCTTGTACCACTCCCTAAGTTGCCATCTTCCTCTGAGTTGGTGCCTCTGTTTTTGCAACAGGTGGTTCGCTTGCACGGGATTCCTGAGAACATTGTATCTGACAGAGGAGTTAAATTTGTGTCTAAATTTTGGAGGACGTTCTGTTCCAAGTTGGGAATTCAGTTGTCCTTCTCCTCTGCTTTTCACCCTCAGACCAATGGGCAGACAGAGAGAACAAACCAGACCTTGGAGTCGTATTTGAGATGTTTTATTTCCGCTGATCAGGATGATTGGGTTTCATTTTTGCCCTTGGCCGAATTTGCTTTAAATAATAGAGCTAGTTCTGCCACTTTGATGTCACCTTTTTTTTGTAACTTTGTTTTTCACCCTCGATTTTCTTCAGGGCAGGTGGAGCCTTCTGCCTGCCCAGGTGTTGACACTGTGGTGGAGAGAATGCACCAGATCTGGGACCAAGTGGTGGATAAGTTATCTCTCTCCAAGGAAAAGGTCCAGCGGTTTTCCAATCGACATAGGACCATTGGTCCCCAGTTTAAGATTGGTGATATGGTGTGGTTATCATCAAAAAATATTGCTATGAAGGTGGCTTCTCCTAAGTTTAAGCCTAGATTTATTGGACCTTACAAGATTTTGGAGATTATTAATCCGGTCTCTTTTCGTTTGGCTCTTCCTGTCACATTTAAGATCCATAATGTGTTCCATAAGTCCTTGTTGAAGAGGTTTGTGGAGCCAGTTGTGCCTGAGGTGGCACCTCCGGACCCTGTATTGGTTGAAGGTAACTTGGAATATGAGGTAGAGAAAATTCTGGATTCCCGTCTGGCTAGACGGAGACTCCAGTATTTGGTTAAGTGGAAGGGTTATGGTCAGGAGGATAATTCCTGGGTCTCTGCCTCTGATATTCATGCCAAAAGATTGGTGCGTGCCTTTCATCGGGCTCACCCTGATCGCCCTGGTAGCGTTGTTGAGGGTTCGGTGACCCCTCCTCAAGGGGGGGGTACTGTTGTGAGTTCATTTTCCCCTCCGTCACTGAGGCCTGGTGAACTCCCTATTCTAGTGAAGGAAGGTAGTGAGCCTGATTATCAGACACCTGGGACTAATGAAGACGATTGGCTGAGTGGAGTCACTGACTGGATTTAAGGCAGCCTACGCCCTTTCTGCCCTGCGGGTGATTTCTCTGTGGACTCTTGGACACCAGTCTGATTCCTGCTCTCCTAGAGCTGAGTTTTCTGTTTTGCCTTTTTGCATCTAAGATTTGTTTTTGTTTTTCTTGCTTTTTGGATTCTGCCACTCCCTGCTGGAGTGTGCAGTGTTCCGTGAGCTCTGTCTTCTGAAGGTACCTGAGTGCTGATTTAGTTTTTAGAGCTTAGTTGCTTCAGGGCCATTTTTATATCAGCTTGTAGGCTTTTGTCTCTGATAGGGTTTTGGCAGATTGCAGACAGCAGCCTTCCTATCCGTTCCTATCTAGGTAGTTTTTGGGCCCCGTCTTTGCTCAGCCTGTCTTTCTGTCTGTGTAAGTGTTTTCATCTTACTTCACCGTCATTATATGTGGGGGGCTGCCTATTGCTTTGGGGTCTGCTCTGGGGCAGTTAGATTTCCCCTTTCCTTCTTTAGGCCTATGTATCTCTCCGGCTGTGATCGAGGGGTCTAGGTCATCGTAGGAGCCCCCCACGGCTACTGCTAGTTGTGTTGATAGGTTCAGGGGTCTGCAATCTGATAGTTGCCAACTTCTCTGGTTTTCAGGACTTAGCTAGCATTTCTGTTTTTGCCTCCTACGGTGACTCAATCACAACACAACAAGTACTCTAACACGACTTAATAATGTACAACTTGAATCAGACATGTTCTTAGTAACATGTGATGTCGAATCACTATATACGTCGATATGCCATGACCATGGGATTGCGGCATCGAGGTCCTTTTTACATATGACTGATTTGGATGTTGATTTGATTAATTTCATTTTGGTATTATTGGAATTTAGTCTAACACATAATTTTTTTACTTTTAAGGACAGATTTTTCCTACAGCTCCAGGGCACTGCTATGGGGGCGACTTGTGCGCCCTCGTATGCAAATTTGTTCCTGGGGCTGTGGGAAAGAGAAACTGTCTATAATATGGAGGACTTCGCTGCCGTAATCTCATGGTCTCGCTATATCGACGATATATTGTTTATATGGCAGGGTTCAGAAACATCATTAAATTCGTTCATTGATAAATTAAATGATAATCTATTGAACATAAAATTGACGTTTAAGTATAGTAAGAAACAAATGGAATTTCTGGATGTTCTGTTGGAAGTCGATGAACATAACTTTATTACTACAGATGTGTTCCGTAAAAACACAGCTACAAACTCGCTCCTACATGCCAAATCGGCCCACCACCCACAGACGGTTAGGGCGATACCGGTGGGACAATTCTTACGTATGAAACGTATCTGTTCTGATGATATTAAGTTTCATAAACAGGCAGAGATTCTTACTTCCAATTTGAAACAAAGGGGATACAACCATAAAACGATTAGAGCTGGTTATAGACGGGCCCAATCCACATCTAGAAATAAACTTCTGATACAAAAACAAAAACACAAAATAACAGTGGAACAACCGGTACGTTTTATTACGACCTTTAATTCGAGGTGGACGGATATTGTGAACATACTGAGAAAGCATTGGTCGATCCTCAGAGCTGATGATGATCTTTGCAAAGTGTTGCCAGCATATCCAAGTGTTACGTGGAGACGTTCCAAAAATCTTAAGGATCTCCTGACACGGAGTCACTATGTAGCTCCACAGAAATCATTCTTTTCAGAAAGGATAGGCCCCAAATGGGGATGTTTCCAATGTGGCAGCTGTACAGCATGTAACTTTGTAGAAAGATCGTTCACATTTGAGAATAGTGAAGCTACTAAAACATATACAATCACACACCACATCACATGTACTACGGATATGGTAGTGTATTATGCTTATTGTCCCTGTAAATTTATTTACATTGGGATGACCACTAGGCATTTAAAAACTAGGATTCTAGAACATGTGAGAGACATCAAAAATGCGGCAGTGGTGGAAGACCTATCAATTCTCAAGACGATACCGAGACATTTTCGGATGTGTCATAATAGCAGTCCTAAATATCTTAGAGTAAAGGGTATAGATAGAGTACAGTTGGGTATCCGGGGAGGTGATTATAAGAAGGAGTTGTTAAAAAGAGAAACAAAATGGATGGTTGTATTGGATACGTGTGCCCCAAAGGGCCTTAATGAAACATTGAGCTTCAAGTCCTTTCTTTAAGTAAGCGCAAATTTTATTTTTTATTGTATATAGTTGGTTTTTATTTATGTATTCGGCACAATTGGGTCCTGCCCTTATGCTCCTTTATGTGTATTCATTTGCATCTGTTTATCCATTTAGTGACCAATATATATATTCTATCGATAGGGGATGCCACTTGATGAGAATGAAAATGTTGATCATCCTGGAAGTTTCGTAATGGGAAGATCTAAGTTCCAACTGCCATTATGATATATGAGATGATTCATGATGATAATATTAATATATTTGTATGCATTATATGTATGAACGTCTAAGACAATTCAATGGAATATTTATCCATCTATGTTATTAATGGACACCATATCTGATGTATTTTGTATAAGATTATGATGTGTATGTCCATATTTACATATTATTATTATCCCATTATGATATATTTGTTGAATGATTATTCATTTACATATATACACATTTCTGTTATAGTGGTTACCCCTGATATATAGATACGCAAAAGTGTATTGGTCTTTTTTATTCATTAGACTGGCTCACAACTGTTGTGTGGCTATATTATCTATTTATGATACCCAGTAATGTATTACTATATCTTTTGGAGATGCTATTGGGAGTCTCTCTGTGATCGCAGGCTTGAGCACACAGCGCGCATGCTCTGTGGTGTGGTGAGGCGGCTGGCGCTCTTGTGGACAGCGCATTGCCTGGTTACATGCCCAGTCACATGACCGGACCATGTGACGGGGTGACGTGCGTCCTGAGCGCCGCCCTCCTCGCCGCGTCACAACATGGCGCTGATGCGCCGCACACAGCTGTGGGTGTTCAGAGACACATGAGGGGGCTATTTAAAGGGTTTGACCCAATGCTTACATACCTCCTGATGAAACTGCAGAGGCGGTGAAACGCGCGTCGGGGTGCGTCACGGGTTCACAACCAGGCAACAGCATGATTACAGGTATATGGGTTATTTGATCTTTGCCTTATTATTTGGTCACTTTTACATCCTATGGGGGTGATAAGATCTTCCTTGATATGGGAGGTCTCTAACATTTGGTGAATGATAATATTTTTCTCACCAGTGTAAATTATGTTATTTCTACATTTTTCCCTGGGATGTAATATAAGGATTCATATGCATCTTTGCTGGTTCAGCCTATGGTTGTGACCCTATGCAATTCTATCTGTTTATCACATAGCTTTTCTATATATCCAGGTGAGTTATTTACCTCCTTACATGTGCTTTGTTATATACATATTTTATTATGGTGTGATTTTGTATTATTGAAATAAATTTTGTATTTTTTGGATTTTTGTCCTTTTGTGTTCTCTTTTGGTATTATGACTGACTTTATGTTGTGCTGTATTTCCCGTGACCCTCGCATTATTAAAATTTTCAGGGACACTCATTACTGGTTGGTGACACTTCTAGACCCAAGCTACTAGGAAAACTTTCAATCTCTTCTTCCAGAGGCAGAGAGGTGTACAAAAATGTTGCTGTACCATAGGGCCCTTGTAGCGGAATTACTTAAATAATTCCCATGTGAGAACGCTGGCAGCAGACATCAGTTTGTTGTATAGCCAAGGAGTCCAAGCAAGAGAGACACAAGTCCAATCCAGCTCAGGCAGAGGAACCATTTACAAAGGTTAGGGACAATTTTCTCAGACCCTCACATCATGCCACCATAGAGGCAAGGGGTGGTGTCGCAAGAAGTGTAATGTTTGGGAAGATGGTGAGGGAGTACCTTGCAGATAGTACAAACATCCTCCGGGATTCCTCTGTGCCTTTTAATTATTGGGTATCCAAGCTGGACGTGTGGCATGAACTGGCTCTCTACACCTTGGAGGTCCTTGCCTGCCCTGCTGCTAGTGTTCTGTCAGAACAGGTTTTAGTGCCGCTGGAGGAATTATAACAGATAAGCAGATCCGTCTGTCAACTGACAATGCTGACAGGCTGACTCATAAAAGTGAACAAAGGCTGGATTGCCCAAGACTCCTTTACACCACTAAATGAAAACATCGAAACATAGCCTCAAATTAATTTTTTGCTTGGTTGGGGAGGTGTATTCTCATGCACCTCTTCACAATCACACATGGTTATCCGCTTCCTGATAGGGTCTGTTTGGTGTTATCCTCCTCCTTATCCTCATCCTCATCATCCACAACCAGTAGAACACCAGGTTCAATGTATTCCATGATGCAAAAGTCGCAGCTGAAGAGCTGTTCTGTCTTCCATTTAGAGATTCATGCCTCTCGCCCGGTCCACTTGAAGCGGGGTAAGATGATATTCCATGTAGCGATGCACAAATCTTTGAGCAGCCATGGTCACAAGAGGTGGACGATGATGAGACACAATTGCCAGAAAGTCAGGAGGACGACCAGGGTGGGGAAGTGGAAGATGAGGTGGTGGATGATGCAGTAACAGACCCAACCTGGCAGGAGGACATGCACAACAAGGTCAGCAGCACACAGGGGGAGGTAGGCGTTGCACCACTTCAGGCAGGAAGAAGCAGTGTGGTGGCAGCAGACAGAAGGTGTGCATCCGTTCCCAGTAACACCAACCTGACAGAAGTTGCCAATCCAACTGTTAGGTCTTCCTGAATCTGATTATTTTTTAAAGCCTCTGCCAATAACCCCAAACAGGCCATTTGTAACACCTGTCATGTCAGCATCAGCAGGGGTAGCAAAACTACCAGCCTTACCACCGCCAGCATGATCAGGCACATGGCAGCAAAGCACCTGACTTTGTGGGACCAACCCCAGGCTCCAGGAACAATGTCTGCGGGTGACACCACTGCTTCTTCCACTGTTGTGCATGCAAGCCAATCACCTGTCCACGGTGCATGCGAAGATGCATCCTGCACTGCACCTGCCGTTGCTCACAGTCAAATACCAGCATCATCCAGCATGTCCACGTCCTTGTCCCAGCACAGTCTTCAGTTGAGCATACCCCAGTCATTGAAACTTAAGCATAAATACACAGTCAACACCCCACAGGCAACAGTACTCAATTCTCATATTTCTCGTCTGCTTGCTGTCGAAATGTTGCCTTTTAGGCTCGAGGACACGGAAGCTTTCCGCATCCTGAGGGCGGCAGCCGTCCCAAGTTACTCGGTTCTCAGCCGCCACTATTTCTCTTGCTGTGCCATCCCAGCATTACACAAGCACGTGTCCCACAACATTACCCGTGCCCTCAACAATGCAGTTACTGGGAAAGTACACCTAACCACCGACACATGAACAAGTGCTTGTGGCCAGAGATGTTACATCTCGCTGACGGCACACTGGGTTAACATAGTGGAAGCTGGGACCCAGTCAGACCTTGAGATGGAACATGTCCTCCCTATGCCAAGGATTGGGGGCCCTACATCAATCAGGGTTGCCCCCACTGTGTACAGCTCCTGCACCTCCTCCTCTTCAGCATTCATGTCTGAAAGAAGCACATCAGTTACAAGCTGGAAGTACTGCAGCACTGCCAAAGCAAAGTGGCAACAGGCTGTGCTGAAGCTAATTTTCTTAGGTAACAAACCACACAATGCTGAAGAGTTGTTGACAGCTATGAAAGAGCAGGCAGATGTGTGGCTGACGCTGCTGAATCTCCAGCCAGGCATGGTTGTGTGTGACAATATTAGGAACCTGTTGGCAGCTTTGAGGCGAGGCACACTGACACATGTACCATGCCTGGCCCATGTGCTGAACCTCATTGTTCAACATTTTCTAAAAAGCTGTCCAGAGCTGCCGGATCTGCTGGTTAAAGTACGCTGCCTGTGTGCACAGTTTAGAAAGTCAGTTACAGCTTCAGCCGCCCTTTCTGTGCTTCAGCAGCAATTGCAGATTCCAGCTCACCGACTGGTGTGTGATGTCCCCATATGTTTGAACTCTACACTCCATATGTTGGAAAGGATTTATGAGCAGAAGTGGGCAGTTGATGAATACCAGAATCAATAATGAAGTCGTGTTTCAGGTTTGACACAACACATGAGTAGCATGTGTGCTGCTGCGGCACGGTGTCTAGGCTGGGCGTCCTGGTTGCCTCGGTGACCTGGGGGATGATGTCATATCCTCCTCTTGATCATGTGGGGTGCCGGCCGCCTATGTCAGCGTCGGGGTGTGGCATCACGGCTGCATGCGCTGATGGATATACTCAGCGTTTACAAGCAAACACCTCCACCTTTAATTTAATTTTGGTATATAGGATTAACACTTTTACAGTGTTTGTGAAGCTATAGCTTCAAATTTAGAGGATTAGCTTTGTTGGTGTATTATTAACAAGGGTGGGTGGTTATGCTGGGCAGAAAATACTTGTTCTGAAAGCGGTTGAGATGTACCCCACAGGGGAAAATGTTTGACAGCCCATATACTAAGTGTATGGGCATTGCAAGTCTAGGAGTCCCGCTCCTTTAAATTGGCCATAGTTTTTAATCAGGCTTTCCTCCACGTCTCATCATCCGCAGCCACTAGATCACCAGTGTTAACCAGTTAGCCAGTGTCGAAATCCTAACAAGTGTGGGGGGTTTTGCTGGGCGTTAAATACTTGTTATGGTTAAGGTTGAGATGTACCCCAAAGGGGAAAATGTTTGTCAACAAAAATAGAATTAGACTTACCGGTCATTCGGTTTCTAGGAACCTTCCACGACTGTATACGTAGGTTGCCTCTTTGCCCTGATGGGGGACAGGAAGCACAGATAGGTTAAAAGGCCCTCCCAGTGACTTATAACTGAGACCGTAGCACTGGTTTACCTTCCAATTCCCAGATTCTTTATCCAGGAGTATAGGGTGGAAATTAATGCCGTCGTGAAAGGTTCCTAGAAACCGAATTAACGGTAAGTCTAATTCTATTTTCTCTAGTCACCTGCCACAATGGTATATGGAGGAATACCAACTAATTTGGCACTAGGGAGGGACAACGGCCTGGAGAACTTTTCGGCTGAAGACTAGATCCCTACTGGATGTTACTTCCAGTCTATAATGCTTTGAGAAGGTATGGAGTGAAGACCACGTTGCTGCCCTGCAGATCTGCTCTGTGGATGCACCTGCTTTTTCTGCCCAGGAGACCAAAGTGGATTTGGTTAAATGGGCCTTGATGCCCACTGGGGGAGGCATATTTTGAGTGATATATGCTTCCACTATAGCTTTTTTATCCAATTGGCAATAGTGCTCTTTGCCACCTTTTTCCCCCTGTTGTGGCCTGAGGAATGGACAAACAGATTGTGGTCAACTCTGTAACGACGGGTTTGGTCCAAGTTATGCAGCACAATGCGTTGGACGTCCAGAGTATGACATTTTTCCTCTTTAACATTTGCTGGGTTTTGGCAAAATGATGGTAGGACAGTTTCTTGGGATCGGTGGAACTCAGAGACTACCTTTGGAAGGAAGGAAGGGCCAAGACGAAGGACTATTGAGTCGTCTCTAACAAGCAAATAAGGCTCTCTTATCGATATGGCTTGCAATTCGCTTACTCTCCTGGCTATGGTTATGGCTACTAAGAACACTGTTTTGTATGCCAGGTTTTGAGCAGGAACACAATTGTTTGAAGGGTAGACCTGTGAGCCCCTGGAGCACCAAGTTCAGATCCCATGGAGGGACTATGGTTTGTTTTTTAGGATTCATCCTGATGGCCGAAATAATGAATCTTCTGATCCAGCGATGACCTGCTAGATCTTGGTCAAAAACAGACCTGAAAGTTGAGACCTGGACCTTCAAGGTGCTAGGTCTAAGGCCGATCTCTAAGCCCCTCTGTAAAAAATCCAGAATTTGTGACATATTTGGCCTGAGCGGATCTGGTAAGTTAGGTAATCAAAAAGATGAAAACTTTTTCCAGATTTTGTTGTAGATAGCGTTAGGTACTGGCTTTCTGGATTTTTGTAGGGTAGCAATTACTGGATCCGACAACCCCTTGGATCTTAGTACCTGGGCCTCAGTAACCATGCCACCAGATTCCACTTCTGAGGGTTTGCGTGACGAATCGGCCCCTGCGAGAGGAGGTTGTCTTCTAGTGGTAAGAGGAACGGCCCATCTACCTGCATCTCGGTAATCAAGTTGAACCAACTTCTCTTTGGCCAGAACGAGGCTACCAAGATAGTTGGGGTCTGGTGCTCTCGTATCTTCCCCAGGACTTTTGCCAGGATTGGTATTGGTGGGAAGGCATAGGCCAGGTGGAAGTCCCAATCCTGGGCCCCTGGAGTTGTCTCTGGGGTTTAGGGAAAAAAATGCTTCGACCTGCGCATTTTGGTGAGGGGCGAAAAGGTCGATTTCTGCTAGGCCCCATCTGCCTACCAGCAATCTAAAGCTCCTGCTGTTTAGGCTCCATTCTCCAGGATGGATGTCTTGGTGACTTAAAAGTCTGCTTGTGTGTTGGAGGTGCCCTTTAGATGGACCGCTGTCAGGGACAACAGGTGTTTTTCAGCCAACAGAATATTCGAGCGGAGATTCTTTTCAGGTTGCTGAATTTTGTACTGCCCTGGTGCTTTCATGTTGTCCAAATATATTCGGATGTGATGTCCCGAAATCTGGTGACCAGCCGCCAGGAGGGCTTCTTCCACAACTTTCAGTTCCCTGAAATTGGATGATTTCCCGCTCGTTGTCTGATCCCAGAGTCCTTGAAACGGAGTATGATTTACCATCGCCCCAAGCCCCTTCTGTTGGCATCCGATATGACTGTAGTCAGCGGGACCTGGTTCCAACTTATGCCTCTGCAGAGGTTTCTGGTGTTCATCCACCATGCTAGCGAGGCTTTCACTCGACCCGGTGTGTGCACTTTCTTGTTCAGAGTACCGGGATGACCGTTCCAGTTTTCCAAGATGTGAGTCTGAAGGGTTCTGGAGTGAGCTTGAGCCCAGGCTACTGACTGTATAGACGCTGTCATAGAGCCCAAGACCGACATGCCTTCCCGAAGTGTAGGGGACCTCATGTCCTTTAATTTCCTGACCTTTGATATTAAAGTTAGACAGTGGTTGTCCGGAACGAAGGACATTTGTTTTGCGGAGTCCAAAAGAACCCCCAGGAACTTCCTGGTCTTGGAGCGCTGCAGCTGAGATTTTTTCAACTTGGTGATCCATCTCAGAGACCTTAACGTATCCAGGGTTTTTGACACTTGGGTTTCCAGGGTCGCCTCGGTGGAAGCTACTATCAGTAGGTCGTCCAGGTAAGGCACTATACAGAGGCCCTAGCTCCTGATGAATGACACTGTTTCTGCCATTACCTTGGAGAAAACTCTTGGCGCTGAGGAGATACCAAATGGAAGGACGTTGAACTGATACTGCTCCACCTGATGACTCCCCTGTACCGCAAACCTCAGATACTTCCTGTGTCTCGGGTGGATTGGAATATGAAAATAGGTGTCCTTTAAGTAGATGGGTGACATAAGGAAGTGTGGCCCGATCAGGGGGATGACTGACCTTACGGATTCCATCTTGAACTTTCGGTATTTTACATGCCGGTTCAGTCCCTTTAAATTTATGATAATACGGGCCTCGCCTGATGGTTTGGTTACCAGAAATAACCGAGAGTAATGTCCCTGACCCCACTCTGATTCTGGGACTGGGGAGATTGCGTTTGATCCCATGAGGCTTCTGAGACCTAACCGCAGTGTTGTCTGGTCTTTTGGGGTCGGAAGGCAAGTGACTTTTAGACCCTGAGGAGGGGAGGAGATGAACTCTATCAGTGGGCCCTCCCTGATGACGTTGAGGACCCAGTAGGAACTGGTGATGTTTTCCTACTGATATATGTATTTTGAGAGTCTCCCTCCACCGGGTCGAAGTCATTGCTTGTCTGGTTGGGCCTGCTGCTGCTGTGGGACGAGAATATTTTTTCCCCTACCCTTCGGGTAGCTCCATCTCCCTGTTTTGTCTTTGCTTCTTGCTTGGGAGGTCTGAGCTTGTGGGACACGAAAGGCCATTTCGTGAAGGGTTTTTGTTCTGGGAACAGTTTTTTCTTGTTGGTGGCTTTCTCTAGTATCTTGTCTAAGGCTGGCCCGAATACATATTCCCCTTTAAAGGGTATGGCGCATAATTTGGCTTTGGTGGTGATGTCACCGCTCAACATCTTGAGCCAGAGCTCTCTCCTGGCTGAGTTGGAGTGTACCAGGGACCTAGCGGCTACCCTAACGGATTCCATAGAAGCATCCGCTAAAAACCCCGTAGCTTTATGCAGGATGGGTAGGGAGTCTAATAACTCACACCTGGAGGTACCCTGTGATATGTGGGATTCTAGTTAATCAAGCCAGCAAAACAAAGCTCTAGCGATGCAGGTGGAGGCGATGTTAGCCTTTAACGTGAACGCAGATGTCTCCCAAAATTTCTTTAGGAGACTCTCTTTTTTTCTGTCCATCGGGTCCTTCAGTTGAGAAGAATCCTCGAATGGGAGCGCAGTTCTTTTTGCGACTCTCGCCACCTGAACGTCAACTTTGGGGATGTCCCATTTCACAGAATCGCCTTTCAGGGGAATCTATGTTTCATTTCTGAGGGAGTACTGAGGCGTTTTTCCGGCAGTTCCCACTCCTGCGAAATCATGCCCAATATGTTGGCATGTACTGGGAACCCTATGCATTTTTGTTTTTTAAGCCCAATAAACATTTGGTCCTGAATGGACGGAGGCTCTGGTTCCTCTTCTAACCCCATGGTGCTGCGTACTGTGGATACCAGCTCCTCCATATAGTCAGAGGAGAAGAGGTATTTTCTGATCTCAGCAGCCCTGGGTGATACGGGTTCCTCCCATCTCCCAGAGGACGATGTATGAGACAGGTCGGACTCAGAGTCAGAGTCCTCAACCTGTATTTTCCTTTTCTTTACTGGGGAATGGGATGGTGGTGGTGGCTGTGGTGGTGGTGGAGTAAAAGCCGCTAGGGAAGACTGTACCTCTTGTTTGAACAGGGAGCGAATCTCGTCTAAAAAGGACGGCTGCTCTGCTCTAACTACTTTGTCAGTGCAGGACCGGCAAAGCTTTTTATCCCATAATGAGGGCATTTTAATGTTAAATATTGGGCACTTTTTCCTGGTTGCGGCTTTGGGGGTAGACGTTTCTCACTAAAATAAGAGGGAGAGAGAGGTCAGGATAAAGGGAGCTCCCTGAATCACCACCCCATGGACCCCTTCCCTGCAACACTCACTGTAGCAGGGGCAGCGCTGGGCTATCCAAAGTGCTATCCATGTTGACTTCAGCAGGGCTTTTATGCTCCTCAGAGCCAGCTCATTCCCTCCAGCGATTGGTTCTTCCTCCTCCCCCTCCTGGGTCAAAGAGACGGCATTAGAAGCAGGCACTGCGTGCAGCATGGGGGCCACCATTAGCTGGAAGTCGGCGTCCTCCCAGGAGCACCGATACCAGAAGTGACGTGTGCGATCCACTGCCGTCACTTCCGGGACGCCCAGATGCCGTGCGCTGGAGGGGGAGAGACCGGGGAGCTGCGGGAGGCCCCTGGCCGGGGATCCCTGGCCTGCTTTGCCCTCACGGGGGCACGGGAAGGCCAGCGAGAGGTCCCGGGGTCACCCGAGGGGACGACGGGAGCAGCGAAGAGGAGGAAGCGAGACGCGACCACCAGCTGCCCGGCATTCTGACGCAGGTAACCCCTGCCCCGTTACTCCAGTTGCCGGCCACCACAGTATACGGACCTCTCCCTGCCCCATGGAAAACAGGAAAGACACTAGCAGGTGGGAGGGCCTTTTAACCTCTCTGTGTTTCCTGTCCCCCATTAGGTCAAAGAGGCAACCTCCGTATACCGTCGTGGAAGGTGACTAGAGAAAAACACTTAATGTATGGCCATTACAAGTCTAGGAGACCCGCTCCTTTTTAATGGGACATTTTTTGATAAGAGGCCATCCTATATGTCTCTTCCAAGGGGGGATTGGGGTTTTGGGGTGCATAGGACTTGGTAGCAGGGCAGGCTTTGCAGTAAATGCATAAGAAAACTGAATGGGAGTACAAAATGAATAACGTGAACTGGATTTTCCTGTGCCCATCCAGTATGTGGGTTCAAAGGCTTATTGGGGTGCATATGACTTGGCAGCAGGGCAGGCCTTGCTGTCAATGAATACGAAAATAGAATGGGAGAACAAAATGAATAATGTGAAGTGGATTTTCCTGTGACCATCCAGTACCTGGGTTCAAAGGCATATTGGGGTGCATATGACTTGGTAGCAGGGCAGGCCTTGCTGTCAATGCATAAGAAAGCAGAATGGGAGTACAAAATGAATAATGTGAAGTGGAGTTTCCTGTGACCATCCAGTATGTGGGTTCAAAGGCTTATTGGGGGTGCATATGACTTGGTAGCAGGGCAGACCTTGCAGTCAATGTATAAGAAAACAGAATGGGAGTACAAAATGAATAATGTGAAGTGGATTTTCTGGTGGCCATCCAGTACATGGCTTGAAAAAGCTTATTGGGGTGCATGTAACTTTGGAGCAAGTCAGGTCTTGCATTCAATGCAACATTTTTTAAGGAAGTCCTCCTGTACCTCTCGTGAAAGGGGTATTGTGGTGCGTCGTAATTCTTGGCAGCCCATCCACTCACTGCATAGGCTACAACAGTTTAGGAGACCCACTGTTTAATAATGGCCCTTTAAGAAGATTAATGCCGCCTGATGCCCCTGTAAAAATAGGCTCTGTGACTTTAAGAGTCCCTCTTTCATAAATTAAACAAGATGTGTCTGTTTATGTGTCACACACCACATGGCCAGCTAGGGTTGTTAAATGTTACAATGACATTTCCCAGTGAATGCATTTGTATTGTTTGAAAGCAATGTTAAAGTTGAAAAATGCTTCAAAAACACGGCGTCTGAACATAGCCCAAGTGGGCTATGGAGTTATTTATTTTGCCTTATATACAAGTCATTAACCTGGAAAGGATGTACCTTAACATATTTCCCAACAAAATCCGTTTTGGTTTAGTTTTGGAATGTTTTTTGGTGCATCGGTAAAAATAGCATGAAACTCTGAAAAAATTGCTTAAAGCTGTGAACTAGGAGTCAGGAATGCTTCAAGGGGCGACCCCCATGATGTCCTTGTGTCATTTGAGCAGTGTTGCCATCATTTTCAGACGTTTTTAGACCTTTAAAGGACCCCAGGGGGGATCGCAGCAAAAATGCTCGGGTCTCCCATAGACTTACATTGGGCTCGTTGTTCTGTCTGAGTACCCGAGTATTCCAATTTGTTCAACCCGAGCAACAAGCACTCGAGCATTTTAGTGCTCGCCCATCATTAATAAAGACCAATGATGTCACATGTAACCCAAGAATACGAGGAAGACCAAGTATAACCATCTAGAGCTGAAATAATTGCTTTAGTATCCTTGATGTAACCAGGTAAATTAACCATTAAGGCTTGTAGGTGAAAATCTACCCATTCACCCAAATTTTTTGTAAGTGACCCAATGCCTGATACAAAAGCCCTAAAAGGGGAAGGAAAAACGTTTTTGTGCAATTTAGGCAATGAATGATAGATGGGAATAACCGGATTTTTTACAGATAAATAATCAAATATTTTTTGTGTAACAGCACCTATGGTTAAGGGTATGTGCACATGTTGCGGATTCTGCTGCAGATCCACAGCGGATTTGGCCCTGCGGATTCGCAGCAGTTCCTGCTGCATTGTACAGTACCTTTATAGTCAATGGAAAATGAAAAACGCAGTACACATGCTGCAAATTTTTCCGCGCGGATTAGCTGCGGTTTTAAATCCGCAGCATGTCAATTCTTTGTGCGGAATCCGCTGCGGTTTGACACCTGCTCCATGACCAGGTGTCAAAACGCAGGGGAAAACTGCAGGCGAATCCGCAAGTATAACGCAGGTCATTTGACCTCCAAACCTACCTGCGGATTTAGCCAAATCCGCGTGGAAAAATCCGCAGCACAATCCGCAACGTGTGCACTTACCCGAAACCTTCATCTAATAATTTATCAAAATCTCTTTTATATATTTCTGTCGGGTCACCCATCAACTTACAATACGTGGTGGAATCATTTAAGATTTTTAAATTTTCAGAATGATAAAGACCAGCATTAAGGATGACAACTCCACCCCCCTTATCCGCCTGTCTGACCATGATATCCTTATTTGCAATAAGATCTTTTATAACTTGCCTTTCAGAGAAAGTAAGGTTATCGCAAGGATTGATGCAAGTTTGATCAAGTTTAATAAGATCTATTTCAATTAATTCCTGAAAGGTATCTAAGATTGTTGGTCTAAATTGTATGGGATAATAAAACGGGTTAGACATGTGAAAATTGTCATTAAGAGAATAATCTTTATGGACAGAATGTGATTGTAAATCTCTCAGAGTAGTAAAGTTCAAAAGATCCTGAAAAACAAAATTTCTAAAAGGAAAATACTATTGTTCATTTTTACATTGTATTACTTCCATTGTATCTTGCTGTTGAGAAAAATGGCATTTGAGGGTTAAATTTCTCGCAAATCTATTTATGTCCAACAATGTATTGAAGATGTTACATTTTTTAAGATTACTCCGGCTGCACCACGGCAATTACAATTACCCATGAAATACCCACAGGAGAGACAGCGCCCATACGAGAGCATTACCGGCAGATACCCCCTCAGTTCTACCAAGAAGTCAGAGAGATGCTCGGTCAGATGCTGCAGGCGGGTTTCAGAGAAAGCCAGAGTCTGTGGGCAGCCCCTATTTTACTGGTGTGGAAAAAGGATGGAACCCAGAGGTTCTGTGTGGACTACCATAAACTTAACGCCTGTACTGTGCGAGATTCATACTCTCTGCCTCGGATCGAGGAGTCTCTGTCTGCATTGGGCAATGCCAAATTCCACGCTGGACCTCACCAGTGGCTACTGGCAAGTACCCATGTCCAAAAAGGATCGGGCGAAGACGGCCTTCATACTTTTCATGGGCCTCTTTGAATTTAACCTAATGCCGTTCGGCTTGGCCAATGCCCATGGTACGTTTCAGCGGCTGATGGAAAGTTGTCTGTTCGACTTGAACTTTGAGGTCACCCAAATCTACTTGGATGACATCATTGTGTATGCTGCCTCATTTGAAGACCATTTACAGAGACTTGAACAGGTGCTGAGCATCTACAGAGGTATGGACTAAAAATGAAACACCAGAAGTGTCTCCTGTTCCGGACTCGGAGTACTTGGGGCATGTCATTTCCGCCAAGGGAGTGAGACCATCACAAGAGAAGATTGCGGTGATCAGTGATTGGCCAACTCCAGAAAGCGTGAAGGATGTACATGCATTCCTAGGACTAACGGGATACTACCGTCGTTTCATGAAGAACTTTACTCGGGTGGTACAACCGTTGCTCGAACTTCTAAAGGGAGTACCCCCAAATGCCAAGGGTAGATCCATTCGCTGGGAAAAAAGGCAGGAGAAGGCGCTCTGAGAGCTGAAAAAAGCACTAACTGAGGCTCCGTTACTGGCTTATGTGGACTTCTCTTTACCGTTCATTCTCCACACTGACAGCAGCTTGCACGGACTTGGAGCGGTATTGTCACAGGTGCAGGATGGGAGAGAGAGGGTGATCGCCTATGCTAGTCGGTCCCTTCACAATTCCAAGTGCAACCCGGACAATTAAAGCTCCTTCAAGCTGGAGTTGCTGGCGTTGGTGTGGGTTATGATGGAGAGATTTGCAGAATACCTGTGTGGCTCGGAGGTGCTGGTACGTACCATTAATAACCCGCTGCCGCACCTGGAGAGCACTAAGCTAGGCGCCTTAGAACAACGTAGGGTGGCCTAGTGCCTAGTGATGGTAGACCATTTCACAAAATTTGGGGTGGTGACGCCCACCCTGGATCAGACAGCTGAGACTGCTACATATGCTATCTGCAAACTCTTCATTCATGTGTACAGGTGTCTACGGCGCATCCATTCAGATGAGGGAGAAAAGTGATGGATGAATTACAGCTGATCTACCGGATCGACAGGTCACACACCACACCATATCATCCTCAGGGAAATGGGGCCTGCGAGCGATTCAACCATTCCCTTATTCAGATGCTAAGAACTCTGGAAGGTGATCGAATGGCCAGGTGGACAGAATACATCTCTAAGCTGTGTGGATCTGTAACAATCGAGTCCATCAATCTACCGGCCATACTCCTTACTCCTTGTTGTTCAGCCGAGCAGAGAAGGACGTCACGGAGCTGGAACTGGATCCAGATTCGGTCTTGTCTCTACCAGAAGACGCCAATATTCCTTCCAAACAATGTCGGTCCGAACGAACAACGACCGGCCAGCCCCCCATTCATTACAATCAAGACCAATTCATTTGGTGGCAAACCGCTGAAACTGTATATCAACTCCCTAGTTGTGTTCCAGATGTCTCGCCCGTAGAATGCCGAGTGGAAAGAGTGGGGGTGTAAGAAGATGAGACAAGATGGAGTCAGCGGTGTGCGGTGCCTTTTAAGGCTGGAACTATCGTGGCTGTCACCTCTGTTAGCGGGGTAAATTTTCTCTGAGAGGGAGAGACCATCCAGCCAGACAGCAGGGGGTGCTCGGTACTTAAGGGGGCCTGAGTGCGGGAACGGGTCAGACTTGGCGGGAAGGCGTAAGAAGACAGTTGACTCCTTCTCCACAGCTCCTACTGATGACTCCCCTGCTTCCAGACCGCCATGTGCTGACTTGGAGATTACCCCTGACGCTACTGAGTTACCATCTGTATCCAAACCACTGAATACTTCTATTTCATCTGAGATACTGTTGCGACAGCCTAGAGACTACTCCGAGAGACCGCAGATTGTTGTGGCTAGTGCACATGCTCGTGACCGGCGCCATTCCTGGGACATCCATGCAAAGGACTATTTCCAAGTTCCAGCGTGCAAAAGACAAAGAGGACTGAATCTTTCGGCACTCTTGGGGGGCAGTGTTACTTGTTTCTTCAGAGCAGAGCCAGAGACTTTGTGCATCGTTTGAGACTCCGCCGGGAGATATTCCGGCCTTCCCCTTTTCAGAACTTCAGCCGATAAGTGTCCCATTTAAATTGTATATTCTCTTTACAATTGCCTTTACCTCCTTGTGAGGAGTATTACTGTTATTGATAGTTTAGAAAATACTTATTAACCCCTTCTCTACCTCCAGTTACTCACTGCATCAAACAAACTGTTTCCTCCTTTACATATGTCACATAAAATACTTAATAAGTAACACTGTTTTACGCAACGCAAAATTGGCTGGAATTAAGATCGGATGCCATGTCGCATTTGAAGAACCCCTGATGTGCCTAAACAGTTGAAACCCCAAAAAAGTGACACCATTTTGGAAACTAGACCCCCCAATGAACTTATCTAAATGTGTGATGAGCACTTTGCTTCACAGAAGTTTATAATGTAGAGCCGTAAAAATA
Organism: Dendrobates tinctorius; assembly: GCF_039654945.1. Lineage (NCBI taxonomy): Eukaryota > Metazoa > Chordata > Amphibia > Anura > Dendrobatidae > Dendrobates > Dendrobates tinctorius. Next base: position 8,778,681 of record NW_027361822.1, read on the forward strand.
ATATGATTTTTTATTTTGACAGAAATGATATTTTCGCCCCCAATTTTTTATTTTCCCAAGGGTAACAGGAGAAATTAGACAGCATAAGTTGTTGTGAAATTTGTCCTGAGTATGCTGATACTCAATATGTGGGGGTAAACCACTGTTTTGGTGCATGGAAGAGCTCGGAAGGGAAGGAGCGCTGTTTTTTATTTTTTCAACGCAAAATTAGCTGGAATTAAGATCAGACCCATGTAACATTTGGAGAGCCCTTGATGTGCCTAAACATTGGAAGCCCCCCACAAGTGACACCATTTCGAAAACTAGACCCCCTGTGGAACTTATCTAGATGTGTGTTGAGCACTTTGAACCCCCAAGTGCTTCACAGAAGTTTATAACATAGAGCCATAAAAATAAAAAAATCATATTTTTTTTACAAAAATGATTTTTCGCCCCCAATTTTTTATTTTCCCATGGGTATCAGAAGAAATTGGACCACAAGAATTATTGTGCAATTTGTCCTGAGTACACTTATACCCCATATGTGGGGGCAAACCACTGTTTGGGCACATGGCAGAGCTCAGAAGGGAAGGAGCGCCAGATTTTACTGTTATGGTTTGCAGGTGACCTGACCCACTGGGAGAGCACATGAGGTGCCAAAACAGTAGAACCCCGCTATAAGTGGCCCAATTTTACAAACAACACCTCTCAATAAGTTCATCTAGGTGTGCAGTGATCATATTGACACCATGGGTGTGTCATAGAATTTTATACCATTGGGCAGCCATGCGGAGAGACTCGGGAGGAACAGAGTGCTATTTGCCTATTCAAGAGAATGGGTAACTGCACATCAGTGTGTTTCCGCGGACCATGTGTCCATGGGCACAACACACTGACTGTCTCGTCCAGCAGCGGCAGGGCCCGCCGTCATCTGTACTCACCTCCCCTCAGCTCGCCACGCTGTGCCCGCCTCCTCCTTGCTCCCGTCCTCCCGATGCGTGGTGGTCACATGCACCCGCCCTAGGCTGTGGGCGCACACTCTGCAGGTTCCTTTACCCTGCAGCGGCCGCCCAGAGGTCTGGCCGCCCAATTAGACTGCAGCGCGTGCTATATCAGACGTCTCCAAGATGGTGGAGACGCCTGATTATTGTGTGCAGTACCTTGCTGTATTCTGGCCAAGTTGTAGGGGTCCTTCCCTACAACTCTCTCTGAATTCTTGCCTTGCCTCAGTCTTGTACTCCTTGTTCAGTTCTGTTCTCCATCCTTGTACTCCTTGTTCAGTTCCATACTCCTGTACTCCCTCCTGTACTTCCTACTCAGTCTTGCACCTCGCACTCAGTCCCATACTCCGTCCTCCGTCCTGTACTTCCTACTCAGTCTTGCACCTCGCACTCAGTCCCGTACTCCTGTACTCCGTCCTGTACTTCCTACTCAGTTTTGCATCTCGCACTCAGCCCCGTACTCCTCACTCAGACCTATACTCCGCCCCATGTGCCTGACCCGTTCTGTATCTCTGGTTCATCTTGTGCTCTGGTTCCGCCAGTCCCTCTCTGGTCCTTTGAGCCGCCCCTCTTGGTTCTAGCTGTCGTGGTATCTGTCTTTCGAGGGTCTGCCCCTAACGGTCCCTGTATAGGGGTTGGCTCCACCTGGCGCGCTCGCCCCCGGGAGCTCCAGTTCCCCGATCCAGAGGGTCCACTCTCGGACATTACCTTCCTGGTCGTCACACTGACATATCTGTTTTTTAATGTCAACATGGGCCACAAAACATCCAGCACACGTGCATACGCATAACATGCATGGATGTCATCCATGTGACACGCATCAGCGCTGGGAAAGAAATGTTACAGGGGAACAGCGCTCACTGTAACGCTTCTTCCCTATGTTCTGCAGTTATATGTATGTATAATAGGTTCCATGGGAGATGCATGTCCCTAATGCATCAGCCCACAGGCTGTGCCCTGGGCAGAGGGGACACGATATTCTCCTTTTGTCCACCCTCCCCCCACCTTTGTAATTCCCACAGTAAATATCGTCAGGCTCCGGCCACCTGCGGCTATTGTAATGTATGTCTGGCCTGCCGCTTTTCTATTGGCCTGCCCTCTGTATCCGTGTGATATATTCTGTGTCCTGTGAGTAAAGTGTTGTCACACTGGAAATACGTGGAGAAGCAGTGATCTTTTATATGCGCCCATGTAACCAAGGATTTCCAGCCACATAACACTGGTGCAGGCCAGCGGGATATGATACCCCTTCTACAGGAGGAAAGGAATGAATGGAAAACAAAAACCAGAAGTTAAAGAGGACTACATTAAAAGATCTGGTGGAAGCCCGAGGGTTGATCGCCAGCAACAAAACAAAAGCGGATTTGATAGCAGCCATCATGGAACACGACAGTGCAGCGCCCCCCAATGTGAACGTGGAGGAGACTGAATTCCAGAGGGAGGTAAAGAACAGACTGGCGTTCTATGGCCCAAACCCTGCAGTAAAGATCATACGAGAGGTGATGGCTGATGTGCGTACTGATCTGAAGGAAAAGATGGCCGAGCAGACCAGGATAGAGCTAGCCAAGATGGAAATGGCAGAGCGGACCAAAGTGGAGCTGGCCAAGATGGAGATGGCAGAGCGGAGAGAGGAGAGTCAGCGAGCAGGCGGAGCTCTGGCCTTCGACCAGGTACCTTCAACAGTAAGCCACAAAAAGATCTAGTATAATGCCTTCCGACAGTTGGGTGAGGCAGAGGAAGACATTGATGGTTTTCTGCAGGACTTTGAGCGGCAGTGTGCCCTTCATCAAGTAAAGCCGGAGGAACGGGTTCAGATTCTGGCCAGCAAGCTGACAGGCCGGGCAGCGGACGCCTATCGCACGGTACCTGATGAGGACTGTATGGACTATGAGCGGATCAAAGAAGTGATCTTGGCCCGGTATGCGCTGACACCAGAGGCATACTGCCAAAAGTTCCGCGGACTTATAAAACGCGTAACCGATACCCACGCTGAATGGGCCTGTAAATTACGGCAGTCACTGCTACAGTGGGTACAAGGGAGCCAAGCACCCACTAAGCAGAACAAGTTCCAAGCTGCATGGCAGGGGCCCTACCAGGCAGTGGGGAAAATAGCCAACACAACCTATAATGTCGCCGATTGTGACGACCCCAGGGTTATCCGCATGTTCCACGTGAATATGCTGAAGCCCTACCGGGAGCGCCCTGAAGAGGTAGTGGCCATCTGTGCACTTGAAGCAGAGGATTTAGCCGGACTTCCCTTGCCGGATGTCTTAGGGGAAAGGACTCAGTCTAAAACATGGGACCAGGTACACTTGGGTGAAGACCTAGGCCCCCGGGAGAGACAGCAGGCGGAGGAGTTTTTGAGGCAGCGACAGAGGATGTTTTCGGGGAGACCAGGGTACACTCGCCTGGCACAACACAAGGTTGAGACCCAGGATAAGACCCCCCTGCGACAAAACCCCTTCCGCGTCCCTGAGTCTGTATGAGAGGGGATGCGACAAGAGATAAAAGAGATGTTGCGTTTAGGGGTTATTGAAGAGTCAGATAGTCCCTGGGCATTCCCCGTAGTGTTAGTGCCCAAGAAGGATGGGACTACACGGTTTTGTGTAGACTATCGTAAACTCAATGAGAAAACAGTGACGGATGCATATCCCATGCCGCGTGTGGATGAGTTGTTAGACCGGCTGGCGGGGGCAAAGTATTTGACCACCATCGATCTATGCAAAGGCTACTGGCAGATTCCCCTTAGTCCAGACGCTATTCCCAAGTCGGCATTTGTCACGCCATTCGGCTTATTCCAGTTTCGAGTTATGCCATAAACTTCGGTCATCCCCAAACCGATCCGTTAAGGATCAGACTGTGTATGCCGATCGCGTCGCTGAAAAGGGGGAGCCGTGTTACTGAACCACTCAGCACCCAGAATATGTTGTGCAGTTATATGTATGTATAATAGGTTCCATGGGAGATGCATGTCCCTAATGCATCAGCCCACAGGCTGCGCCCTGGGCAGAGGGGACACGATATTCCCCTTGTCTGCCCCCTCCCCCCTCTCCCCCCCACAAGTAGGTCACATGGGGGAGAGTGCCTGGATCTGATTGGCCCATGTGGAAAAGTCCCGGAAGGCCGACGTGCTGGAAGTTGTGCTGCCTTCCTGAAGTGCACGTGCGGAGACCACTGACCTGGGGAGACCTGTGTATAATGGGCTGCGAGTGTGTAACAGTTCCCAGGAAGGAACGGATGTCCAGAGTGAGAAGCAACTAAGAGGTAACCCCGGACAAGGGGGAATTAACTGTGAAACTTTAGAGCCTGTTTGCTGGACAAAGCACAGCCTGTGTGAACACAGGGCTAAGAGAGCGGAGCTCCATTATGAACATTTGTTTGGTCTGATGTAAGACTGTTACCATTTCTTTATGATGCCATGGTTTATGCGACCAGAATGGTGACCGGTCTGCAAACCCTGTCTTATGAGGAAAGGTTGCAGGATTTGGGAATGTTTAGTTTGCAAAAGAGAAGACTGAGAGGAGACTTAATAGCTGTCTACAAATATCTAAAGGGTTGTCACATTGTAGAAGGATCAACTTTATTCTCATTTGCACAAGGAAAGACTAGAAGCAATGGGATGAAACTGAAGGGGAGGAGACACAGATTAGATATTAGAAAAAACTTTTTGACAGAGTGATCAATGAGTGGAACAAGCTGCCACGAGAAGTGGTGAGTTCTCCTTCAATGGAAGTCTTCAAACAGAGGCTGTACAGACATTTGACTGGGATGATTTAGCGAATCCTGCTTTGAGCAGGGGGTTGGACCAGATGGCCCAGGAGGTCCCTTCCAACTCTACGATTCTATGATTCTATGATTCTAAGAGGAAGTCATCTAAGTACAGTGCTATGATAATCTCCTGGTAGGATACCATCTCCGACACCAACTTGGTAAAAAGTTGGGGAGCCGAAGCCAGGCCAAATGGAAGGCACTGAAACTGGAAGTGGCAGGTTTGATTCAAGAATTTCACTGCAAACCTCAAGTATTTTTGGGACGCTGGATGAATAGGAACCTGACAATAAGCGCTTTTAGGTCGAGGGTGCACATAAAATCATCTTTGTCTTTAAGGGGAACCGTAGATTTTACCAACTCCATCCTGAATCTCTTGTATTTGACCCAAAGGTTTAGGGGCTTCAGATTTATTATGGTGTGGGACTCTCCTGATGGCTTTATGATGGTGAACAGAGAGGAGTAGTGAACTTCGCCCTCCTCTGCCTGGAAGACCAGGACTATGACAGCTGGGTCAACCAGCTCCCTTAAGTCTGCCAACAGGGGAGACTGTCAATAAGGTACAGGGCGCTCTAAACCTTTCAGGGGGCAGTTTAGCAAACTCTATTGCATAACTCTCTGCTATGGTTCTGAGAACCCACTGATCCTGGGAAATCTGGAACCAATTTGCTGCAAAGCGCTTGAGTCGCCCCCCCCGATCAGAATGGCGTCATTGCCTTCTGGATCTTGAGCTTGACTCAAATAGGGACCCCTTACTCTTCCCTCCTCTGATGTAGGTGCTGCTGTAGGTTCCTCTATTGGACTTCCCTTGGCCCTTGTAATTGGATTGTCTCCGAGAAGGACCTGGTTTATGAAAGGACTGGTTCCTTCTAAGCCTATCTTCTGGAAACCCCTTCTTTTTGTCGGAAGCCTTCTATAAAATGTAATCTAATGCCAGCCCGAACACCCTTAACCCAGATAAGGGAATGAAGCATAACTTTTTTTAGAGGCATTATCCCCGACAAGGTTTTCATCCAAATAGCTCTACAGACCACATTGGACAATGACCTATTTCTAGCAGAGAATCTTACAGATTTGGCAGATGTATCTGCCAAAAAAGTAGCAGCAGATTTCATCAGAGGGAGGGAGGCTATGATCTCCTCCCTCAGAAGTTTGTTGGTTAAATGCTCCTCCAGTTGCCCCATCCATAAAGACATAGACCTGACTACTGAAGTAGTGGCTATGTTGGTTTTGATCAAAGCCGCGGATGTCTCCCAAGCCCGTTTCAGGAGATTATCTGCCTTCCTGTCATAGGGTCCATTATTTAACTTGAAGAGTCCCCAAAAGGGATTACTGTCTTCCTAGCGACCGGCACACCATTATTGGAGATCCTTTCCCAGATCTTAACGTCCTCAGGATCAAAAGGTAGATGACTCTTAATGTCATGAGTAGAGTTGAGCGAAACAGGTCGAAAAATTTCAAAAGTCGCCGACTTTTGGCAAAGTCGGGTTTCATGAAACGAAACCCGACCCTAGGATGAGGTCGGCCACGAGGTCGGCGACTTAAGCGCCAAAGTCGGGTTTCAAAAGTTTGTTTTGCGCTCTTTTTCAGCCAATCAGGATCCACGGACACTGTGGGCAACGTGATGACATAGGCAGGGGTCACCACCATCTTTCAGAAGGGCATGCAAGTGATTGGCTTGCTTTGGTGGGCGTCACAGGGGGTATAAAAGGGCGTGCACGCCGACCGCCATGTTACTCATGCTGATCTCAGAATAGAGAGAGCTGCTGCTGATGATGATTTTGTAGCGAGAGCGTTAGGCAGGGAAGAAGACACCAAAAACTGCTTCTGCTGCTAGCGATTTTGCCTGTACAACACACCAGTCACTGTGTGTGCAGTGCAAGTGGAGGCTATATTTTGCTGGATCAGCGGTGTTGGTTGTTAGGCTGCCTTCTAAGGCTTCCTGACGGCTGCATTGCTGTTTACCCACTGCTCTGCAAACTGCTTTTTTAAAAGCAATCGCAATTTTTTTTTTGTCCTGGTGAGGTACTGAGCGTGCATTTTTTCACACCATGCAGCGGTGCACACTCCTCACACAGTACCGTGTAACGGCTGTTATCACAGTCACATTGAAGCTGTGTGTCACTCTGTAAGGATAAGTCGAGGACATGTTCCGTTCTTACAGACCTGTACCTTCTAGTTTTGTCTAGCTTTCAAACAGTTAAATATATTTGCTGTTTGATCACATTCAAAACTATAGAGAGACAGCGTGTGTCAGTCCGTATACTTAAAAAACACGGAGCTTGACAATTTTACATACACCGGACAGCCGTGTACGTGCACGCTCCTCTCTCAGTACCGTGTAATGGCTGTTATCACGGCCACAGTGAAGCTGTGTGTCGCTCTGTAAGGATAAGTCGAGGACTTGTTCCGTTCTTACAGACCTGCACCTTCTAGTTTTGTCTAGTTTTCAAACAGTTAAATATATTTGCTGTTTGATCACATTCAAAACTATAGAGAGACAGCGTTTGTCAGTCCGTATACTTAAAAAACACGGAGCTTGACAATTTTACGTACACCGGACAGCTGTGTACATGCACGCTCCTCTCTCAGTACCGTGTAACGGCTGTTATCACGGCCACAGTGAAGGTATCTGTGTGTCGCTCTGTAATGATAAGTCGAGGACTTGTTCCGTTCTTACAGACCTACACTCTAGGGAGATTCCTATTCTGCCCAATTCTATATACACATTGTAGTTTGTCATACACTAGCCAATTTCTGCCTGTGACATAGCGCTGTGATATTCACTGGGTCTCACACAATCCAAAAGTGTCCAGTGTCCACAAGTGTGTGCTGAAATTCAAAATCTCTGTTATCCTCTAGTCACATTTTTCACACCTGCGACATCAAGCCTGTGACATAGCGCTGTGATATTCAGTGGGCCTCACACAATCCAAAAGTGTCCATTGTCCACAAGTGTGTGCAGAAATTCAAAATCTCCGTTATCCTCTAGTGACATTTTTCACACCTGCGACATCGAGCCTGTGACATAGCGCTGTGATATTCAGTGGGCCTTACACAATCCAAAAGTGTCCAGTGTCCACAAGTGTGTGCAGAAATTCAAAATCTCCCCTGTCCTATAGTCACCTTGTACCTTGTTTTACATTACTATATAGTTTGTTGGATTTTGTCTACATTTCTACCAAAAATGAGGAAGGCTGGTGGAAGAGGCCGTGGAATTGGGCGGGGGTTGGCAGCTGGTAATGATGGTGTTGGTGGTGGATCTGATGGTAGTGGCAAAAGCAAAATAGGACCGAATGCAGGAGGTGTTGAGCCTGCATCATCGTCTGGCTCCACAAGGCCTCGAAGGCTTAGTTTTCTAGGAGTTGGCAAACCGCTTTTAAAGCCAGAGCTTCAGGAAAAAGTTTTGTCTTACATTGCTGACTCAGCCTCCAGCTCTATCGCCTCCTCTTCTGAAGTTGTAAAAAATAAAAGCACTGAGTCGTCATTGGAGGCTCATGTTCATGAACCACACCTTTCCTTGTGTCCTTCACCCCAACCAAGATTGAAGGATGACGCAGGCCATACTACTGATTACTCCATGGAGCTGTTTTCACATACCATGCCTGGATTATCAAGTGAAATGGTGAATTAACCAGGCCAAGATGAATCTGACATGGAGTGCACTGATGCACAGCCACTGATAGATGATTCTGCTGGTACATTCACTCAGAGCACTACATTGTCCTTGCAGTGTACAGAGCCAGATTCTGACCCTGATGAGACTCAGGTGCCCCTTCCCACACACTATACCACCATACACGGTGACACAGAGGAAGGTGCACATGACATTGAAGAGGAGGTGATGGATGACCCAGTTGTTGATCCAGATTGGCATCCATTGGGGGAAGAGGGTGCTGCTTCCAATAGCTCAGATGAGGAGGAGGAGCATCCACAGCAGACATCGACATCGCAACAGCTGTTATCTGACAGGCCCAGAGCACTCCAAAGACAGGTTCCAAAAATCAAAAGAGTTGCTGGACAGCTTGTCCAGAGAGTCAAAATATCACAGCGTGCTAGGCCGCAAAATGTCTGCCAAAGTAGGAAGAGTGCAGTGTGGCACTTTTTTGAACAAAATCCTCATGATCAGGCCAAGGTTATCTGTAAGAAGTGCGCAAAGACCTTTAGCCGAGGGAAAAATCTGAAAAATTTGAATACCAGTTGCATGCTTAGACATTTAACCAGCATGCACTTGCAAGCGTGGACACAACACCAAGCCTCAAGTACCACATGTGCAACTGATCACAAAGAAGGTAGTCAGCAACGCTACATTGTTTCCCCCACTGTAAGCCCACCGGTTAGCACAGCAGCAAATGTTGAGGAGTCGTTGCAAAGCCACAGCAGTCAGGGAATCCCACTGTTATATCAACGAAAGACTGATTCTAGGCCATCAGAAAGAACACCAACTCCATCACCATCATCAACCCTCTCTCAGTCCGCCCTGTCCACCGCTACTTCCACCATATGCAGCTCTCAAGTCCAGCTCACCTTCCCAGACACTATGAGTAGGTCAAGAAAGTACTCAGTCTCTCATCCGCGTACACTTGGTTTGAACGCCCACATTGCCAAACTAATCTCGTTAGAGATGATGCCCTATCGGTTGGTGGAAAGCGCAGCTTTCTGCGAACTCATGGCCTATGCAGTACCATGCTATGACCTACCCAGTCGCCACTTCTTCTCTCGCAAAGCCATCCCAGCCCTCCACCATCATGTGAAAGACGGCATTGTCCATGCACTCAAGCAGTCAGTGAGTGGAAAGGTGCACCTCACAACTGATGCATGGTCCAGTCAGCATGGCCAGGGCCGTTACATGTCCATCACTGCGCACTGGGTTAATGTAGTGGATGCAGGGTCCACAGGGGACAGCGGTGGTGGGACAGTGCTGCTTAGCCCACGGTATAGGAAACAGTTGGCTGTAGGCATTCGACCCTCCTCCTCCTCCTCCAGAAGCGAAAGCTCGTCCACAGAGCGCAGTCGTACGAGCACTCCATCTGCAGCTGCCACTGTTGTACACGAGGTGTCCCCCTATCGAGCAGCTAGTGGAAAGCGTCAGCAGGCTGTGTTGCAGATGATGTGTTTGAGCGACAGACACACTGCCGAGGTGCTGGTCGAGTACTTTCAGCGACAAACTGAGTCATGGCTGGGCAGTGTACATCTTGAGGCAGGCAAGGTAGTTAGTGATAACGGCCGTAATATTGTAGCAGCCATAGCCCTTTCAAAACTCAGCCACATACCTTGGTTGGCTCACACCTTGAACCTGGTGGTGCAGTGCTTCCTGAATAATTATCCGGAGTTAACAGCCCTGCTCCAGAAGGTGCGAAGACTGTGCGCGCACATCCGCCGGTCGCCTGTACACTCCATTCGTATGCAGAAGCTGCAGCGATTGCTCCACCTTCCCAACCACCGCCTCATTATCGACATTGCAACAAGGTTGAACTCCACCCTGCACATGGTTGAGCGGCTGTGCGAGCAGAGGCAGGCCATAATGCATTTGTGGGAGGATACACGGCCAGGCAATTTGAGAGCAGACATGGTGTTGACAGGTGTGCAGTGGTCGAAGCTGAAAGACCTCTGTAAAGTCCTTCAGTGTTTTGAGGAATGCACATGGCTGGTAAGCGCAGACGACGCCATCCTAAGCATGAGCATCCCACTTATGCGTCTGCTCATGCAAACTTTGACGCACCTTAAGGAGCTGGCGTCTGCAGCCAATGTTGACGAGGAGGAAGAGGTGGAGGGAATCCTTGATGACATTCAGCCATTGTCTGCTCAGGGACCTCTCCTGGACGAGGTGGAGGAAGAAGAGGAGGAGGAGGATGATGATGGGGATGATTACTTAGGGGAGGTGGATGCATCTCGTGGGGCAAGTGAAAATGTTGGCGCGGCAAGGTCTGGTACAGGGTTTGTGCGTGACTGGAGGGATGTGGATTTGCCAGAAAGTGCTCCTCCACCCAGCACTCGCAGTGCATCATTGACACCGGGAACATTGGCCCACATGTCAGATTATGCCTTGCAGATCCTAAAAAGGGACCCACGCATTGCCAAAATGATGAACGATGATGACTACTGGTTGGTCAGCATCCTGGATCCACGCTATAAAGGCAAATTACAAAACGTCATGCCACAGGAGAACCTTGACCTAATATTGGCTACTAAACAAGCAACTCTGGTTAACCGGTTGTGTTGTGAGTTCATTTTCCCCTTCGTCACTGAGGTCTGGTGAACTCCCTATTCTGGTAAAGGAAGGTAATGAGCCTGATTATCAGGCACCTGAGTCTAATGAGGATGACTGGCTGAGTGGAGTCACGGACTGGATATAAGGCTGCCGACGCCCTTCTGCCCTGCGAGTGATTTCTCTGTGGACTTCTAGGACACCAGTCTGATTCCTGCTCCTCTAAAGCTAAGTTTTTTGCTTTGCCTGTTGCATTTGTGTTTTGTTTTTGTTTTCCTTGCTTTTCTTGATTCTGCCATTCCCTGCTGGGGTGAGCTGAATCTCCTTTTGCTTGTTGCTCTGTCTTCAGAATATTCCTGAGTACTGACATAGCTTTTTGAAGCCTAGCGTCTTCAGGGCCTTTTTCACTGTCAGTCTGTTGGCTCTTATTTTCATAGGGTTTTTCACGGATTGCAGACAGCAGCCTTCCTGTCCTTTTCTATCTAGTTAGCTTGGGCCCCGTCTTTGCTCAGTCTATCTTCTGTCTGTGTTAGTGTTTTCATCTTGCTTCACTGTCATTATATGTTGGGGGCTGCCTATTGCTTTGGGGTCTGCTCTGGGGCAGTTTAGATTTCCTTTTTCTTTCTTTAGGCCTATTTAATTCTCCGGCTGTGATCGAGGGGTCTAGGGCATCGTAGGAACCCCCCACGGCTACTGCTAGTTGTGTTGATAGGTTCAGGGGTCTGCAATCCGATAGCTGCCAACTTCTCTGGTTTTCTGGACTTAGCTAGCATTTCTGTTTTTGCCTCCTACGGTGACTCAATCATAACAGAATCACCTGCCATACCGCAGATCCTAGGGTACTCAATAGCAGGAAAGAATTGTGCTTTAAAAAAAAAGTGTGTGTATATTCTTTCCTCTATATCTCTGAGGCCGTAGGGGGAATTTTTTTTTTCTCTTAATGGAGATAAAGCAATTGTCTGATTGTGTGGAGCAGCTCGCTGCGGAAGTGCGGGGAATTTCCGCCTACCTTGCTCATTCGCATGCTGTTGAACCAAAGATCGCTAAACCTGATGTATTTTTTGGGGATCGATCTAAATTTTTGAGTTTCAAAAATAATTGTAAATTATTTTTTGCCTTGAAGCCTAGCTCGTCAGGGAGCTCCGCGCAGCAGGTTAAAATTGTCATCTCTTTGCTGCGTGGCGATCCCCAGGATTGGGCGTTTTCTTTGAAACCAGATGATCCTATTCTGACTAATATGAACGCATTCTTTCAAGCTTTGGGGTTGTTGTATGACAAACCTAATGCTATTGATCAGGCTGAAAAGACCCTGTTGGCATTGAACCAGGGTCGAGATTCTGCAGAGTTGTACTGTCAAAAGTTCCGAAAGTGGGCGGTCCTTACTACCTGGAATGATAATGCCTTGGCTGCTCTCTTTCGGAAGGGTTTGTCAGAAGCCGTAAAAGATACTATGGTGGGATTTCCTGTTCCCTCTGGTCTGGACGATTCTATCTCATTAGCCTTTCAGGTTGGTCGGCGTTTGCGTGAACGCAGGATTGCACGAGAGGTGTTGCCACCGGTTGAACAGACGTCTGAACCTATGCAATGTGATAGAGTTTAGGCGTAATAAGCTGTGTTTTTTCTGTGGAGATGCCTCGCATATTATTTCTGTTTGTCCTAAACGAGAGAAACGCTTTGCACACACGTTTTCTGTTGGTGGTGTTCAACCTAAGTTTCTTCTGGCAATTACTCTGATCTGCTCCCTGTCCACATTTTCCGCCAAGGTTTTTGTGGATTCGGGAGCAGCGCTAAACCTAATGGACTTGGATTTTGCTAAACGTTGTGGACTTCCGATGACACCTCTGCAGACGCCTATCCCTTTGAGGGGGATTGATGCTACTCCTTTGGCTAAAAATAAACCTCAGTTTTGGACCCAAGTGGTCATGCGGGTCGCCCCAGACCATCAAGAAAATTGCAGATTTTTGGTGTTGCATGGTCTACATGATGCCGTTGTTCTGGGGTTTCCCTGGTTGCAAATTCATAATCCAGTTTTGGATTGGAAATCTGTGTCTGTGGTGAGTTGGGGTTGTACGTGTGCCTTTAGTGAGGCTCCATTTTTTTCCACCTCTCCTCAGTCGCATGATGTTCCTGACTATTTGGCGGACTTTTATGATGTATTTAGTGAGAATGAGTCTGCGTCCTTGCCTCCTCATAGGAGTTATGACTGTGCAATTGAACTAAGCCCGGGGTGTAAATTTCCCAAGGGTCGGCTCTTCAATTTATCTGTACCCGAGCACGAGGCTATGCGGTCCTATATTAAGGAGGCGTTGGAGAAGGGTCATATTAGACCATCCTCTTCACCCTTAGGTGCCGGGTTTTTTTTTGTGGCCAAAAAGGATGGTTCTTTAAGGCCTTGTATTGATTATCGTGCCCTCAATAAAATTACTATTAAATATCAGTATCGGTTACCCCTGATTTCGGATCTATTCTCTAGAGTTAGAGGTGCTTGCTGGTTTACCAAGCTTGACCTCAGGGGGGCGTAAAATCTTATCCGCATTAAGCAGGGGGATGAATGGAAGACGGTGTTTAATATTCCGGAGGGACATTTTGAGTACCTGGTGATGCCTTTTGGGCTCACTAATGCCCCTTCTGTCTTCCAGTGCTTCATGAACGATATTTTCCGAGACTTTGTCGATAAATTTTTGATTAGCTATCTGGATGATATTTTGATCTTCTCCAAGGATTGGGATTCTCATGTGGAACATATTCGGACTGTGTTCCGGATCTTGAGGGAGAATTCCCTGTATGTCAAAGGATCGAAATGCCTTTTTGGAGTACAGAGGATTTCATTTTTGGGATTTATTTTGTCTCCGTCAACTATTGAAATGGACCCGGCCAAGGTACAGGCCATTTATGATTGGGTTCAGCCCACTTCTTTGAAGGCCCTCCAGAAGTTTTTGGGTTTTGTTAATTTTTATCGGAAATTTATAGCAAAATTTTCTAGTATTGCCAAACCATTGACTGACCTGACCAGGATGGGTGCGGATGTGTTGAATTGGTCTCCGGAGGCGGTTGCTTCCTTTCAGGAGCTGAAGTGTAGATTTACCTCCGCCCCGGTTCTGCGGCAACCTGATGTCTCACTCCCGTTCCAGGTAGAGGTGGATGCTTCTGAGATTGGTGCAGGAGCTGTTTTGTCCCAAAAGGATCCTGTAACATCTAAAATGAATCCCTGTGCTTTCTTTTCCCGAAAGTTCTCTCCATCTGAACGTAACTATGATGTGGGGAATCGGGAACTGTTGGCCATGAAATGGGCATTTGAGGAGTGGAGACATTGGATGGAGGGAGCTAAGCATCAAGTTGTGGTCCTCACTGACCACAAGAATTTGATTTACCTAGAGTCGGCTAAACGCTTGAACCCTAGACAGGCTAGGTGGGCCTTGTTTTTTACATGTTTTGATTTTGTGGTCTCTTTTCTTCCTGGAACTAAGAATGTCAAGGCAGACGCCCTCTCTAGGAGTTTCTTTGCTGATTCCCCTGTGGTGACCAAGCCTGCTACCATCTTAGGCGAAGGGGTAGTTCTTTCTGCCATCTCGCCCGATTTGAGACTTGCTCTGCAAGAGTTCCAGGAGGACAAACCTGAGCGTTGTCCCAGTGGAAAGTTGTATGTTCCTGACCAGTGGAAGAAGAGAGTGATGTCTGAAGTTCATTGCTCTGCATTGGCTGGTCATCCTGGTGTTTTTGGTCCTATAGATCTGGTGAGTCGCTCTTTTTGGTGGCCCACCTTGTCTCATGATGTCAGGAATTTCGTGCAGTCCTGTGGGACTTGCTCCCGGTCTACATCTTGTTCTCGCTCTAGTGGATTGTTGATGCCTTTGCCGGTCCCCAGGAGGCCATGGACCCATATTTCAATGAATTTCATCTCTGATATGCCGGTCTCTCAAAGAATGACTGTTATTTGGGTGATTTGTGATAGGTTCTCTAAGATGGTTCATCTTGTACCACTCCCTAAGTTGCCATCTTCCTCTGAGTTGGTGCCCCTGTTTTTGCAACAGGTGGTTCGCTTACACGGGATTCCTGAGAACATTGTATCTGACAGAGGAGTTCAGTTTGTGTCTAGATTTTGGAGGACTTTCTGTTCCAAGCTGGGAATTCAGTTGTCCTTCTCCTCTGCTTTTCACCCTCAGACCAATGGGCAGACAGAGAGAACAAACCAGACCTTGGAGTCGTATTTGAGATGTTTTATTTCCGCTCATCAGGATGATTGGGTTTCATTTTTGCCCTTGGCCGAATTTGCTTTAAATAATAGAGCTAGTTCTGCCACTTTGATGTCACCTTTTTTTTTGTAACTTTGGGTTTCATCCTCGATTTTCTTCAGGGCAGGTGGAGCCTTCTGCCTGCCCAGGTGTTGACACTGTGGTGGAGAGAATGCACCAGATCTGGGACCAAGTGGTGGATAAGTTATCTCTCTCCCAGGAAAAGGTCCAGCGGTTTTCCAATCGACATAGGACCATTGGTCCCCAGTTTAAGATTGGTGATATGGTGTGGTTATCATCAAAAAATATTGCTATGAAGGTAGCTTCTCCTAAGTTTAAGCCTAGATTTATTGGACCTTACAAGATTTTGGAGATTATTAATCCGGTCTCTTTTCGTTTGGCTCTTCCTGTCACATTTAAAATCCATAATGTGTTCCATAAGTCCTTGTTGATGAGGTTTGTTGAACCAGTTGTTCCTGGGGTGGCACCTCCAGACCCTGTATTGGTTGAAGGTAACATGGAATATGAGGTAGAGAAAATACTGGATTCCCGTTTGGCTAGACGGAGACTCCAGTATTTGGTTAAGTGGAAGGGTTATGGTCAGGAGGATAATTCCTGGATCTCTGCCTCTGATATTCATGCCAAAAGATTGGTGCGTGCCTTTCATCGGGCTCACCCTGATCGCCCTGGTGGCGTGGTTGAGGGTTCGGTGACCCCTCCTCAAGGGGGAGGTACTGTTGTGAGTTCATTTTCCCCTTCGTCACTGAGGTCTGGTGAACTCCCTATTCTGGTAAAGGAAGGTAATAAGCCTGATTATCAGGCACCTGAGTCTAATGAGGATGACTGGCTGAGTGGAGTCACGGACTGGATATAAGGCTGCCGACGCCCTTCTGCCCTGCGGGTGATTTCTCTGTGGACTTCTAGGACACCAGTCTGATTCCTGCTCCTCTAAAGCTAAGTTTTTTGCTTTGCCTGTTGCATTTGTGTTTTGTTTTTATTTTCCTTGCTTTTCTGGATTCTGCCATTCCCTGCTGGGGTGAGCTGAATCTCCTTTTGCTTGTTGCTCTGTCTTCAGAATATTCCTGAGTACTGACATAGCTTTTTGAAGCCTAGCGTCTTCAGGGCCTTTTTCACTGTCAGTCTGTTGGCTCTTATTTTCATAGGGTTTTTCACGGATTGCAGACAGCAGCCTTCCTGTCCTTTTCTATCTAGTTAGCTTGGGCCCCGTCTTTGCTCAGTCTATCTTTCTGTCTGTGTTAGTGTTTTCATCTTGCTTCACCGTCATTATATGTTGGGGGCTGCCTATTGCTTTGGGGTCTGCTCTGGGGCAGTTTAGATTTCCCCTTTCTTTCTTTAGGCCTATTTAATTCTCCGGCTGTGATCGAGGGGTCTAGGGCATCGTAGGAACCCCCCACGGCTACTGCTAGTTGCGTTGATAGGTTCAGGGGTCTGCAATCCGATAGCTGCCAACTTCTCTGGTTTTCTGGACTTAGCTAGCATTTCTGTTTTTGCCTCCTACGGTGACTCAATCATAACACGGTTGGTTGAGGCATTCCCAGCACACAGCAGTGGTGATGGTTCTCACACGAGCCGTACGGACCGGGGGCAGCTTGGCAGAGGTGTTCGTGGTGCACACAGCAGAAGTGGCGTTGGAGACAGGGGTTTCATGACAATGTTGTGGACTGATTTTTTACGGACTGCTCACACAACTGGTAATACTGCATCGATGGAAAGTGACAGGAGACAGCAGTTGTCAACTATGGTTAACAACTACTTTTCCTCCCATATCGATGTTCTCCCACACAGGTCATTCCCCTTTGACTATTGGGCCGTTAAACTGGACACCTGGCCTGAATTGGCACAATATGCCTTACAGGAGCTCGCTTGCCCAGCTGCAAGTGTGCTATCGGAAAGTCTTCAGTGCAGCTGGATCAATCCTGACAGAAAAAAGGACCCGTCTGTCAACCCAAAATGTGGATGATCTAACCTTCATTAAAATGAACCATGCATGGGTTTCCAAGGATTTTGTCCCACCTTCCCCTGATGACACATAGGTTGCCAGAAAAATGGCTTGCTTTGGTCCTCCTCCTATTCCGCGAACTTGACCTATTTCGCCTTTTGCAGCAGCTGAATGACCCACATCTACATATGCCACTTTGTAAACCTCCCTAAGTGGGCGACCCCCGGGGTCACCACCTAGCGCACAAAACCGTGCGAGTGCCGTTGCCCTGGACAGGTGGGTAGGCTGACTCTTGGGCACGGGCACTGGCATAGGGTCCCTCATAGTGCAATCAAGTGTCTCTGACAGTGGTGGTGCACACCCGCCGTTAGACACACCGCCGTACTATGAGGGGCCCAGTGCCAGTACCGACGCCCACGATTGTGCCCCCCTTGCTTGGGCAGGGCCCCAGCATTTGCAATGTTTACCTCTCCCTGCTCCTCCGCTGTGTAGTCTGTGCTGTCAAATCCTTCACTGGGACTGCCACTACAAATTGATTGAACTGAAAGATGATGGTTAAGATGTAGCTATGCCCTGTCCTGCTGGCTGGGCTCTAGCTCCAGATGATCAGTGGCTTCCATTTCTTCTGGACGTCTACTCACAATTACATGCAGTGGTGATTTATCATCAGCTTTCATAGTTTTCCTACTCACAAACGTGTAACATTCTGGCGCACATTTCAAAATGTGCCCTCTCATGCCAATCAAAGAGAATCGCCTACGGCCTGTGGCTTCTGTCTTTTGCACTCCAAAGCTACGTGACAGATCATGATAGCCAGTGATCACCATGTTTACATCGCTCCCTGTGATAAAAATTGGATTGAGATGAGTAACAGTGATGGAATCAACGGAAGTGCGATACAGCAAGACTTTATTCACAAAAAAATGTTTTCACTGTCTCAACACACAAATTAATTGAGGGTCAGCATCGCCTATGAGAATTGTGACGGAAGTTTTTCCCGTGAATAATAATTCCTAGATTTCTGCAATCGATAGCCTTTATGTCACTAATTGTATGCATCTCATTTCCTATTGCGGAGAGGCTGGACTGTATTACTGAGACAGAAATATGTATGAAGATTTAAAAATAACACTAAAAGTATATAGTTGTGTATGCCTCAAATGCATTTCCTTTTTTCCACTTTTTAGATTGCTGTGTAATCCATACTGAGAACACGGAGATTTTACATGTTTAAACTATGCTATATATACCTGCTATCCAGTGATAAAGTACCCTTTCTCAACTTTGTACAATCTGGTCAAATCCATACTGGGCCTGAGAACATCTGAGTCTGCCTCCTGATCTATAGACATATATTTTTAATGTGTAAACTAGGCTACATGTATACATGTTATCCGGTGAAACTGTACCCTTTATCAACTTTCTACAATGTTGTTGAATCCATACTGGGCCTGAGAACGGCTGCCGAGCTGTTAAGCAAGCTACAGCACCTGTGGTTTGGACACGTAATTTTTTCAGGAATGACGGTTAGGCCTAACTCCGGAATTGCAGTTGACCTGAACTTACTGGGAAATCATCGTTCGCGGGGAATAATCTGAATCCCAGATCCCCATCACTAACGGAGTTCAGCAGTTTATCTGCACCTGTAAGCGACAAAAGCTGGTCCTTTCAGTGTAGCGTGCATGCAGCCCCGGACATGTACTGGAATGCTAGACCTGTTATTACTCGATCTCACGTGCCACAGCCTCGCGTATCCCTCTAGTAAGCTTGACGCGTACCGTGGGGCCATGCCGGAGTCTCGGTCGTTAACGGAATAAAGCTGAGAAATTGCTAGCACAACTACAAACGGACATACCACACCACACACAGAATCGACCAAAGCTTGCAATCTGTCCATCTTTTCTGTAGCTTGTATGGTAGTGGTTTCCCGGGTGCAGTCCAATTAAGCCACAGGCTCCACTCCTGGTGGTGCCCTTTTGGACATTCCTTTAAGGTTCAGCTTTGCAATCATACTGCCCCCGGAAACCAAAAATTTTGCCTTCAGGGACGCTGTTTGGAGGTTCGTGGGAATAACGCCGCCCGATCAGCAGTCGGCATATGGGTCGCCCTCCCAGGGCTGTGGGGTACTCGGTACCGGGCCGGTGTCAGTGGGATGTGTCACAGCAGCGGTGACCCGGACGGTGGCCGTGGGCGCCCATGTAAATGGCGTGGTATAATGGTAAAGAGTTTATATAGATAGTTTGACGCCACCTGTGGTGTTCGGCAACATAGATGTTAGGCCGACGCTGCATGCAGATCCTCTGGGACTGATGGTGTTGTGCAGCAAAGATGGTGACGCTCCCCACAGGTGGAGCTGGAGTCCCAGGGAAGTGTAGATGTAGTGATGGGGGAAAGACACAGGCGGTGTAGGTGCTGGTACCCAGATGTAGCGGTGCTGGAATAACTGTAGGACACCAGAACGTGCAGTTCCAAAGCTTTACTCACAGTCTGCAGGTTACACAGATGCCTGCCTCCGTGCTGTGTCCTCCGGGTCAGGACCTCTGCCAACCTCCGGGACCAGAATGGAAAGCTCCCTTCCAACACTCCGCCAACATGTACCTTCCTGAACGTCTCCTTTCTAGCGCTTGTGGGGGAAGCACTCACAGGACCGTGGTTCACTGAAACGCCTCCTGTCTAACAGATGTTCCTCAGACTTTACTTGTATGGCAGACAGCTGTAGCCTTTTCCTTCTGCCTTGCACACGTCGATGCTGGGGCCTCCGAGTCTTAGTTGGGTACAGAGCATTTATAGCTGCTACTTCCCCCGGTTTCTGCTGCAGGAACGTCAGTGTCCCTACAAACTCGGAGACGGGAATCCGGACCATGCGCTCCAGCTAGGAGTGAGCCTTAACTCTGCTGATCCTCCAGCTCCCCTTCTCACGTCCACACACTTCCCCTTCCCTGCATAGAGTGCCCTAACTTACCTCCTCCCGACCACAGAGAGCAGCTCCTCAGCAGTCAGGTTCAGAGGTCTCCCTGCTGGCCTGGAGTGGGAAATGTGTTGTGTGTTGGTTTCACTGCTAGAGAGATCCTTCATTGTTCCCAAGCTTGACAACACACTCCCTAGGAGGAAGGCAATGCCACAGTGGCGACCATACTCTTGGGGACGCCACAAGTGCACTGAGGCCCAGCCACTGCTGGATGATGCTGCTGGTACATTGACCCAGACCACTACATTCCCCTCGCACTCAACACAGCCAGAATCTGTCCCAGAGGAAACTCAGGTTCCCCTTCCCGCATACTATACCACCTTACACGGTGACAAAGAGGAAGGTGCAGATGAAAGTGCAGGTTCCTTGAGCAGGTGGGGGGGCATAATCATGGGCGATGGCACTGGCACAGGGCACCGCATAGTACGCAAAAGTGTCTCTGCCGGTGGGAGGGCCTAAACAGCCAAGTGCAGTGAGATGGAAGATGGGGACGACAAGGAGTTCAGAGTAGTGCAGGGATTCCCTAGCAAGCAGACTTATGTAATTGTTTTCAATGTTGGGACAGCAATTTTTGGGGAGCACTATACTCTGGTGAATGATATATGGGGCCCACCATACACTGGAGCATTCCAAAGGTGGACATCAGACACTGGAGCAGCATTTACAGGGCCCATTATACACTAGAGCAGTAGAAATGGGGCCCATTATATATGGAGCATTATTTGGGCCCATAAGACAGTGGAGCTTCATCCATTGGGACCAACATATACTGTAGTATTAAGTGGAGCTCATCATAAACGGTTTGAAACATTATATGGGAATAATGAATCCGTATGGAGAAATATATGGGCCTCATTACTCTGTATAGCGCACTAAGCGCTGGCCATAATACTGTATGGAGTTATATACTGTCCGTTTTTGGAGGTATAGGAGAATTTAAAATGGATATCAGTCATGAGATGTAAGAAGTGAAGCATTTTTCATTGTACTATACTGCTATTTCTCTGCCGTATCGGAGCATCATGAGTTGTGGTATGTGTTAAAGGGGCGCTCTTTGGTCCTGGGCCTTTAAAACCTGGAGCCAGCCCTCCCCCCCACAACTGTAGCCAAATAACCCCCATTTTTCAGTGCGTAACTAGTATTATGAAGTTAATTAAGTTTGACAAGCTTCAGTAACAAGAATTTATGCTTTTGGCATTCAAATGGGCACTGTTGGTGTGTTTCCTGTCCTCCTCTCACTGCCGACTTTAATTCTCCATTGACTTACATTGGGTTTCGTGTTTCGGGACGACCCCGACTTTTCCCTATAGTCGGTCGATTTTGCTCGACCCGACTTTTGGAAAAGTCGGGTTTCATGAAACAAAACTCGACCCTAAAAAAACAAAAGTCGCTCAACACTAGTCACGAGTAATCACCAAGCGCCTTTCAGCGTCCTCCTACTCCTCCAGGACCATAGCACGAATGTGATCGTTCACTGGAAACACAAGCTGCTTTGAGCACTGAGACCCCAGAACATCATGTTTTGTCTGGACTATGGTTTTGGGGCCTCCTCCACCTGCATCGTATCTCTGACAGCTTGTACTATGTCATTGATACCCTCAGAGGCAAACAGGTATCTCCTACCCCGTTCCTGACACTCCGATACTACTTCACCATCTTCCTCCTGGTCTGACCCCAGGGGTTGGGATTTCTCACTTGAACTCAGCTCCATCTCCCAACAAGATCTCTTAGCACATGAACCCGGACTGGGAGGCGGGGGGACAGGTAAGCCTGGACCTCTTCCCAAGTCAGGGACCTCTTATCAGACAGTAGGGATGGCTGCTCTACCTGGATCTCTGGTGGTGCAGGTGTCATAGTGTTCTGCCATATGTGTCTGGAAATTTTACGTGGCATATGGGGCATCGTCTGGTTTTTGCAGAGGCTTTGCCAGACCGTTTGGGAATAGGCAGGGGCTTAGCTGGGGTTCACTTATCCTGCACAGCACAAAGAGAGGGAATAGTCAGGGGCTGCCTAATGTGGATGGAGCTGCACACAGCACACTTACCCCGCCGTCCTAGTCGTCCTTCAGATCCTCCATAGTGCTCTTGAAAGCCCTGTGCCACTCGAGATCTAGATAAACAACTATTACCTGTCTCACTTGTATATCCATGTTCCACCCTAGAACGCACGCTGATCGCTAAGACGGCGCCTCCCTTGAAATCACCGGAAGCATGATGGCATTCTCCCCGTGTGAGTTCCGGAAGCAGTGGCACCATGCCGGCCGGCTTTGGAACCAAGAGCCCCCATCAAGAGGAAGCGGCTCTACCCATGAGCTCGTCCGCTCGACTGGTTTCTGTGGCTGAGGGACTCTCCACTGTCTTGGCAGGTGGAAGGATTGGTGTGCCGCACGATCCAGGGTAAGCTGAGCTTCTTCTTTCGTGCATCCCTCCATGCAGGGACAGGAAAAACACATGGAGGTGGGAAGGAAGGGGCCTTTTAACCTCTCCTGTGCTTTCTTGTCCTTGTGAAGAAAAGGAGGAGGACGACCTCCATGGAGCTGTCAGGAGGGACATCCTGGAAAAGGTTCTTACTGGCAATTAGATACATTTCCTGATCATCGCTCTATGCTCTAAATTATTTTTTCTTTCTTACATAATGTGTGACTTTACTTTGATTTTAGCGGCTTTTTGATAAATTTGTCAATAAAAAGAAAAATCGCTGTTTCCATGTGTGATTTCTCTTATGTCTAGGACACTATTGGCGAACCTATGGCATGCATGCCAGAGCACACAGAACCCTCTCAGCTGGCACGTGGCATCGCCTCATCTTTGTTCCGGAGCTGCAGCTTCCTGCCTCACACATTGTGCGGCCCAGCCACGGCTGGATGACAGCATCATTCAGCTCCATGGCCGCTGTGCCAGTGAGAGGAAGGAAGCTGCCGTTGCACAAGAGTTGAGTGTGGCCACTGTACCAGTGAAGCTGCTCTCGTGTGTGTGCCAGTAAAGTGGGTGTGTTTGTGTGTGTGTGAGTCAATGATGGGGAGAGGGCCAATGAAGGGAGTGATGGGGAGAGGGCCAATGATGGGAGTGATGGGGGGAGGGCCAGTGATGGGGAGAGGGCCAATGATGGGGAGAGGGCCAATGATGGGAGTGATGGGGAGAGGGCCATTGATGAGAGTGATGGGGAGAGGGCAACAATGGTATGATGGGGAGGAGGAAAAGATGGAGGTGGTGGAATGGGCAATTTCTACATGAAGGTGATCATGATGGGGCATATTTCTACATGAATAGGATCATGATGGGGCATATTTCTGCATGAAGGGGATCATGATGGGGCTTTTCTACATGAAGTGGATCAGGATGGGGCATATCACTACAAGAAGGGGATCATGATGGGGAATATTACTACAAGAAGGGGATCATGATGGGGCATATTTTTGCACAAAGGGGATCATGATGGGGCACATTTCTGCATGAAGGGGATCATGATGGGGCATTTCTACATGAAGGGGTCTATGATGGGGCATATTACTAAAAGAAGGGGATCATGATGGGACATTTGGCACGTGCTGGCACTTCGTCAGAAATAATTTGGTTTTAAGTTGCAGTTTGGGCACTCGGTCTCAGAAAGGTTCGCCATCACTGGTCTAGGAAAATGTGATTTGTGATTAAAATGTTCTGGACATGAAAATGGCTTCCTCCCTATTTGAGTTCTCTGGTGTGTAACAAGACCCAATTTATTTGTAAAATATTTACTACATTCTGTACATGAAAATGTTGTTTTCCCCTTTGTGAGTTTTCTGATGTGATAGAAGAGATGAATTGTTATTAAAACATTTACAACAACATAGGAAAAGAAATATGGATGCGCATAGGGATCGCCACATAAAAGCCTTTATTAAGAATGGCATTGGAAAACAAAAAAGACACAAATTTTAAAAACATATTTGAAAAGCCAATAGGACATTTACACGCAGATTAGGTGCGTCTATAGTTAGATTACCACCTATCCTCAGATAATCAATATATTACAGTTCACAGGATATCCAGCAAAGAAAATCTTAAATACAAAATAGAAGTTTAGTTTATACTGACATAGAATAACAAGCAAAGGAATATGAACAATTTGTAATGCCAGGATACAAAAAACTAAAAATCAAATATTCCTCAATTATGATTAATAATCACTGAAGTGATATGCATGTCTGTGCACAAGGACTTATACTAAGCAGATAACCATGAAGATAATCAAATAGGGCAAAATAAGCATAACAAGGAACCTATGAATGAGGAAAAAGTAGAATGAGGAGAGAAATCCCCATGCGTTTCGCCACACAAGCTGTAGCTTCCTCAGGGGTAAGAATGATAATGGTGTCAGATAACGTCCCTTATAAACACTTAAAGAAAATAGAATAATGAGGTAAATCATGTAATTACCAGGTGTAGGAGACAAAGGGAGTAAATCAGTGGGCTATATCAGACTTCGGAAATGTGTAATGCCCAACCATGAACACAAAAGACAAAGTTGATTTAAGGTCGCCAATGTGCAGGTGTGAATACGTTATCTTGATAATCTACTTGAAACACTCATTGCGCATGCCCGAGCAAGAAGTGGCAATGAAGTTTCTAGAGTTATAAATGGGCATGCGTGAACTAATTATCCGAAAGAGAAGGGCATGTGCAGGAAACCTGTTATAATTTGCTGAGAATCGTTTCATGCGTTCAAGATTAATTATACAGAATATATGAAAATTCAGTTGATCTATAGCGCAAGTGATGAAAGTACAATGTGAGACTGATAAAGTTATAGAAAAGCAAGTGTGGGGCATGCACGGAAGATCTCTGCACCACTAATGGTTTGTATGTAGACTGCGCATGTGTGAAAAGAGAAATCCTTACAATAATACATAGAATGTTCAATTAATCCATAGTGCGAGCACCCAGATTGTGAACATTAATGTGAAATATGATAAGTTTAAAGAGGAACACATCAGAGGACAATGAAAAACGAGAAATTTATACTGCAAGGGAGTATGTCCATACAAAATAGATATATGGAACATTCAGTAGATCTAGAGCACATGCACACATGATACAATATTGGTGCAGCAGCAGATATGTGAGAGATAATAAATCACGGAGATATTATATATATATATATATATATATATGTATATATATATATATATATATATATACATACACACGACAAAGAGATGGAGTGAAGGCATTATTATATCTCTAAATAATCCAATATAGTTCAAAATAAATATATAAGGGGCATTATAATGGCATATACATATAAGAAATATTATAGAAGCAAAAATCTATCTTTATCGAAGAAGGCCCAAATATAGAGATGTAATTGTGGAAAATAAAAGGAGAATATCAAGGTCTGTGGATTGGATTTCATCCCTTTTTGGATAACTGGCATTTATTGATAATTGCATGCATCTCCTGATCATCCCTGGTGTTGTAAATTACTTTCCCTTTCATATGTAATGTATGATGCTACTAAAGTAAAAGGGGGATAACTCCACTTACACCCTCCCTTCTTCATTGGGACCACTTCCCCGCCATATGAAGATTGCTCCGCACCCGGCATATAAGATGACACAATCGTATAAGAAGATCCCCCGACTTTTAAGATTTACTATTTTAACTGGAAAAGTTGGGGGGTTGTCTTTTACGCCTGGTCGTCTTATACGCCGGAAAATATGGTAATGCATGACTTTACTTTCACTTTAAACAGATTTTGATCAACTTGTCAATAAAAAGAAAAATCTCTGCTTCCATGTGTGATTCATCTGATGTTAACGAAAATGTGATTTGTGAGTAAAACGGGACATTAAAATGTCTCCCTCCCTATATAAGTTATCTGACAATGTACAAGACTATTTGTAAAACGTTTACCTCATTCTAGACTTGAAAAATGTTTTTTTTTTTACTCTGTATGAGTTTTCATATGTGAGCTAAGAGTGAAGCTATCATTAAAATATTTCCCACATTTTTTACATGAAAATGACTTTTTTGTGTGAATTCTCTGATGTGTAACCGAGTGTGATTTCTTTCTAAAAAATTTCCCACACACTGGACAAGAAAATGGTTTCCCCCCTGTGTGAATTAGCTGATGTGTAACCAGGTGCGATTTGCTTGGAAAAAATTTACCACATTCTGAACATGAAAATGATTTCTCCCTTGTGTGAACTCTCAGATGATAATCAAGAGTTCCTTTTTGTGTAAAACGTTTCCCACAATCGGAACATTAGAATGATTTCTCCTTTGTGTGATTTCTCTGATGTCTAACCAGGTGTGATTGTTTTGGAAAACATTTCCCACATTCTGAGCATGTAAACGGTTTCTCCCCTGTGTGAATTCTCAGATGACAAACAAGAGTATCTTTCTGTGCAAAATGTTTCCCACAATCGGAACATGAAAATGGTTTCTCATTTGTATGAATTCTCTGATGTCTAACCAGGTTTGATTTGCATATAAAACATTTCCCACATTCTAGACATGAAAATGGTTTCTCCCCTGTGTGAATTCTCTTGTGTATAACAAGATATCCTTTCTGAGTAAAACATTTCCCACATTCTGAGCATGAAAATGGTTTCTCCCTTGTGTGAATTCTTTTGTGTATAACAAGTTCTCCTTTCTGAGTAAAACATTTCCCACATTCTGAGCATGAAAATGGTTTCTCCCCTGTGTGAATTCTCTTGTGTACAACAAGATCTCCTTTCTGAGTAAAACATTTCCCACATTCTGAACATGAAAACGGCTTCTCCCCAGTGTGAATTCTCTGATGACAAACAAGAGTTCCTTTATGTGTAAAATGTTTCCCACAATCGGAACATGAAAATGGTTTCTCCCCAGTGTGAATTCTCTTGTGTAAAACAAGATATCTTTTCTTAGTAAAACATTTCCCACATTCTGAACATGAAAATGGCTTCTCCCCAGTGTGAATTCTCTGATGACAAACAAGAGTTCCTTTCTGTGTAAAATGTTTCCCACAATCGGAACATGAAAATGGTTTCTCCCCAGTGTGAATTCTCTTGTGTAAAACAAGATATCTTTTCTTAGTAAAACATTTCCCACATTCTGAACATGAAAACTGTTTCTCTCCTTTGTAAGTCCTTTGAAGTTGAATATCCTTTCTGTTATTTTTACTATGCTCAACAGTCTGTGAGGAATCAGAAGACAGGGCTTGTTGAAAAGGATCAGTTGAAAGCGTTTCAATGTGAGGACTTAAAGGTGGATCCGGGATAATGTTCTGCTCTTCATTTAAACCTGGTGTGACACCATGATCATCTGCTTTAAAACGTGAAGATAACAGATGTTCCTCTGAGCCTCTGCTACAGCCATCTGCCAAGAATAACATTTATTTTAATTTTATTCAACAACAGGGAATAGTATTCCTTTACAATATTAGATATTTTAAAGCAAATTTTATAGAAGCATTTCTATAAATATTTTGGTAAAATGAAATTGAGTAGGATAAAGTTGACATTAGTAGATGGCAAAGCAGGGACTATTATGTTTAGTCACCAAGTTGTGTACTTTCAATAGTTCACTTCTCTGTAGCTTTGTCATAGGTTCAGATTTCTTTGTGCCCATCAGCAACCTTTCCTAGTAAAACGTTTAGTAAAAACTCATGGAGACGCCTGTAAATCAGTAATAATAGGTGTCTGATGACAGCATTTATTCTTTATAATGCCAGACATACAGCTCTGGCAAAAATCAAGAGACCACTACAAAACTTTCAGTTTGTCTGATTTTTCTCTTTATAGGAATATTTCTGAGTAAAATGTAAATTGCTCTTTTATTCTATAAACTACTGACATTTTCTGACTCTTCGAATTTCCAAGCTCTAAATTTTGTATTTATTTAAGAAAGTGAGAAATGGTCAAAAGAACAAAAAAATGCAGTGCTTGCAGACATCAAATAATGCTAAGAAAACAAGTTTATAATCATTTAGAAACAACAATACTTATATTAACTCAGGAAGAGTGCAGAAATCAATTTTTTGTGCAATAACCATGATTTTTATTGACAGCTTTCATGCGTCTTGGCATGCTTTCCACCAGTCTTTCACACTGCTTTTGGGTGACCTTATGCCACTCCTGGTGCAAAAATTTAAGCAGTAGTTCTTTGTTTGTTGGCTTGTGACTATCCATCTTCTTGATTATATTCCAGAGGTTTTTAATGGGGTTCAGGTCTGGAGGTTGGGCTGGCCATGACACGGATTTGATGTGGTGGTCCTTCATCCTAGCTGTGTGGCATGGTGCACTGTCCTGCTGGAAAAAAACAGTCCTCAGAGTTGGGGAACATTGCCTGAGCAGAAGGAATCAACTGTTTTTCCAGGATAACCTTATATGCAGCTTGATTCATACGTCCTTCGCAAAGTATAACCTGCCCAATTCCAGCCTTGCTGAAGCATCCCCAGATCATCACCAATCCTCCAACAAATTTCATAGTGGGTGCAAGACACTGTGGCTTGTACGCCCCTCCAGGTCTCCATCTAACCATTAGATGACCAGGTGTTGGGCAAAGCTGAAAATTATGTAGAAGCAGAGAATATTCCAGCAGGAGACAGAGTTTCTCTAAAAATTCAGCATTTATTAATGCAATTTAAAAATATACAAAAATGGTGCACCACAAAATTTTTCTTGATACTAGCAATTTCCAGCATATTGCACAAAAAACAGCATAAGGCTATGGGCCCACGAAGCGTTTTAAAACGCACACTAAAAACCAGACTCCTTCCCAGAAATTGCGCGTTTTTTTCCAGCGCGATTTCACTGCGATTTTACCGCGATTCTGTTCACGATTTTGCCGTGATTTTCTCAAGCACTTTCCAAGCGATATGAAGCATCGCTTGGAAAGTGATTGACAGGTTGGTCACACTCATCAAACATAGTGTTTGACAAGTGTGACCAGGTTTTTACTATTGAGGCCGCCTATGCGGCATCAATAGTAAAAGATAAAATGTTAAAATTGATAAAAAAATAAAAAAATCGGGGTATATTTACCTTCCGACGTCCCGCGCTGCATTCCCGGGCCACAGCGTTCCCAGTAATGCCTTGCGAGACCTGTGATGACGTTGGTCTCGCGTTACTATAGCGATCTCGCGAGACCACTAGAGTCACGCGAGACTACGTCATCACAGGACCTTGCCGCAAGGCATTACTGGGAACACTTAGGCCGGGAATGCAGTGCAGGACGTCGGAAGGTAAATATACCCCGATTTTTTATTTTTTATTCTTTTTTTTTCTTACAGGGGTATGGTACCCAGGGCTTAGAGGACAGTCTCCTCTCCTCCACACCGTGGGTACCAACCGCACATGAGACGCTTAACTTCCCGCATGGTGGGCATAGCTGCATGCGGGAAGTAAGCGATTCTCATGCATTCCAATGGGTGCGGAATTGCGGCAATTCTTTGCGATTCCGCACAAAAGAATGAGCATGCTGCGATTTTTTCTGCGATGCGTTTCCGCCGCGGAAAAAAGCGCAGCATTAGCACAGCATGTGCGGAATGCCATAGGAATGCATGGGGGGCGTTTTGTACATGATTTTTAAACGTTTTCGCACCAAAAATTGCGGCAAAAACGCTTAAAAATCGCATCGTGGGCACATAGCCTTATACATAGCATTTTCCAATGCGTTTCGACATAGGTCTTAACCCCTTTACCCCCAAGGGTGGTTTGCACATTCATGACCGGGCTAATTTTTACAATTCTGACCACTGTCGCTTTATGAGGTAATAACTCTGCAACGCTTTCATGGATCCCGATGCTTCTGACATTGTTTTCTCGTGACAAATTGTACTGCATGTTAGTGGTAAAATTTCATTGATATAACTTGCGTTTATTTGTGAAAAAAATGGAAATTTGGCAAAAATTTTGAAAATTTTGCAAGTTTCCAACTTTGAATTTTTATGCCCTTAAATCACAGAGATATGTTACTCGGTACCAAGCCAGTCAGGCTCTCAAAAGGGGATGTCACTGTGGCAGTGACCCAGTCCATGGCCCTGGGGGTCCAGTAATTAAATAGAGGATAGTTATGTGGAGTTTAATTGTGACGCCTCCCGTGGTGTTCAGCAATGGGTGGCCGACGCTGCGGTTTTGGTCCTCTGGGGCTGATGGTGACACAGCAAAGATGGTTCAGCTCCCCACAGGTAGAGCGAGGCACCAGGGCAAAAATGTTTGATTGTTCAGATGTTGGTGAATGTTGGGGTGCAGAGAATAAGTGAAGGACACATAGAGGTGCAGTTTTCTTTACCTTTTACTTGAAAGTAGTTGCATTCCGGGGTACCACATACAGATGATGGACTGAGTCAGGCCCGCCTGGAGGCATTCAGGGGATCCACCCTGCCAGGTGGGGTTGGGGACCTTCCTCCTGCACTCTGTTTTCAGGTCCCTGCTGCTTGTAGCTAAGCTGCGGCCCGCTCCTGCGTGATGATCTCTAACCTGTATGACTGACAGCGTGAGCCTATATCACGGGTACTGTCCTTTTCACTGTCAAACCCGGACTATTGGTCTGCTGCCGTGCCTTCAGGTATTCAGTGTGTCCAAGGAACTAGCAGTCTCCTGTACTCCAGATTCGGCTGACAGGACGTACAGCTCCTGCCCAGCCAAGGACTCTGGCATCCTTTATTATATCAGCGCTTCGCTCCGGGGTCAGCTATACACAGTTTTTATTCCCCTGAGCTCTTGTCTCTGCTCCTGTCCCTTCCCTCTCCACAGACCAACTCCAACTGACTAACTGTCTTGTCATGAGCTCCAGCTGCTCCTGTTTCCATGACAACTCTCTTGTTTACTCTCTCAGCTGACTACTTACTGACTCACTAACCCCACCTGCTGGCCAGAATTTATAAGAAAGCTCCCCTTTCTGACCCACAGCAGGAATTGTCATGCAACCTGTGTTACCTGGCATGGGGACCCCCCTCCTGCCTCCAGGCATGACATCACCACTTAGAGGGAGGCAATGTCACTATGGCAACCAGACTCTGGGGTGCCACATTTGGCACACAAAAAATTTAGTAAGTAACATTTCCCATATGTTTACTTTACATCAGCACAAATTTGGGAACCAACATTTTTTTTGTAAGGAAGTTATAAGGGTTAAAAGTTGACCAGTGATTTCTCATTTTTACACCATTTTATTTTTAGGGACCACATCACATTTGAAGTCACGTTGAGGGGTCTATATGATAGAAAATACCCAAAAGTGACACCATTCTAAAAACTGCACCCCTCAAGGTGCTCCAACCACATTCAAGAAGTTTATTAACCCTTCAGGGGCTTCACAAGAATTTTTTGAATGTTTAAAAAAATGAACATTTAACTTTTTTTCACAAAAAAAAATTACTTCAGGTCCAATTTTTTTATTTTACCAAGGGTAACAGGAGAAATTGGACTGCAAAATTTATTGTGCAATTTGTCCAGGGTACGCTGATACCCAACCACTGTTTCGGTGTATGGCAGAGCTCAGAAGGGAAGGAGCGCTGTTGGACTTTTTCACTGCAAAATTGGCTGGAATTCAGATCGGACGCCATGTCACGTTTGGAGAGCCCCTGATGTGCATAAACAGTGGAAACTCCCCACAAGTGACCTTAGTTTGGAAACTAGACCCCCTAAGGAACTTATCTAGATATGTGGTGAGAACTTTGAACCCCAAAGGGCTTCACTGAAGTTTATAATGTTCAGCCGTACAATTAAAAAATCATATTTTTCCACAAAAATGATCTTTTCACCCCCAATTTTTATTTTCCCAAGGGTAACAAAAGTTATTTTTCCAAGGGTAACAAAAGTTATTCTGCAATTTGTCCTGAGTACGCTGATACCCCATATGTGGGAGTAAACAACTATTTGGGCGCATGGCAGAGCTTGGAGGGGAAGCAGCGCCATTTGACTTTTTTGGCTGGAATTGAGATCGTACGCCATGTCGCGTTTGGAAAGCCCCTGATGTGCCAAAACAGTGAAAACTCCCCCAAAATGACACCATTTTGGAAACTAGACCCCCTAAGGAACTTATCTAGATGTGTGGTGAGCACTTTGAACCCCCAAGTGCTTCACAGACGTTTATAACGTACAGCCATAAAAAAAAAAATCTTTTTTTCTACAAAAATTTTATTTTTCTCCACAATTT
This sequence comes from Dendrobates tinctorius, assembly GCF_039654945.1. Taxonomy (NCBI): domain Eukaryota; kingdom Metazoa; phylum Chordata; class Amphibia; order Anura; family Dendrobatidae; genus Dendrobates; species Dendrobates tinctorius. Next base: position 8,810,922 of record NW_027361822.1, read on the forward strand.
TTCCCCCAAGTGTAACAGGAGAAATTGGACCTCAAAGATTTTTGTGCAATTTGTCCTGAGTTGGCTGATGCCCCATATGTGGGGGTAAACCACTGTTTAGGTGCATGGCAGAGCTTGGAAGGGAAGGAGCACCGTTTGACTTTTTCAACGCAGGATTGGCTGGAATTGAGATCAGACACCATGTTGCATTTGGAGAGCACCTGATGTGCCTAAACAGTGGAACCCCCCAAAATCTAACTCCAACTCTAACCCCAACACACCCCTAACCCTAATCTCAGCTCTAACCCAAACCCTAACCCTAATGGGAAAATGGAAATAAATACTTTTTTTTAATTTTATTATTTTTCCCTAACTATGGGGGTGATAAAGGGGGGTTTGATTTACTATTTATAGCGGGTTTTTATGTTTGGCAGCTGTCACGCGCTAAAAGACGCTTTTTATTGTAAAAATAGTTTTTGCCTCACCTCATTTTGAGAGCTATAATTTTTCCATATTTTGACCAACCGAGTCATGTGAGGTCTTCTTTTTTGTGGGACGAGTTGATGTTTTTATTGGTATTATTTTTGGGCATGTGACATTTTTTGATTGCTTTTTATTCCGATTTTTACGATGCAGAAAGAACAAAAAAAACAGCATTTCATGAATTTCTTTTGGGGGGTGCGTTTACACTGTTCCGTGTGGTAAAATTGATAAAGAGGTTTTATTCTTCGGGTCAGTATGATTACAGCGATACCTCATTCATGTTTTTTTATGTTTTGGCGCTTTTATGCAATGAAAACAATTTTATATAAAAAATAATTATTTTTGCATCGCTTTATTCTGCTGTGTCATGGCTCATTTTTTGCGGGACAAGATGACATTTTCAGCGGTACCATCGTTATTTATATCTGTCTTTTTGATCGCGCGTTATTGCACTTTTTGTTCGGCGGTATGATGATAAAGCATTTTTCTTTGCTTTAATTTTTATTTTTTTAAGGAGTTCACTAAAGGGGTTAACTAGTGGGACAGTTTTATAGGGCGGGTTATTACAGATGCGGCGATACTAAATATGTGTACTTTTATTGTTTGTTTTTTTATTTCCAAAAAATGAATTTATTAGGGAATATATATATATTTTTTCATTTATTTAGGGATTTTTTATAAATTATTTTTACACTTTTTTTTTAAACTTTATTTTATTGTCCCGGGGGGGGACATCACTGTAATGTGTCAGATCGCTGATGTGACAGTTTGGACAGCCCTCTGTCAGATCAGCGATCTGACAGGCGCTGCACAGACTCCCTCACTGCCTGCTCTCTGCAGACACTGAGAAAGCCGCCTCCCTGCAGGCCCCCGAAAGATCAGCACATCGCGCTGCTCCGGGAGTCTCAGGGAAGCACGGAGGGAGCCCCCTCCCTGCTGATGCTTCCCTAATCCCCCGGTACACTGCAATCATGTTTGATCACAGTGTGCCAGGGGTTAACGTGCCGGGGTCGGTCAGTGACCGCACTTGACACATAATGCCGGGTGTCAGCTGTGATAATCAGCTGACACCTGGCTGCGATCAGCGGCGCCCGACCCCCAGGGAGCGCCGCTGATCGCTTAGTCGTACTATCCCGTCCCCGGTCTTAGGAGCCCGGGTACCATGTCTCATGTCAGAAAGGGGTTAACCATGGCTTAAGAGAAAAAGAACTAAGATAGTTTTTATAGCTCCTCCTGTCTGAGTCCCAGCTGATTTCATTAGATTTAATTTTTTTTCAGTTAGAGTTTAGAATTTTGTTGTGTGAATGTGTCACGCCTAATTGTGGACAGAAGAACAAATTGTAGTGTCAAGAAAAAATTTCATATAAAAACATACAAAGCAACTGACAAAAAAAAATCAGTTATTTAAAAACACACATTTATGAAAACGAAGACAATTTATATGAAAGCTTGTCAGGTTTTAATACTGAAGAATTAAATCTTGTCTATGGTTTAAACCATGTGGTGTTCTAGTTTTGAGGGTAAAGGTCCAGAAGGATTCTATATTTATAAGTTTCCTCCTGTGATCTCCACCTCTATAAAAGGTCTATATACCTTTTCTATTACACAAAAGACAAAACCTGATGTATCACCCATATGCATCTGTGAAAAATGTCTGGAGATTGCAGAAGAGGAAAAGCTGCAAGTTAGTTGCATAAGAGTGACATCTTCTGATTCTGGTTTTTAAAGAACGTAGTGCAACTGGAACGCCCGCCAGGGCTGTGGGGATACTTGGTACCGGGCCGGTTCTCAAGGGAATGTGTCATGGCAGCAGTGACCCAGTTCGTGGCCCTGAGCGTCCTATGAAAATGATAATAAAAGGGGAAATAATGTTTATAAGGGGTTAATTCGTGACGCCATCTGTGGTACTCGGCAATAAGGTGTTGACCGACGCTGCTTGAAGAGACCGCTGGGGCTGATGGTGGTGCAGCAGAGTTGGTACAGCTCTCCACAGGTAGAGCTAAGTCCCAGGGCAATTATATTATAAAAGATGGTGATGATGGTTGTAGTGCCAAGGGGATGATGCAGCAAATAACTCTGAGGACACAGCAGGGTGCAGTCTTCTCACTTTTACTCACTGTTTGTGGTGTGCAGTCCAGGGCACTGATTACAGATGGTAATGGAGATCCGGGCAGCCTGAAAGCAATTTAGGATCCCCTAAGCCAGATGGTGTGGGAGGCCTCCTTATGGCGCTGTTCTCCGAGGTCCTTGCTGCCTGAAGCTATGCTCAGTACTCTAGTTCCTTACTGTTTTTAGTCCTTGCCTGTACGGCAGGCAGCTTGAGCCTTTTAAAGGTGTCACTCCTTCCTGGTGGCTCCGGCTCTGGTATGCTGCTGTGCCTTCAGGTGTATGATGGGGCCAGGAGGCCTGCAGTCTCCTGCCCTCTGGATTTGGCTGCTGGGACTGTGTATCCATGTAGCCATGGACTCTAGCATCCGGTGTCAAGCGCTCTTCCCTGGGGTGAGCTTGGTCACAGCTCCAAGCCCCAGGCTTTCCTAAACATCCTCTCTTTTCACTCTGCTCTTGGGACGAGCTTCTCACAGCTCCTGTCCCTTGTACAGACTCTCACAGACTGCAACTATCTAACTCCACCTCCAGCCCAGAACTTATAGGACAGCTCCACTGAAACTGGGTTTAGAGCTCCCCCTTCTGGTCTGGAGTAGGACAAGTTTTGGATGTTGGTATTTCCTGGCTAAGGGACCCCTCCTTGCTACCAGGCATGTCATCACCCCCCCTGTGAGGGAGGCAATGCCACTGTGGCAACAGGCTCCTGGGGTGCCACATAACTCACATACTGTAATTCACAAAGGGTACATTAAATAAGATACACCACATATGTGTCATTACAATGTATTAAATCTTTTATTCAATATTCCCTTAACCCCTTTAGGCTATGTGCCCACATAAGCAGAATTTTCCTGAGCAAAACTGGACTCCTTCGCAGGAAATCCGCATTTTTTTGCGTTTTGATTGCATTTTGTGCGTGTTTTTCTAGCAGATTTTTTGCGTTTTTTTCCGGAGCATCCTAATACAATTAACATAGTGGCAAATCTGCAGATTTTCCTCAAAATTAATGAACATGCTGCATTTTTTTCAGCGATGCGCTTTTGTGTGGAAGAAAACGCAGCATGGGCACAAAAATTGCAGAATCCAGGGGAAAAATGCTAAAAAAAAGTGAAAAAAAACACAAAAAATCCTGAATGTGGGCACACAGTCTTACTCCTAAGGGTGACTTGCACATTAATGCTCGGGACAATTTTTACAATTCTGACCACTCTCCCTTTATGAGGTAATAACTTTGGAATGCTTCAACAGATCTAGGCGATTCTGAGAATGTTTTCTTGTGATTTATTGTACTTCACTGTAGTGGTAAAATTTGTTCGCTATAACTTGTGTTTATGAAAAAATGGAAATATGGCAAAAATTTAGAAAATGTCGCAATTTTCAAACTTTGAATTTTTATGCCCTTAAACCAGAGAGTTATGTGACACAAAATAGTTAATGAATAACATTTCCCACATGTCTACTTTACATCACCATAATTTTGGAACCAAAATTTTTTTTTGTTAGGAAGTTATAAGGGTTAAAAGTTGACCAGCGATTTCTCATTTTACAACAAAATTTACAAAACCATTTTTTTTTTAGGGACCACCTCCCATTTGAAGTCACTTTGAGGGGTCTATATGACAGAAAATACCCAAAAGTGACACCATTCTAAAAGCTGCACTCCTCAAGCTACTCAAAACTACATACAAGAAGATTATTAACCCTTCAGATGCTTCACAGGAGCAGAAGCAATGTGGAAGGAAAAAATTACCATTTAACTTTTTAGTCACAAAAATGATATTTTAGCAACTTTTTTTTATTTTCCCAAGGGTAACAGGAGAAATTGGACCCTAAAAGTTGTTGTCAAATTCGTCCTGAGTACACTGATACCCTATGTGTGTGGGGGGGACCACTGTTTGGGCGCACGGCAGGGCTCGGAAGGGAAGCAGCGCCGTTTGACTTTTTCAACCTAAAATTGGCTGGAATTGAGATCAGACGCCATGTTGCGTTTGACGAGCCCCCGATGTGCCTAAACAGTGGAAACCCCCCACAAGTGACCCCATTTTGTAAACTAGACCCCCTAAGGAACTTATCTAGATGTGTGGTGAGCACTTTGAACCCCCAAGTGTTTCACTAAAGTTTATACTGCCCGGGCGTGAAAATAAAAAATCCTATTTTGTGCCAACAAAAATGATCTTTTAGTCCCCAATTTTTAATTTTCCCAAGGGTAACAGGAGAAATTGGACCCCAAAATTTGTTGTCCAATTTGTCTTTAGTACGCTGGCATCCCATATGTGGAAGAAAACTACTGTATGGGCACATGTCGGGGCTCGGGAGTGACGTTTTGGAATGCAGATTTTGATGGTCTGCAGGCGTCATGTTCCATTTGCAGAGCCCCTGATGTGCCTAATCAGTAAAAAAAAACCACAAGTGACATTGTTTTGGAAACTAGACCCCCAATGAACTTATCTAGATGTGCCCCAACTAATCTAATGTTTCCGGTAAAGTAATTTAGTAGTGCAATGAAGTGTGGTACAATTTGAAGCAATCCTTCATGCACAGGCCAGGTTTTTCGGGGCAGGTGTCGCATTGATAAATGGTGTCTTTGCGTATTCCGTTTTTGTAACACAATCTGCACCTTTTTTGCGATTTACCTCTTTTTGCAGTTTGCATAACCTCCCCGGAGAAATGCTGACCTGGTACAATACGAGCACCTTCAGTTCTGTAAATACTGGGGCCTGCTCCTTCTGGAGTGCCAAACATCAGGGCCTTAACCACTACCTCCTGGAACTGAAGGTATGAAGTATCGGTGTGGCGTTCACATCGTGAAAGCAGGAATGCGTTGAGCATTGTCATTTGGACGATGTGCACAGCCAGCTTTTTATACCACACCTTGGACTTTCTCAAAGCATTGTATGGTTGGAGGAGTTGATCGGAGAGATCAAAGCCCCTCATGTTTTTATTGTACCCCAGTACACAGTCAGGTTTTCTGACCTGTGTAGAGGTACCCCATACAGGGTGGTCAAGAGAAGGACATCCCTTTTGTCCTTATACTTGACCACCAGCAGGTGGTCGCTACATTGAGCTCTGCTCTCACCTTTTCGGAGCATCTGCCAAAGTAGCGTCTTCGGGAGGCCTCTCTGATTTTTGCAGACAGTACCGCAGGCTGAGGTACCACGCGCAGAGAGGGATTTGTAGAGTGGGACGCTGGTATAAAAGTTATCAGTGTAGAGGTGATAACCTTTATCCAGCAGTGGGTGCACCAAATCCCACACAATTATCCCACTCACTCCCAGGACAGGACACTCAGGGGGTTCAGTCCTGGTGTCCTTTCCTTTGTACACTCTAAACCTGTGGGTGTACCTTGAGGTACTCTCACACAGCTTATAAAGTTTGATTCTGTATCTGGCCCTCTTATTGGGCAGGTGACTCGCCCCCAGAGGCTGTGGGGTACTCGGCGCCGGGCCCATTACAATGGGAGATGTCACAGTGGCAGTGACCCGGTCCATGGCCTCAGGCGGTCAATGTAAAAGGGGTAGAATGATGGGGATAAAGTCATTGAGATGATTTGTGACGCCACCTGTGGTTTCTGGTCAGTTTGACCAGCGTTGCAGGTTTGCTTCTCTGGGACAGATGGTGTGGTGCAGCAATGATGTTGTAGCCCTCCTCAGGTAGGTGTCATGATCCAGGTGGGATCTGACAGATTAAATGCACAAAGTAACTTTTTTTTCCTTTGGCTGTGTGCCAAAGGTGGTTTTGCCCCCGGTGGCCATTAGGGTCATTTGAACTGTGGTGATTTCAGTTGTAGTTTTCCCCCCAGTGGCCATTAGGGTCATTGCACTCTGGTTACCTTAGTTTGTGAACGTGATTAAGTAACAGGTATGATTGCTCTATAAAAAAGTATCAGGTATGTCAATCACTGTTGGTGATAGGTCTTCATTTGCAAGCAAGCCTGGGTGAAGGATGAAGCTAAAGGAGAGTCACGGGCAGCTCAGTGAGATTCCAGGAGTAGCCGCTATGGTGTCTGCAAGGAGGGCTGGCATGGCATGGTGGAGTTGCAGCTATGGTGTCAGCAAGGAGTTTGTGCATGGATTGGTGGAGTGGCAGCTATGGTGTAGAGCTGCACTCAAAATGCTGGATGTTGCTGCTGAGAGCTGGACTCAAGCATGCTGGACTTTTTGGCAGAAAAGCTGGACTCAATTTCTGGACTCTGTTTCTGGACAGCTGCACACAGGTGGTGGACTCTGTTTGCTCCAAAGCTGCACTATGGTGATGGATCCAGCTGGAGGAAAAGATGCACACAGGTGGTGGGCTCTGTTGCTGGGAGCATAAGCAACAGAGCAAAGCTAAGTGGTGTTCCTCTGTTTTGTCACTTTTCCTTATGTGTGTTTAGTGCCGTGGTGGGTTTAGTTTCCGCACCGATCATTTCCCTAGGGAGGGTTTAGGTGCAGGGCGAATCAGGGTTTTTAGGTATCCTGATCGTCGCCCGGTGCGGAACCAGCCTAGGGAACATTAGGAGTGTAGAGACACTGACTAGGGAGTGCAGGAGGTCTCCTCGTCCCTGTTCCCTATCGCAGGCCCACCATTTTTATTGTTACCCAGGTTTTCCCTATTCTCTTTGTCTTACTGTATTAGTTACCGGCCTGCGGGCTGCGTCACATAGGACAATTACATGTGCCGCGTCCTGTTGTATCAGTTACCGGCCTGCTGGCCGTGTCACACAGGACGGGGCACGTGACAGTAGGGCTGTAGTCCCAGGGCAGAGTGGGGTTGGTGTAGATGAGGAGTTAGTAAGAAGTAGATGGTGCAGTGTTAGGCACAGAGATGTAGCAGTGCTGATTGGGTTGGCGCAGGAAGAAGGCAATGAGACAGATGAATGCAGTTCCAGTTCTTTTACTCACGTTCTTGGCACAGACAGGTTTCCGCTTCAATGCCACGGTCTCCAGATCAGGGGCTCAGCAACTCCCAGGCAGACGGAATTAACCTTTCCAGCTCTCCTTTTTGTGTGCCTGTTCTGAACGTCTCCTCACTAGCGCTTATACTGAAGTACTTGTAGTTGTGTGTTAAACTCAAGTTCCTCCTCTCAGATGTTCCTTGGAACTCTACTCGCATGACAAGTGACTGTAGCCTGCTTCGGGGACTCCATCCGTCATGTCCCGGCTCACACATAGGTTGCCACCGTGTTTTCGAGTCTTTTGTGGGAATAGAGTGGTCACAGCTCCTATTCCTCCGGTGTTTGCTGCTGGAACATTAGTTTCACAAATAGCATCGGGGACCGGACCCCGGCCATGTGCTTCAAACTTCAGGAAGGGTTCTGCTCTGACCCTAGTCCTTAGTTCTCCTCTCCTTATGTTCTGCACTAAACTTTCTTTCTTCTGAAGAATCAGGCTTTCTATGTCTCTTCCCCGTGCCAGCAGCTCCAGGTCACTGAAGTCTGCTGCAGAACCTCCTTCACTCCATCCCTCTCAGGGGATCTCCTCTCACAGACTGACTTTTCCTAATATTCTCCCGCTCTCTTGTGCATCTAAGCTCCACCCACCTCCCAGCACTCTTTGTGTTCCAAGCAGGGAGCCACCAAAGGTGCTTTGCTACACTACTATGTTGTGTGGGATGCAGGTGTTGGAGGCTGGTCAGGAGTTCCATCTTACCTGTAGAGTGGGATACTACACCTCAGAAGGAGGTGCAGAACCTCTGTGGCGACTGAACCCTCAGGGGCGCCACACAGGTATTGACGGAATCCAAGCCTGCCCTTAAAATGGATTTAGAACTCATCCACGCAGATGTCCCTTTGGGGCACGTACACTTCAGCAAACAGACGGTCAAAGTTGGGGTCATCTCGTGCGGGACACTGTGCATTATCGTTATAATGCAGGAATTTGTGGATGGCCTGAAAACACGTCTGCACCATGACCATTCGGAACACTGGAGTGTTGTAGAAAATATCAACACTACAATATTGCCGAAGTTTGGGCTTCTTCAGGATTTCCATGTGGAGGACCAGGGCCCAAAACTGCGTCATTTCAACTGCGTCTACAGGAGACCAGTTAGAATATGATGAATGTGCTGTTGCACACTTTCTCCTGGGAGAGACATGCTTGTACTGAGCTGTGAAAGGCATCAGTCATTTGACCACACTTCGCTGCTCACACCTTGTTGTTAACACACACTTTGTTGCTCACACCTTGTTGTTAACACTCTGCATTTCTGGAGAACTTATTGCATTACGAATCATAGGCTGTATGTCCAGATTTCCAATTAAACAAGTCTGGACTGTACAATCCCTGGTGTGCATTATCTCTCCGTATGCTGAGAAACATATGGTCCTGTCTGCTCTGTATTGGGGAAGCAAAGGTAGGACCCTCTCCCAGCCCCTATTCATCAGCCACATCTTCATTCGCCTCATGTGGGGACAGAAAAATGAACGCGGGTTTCGTTCCAAAAATTGATGAGCGTACAAATTAGTTTGCTCCACCATGAAGTTAACAAAATTCTCGGAGAAAAAGACTTTGAAAAAGTCAATTTCTGTGAGGCCGGTGGTGTCAAACTTGATTCCTGATTCTGCCAAAAAATCAGTAATCAGTGTCTTGTAATTTTTGGGGAGCGAGGTCCACACAGGGTCTGCTGAATCAGCTACAGGCATGGTGGGCACTTCCTCATCTTCTGTCCTGGGGCGTCTGCATGGTGGTTCCGCAGGACCAGAGGAGGAATATGAGGAGGGGGAAGAGGAAGAGGATTAAGTATCAGAAACATAAAGAAATGTGGGATCCTCTCCCTCGCTATCAGTGTCGGAGGCAAGGAAAGAATATGCCTCCTCCATTGAATAGCACTGTTGGGACGAACGTGATGAGTGGGACATTTTTTTATGTGAGTATGGTGCTTGAGTGTACTTTATTTATAACTATGTGTATGTGTTGGGGGGCTAGTGATTGCTGCAAACTATTATGAAAAGGAAAAAGCTAAAAGGAAAAAAAAGCAAATGTGGAGAAAAAATACCTGTGAAAAAAGTCTAAAACATCAGGCCCTAGATCTGATAAGTGAAGGGCGTCACTTATCAAAATTTAGCAGCTGCTAGATGTCTGCACAGGGGTGGAGGGGGGTAAAAAGAGGGGGAAGGGGGATGGGTGAATGAAGATAGATTGGGGGGTGAAGATAGATTGGGCAGGGGATCAGGGATCAGTTAACACTTACAGTTGTAGTGTTCTTTTTTTCTTCTGTCTTCCGCAAGGATTGTGATGCTACAGGTTGCTGTGGCACCACAATACCCAGCACAGGAGCTCTTGCTGCGTCTGACCTCTCTGCAGGAATCCTCAGCTAGAGTGAGGGCCCCTGCAGAGACCTCAGACAGGTCACCTGTAGGTCAGTGACAGGTCACAGAGCGGTCACACTGCCTGCAGGGCCTGAAGGCCCTGGTGACCATGGCATCTGCCTAGGGTCGGAGCTCACAGCTCCGATTCCTAGACTGGTCATGGCCAGGTCACCAGCAGGGCACAGAGAGGTCACAGTGTGACCGCAGCTGTGCCCTGTGGTTGGCACAATCGACGATGACATCGATCGTGCCAACCATCTCCTGCAGGCCCTGCTGGGCCTGTCCTAGGGTCCGGCCTAGGATCGGTGTTATTACAGCACCAATCCGGGCCGGTACCGGCAGGGCACAGCAGCGATATTCCGCGCTGTGCCCTGCGTTCGGCACGATCGATTAGATCAACGATCGCGTCAATCTGGGGGCTTCCGGACCTAGAATCAAGTATGTCGGTACTCTATCCTATCCTAGGACCTTGTTGTTTCAGCCAATCTGATTGGCTGAAACAATGAGAAGCACTATGATTGGCTGTTCCGAACAGCCAATCATAGCGCGCGGGGAGGGAACCAGGGTTAAATTGTTTTTTAAAGTATCCCTTTTTTGTTCAACATTTTTTTAAACATAATTAATTCTTTTTCCACCAACTCTAGAAATTGATCAAAAAGTGCAGGTCGGGATTGGACTGGATAAAAAAATTATTTGTTGTCATAAATTGATTGTTACGATGGCCCACCATTTCTCGTGATTCTGCTTCAATTTGTTTTAAACCAAGAAACGTTTCTTGCTCTTCTAAAGTGTGGTATGCCTTCTGAGATATCAGTGTGAACAGGCTCATGTTCTCCATTGTGACCAATTGACACTTCATTATAAAAATGACACTTCAGAGTTATACTGCGGGTTAACCTATTAACATACAAGAAGGTTTTAAAAACATCAAATTCATTAGTTGGTGAGAAACCCAGTCCTCAACAATATCATTTGCTGTCTTGAAATTATATAACTAGACAAATTCCATATAGGTGTAACGGGGGCCAGGGAGTCAGTCGTGGTGTGGGACTTTAACTCTTTGACACCCTGAAGCTCCCCTTCTGTAAAATCAGAATGTCCATTTTGTAATGTGCTGTGTGTATGGTGCTTCACCCACCTGTGGGCCAGCGTTCTTCTCTGAGTGCACGGCTCCTTTTCTTCTCACGCACACAAACATTGTCAGAGTCTCTATTCAATTTCTGCAAAACTTTACTTAATTCGTTCCCACATACGGCACTTACAGTCCAGTATTTTCCACATGACACAGAAACTTCCCTCTCTAGACTCTCTATAATAGTGTTTTCTGGCACAAGATCTGGTTCCCAGGTACCCAGTACGACAGCTAACAGATGACGGTCCCGCTTCTTCCAGGGCCTCCCATTCCTCCTCTATTCAGGACTCTCTCGGGAGTTGCCCATAAGCCTCATCATTTGTTCCCTCAGGCTGCCCAGTCCCACTTGCTTCCTGTTGACAGTTTCCATCTTTTCTGCAAGCCGAGCCTTTACTTCACTATGTCTCCCTCTCTGGCACTGCTTCTCTTCACATCACTCTTTACCTCACAACTTCCCACAACTCTTTCAAGAACAATCCAGTTGCCTCAGAACTATCTCCTCCCACTAGCTAGCTTCCAATTGGGTTAAACATTTAACTTTTAGTTAACTGGTTTTAGCCAGAGTAGTATCTTATCTTACATCTAAGGTTGTGTGCCCATGTTGTGTTTTTATGTGTTTCCGCCATGTTTTTGCCACTGCAGAAATGCTTAAAAAACACATTCCCATGCAATCCTATGGGATTCCACAGTTGCTGTGCCAAGCTGCGGATTTTTCCGCTGCAGAATCGCAGAGCGGTAGAGATGAGCGACTTTGCCTTTTTTAGGGTCGAGTCGGGTTTCATGAAACCCGACTTTCTCAAAAGTCGGGTCGAACGAAATCGGCCGACTGTAGGGAAAAGACGGAGGCCGATTGAAACACGAAACCCAATGCAAGTCAATGGGGAAGCAAAGTAGCAGGGAGTGGAGGACAGTAAAAACACCTACAGTTCCCATTTCAATGCCAAAAACATCAATTCTTATTACTGAAGCTTGTCAACCTTAATTTACTTCATAATAATAGTTACGCATTGAAAACTGGGAGTTATTTGGCTCAAGTTGTGGGGGGGTAGGGCTGGCTCCAGGTTTTTGTGTGCCCTGGGCCAAAGAGTGTCAGTGCGCCCCTTTTACACATACCACAACTCATGATGCTCCGATACGGCACAGAAATATAGGTATAGTACAATGACACATACTTCACTGCTTACATGACATGACTGATATCTATTTTAAAATTGTACAATAGCTCAAAAAAAGGACAGTAGTCCAGTCAAAATATGAAAAAAAAATCCTTTACCCTGAACAAATTCCAAGAAAGCGTTTTATTGTTTTTTTTGGTAGTATTACATGTAGGGAAAAACATTAAAAGTTTACCAAGATAGGGTTACCACAAAGGGTCCAAATGTGACATTAAAGAATATGGCCACCAAAGCTGTAAAATGTTAAATGCGACTCGCCTTTCAGTGTCTATCATATTTCTTTTACAATTACTACTATTAGTATATTTATTATTTAATGATTTATTTATCTTCTTTTACAGAGCTGAGAATGATGGAAAGTCAAGAAACTTGCCCCTTATGCAGCCATGAAGTAGAAGATGACGGAGAAAGAGTGGTGATTGGTGCGAAAGGAGCTGAAGGGATCAATAAAGCCAGTATTGAGAGGGGCGTTAGCACTGTGGTAGCTGCTGGAGCAGTGGTGCACAAGAGATGTCGTATGCACTACATAAACAAGAAGCAAATAGACTTGCATAAGAAAGCTACTTCCGTTCATCGTTCACCTGCCAAGAGAGGTACACGGGTGTCTATTGGATCCTAAGATAGCACGATGCAGTGTTTGGACATGAAGTGGTGAAGACAAGATCTAGGAGTGATTTCGATGACTATAGCTTTGTTAAAACAGATGGATTTGTAAGGTCCATCTTGTCACATTGCAAACAGCGTAATGATGACTGGGCAATCACAATTCAAGGGAGAATCGCGTACTTTGGGAAGGACTTACATGCTGCAGACTGTCTGTATCATCATTCATGTGACATTAACTTTCGGACAAATTACGGAATTCCTATGCGTCATGGTGGTGGATCTACTACAAAGAAACCGCGGAAGGTAGGGAGGCCGATGAACATGGACCAAGAGCAAGCGTTCTTGAGAATGTGTGCATTTCTCGAGGACAACGATGAAGAGCAACTGACTGTCACAGATCTTGCAAAGAAAATGATGGAGTATCTTGTAGAAGGAGACAGTGCTGCCTATAGTAATAAATGGCTGAGGTATAGGCTGGAGGAGAGGTATGGTGATTCGCTATTCATAGCAGCGTGTGTAGGGTTGCCTAACATTGTAACGTTCCGTGAAAAGACCAGAATAATCCTGAGGGACCATTTCCATAGTCAGGAAATGGATGAAGAAGCCCAGAAGAGAGCCATGAGAGACTGCGGCCAAACTAATCAAGAGCGATATCAAGTCTAAGATCCCATCTTCAACCGATGAATATCCAAAGAATTCTTCACTTGAATGTCAGTCTGCCTTAGAGTATCTCCCCCTGAGTTTGCTTTGCTTGCTTGAAACCCTCTTCATTGGAAAGGACATTCACAGGAAGGTCGCAAGCATTGGACAATCAGTTGTTCAGGCTGTACATCCCAGGGCTGAAGTAGCTCCATTGCAGCTTGGGTTAGCAGTCCAGCTCCATCATCATTTCAGGTCTCGATTTCTTGTAGACAGTCTCTCAGCCATCATATTCGGAAGTTCAGCGATTCGAGGAAAACGCTGCCGCTTCTGTTGGCCAGGATGTACTCGGTGGTACCATAGACAGACTGGATACGGCACTGCTGTTCACTGCGGACAACGTCGATCATAATATCACGTTAGATGGGAAGGGGACTTTCCACGGCATGGGGATGGTAGCTACTGTGACTCCAGGAAGGAAGGTCAGTCGCACTGTTCTCAGACGGAAGACTGTGGACTTGGAGATAGTTTAACAAAGCAGAGTTGATGTAAGGGAATACCGATTCGCAAAACACTCGCCGAAACATAAAATTCAAGCCCTTGCCATTCCTCGACCCCATTGACCATTGTATTGATGTATTGTTGGAGATGTCTTTATGCTTCAAATAGCCTGCACCGAGCTGGAATGGAATGATGCACATGCTACATAAAGACTGTGATCATCCGGGGTCATCTTCGGTAATCTTCCTGCCCATCATTGACATGTATTCCGGAGACAAGTCATGCATCTTCTCTACTCTTGAGTATCTGTGCAACCTTGCTGATAAACACCGATCCGCTGCAGTTGTTACATTCGATCAGCCATTCTACTGGAAAGCGTCAGATCAAACACGAGGTGCCTGAAGACAGCCCTGTTCAAGATGTTGTCCTGATGCTCGGGAGCTTCCACACATTGATGAATCTTATGCGTGCCATAGGAACGTTGATGGATGGGAGTGGAATCAAAGATCTTGGGAACAATTTACGGGGACAATGCTGTGCAACACATCATGACTGGAAAGGCAGTTCAGCGTGCAGTTCGTGGCCATCTCTTCCTTGATCAGTGTCTTACTCAGCAAGTTGCAGACAAAGTACTTTGCGACCATCCCGGATTTGCAGACCTGTTGCAAGAACTTGAGCAGTTGTATGCTCGGACACTGACAGGGGAGAGTGACTTGAATTCGGTCATCACTTCTACCTGCCTTAGTGAAATTGTCTACCTCTTGTCCACCAAAAGAAACGGATTATCCGCTCACTCTCGCACCAGTAAACTATGGCTGAATTGCCAACAGATGGTTGGAATTGCAAGGGAGCTTATAGAGGCCGATCGTACAGAATCCTGGCTGATGCAACTTCATGCTGTAGCCGAATGTTTGCCCATTCTTGCAGCTGCTGGGCATGGGAACTTTGTGAAGGCCGCCTACCTTTTCCTCCAGTCTATGACCACTCTGGAAGATGATATGACATCAGTCTTCCATAGATTTATGAATGGCTTGCATGTTGTAAGGCGGACTGATCAGTACTGGGCAGGCCTGGGTTGCGACCTAGTCATCGAGCAAGCTCTGATGCGCTCCCTAAAAACTGAAGGAGGACTCACCAGAGGAAGTGGAATGTCTGAACATCAGAGGGCCTTGTGGACTCTGTCTGTGCCAGTGTCCTCTTCCTACAGTGATGCAATGCAGGGTTTCACTCGCCAGAGCTTTGTCACCAGTGAACAACACAAGGAGGCAAGAACGTCAAGGACAAGAAGAGATCGTGAAGACCTGGAGAAAATTGCAGATAAACTCGAGACCTTTTCTCCTTTCTCTGATGAATTGTCTCTTCGTAACATTATCACTGGTGTCAATGCAAATAAGGATGTGAATGTCCATAACCTGTTCACCATTGGCAGAGAAATAGTGGCAACAATGGAGGGTCAATCACTGTTTTCAGTTAAGTACAAGTGGTCAATGAAAGCCAAGACCCTGGCATTTAGAGAGGCTATTGACGTTGCTAAGGACAAAACAATAGACCCCACTCTTTTGCTCCAAATGTTTCTTGTGGTGTCTCAAACTGCTGATCTTTCCCTTGATGAGGTGATGGCCTATGAACTTTCACTTCACCATACCCACCATCCCTCTTTGAGGCAAAACATCTCTTACACAAACCAAACAAAGCACAACTGATGGCTGCTATAAAAGAACAGAGTTCAGATGACGCAGTACTCAAGGATGTACCAGAAGTGGAACATTATGTTCTTGACGGAAGTTCTCTTCTCCATCAACTGAAGTGGTCAGAAGGAAAGACATATTGTTCAATCGCTGAAGACTATGCATCTTTCACACTAAAGCTCTATGGTAAGGCTATGATAGTATTTGATGGTTACATTGGAGGACCAAACACTAAGGACATTACCCATCAGTGACGGCGCAAAAAACGAACAAGTATCAAAGTGAACGTGGCTGAAGGAACAAAATTTGTCGGGAAAAAGGACTTCCTTTCGAATGTGGATAACAAACAGTCTCTTATCAATCTCGTTTCACAGCGCATGAATGACAGAGGTTGCCACGTAATACAATCAGAGGGGGATGCAGATGTGGAGATTGTTAAGGCAGCAGTGTCAATGTCATCCAACAAAAGTACTAGTCTCATTGGTGAAGATACAGATCTTTTGGTGTTGTTACTTCATCACGCATCAAGCAGCGATGGCAACAAGCTTTATTTCTACTCAGATAAAGGGAGTCCTACAACAGTATACGACATTAAGGTTATGAAGAAGTTCCTGGGAAACCATGTCTGCAGCAGTCTTCTGTTCCTTCATGCATTCACGGGTTGCGATACCACTTCCGCGGTTTTTGGAATCGGAAAAAAACTCAGTCTAAACAAGGTTTTGAAGGGAGACTCAGTCTTAAATAGCTGTGCTAAAATCTTATCCACACCTAGCAAAAACAGAGCTGAGATTGAAGATGCTGGTGTAAAGCAATGGTGGCATTGTTCAGGGGCAAACCTGGAGACAATCTGTCTGCAATGAGGTATTCTACTCTCTGCAAAAAAGTTGGTTCAGCCAAAATCTTTGTTACACCTGAATGACTGCCTCCTCTGCAACGAAGTATCATGCCCTTCGGAATTACCTCCAAGTGATGCTTTGGATGGACAATGGTGAGGCCATGGACACTACTGAATGGGGATGGGAATTGCAGAACAACAGTCTAGTTCCAGTGATAATGGATACTTCACCCGCGCCAGAAATACTTCTGAAAATAATTCACTGCAATTGTTCTCGTGGCTGTAGTACACTTCGGTGCACTTGCAAAAGACACGGGCTTACCTGTTCACAGGTATGCGGACCATGTCAAGAAGGGCATTGTGACAATATGAGTGAGGAAGCACTGTCTGATGATGAAAATAGTGACTATTGACCTGACATGCTTATTCAGTGATGAAGTAGGTCTTAAAATGCACTGTGTATTAATTCTATAATTTCTAGAAATGTACATATATGTCATGACGTCATTGATGACGTCATGACCTCGCCTGTCCATGTAGTTAGTATAAAACTTTGTATAAAAATTGTTATATGAAAATATATAGTATACAAAATGCAAACTCTTCTGCAACCTAAAGCTAAAGCTTTGAAATAGGAAAATATTTGATATTTTTAGTGCGATAGCTGTCATCGTCTTATAACGTCATAGTTAGGACCTTTGTGATGATCAATTTTTGGAAAACTTTTAATATGTTGTTCCCCACATATAATAGTAATAAAAAAAAAAATCATAAAACGCTTTCTTGGAATTTGTTCCGGGTCAAACCGTATTTTGACTGGACTACAGTATATTACTCCATACAGTATTATGGCCACCACATTGTGCGCCATACAGAATAATGAGCCCCATATATTTCTCCATACAGAATAATTGGTCACATATAATGTTCCATACAGTATATGACGAGCTCCACACAATGCTACAGTATATGATGGTCCCTATGGACCACGCTCCAGTGTGTTATGGGCCCAAATAATGCTCCATATATAATGGGCCCCATTTCTAATGCTCCAGTGTATAATGTGCCCCATAGATGCTGCTCCAGTGTCTGATCTGCCCCATTTAGAATGCTCCAGTATATGATGGGCCCCATGGATGATGCTCCAGTGTATGATGGGCCCAAATAATGCTTCATATATAATGGGCCCCATTTCTAATGCTCCAGTGTATAATGTGCCCCATAGATGCTGCTCCAGTGTCTGATGTCCCCCATTTGGATTGCTCCAGTATATGATGGGCCCCATTTTTAATTAACCCAGGCATGGTATGTGAAAAGAGCTCCATGGAGTAATCTGAAGTGTGTGTTGCCACATCCTTCACTTTTGGTGTGGGTGAAGGACACAAGGAAAGGGGTTGCTCCTGACCAGAAGTCTGCACTGACGACTCAGTGCTTGCATTTTTTGAAACTTCAGAAGAGGAAGCGATAGAGCTGGAGGCGGTTTCAGCAATGTAAGCCAAAAACAGTTCCTGATGCCCGGCTTTAAAAGCAGTCTACCTACTCCCAGAAAAGGGAGCTTTACAGGCCTTCCAGAGCTACACCATAATGCAGGCTCAACACCTCCAGCCTTAGCTGCTATTGTGTTTTTGGCACTACCAGCAGATGCACCACCACCATCAGTACCAGGTGGCCCCCCATGCCCGCGCCCTCTTCCACCATACTTCCTCATGTTTTGGAAAATGGACCCAAAATACCAGCAGATATATGGTACTGTATCAGAAGCATACAGCTCTATACAGTCTAGGGATAACAGTAAATCTCCGTATATATTTCATGAGTCATACACAGATGCTCACAGGCTCAGTATGGATTACACAATAAAATAAAAAGTAGAAAAAGGGTACAGTATCACCAGATACAAGGTGTATATATATAATATAGTGTAAACATTCTGAATCTCCGTATATGTTTCGGAAGGCAGACACAAACGCTCTCAGGCCCAGTATGGATTACACAAGAATATGAAAAGCTGTAAATAGGTAATGTAACACAAGCATACAGCTGTATACAGTGTTGGGGTAATCTTAAAGCTCCAAATATATTTCCGGAGTAACAGACAGACGTTCACAGGCTCATTATGGATTACACCAGAATCTAAATAGCAAAAAAGGTTACTGTATCAAAAGCGTACAGCTGTATACAGTGTTGGCCAAATCTGAAATCTCGGTATATATTTCCGGAGTCACCCTCAGACGCTCACTCTGTCTGGGTTTGACCATAATAAAAAATGTTGTAAAAAAGGTACTGGATAACAAGATAGCAAGTATATATATTATAGGTTACAATTGAAATCTTTGTATACATAGTCCCATAGTCACTCTCAGACGCTTACCCAGTATGGATTAGACTATAATACTAAATGTTGAACAAAGGTACTGCACAACAAGATACAACCTGTGTCGAGTATAGGCTAAAAATTTGCATCTCCGATTTACCGTATATATAGAAGGTGTAAACCACACATGCATACTCACTATGGATTATACCGTAATACAAAATTTTGAACAAAGGTACTGTATCAGCACATAACAGGGGTATCAGCTCTAGGGGTAATTGTAAATTTCTGTCTATACTTCCGGAGTCAGACACAGACACTCACAGGCTCACTATGTATTACACCAGAATTTAAAAAGTAGACAAAGGGAAAGGTAGTCGAAGCGTACAACAGTATACAGTGTTGTGGAACTTTTAAATCTTCGAATATATTTCAATCTCAGTAAGCCAGTCCAGACTCTCTGATACTGGAAACTACATGGATACAAGTACAGACGGAAAGTCGAGTATTAGCAGAAATTTGGGAATTACTCATCGTGGGAAACCTCCCGGTAGATGTTGCAGAGGCAATGCAGACCCTCAATTACTGTGTCTGTTGAGACAGCGAAAACGGTTCTTTGTGAAAAAAGGATTGCTTTATCGCAGTGGCGTGGATCAGATCACTGTTACTCGTCTCCATCAAATTGTGACCACAGGGAGAGATGTAGACATGGTCCTCACTGCCTATCATGATGTGTCTGGTCATTTTGGAGTGCAAAAGACAGAAGCCACAGGCCGTAGGCGATTCTATTGGATTGGCATGAGAGGAGACATTGAAAAATGGTGGCAGGAATGTCACACGTCTGTGACTATCATAACTGTGAAAGGTGATCATAAAGCACCACTGCATCCGCTTGTAAGTTGACGTCCATTACAAATGGTAGCCATTGATCATCTGAAGGTAAAGGCCAGCAGGACAGGCCATAGCTGCATCTTAACCATCATCGATCAATACATGAAATTTCTAGTGGCCGTCCCTGTGAAGGATTTAACTGGCCAGACTACACAGCTGTGGAGCAGGGGGAGGTAAGTATGGCAACTTGCAAGTGCTGTGGCCATGACCAAGCAGGGGGGGCACACTCATGGGCGATGGTACTGGCACAGGGCCCCTCATAGTACGCTGGTGTGTCTGACAGCGAGTGGGGCCCCCCATCGTCAGAGACACTGTATTGTACTATGAGGGGCCCTGTGCCAGTGCCGTTGGCCATCAGTGGGCCCATCCACCTGTTAATTGTAACGGCACTTGACCGGGTGCACCAGGTGTTGACCCCAGCCCTTGGGGGCGCAGCCCAGTTAGGGAGGTTTAAAAAATGGCATATGTTGATGTGTTGGCTGGACATTCAGCTGCTGCAAAGGGCGGAGTTGGGCAAGTCCGAGGAAGAGGAGGACAAAGCGAGGCAGTTTTCTGGCAACCTATGTGTCATCAGGGGAAGGTGGACAAAATCCTTTGAAACCCATGCATGGTTCATTTTAATGAAGGTTAGATCATCAACATTTTTGGTCGACTGATGGGTCCTTTTTTCTGTCAGAATCGATCCAGCAGCACTGAAGACTCAGATAACACACTAGCAGTAGCGCAAGTGAGCTCCTGTAAGGCATAGTGTGCCAATTCAGGCCAGGTGTCCAGTTTAGAGGTCCAATAGTCAAAGGGGAATGACCTGTGAGGGAGAACATCGATATGCGAGGAGAAGTAGTTTGTAACCATAGTTATAGTTCTTTGAAAAAACCACTAATTTTAATCCGAACGCTGTTAACTTATTCTACTTATTATTATTCAGTTGATTTCCGCAATTAATGCGTCCCGAACCGCTACACGCACATACTCCGTTGAGGTGTCGTTTCGAAGCCAGCGTCCATGAGTGGTATGCTAAGTATTTTTCGTGTCAATCGGATTTGTAGTTTTTGCGCAATTTGCATTTGAAAAATTTTTTTCCCGTCATTGGAATGCACTGTCTCAATGCTTTTCAAAGGGAAAATGTTGCCAGTCAAAACATGCCCTGAGGCGATTGAAATGGCAGTTAAGCTCATTGATATACGCAGGCAGACCCAGTTACTATGCCAACGCCTACGAACATCACATGACCTCTCCAGGACACAGTTTCTAGCAGATAATATCAGCGCTTAAAGCGAAACGCACAGCACAAATGCAAATCTAGCTTCATCACATGACGCATGCCCCTGAGAGAGAATGTGCGCCAAAGTGGATTTAGAAGCCCAGTGGGCAACACTAGCTCTTAAAGGGCCGACTCGCCAAAGGGATTCTTAAAGGCCGGCGCACCGAAATGAGTCTTAAAGGGCCGGCGCGCCAAATCGAAAGCTGAGGGACCCCAGGCTCCAAATCGGAGGCTGATCGACCCTGGCCTACAAATCAGAGGCTGAGCCACCCTGGCCTTCAAATCGGACCCAGAGTGGCCACCCTCACAAAATCGGACCCAGAGTGGCCCCGCCCACCACATCGGACCCAGAGTGGACCCGCCCACCACATCGGCCCCTGAGGGGCCCCGCCCACCAAATCGGACCCTGAGGGGCCCCGCCCACCAAATCATACCCTAAGGGTCCTACCCACCAAATCGGACCCTGAGGGGCCCCAGCCACAAAATCAGACCCTGAGGGGCCCCACCCACAAAATCGGACCCTGAGGGGCCCCACCCACAAAATCGGACCCTGAGGGTCCCCACCCACAAAATCGGACCCTGAGGGTCACCACCCACAAAATCGGACTCTAAGGGGCCACACCCACAAAATCGGACCCTGAGGGATCCTGGCCACCAATTCAAGCCCTGAGGAGCCCAGGCCACTGAATCGGATCCTGAGGGGCCCCACCCACCAAATAAGACCCTGAGGCCAAAGTGGCCCCTGAGAAGCACCCACAGTTAAAACGGATCCTGAGTTGAAAGTCTTGCAGGGGCAGCAGGCAAGTCTCTCTCTTAAAGGGGCAGCCCGGGCACCATTTCAAAGCACTATATGTACTTCCTTCTGGAAATACACATCTAGTTCTTCTTCTGCTTCGTCTTATTATTATTCAGTTGATTTTCTGCAATTAATGAGGCCCGAACCGCTACACGCACAGACTCTGTTGAGGTGTTGTTTCGAAGCCAGCGTCCACGAGTGGTGTGCTAAGTGATTTCCATGTCGATCGGATTTGTAGTTTTTGCGCAATTTGCGTTTGAAAAAACATTATCCACAATGCATTTCATTGGGAAAATGTTGGCACAGAGAAAACATGCCCTGAGGTGATTCAAATGGCAGTTAAGCTCATTGATATGTGCAGGCACACCCAGTTACTATGCCAACGCCTGCAAACTATACATGACCCCTCCAGCACAGAGTTTCTGGCAGATAATATCAGCTCTTAAAGCGAAACCCACAGCACAAATGCAAATCTAGCTTCATCACATGATGCATGCCCCTGAGAGAGAATGTGCGCCAAAGTGGATTTAGAAGCCCAGAGAGCCAAGCTAGCTCTTAAAGGGCCGACGCGCCAAAGTGATTCTTAAAGGACCGGCGCACCGAAATGAGTCTTAAAGGGCTGGCGTGCCAAATCGAAAGCTGAGTGACCCCAGGGCTCCAAATCGGAGGCTGAGCCAACCCGGCCTCCAAATCGGAGGCTGATCGACCTTGGCCTACAAATTGGAGGCTGAGCCACCCTGGCCTCCAAATCAGACCCAGAGTGGCCCCGCTCACCAAATCGGACCCCGAGTGGCCCTGCCCACCAAATCGGACCCAGAGTGGCCCAGCCCACCAAATCAGACCCAGAGTGGCCTCGCCCACCAAATCGGACCCTGAGGGGACCCACCCACCAAATCGGACCTTGAGGGGCCCCGCCCACCAAATTAGACCCAGAGTGGCCCCACCCAAATTGGACCCAGAGTGGCCCCGCCCACCAAATCGGACCCAGAGTGGCCCCGCCCACCAAATCGGACCCAGAGTGGCCCCGCCCACCAAATCGGACCCAGAGTGGCCCCGCCCACCAAATCGGACCCAGAGTGGCCCCGCTCCCCAAATCAGACCCTGAGGAGCCCCGCCCACCAAATCGGACCCAGAGTGGCTCCGCCCACCAAATCGGACCCAGAGTGGCCCTGCCCACCAAATCGGACCCAGAGTGGCCCTGCCCACCAAATCGGACCCTGAGGGGCCACGGCTACCAAATCGGACCCTGAGGGGCCCCGCCCATCAAATCGGACACAGAGTGGCCCCGCCCACCAAATCAGACCCAGAGTGGCCCGCCCACCAAATGGGACCCAGAGTGGCCCCGCCCACCAAATCGGACCCTGAGGGGCCCCGCCCAACAAATCAGACCCTGAGGGGCCCCGCCCACCAAATCGGACCCAGAGTGGCCCCACCCACCAAATCAGACCCTGAGGGACCCCGCCCACCAAATCAGACCCTGAGGGGCCCCGCCCACCAAATTGGACCCAGAGTGGCCCCGCCCACCAAATCAAACCCTGAGGGGCCCCACCCGCCAAATTGGACCCTGAGGGGCCCCGCCCACCAAATTAGACCCAGAGTGGCCCCGCCCACCAAATTGGACCCAGAGTGGCCCTGCCCAAATTGGACCAAGAGTGGCCACGCCCACCAAATCGGACCCAGAGTGGCCCCGCCCACCAAATCGGACCCTGAGGGGCTCCACCCACAAAATCGGACCCTGAGGGGCTCCAGCCACAAAGTCGGACCCTGAGGGGCCCCGCCCACCAAATTAGACCCAGAGTGGCCCCGCCCACCAAATTGGACCCAGAGTGGCCCTGCCCAAATTGGACCAAGAGTGGCCACGCCCACCAAATCGGACCCAGAGTGGCCCCGCCCACCAAATCGGACCCAGAGTGGCCCCGCTCCCCAAATCAGACCCTGAGGAGCCCCGCCCACCAAATCGGACCCAGAGTGGCTCCGCCCACCAAATCGGACCCAGAGTGGCCCTGCCCACCAAATCGGACCCTGAGGGGCCACGGCTACCAAATCGGACCCTGAGGGGCCCCGCCCATCAAATCGGACACAGAGTGGCCCCGCCCACCAAATCAGACCCAGAGTGGCCCGCCCACCAAATGGGACCCAGAGTGGCCCCGCCCACCAAATCGGACCCTGAGGGGCCCCGCCCAACAAATCAGACCCTGAGGGGCCCCGCCCACCAAATCGGACCCAGAGTGGCCCCACCCACCAAATCAGACCCTGAGGACCCCGCCCACCAAATCAGACCCTGAGGGGCCCCGCCCACCAAATTGGACCCAGAGTGGCCCCGCCCACCAAATCAAACCCTGAGGGGCCCCACCCGCCAAATTGGACCCTGAGGGGCCCCGCCCACCAAATTAGACCCAGAGTGGCCCCGCCCACCAAATTGGACCCAGAGTGGCCCTGCCCAAATTGGACCAAGAGTGGCCACGCCCACCAAATCGGACCCAGAGTGGCCCCGCCCACCAAATCGGACCCTGAGGGGCTCCACCCACAAAATCGGACCCTGAGGGGCTCCAGCCACAAAGTCGGACCCTGAGGGGCCCCGCCCACCAAATTAGACCCAGAGTGGCCCCGCCCACCAAATTGGACCCAGAGTGGCCCTGCCCAAATTGGACCAAGAGTGGCCACGCCCACCAAATCGGACCCAGAGTGGCCCCGCCCACCAAATCGGACCCTGAGAGGCCCCACCCACCAAATCAGATCCTGAGGGGCCCTGCCCAACAAATCGGACCCTGAGGGGCCCCGCTCACCAAATCAGACCCTGAAGGGGCCCACAGGCCAAAGTGACCCCTGAGAGGCACCCACAGTTAAAACAGATCCTGAGTTGAAAGTCTTGCAGGGGCAGCAGACAAGTCTCTCTTAAAGGGGCAGCCCGGGCACCATTTCAAAGCACTATATGTACTTCCTTCAGGAAATACACATCTAGTTCTTCTTCTGCTTCGTCTTACTATTATTATTCAGTTGATATTCCTCAATTAATGCGGCCCGAACCGCTACACGCACAGACTCCGTTGAGGTGTCGTTTCGAAGCCAGCATCCATGAGTGCTAAGTAATTTTCTTGTCGATCGGATTTGTAGTTTTTGCGCAATTTGCATTTGAAAAAACATATTCCTCAATGCATTTCAATGGGAAAATGTTGCCATAGGGAAAACTTGCCCTCAGGCGATTCAAATGGCAGTTAAGCTCATTGATATGCGCAGGCACACCCAGTTACTATGCCAACGCCTACAATCTTTTCATGACCCCTCCAGGACAGAGGTTCTGGCAGATAATATCAGCTCTTAAAGCGAAACCCACAGCACAAATGCAAATCAAGCTTCATCACATGACGCATGCCCTGAGAGAGAATGTGCGCCAAAGTGGATTTAGAAGCCCAGTGCGCCAAACTGGCTCTTAAACAGCCGATGCGCCTTAGTGATTCTTAAAGGGCCGGCGCGCCAATTCGAAAGCTGAGTGACCCCAGGTTCCAAATCAGAGGCTGAGCCACCCTGGCCTCCAAAGCGGACCCAGAGTGGCCCCGCCCACCAAATCGGACCCTGTGGGGCCCTGCCCACCAAATCAGACCCTGAGGGGCGCCGCCCACCAAATCAGACCCTGAGGGTCCCCGCCCACCAAATCAGACCCTGAGGGGCCCTGCCCACCAAATCGGACCCTGAAGGGCCCCACCCACCAAATTAAACCAAGAGTAGCCCCGCCCACCAAATCAAACCCTGAGGGCCCTGCCCAACAAATCAGACCCTGAGGGGCCCCACAGGCCAAAGTGGCCCATGAGAGGCACTCACAGTTAAAACGGATCCTGAGTTGAAAGTCTTGCAGGGGCAGCAGGCAAGTCTCTCTCTTAAAGGGGCAGCCCGGGCACCATTTCAAAGCACTATCTGTACTTCCTTCACGAAATACACATCTAGTTGACAACTGCTGTCTCCTGTCACTTGTAATCGATGCAGTATTAGCAGTCGTGTGAGCAGTACTTGAGAAATCATTCCACAACATGGTCATTAAACCCCTGTCTCCAACTCCACTTCGGCTGCGTGCACCACAAACACCTCTTCCATTGTGCCCACTACAGCTCATGGGAGAACCAGCACCACTGCTGTGTGCTGGGAAAGCCTCAAACGGTTTACCAGAGTTGCTTGTTTGTTAGCCAATATTATCTCTAGGTTCTCCTGTGGCATGATGTTGTGTAATTTGCCTTTGCAGTGTGGATCGACGATGCTGGCCAGCCAGTATTAGTCATCCTTCATCATTTTGGCAATGCGGGGGTCCCTTTTTAGGATCCGCAAGGCATAATTGCACAAGTGGGCCAATGTTCCAGGTGTCAATAATGCACTGCCACTGCTGGGTGAAGGAACACTTTCTGGCAAATCCACATCCCTACAGTCACGCACAAACACTGTACCTGACCTTGGAACGCCACCATTTTCTCTTGCCCCCTGAGAAGCATCCTCCTGCCCAAAATAATCATCTCCCTCATCCTCCTCCTCTTCTTCCTCCACCTCATCCAGGAAGTTGCCTGACCAGACAATGGCTGACTGTCAGCAAGACTTCCCTCCTCCTCCTCCTGTTCCTCCTTCGCTGCAGACGCCAGATCCTTAATGTGCGTCAAACTTTGCACGAGCAGACGCATAAGTGGGATGTTCATGCTTATGATGGCGTCGTCTGCGCTTACCAGCAGTGTGCATTCCTCAAAACACTGAAGGACTTTACAGAGGTCTTTCAGCTTTGACCACTGCACACTCGACAATTTCATGTTTCCCCTCAAACTGCCTGCCCGTGTATAGAGTTGAGCGAAACGGGTTGAAAAAATTCAAAAGTCGCCGACTTTTGGCAAAGTCGGGTTTCATGAAACGAAACCCGACCCTAGGATGAGGTCGGCCACGAGGTCGGCGACTTACGCGCCAAAGTCGTGTTTCAAAAGTTTGTTTTGCGCTCTTTTTCAGCCAAATCAGGATCCACGGACACTGTGGGCAACGTGATGACATAGGCACGGGTCACCACCATCTTTCAGAAGGGCATGCAAGTGATTGGCTTGCTTTGGTGGGCGTCACAGGGGGTATAAAAGGGCGTGCACGCCGACCGCCATGTTACTCATGCTGATCTCAGAATAGAGAGAGCTGCTGCTGCGTTAGGCAGGGAAGAAGACACCAAAAACTGCTTCTGCTGCTAGCGATTTTGCCTGTACAAAACACCAGTCACTGTGTGTGCAGTGCAAGGGGAGGCTATATAGTGGTGTATCAGTGGTGTTGGTTGTTGGGCTGCCTTCTAAGGCTTCCTGACATTCCTGCATTGCTGTTTACCCACTGCTCCGCAAACTGCTTTTTTAAAAGCAATCCCAATTTTTTTTTTTGTCCTGCTGAGAAGAAGAAAAAAAAACTGCTTCTGCTGCTAGCGATTTTGCCAGTACAACACACCAGTCACTGTGCAGTGCAAGGGGAGGCTATATAGTGGTGTATCAGTGGTGTTGGTTGTTGGGCTGCCTTCTAAGGCTTCCTGACATTCCTGCATTGCTGTTTACCCACTGCTCCGCAAACTGCTTTTTTAAAAGCAATCACAATTTTTTTTTTTTGTCCTGCTGAGGTACTGAGCGTGCATTTTTTCATACCATACAGCGGTGTACGCTCCTCACACAGTACCGTGTAACGGCTGTTATCACAGCCACAGTGAAGCTATCAGTGAGTCACTCTGTGAGAATAAGTCGAGGACATGTTCCGTTCTTACAGACCTGCACTCTAGGGAGATTCCAATTCTGCCCAATTCTACATACACCTTGTAGTTTGTGATACACTAGCCAATTTCTGCCTGTGACATAGCGCTCAGATATTCAGTGGGCATCACACAATCCATAAGTGTCCAGTGTCCACAAGTGTGTGCAGAAATTAAAAATCTCCCTTATCCTCTAGTCACTTTGGTCACAGCTCTGCCATCGAGCCTGTGACAGAGCGCTCAGATACTCAGTGGGCCTCACACAATCCATAAGTGTCCAGTGTCCACAAGTGTGTGCAGAAATTAAAAATCTCCCTTATCCTCTAGTGACTTTGGTCACAGCTCTGCCATCGAGCCTGTGACAGAGCGCTCAGATACTCAGTGGGCCTCACACAATCCATAAGTGTCCAGTGTCCACAAGTGGGTGCAGAAATTAAAAATCTCCCTTATCCTCTAGTCACTTTGGTCACAGCTCTGCCATCGAGCCTGTGACAGAGCGCTCAGATACTCAGTGGGCCTCACACAATCCATAAGTGTCCAGTGTCCACAAGTGTGTGCAGAAATTAAAAATCTCCCTTATCCTCTAGTGACTTTGGTCACAGCTCTGCCATTGAGCCTGTGACAGAGCGCTCAGATACTCAGTGGGCCTCACACAATCCAAAAGTGTCCAGTGTCCACAAGTGTCTGCAGAAATTCAAAATCTCCCCTGTCCTATAGACACCTTGTACCTTGTTTTACATTACTATATAGTTTGTTGGATTTTGTCTACATTTCTACCAAAAATGAGGAAGGCTGGTGAAAGAGGCCGTGGAATTGGGCGGGGGTTGGCAGCTGGTAATGATGGTGTTGGTGGTGGATCTGATGGTAGTGGCAAGAGCAAAATAGGACCGAATGCAGGAGGTGTTGAGCCTGCGTCATCGTCTGGCTACATAAGGCCTCGAACGCTTAGTTTTCTAGGAGTTGGCAAACCGCTTTTAAAGCCAGAGCATCAGGAAAAAGTTTTGTCTTACATTGCTGACTCAGCCTCCAGCTCTATCGCCTCCTCTTCTTCAGTTGTAAAAAGTAAAAGCACTGAGTCGTCATTGGAGGCTCATGTTCATGAACCACACCTTTCCTTGTGTCCTTCACCCCAACCAAGATTGAAGGATGACGCAGGCCATACTACTGATTACTCCATGGAGCTGTTTTCACATACCATGCCTGGATTATCAAGTGAAATGGTGAATTACCCAGGCCAAGATGAATCTGACATGGAGTGCACTGATGCACAGCTGCTGATGGATGATTCTGCTGGTACATTCACTCAGAGCACTACATTGTCCTCGCAGTGTACAGAGCCAGATTCTGACCCTGATGAGACTCAGGTGCCCCTTCCCGCACACTATACCACCATACACGGTGACACAGAGGAAGGTGCACATGACATAGAAGAGGAGGTGATGGATGACCCAGTTGTTGACCCAGATTGGCATCCATTGGGGGAAGAGGGTGCTGCTTCCAATAGCTCAGATGAGGAGCATCCACAGCAGACATCGACATCGCAACAGCTGTTATCTGGCAGGCCCGGAGCACTCCAAAGACAGGTTCCAAACATCAAAAGAGTTGCTGGACAGCTTGTCCAGAGGGTCAAAAGATCACAGCGTGCTAGGCCGCAAAATGTCTGCCAAAGTAGGAAGAGTGCAGTGTGGCACTTTTTTGAACAAAATCCTCATGATCAGGCCAAGGTTATCTGTAAGAAGTGCGCAAAGACCTTTAGCCGAGGGAAAAATCTGAAAAATTTGAATACCAGTTGCATGCTTAGACATTTAAACACCATGCACTTGCAAGCGTGGACACAACACCAAACCTCAAGTGCCACATGTGCAACTGATCACAACGAAGGTAGTCAGCAACGCTACATTGTTTCCCCCACTGTAAGCCCACCGGTTAGCACAGCAGCAAATGTTGAGGTGTCGTTGCAATGCCACAGCAGTCAGGGAATCCCACTGTTATATCAACGAAAGACTGATTCTAGGCCATCAGAAAGAACAACAACTCCATCACCATCATCAACCCTCTCTCAGTCCGCCCTGTCCACCGCTACTTCCACCATATGCAGCTCTCAAGTCCAGCTCACCCTCCCAGACACTATGAGTAGGTCAAGAAAGTACTCAGTCTCTCATCCGCGTACACTGGGTTTGAACGCCCACATTGCCAAACTAATCTCGTTTGAGATGATGCCCTTTCGGTTGGTGGAAAGCGCAGCTTTCCGCGAACTCATGGCCTATGCAGTACCACGCTATGACCTACCCAGTCACCACTTCTTCTCTCGCAAAGCCATCCCAGCCCTCCACCATCATGTGAAAGACCGCATTGTCCATGCACTCAAGCAGTCAGTGAGCGGAAAGGTGCACCTCACAACTGATGCATGGTCCAGTCGGCATGGCCGTTACGTGTCCATCACTGCGCACTGGGTTAATGTGGTGGATGCAGGGTCCACAGGGGACAGCGGTGGTGGGACAGTGCTGCCTAGCCCACGGTATAGGAAACAGTTGGCTGTAGGCGTTCGACCCTCCTCCTCCTCTTCCTCCTCCAGAAGCGAAAGCTCGTCCACAGAGCGCAGTCGTACGAGCACTCCATCTGCAGCTGCCACTGTTGCACACGATGTGTCCCCCTATCGAGCAGCTAGTGGAAAGCGTCAGCAGACTGTGTTGCAGATGATGTGTTTGGGCAACAGACACACCGCCGAGGTACTGGCCGAGTACTTGAAGCGACAAACTGAGTCATGGCTGGGCAGTGTACATCTTGAGGCAGGCAAGGTAGTTAGTGATAACGGCCTTAATTTTGTGGCAGCCATAGCCCTTTCAAAACTCAGCCACATACCTTGCTTGGCTCACACCTTGAACCTGGTAGTGCAGTGCTTCCTCAAAAATTATCCGGAGTTAACAGCCCTGCTCCAGAAGGTGCGAAGACTGTGCGCGCACATCCGCCGGTCGCCTGTACACTCCGTTCGTATGCAGAAGCTGCAGCGATTGCTCCACCTTCCCATCCACCGCCTCATTATCGACATTGCAACAAGGTGGAACTCCACCCTGCACATGGTGGAGCGGCTGTGCGAGCAGAGGCAGGCCATAATGCATTTGTGGGAGGATACACGGCCAGGCACTTTGAGAGCAGACATGGAGTTGACAGGTGTGCAGTGGTCGAAGCTGAAAGACCTCTGTAAAGTCCTTCAGTGTTTTGAGGAATGCACACGGCTGGTAAGCGCAGACGACGCCATCCTAAGCATGAGCATCCCACTTATGCATCTGCTCATGCAAACTTTGACGCACCTTAAGGAGCAGGCGTCTGCAGCCAATGTTGATGAGGAGGAAGAGGAGGAGGGAATCCTTGATGACATTCAGCCATTGTCTGCTCAGGGACCTCTCCTGGACGA
The DNA here is from genome assembly GCF_039654945.1 of Dendrobates tinctorius. NCBI lineage: Eukaryota > Metazoa > Chordata > Amphibia > Anura > Dendrobatidae > Dendrobates > Dendrobates tinctorius. The sequence continues at coordinate 8,841,765 of NW_027361822.1, forward strand.
GGTGGAGGAAGAAGAAGAGGAAGAGGATGATGATGGGGATGATTACTTAGGGGAGGAGGATGCATCTCGTGGGGCAAGTGAAAATGTTGGCGTGGCAAGGTCTGGTACAGGGTTTGTGCGTGACTGGAGGGATGTGGATTTGCCAGAAAATGCTCCTCCAACCAGCACTCACAGTGCATCATTGACACCGGGAACATTGGCCCACATGTCAGATTATGCCTTGCTGATCCTAAAAAGGGACCCCCGCATTGCCAAAATGATGAACGATGACGACTACTGGTTGGCCAGCATCCTGGATCCACGCTATAAAGGCAAATTACAAAACATCATGCCACAGGAGAACCTTGACCATATTGGCTAATAAACAAGCAACTCTGGTAAATCGGTTGCTTGAGGCATTCCCAGCACACAGCAGCGGTGATGGTTCTCACACGAGCCGTACGGGCCGGGGGCAGCTTGCCAGAGGTGTTCATGGTGCACACAGCAGAAGTGGCGTTGGAGACAGGGGTTTCATGACAATGTTGTGGACTGATTTTTCAAGTACCGCTCACACAACTGGTAATACTGCATCGATGAAAAGTGACAGGAGACAGCAGTTGTCAACTATGGTTACAAACTACTTTTCCTCCCATATCGATGTTCTCCCACACAGGTCATTCCCCTTTGACTATTGGGCCGCTAAACTGGACACCTGGCCTGAATTGGCACAATATGCCTTACAGGAGCTCGCTTGCCCAGCTGCAAGTGTGCTATCGGAAAGGGTCTTCAGTGCAGCTGGATCAATCCTGACAGAAAAAAGGACCCGTCTGTCAACCCAAAATGTGGATGATCTAACCTTCATTAAAATGAACCAAGCATGGGTTTCCAAGGATTTTGTCCCACCTTCCCCTGATGACACATAGGGTGACAGAAAAATGGCTTGCTTTGGTCCACCTCTTCCTGGGACTTGACCTATTTCACCTTTTGCATCAGCTGAATGTCTAACATCAACATATGCAACTTTCTAAAACTCCCTAACTGTGCTGCCTCCCCCCCATGGCCGGGGTCACCACCTAGCGCATGACACCGTGCGAGTGCCGTTGCCCTGGACAGGTGGGTAGGCCGACTCGGGCGCGGGCACTGGCACAGGGTCCCTCATAGTGCAATCAAGTGTCTCTGACGGTGGTGGTGCACACCCGCCGTCAGACACACCGCCGTACTATGAGGGGCCCAGTGCCAGTACCGACGCCCACGAGTGGGCCCCCCTTGCTTGGGCAGGGCCCCAGCATTTGCAATCTTTACCTCTCCCTGCTCCTCCGCTGTGTAGTCTGGGCCGTTAAATCCATACTGTGCCTGACACCGTTTGAGCCTGCCTCCTGATGTATAGACATATATTTTGAATGTGTACGCTATCCATACATGTTATCCGGGGATACGGTACCCTTTCTAACCTTTGTGCAATCATGTGCAATCCATACTGGGCCTAACACCGTCTGAGCCTGCCTCCTGATGTATAGACATATTTTGAATGTGTACGCTATCCATACATGTTATCCGGGGATACGGTACCCTTTCTAACCTTTGTGCAATCACGTGCAATCCATACTGGGCCTAACACCGTCTGAGCCTGCCTCCTGATGTATAGACATATATTTTGAATGTGTACGCTATCCATACATGTTATCCGGGGATACGGTACCCTTTCTAACCTTTGTGCAATCACGTGCAATCCATACTGGGCCTAACACCGTCTGAGCCTGCCTCCTGATGTATAGACATATATTTTGAATGTGTACGCTATCCATACATGTTATCCGGGGATACGGTACCCTTTCTAACCTTTGTGCAATCACGTGCAATCCATACTGGGCCTAACACCGTCTGAGCCTGCCTCCTGATGTATAGACATATATTTTGAATGTGTACGCTATCCATACATGTTATCTGGGGATACGGTACCCTTTCTCACCTTTGTGCAATCACGTGTAATCCATACTGGGCGTGAGAACGGCTGGCGAGCTGTTAAGCAAGCTACAGCACCTGTGGTTTGCACACGTAAGTTTTTCATTTTTTCAGGAATGACGGTTAGGCCTAATTCCGGAACTGCGGTTGACCTGCACTTACTGGGAAATCATTGTTCGCGGGTAATAATTGTAATCAGTGATCCTCATCACTAACGTTGTTCAGCGGGTTATCTGCACCTGTAAGCGACAAACGCTGGCCTTTTCAGTGTAGCGCACATGCAGCCACGGACATGTAAGGGCATGACACACCAGTTATTGGCCAATCTCATGTGCCAGAGCCTCACATGTCCCTCTAGTAAGCCGGACTCGGACCGCGGGGCATGACGGAGTCTCGTTCGTTAACGGAATTAAGCTTGCAATGTGTGCATCTGTTTGAGGTTTCCCAGGTGGAGTCGAATTTAACCGTAGGCTCCACTCCTGGTGGTGCCCTTCTGGACATTCCTTTAAGGTTCAGCTTTGCAACCATACTGCCCGCGTAAAACAAACACTTTGCCTTCATGAACGCTGTTTGGAGGGTCATGACTCGTGGGAATAACGCCGCCCAATCAGTTAACCTGCTAGAGAGATCGTTCGTTGCTCCCAAGCATGACATCACACTCCCTAGGAGGAAGGTAATGCCACTGTGGCGACCGTACTCCTGGGGGCGACACAAGTGCACTGATGCCCAGCCACTGCTCGATGAATCTGCTGGTACATTGACCCAGACCACTACATTCCACTCGCACGCTACACGGCCTGAATCTGACCCTGATGAAACTCAGGTTACCCTTCCCATATACAGTTCCATCTTACACGGTGACAAAGAGGAAGCTGCAGATGAAAGTGCAGGTTCGGCCCACCCGCCATCAATACACCACCGTACTATGAGGGGCCCTGTGCCAGTGCCGTCGCCAACGAGTGGGCCCCCCCCTGCTTGCTCAGGATCACAGCACTTGCAAAGTTGAAATACTGTGCAGTGAGATGGAAGATGGGGACGACGAGGAGTCCAGACAAGTACAGGGATTCCCTAGCGAGGAGACTTATTTGATTGTTTTCAATGTTGGGACAGCAATTTTTGGGGAGCACTATACTCTGGAGAATGATAGATGGGGCCCACCATACACTGGAACATTCCAAAGGTGGACATCAGACACTGGAGCAGCATTTACAGGGCCCATTATACACTAGAGCATTAGAAATGGGGCCCATTATGTTTGGAGCATTATTTGGGCCCATAAGACAGTGGAGCTTCATCCATGGGGACCAACATATACTGTAGCATTATGTGGAGCTCATCATATACTGTTTCAAACATTATATGGGACCAATGATTCTGTATGGAGAAATAGATGGGCCTCGTCATGAGATGTAAAAAGTGAAGTATTTTTCATTGTACTATACCGCTATTTCTCTGCCGTATCGGAGCATGATGAGTTGTGGTATGTGTTAAAGGGGCACTCTTTCGCCCAGGGCACATGAAAACCTGGAGCCAGCCCTCCCCCCCACAACTGTAGCCAAATAACCCCCATTTTTCAGTGCGTAACTTGTATTATGAAGTTAATTAAGGTTGACAAGCTTAAGTAAGAAGAATTGATGCTTTTGGCATTCAAATGGGCACTGTAGGTGTGTTTCCTGTCCTCCTCTCACTGCCGACTTTTATTCCCCATTGACTTACATTGGGTTTCGTGTTTCGGGACGACCCCGACTTTTCCCTGTAATCGGACGATCTTGCTCGACCCGACTTTTGGAAAAGTCGGGTTTCACGAAATGAAACGCGACCCTAAAAAAACAAAAGTCGCTCAACTCTACTTAGTAGCCATTTCAAAACTGTGCAGAAGGGTGCAGAGATCTTTTAATCTGTGCCCACTTCGTAAACGTGATATGCACTATGTCCATACTGTGTTGGCCCAGGCTATAAAACATGACATACTGCGTCAGGCCTCGCTGCTGCTACAGTTGCTGCAACATGTGCAGAGGGGAATTCCACCATGTCTGCACATCGCATATCAACCTGTTAACTGGCATGGACAAAGACCTCTGTATCGATGCATGTCGATGACCTGAGGGATGCGAAATGAGCTCACAGCTTACGTGCTTTCTGAAGCAGCTCACCTAGGGCAGGATAGTGGCGGAGAAAATGCACACCTCGGCTAAACTTATCTCCAAGGAGTTTATTTCCATGTCCTGTTACCTTGGTCTATTGAACGAGATCCTCACTGATTGGGGGACTCCTTTCATATCCAAAGTGACAAAGGAAATGTGCAGGTTCCTCAAGATAAAGCAGTTGAACGTGTCAGTGTACCACTCTCAGACCAATGGGTTGTTTGAGAACTTTAACAAAACCTTCAAATCAGAGCTCAAGAAGATGGTTGCCAAGGATGGAAGGGATTGGGACATGTTGTTGCCCTACTTGATGTTCACCATGATGATGGGGTTTTCACCCTTTGAGCTACTGTATGGCAGTCATCCTAAGGGTTTGCTGGACGTAGCCAAAAAGACACGGGAGCAGGAACCTACGTCACATAAGAGTGCTATTGAGCACGAGACCAATATACAGGACCGAATTGCAGTGGTCATGCCTATAGTAAAAAGTATTTGGATGTTAAGGCAGCGCAGGGCCACGTATATACCAAAAAGGCCATGGTCCGGTCCTTTAAAGCAGGAGATCGGGTGTTGGTTTTGGTACCCATTACCAAAAGCAAACGTGTGGCAAGGGCCATATGAAGTTTTGGGGAAAAGTGGGGCAAGTAAACTATCAAGTTTACCAGCCAGTGAAAAGTAAACCCGATCAATTGTATCACATCAATCTGTTGAAAGCATGGAAGGACCGGCAGTGTATGCTTACGAAAGTGACTCCAGACATGTCATCTGGGTACTCTCCTATTTTGTCCCGGAAGGAGTCTGAGAGGTAATGGTAGGAGACACGCTCTCGAAACAGCAGCGACGAGAGGTGTGGAAATAAGTACAAGGGAATACGGATGTATTCTCAGGACTACCCGGTCATACCTCTGTCACCCAGAATGAAATTGTCGTAGAGCTTCATCTAAGGGAACGAATAAAACCGTACCATGTGCCCCAGACCCGGAGACAAGTCATCATGAGTGAGGTAAAAAAAATACTTAAGCTGGGGGTAATTGAGGAGTCCCGAAGTGAGTGGGCTAGTCCAATTGTACTGATCCTGAAGCTGGACGGATCCTTCCAGTTCTGTAATGATTTCTGTAAGTTGAATGACGTGTCGGCGTTCGACTTTTACTCTAATGTCCTGGGTGGAAAAGCTGATCGAGCAACTAGGCCAGGCCTAGTACTTTTCCACGCTCGATCTGACCAAGGATTATTGGCAGTTGCCTGTCACTGAGTCGGAAAAGGAGGAGACTGCCTTCATAACACAGGAATGTCTGTACCACAATGTCGTCCTGCCCTTTGGACTTCATGGGGCCCCAGCCATGTTCCAGAGGTTGATGGACATAGTGTTTAAACAGATGGGGGAGATGTGAGGCAGTGAGTGGGATCATATGTGAGGGTTGATATGTATCCCCCAGGATGCAAATGGAGTCATATTAGACCAGCTGGAGTGCCTTGTGGTCACAGCACAGCAGGACGCCTATGAGTCTCAAGGCAAAATAAAAGTTAGTGTGGGCCTGGTCAAGCAATGTTCAGCAAAAACCGTTATGGGCTTTTATTTTTGAAGTGGACTACAGGATGGTAGTGGCGCTGCCCTCTTCCTCCAGGCCGGGTCTTACAAGTGGCCCATGGCCACAGGTTCCACTTTAAAAACCCTACAGCAAAGGGTTTGGGTGTGTCAGTGTTTGTTTGCAAGTGGCAGAGCAGGAGGCTCTGCAGTGTCCAGCCTGTGGAAGGTAATATACAGCCAAGAGCAACGAACACCTGGCACCAGCGTGATATGGTGGTGCAGTTGCCCTCGGCAACCGGTCTTGTATACGGACTGTTGTGACACCTCAGCTGCGATCCAGAGTATACTGCGTGCTGTTCATTGTGTGAGTTGCATGAATATTAAACAAGTTAGCTGTGAACTTTCCTGTGATCCCTGTCTGTCTGTCACACTGCACCCACCCCGCTACACTACACTAGGAACAGAAGAATTTTTTGTGGCCTCTGGATCAGGCCTCTATAACATACTAGATGCTACAAACTGAACTTTGTAGGACGTTTAGCAACTGAAAAAAAAATTTGGTTACGTGCTTGAGATCTGCAGACAGCTTAATTTCAACCCAACAAAATGACAAAGTGTGATACGGCGGGCTGCCTATCGTTTTGCAACTGAAAAATTCAAATTTTTTAAATATGTACTAGCTCTACAGACAGTTTCGTATCACCACAGCACTAAATTGGGGTGGGATACAGCAGGCTGTGTCACATTTAGCTAGTGAGACAGCATGCATGGAGAACAATAGAAGCAGTGCACAACACACTTGTGGGACATGTTCCCTGCTGGCTTTGTCTGTGGCAAAAAAAACAAAAATGCTGGAAGGTGCTTTTAGCAGCCACACTGGGCACTAACTAGCTACACCATCAGACTGATATACAACCACCTACCTAACCAGCTAAAATCTTGCTGCTCACAGTGCCAGTGTCAGGAGCAGCCTCTAGGTGCTGTTACAGTGTTACTGTTATGCTCTTTATTTGGAGAGGGACTTGTGATTTCAGCAGCCAATGACACAAGCCATTGTGTCGTGAGATTGTGAATGTTTCCTGTGACCTGATTGGCTAGCCGCAATGTACACACCAAAAGTTAGGGGAAAAAAATTACTGTTTACAAGAACGCTATGCCTCTGAGCTCTGCAAACCCCTCCTCTCAAACACATGCCAAACACTCAAGATACACTACCATTACCATTGCTAAAGTGCTGAAAATACTTTTGTGGCCATGCAAATATTTTTCTGCACTTTTTACCAAATGTTACTGATTTTTACCGATTTTCTAAAATTTTTCTTGTGTATTCGATCACGAATCCGAATGTGCCATATTCGTGCCGAATTTATGTTTGGTGATTGTTTTCCGAACAACTACGCTCATCACTAGTCATATTGTATTTGCAGAACCCCCGATATGCCTAAACAGTGGAGACCCCCACAAGTGACATCATTTTGGAAACTTCTCAAGGAACTTATCTAGAGGTGTGGTGAGCACCGTAAACCCACAGGTGCGTCACAGAGTTGAGCGTTAAAAAAAAAAAAAAAAATACACGTTTCATTTTCACAAGGGAAACAGAAGAAAATTTACCATACAATTTCTTGAGCAATTTCTCCTAAGTATGCTGATACCCCATATGTGATGGAAAACTAATGTTTGAGCACATAGCAGGGCTTGGAAAGGAAAGAGCACCGACTTAATTCTGAATCTCAATTTTGGCTGGAATAGATTGCAGATGCCATGTCATATTTGAAAAGCCCATAACATGCCAAAAACAGCATAAATCCCCACAAGTGACCCCATTTTTTGAAACTGCACCTCTTTAGGATCTCAACTAGGGGTGTAGGGAGCATTTATAACCTTCAGGTGATTCACAGAATTGTATAACATTAGGCTGAATAAATGGAAACTAACCATTTTTTCCACTAAAATGTTGCTTTGGCACCAAGTTTTTAATTTTCATAAGACATAATAGGAGAAAATGAATGGTACACTCTGTTAAGCAATTCCTCCTGGTACGTCAACATCAGATATGTGGTCATAGACACTAATTTTGAGGCACAGTTTAAGGCTTAGGCTGGTTTCACACTTGCGTTTTTTTGTGCTGTATTTTAGCGCTAAAAAACGCATGCGTTTTTTCCCCTATATTTTGCATGGGATGCGCTTATGTGCGCATACACATGCCTTTGTATGCGTTTTTACGCGCATGCGTTTTTTTGTGGTGTGCGCTCGGGCGCACAAAATGCATCCTGTTGCATTTTTTGGGAATCCGACTTGCTGTAAAAAAACGCATGCGCGCGCAATGCGTTTTTTTACAGCAAGACACCCATTATAAGTCTATGGGTGCGCATATGTGCGCATTGGCATGCTCATGTATGCGTTTTTTTGCGCATGCGTTTTTTTGTTGACCATTAGTTAGACAATGGAATTTAGGGGTTTGGGTTAGAGTTAGGGTTAGTTAAGAGGGGTTAGGGTTAGGGTTAGTATGGTTTGGTTAAGGGTCAGGGTTTAGGGTTAGTTAGGGTTTAGGGTTAGGGTTTGGTTAAGGGTTAGGGTTAGTATGGTTTGGTTAAGGGTTAGGGTTAGTGTTAGGTTTGGTTAAGAGTTAGGGTCACGTTTAGGGTCAGGGTTAGGGTTAGGGTTAGTAAAGTCATGGTTTGGGTTAGTGTGAGGGGCCAACTAATGTTGGAAAAAAATGCAAACGCGGTAAAAATGCACTAAAAACGCATACAAACGCATAAAAACGCTGCGTTTTTTTCATGCATGCTCATAAAAATGCTTGAAAAAAATGCAGCATTTGTATGCGTTTGCATGCGTTTTTTCTATGCTTTTTTTGCGGGAAAAATGCGCTGCAAAACAAAGCAAGTGTGAAAGTAGCCTTAGAAAGCAAAAAGCACCACACTGGAGTTTAGATTTTACTGGGATGGATTGCGGGTGACATCTCCCATTGGCAGAACACCTGGGGTGCCAGAACAGCAGAACCCCTATTAAGTGACCCCATTTTATTAATTACACCTCTCAATGAATTCATGTAAGGGTGCAGCGATCACATTGAGTTTGTCACAGAATTTTATACTGTTGTGCAGTGGCAAAAAATTAATTACATTTTTACCACAAAAAAATGTGTTTTAGCCCCAAATTTTGCATTTTTACAAGGAAACCTAAGAAAAACTGGCACCAAAATTTGTGTCACAATTTCTTCTGAACATAGAAATACCCCATATGTGTCTGTACAGTAATGCTTTGCCACATGGCTAGACTCGAAGGGAATGAGCGCTATTTGAATCTTGAAGAACAAAGTGTACAATAGTTTGCAGACTCCATATACAGAGCCCTTAAGTGCCAGAAGAGCAGAATCCCTTCTCTAGTGACCCCATTTCGGATATTACACCCCCTCTGGGAATTTGTATACAGGTGTGACAATTTTGACTCCATGGATGTAGGCTGTAACCACACCCAAAGGATCACATGGGCTGGTCACATGGTCCACCTGCAAACACCTGCAGGTCCTCAAGGAAAACAGAGGTACAGTCAGCACCCTCACCTGTTATGATTGAGTCACCGTAGGAGGCAAAAACAGAAATGCTAGCTAAGTCCAGAAAACCAGAGAAGTTGGCAGCTATCGGATTGCAGACCCCTGAACCTATCAACACAACTAGCAGTAGCCGTGGGGGGTTCCTACGATGCCCTAGACCCCTCGATCACAGCCGGAGAATTAAATAGGCCTAAAGAAAGAAAGGGGAAATCTAAACTGCCCCAGAGCAGACCCCAAAGCAATAGGCAGCCCCCAACATATAATGACGGTGAAGCAAGATGAAAATACTAACACAGACAGAAAGATAGACTGAGCAAAGATGGGGCCCAAGCTAACTAGCTAGAAAAGGACAGGAAGGCTGCTGTCTGCAATCCGTGAAAAACCCTATGAAAATAAGAGCCAACAGACTGACAGTGAAAAAGGCCCTGAAGACGCTAGGCTTCAAAAAAGCTATGTCAGTCCTCAGGAATATTCTGAAGACAGAGCTACAGGCAAAAGGAGATTCAGCTCACCCCAGCAGGGAATGGCAGAATACAGAAAAGCAAGGAAAACAAAAAACAAAACCAAAATGCTAACAGGCAAAACAGAAAACTTAGCTTTAGAGGAGCAGGAAATCACCCGCAGGGCAGAAGCGCGTCGGCAGCCTTATATCCAGTCTGTGACTCCACTCAGCCAGTCATCCTCATTAGGCTCAGGTGCCTGATAATCAGGCTCATTACCTTCCTTTACCAGAATAGGGAGTTCACCAGACCTCAGTGACGAAGGGGAAAATGAACTCACAACACTCACCCATAGGTGAGGTAATATGTGTAGCCAGACCGTCCCATCTCTCATAGCTACCCGCAACCCAGACCCAGGTGCACTAAACTACATCTTTAGTGCTCATGTACACTAGAGACAAAATACTGGGTTGCATCGCAGGGAGCATCCATCCCTGTGACATATACCTCCCATTAACCATGCAACCACCAGTCACACTACAATATATATTAGATTATATATATTTATATATTCCCACAATCAGAAAATAGCAGCGCTTTGGACGCAGGATATCTGTTCTAATCACACAGGTAAATTTGCATGTGTTCACTGAACAATGCAGATTTATCACATCCAATACATATCTACTGTGAAAATATTGAGGAGACTAGCATTTCCGCCACAGAAATTAACATGCTATGGCTCATAAACCCACGCCATGAGTTTATGCAGAGTCAAATAGAAGCACAGTGGGCTTGGTATTTCTATAAATCCCATCCACTGTGCTCATACTGCACAATGCAGCGTTTTTTGAGTGCAGCGCGCTTAAAAAATGCTGTTATTTCTGATCGTGGCCACATACCATAAGAGGTAGGCCTCTCAAAATTCTTAATGCGGGAATCATAAACACCCTTTAAAAATTTAGAGCGAGGGTAGCATGATCACCCTGTTGATATGGTGGTGGTGATGGAGAAGGAGAAAGACAACACAAAACAGACAATCCTGAAATGTATGTTTGGGTGGGAAGGGGTGCTTGGGAATGGATAATAAAAAAAAGAAACAATGTATTTGAGTTAAGGTAAAGCTGCGGTCATCCACTGGTGTTGAGAAGTCTGGGCTAATCCAGCCCTTGTTCATTTTGATAAAAGTCAGCCTGCCAGCATTTTCATTTGACAGACAGATGCGCCTATCAGTGATAATAATCCCGGCAGCACTAAAAACCCTCTCTGACAAAACACTAGTGGCAGAGCAGGCCCTCCAAGGCATAAAGAGACAGTTCATACCACATGTCTAGCCAATAGTTGCAAGTTGTAGAGTAATCACAGAAGATGCTGATACGTTTGACAAGGTACTCCTTTAGCATCTTTCAAAACTTTTCCCTACTTTTCAGAGTATTTCGTGCATCATGGCCTGGAAGGGTCTGAGAAAACTGTCTCAGACCTTTGATAGAGTTCACCTACCTCTGCTGCATCTATACTTCTTGGTTGTTCAAGGAACTGTGCTCAGCATTGTCAGATGAGAATCTTTTTAATAATTCGTCAACTAGGGCCTTCTGGTACTGCAACAATTTATTAGATCTCTCCACCATGGGATGGAGAGATGGAAAATTCTCCTTATATTGTGGGTCTAGAAGGGTGACCAACCAGTAAATTGTGTTGGCCAAAATGCATACAATGCAAGGGTCACGAGAAAGGCAGCGGAACATAAGTTCAGCCATGTGTGCCAAGCTGCCAACAGCCAAGACTTCCCTGTCCTCACCAAGAGGATGACTGTCCATATTGTCCTCCTCCTCGTCCTCCAGCCGTCCATGCTGAACAGATGGGATGAAAGTGGTGTGTGTAGTACCATCTGTAGTGCAGGCATCAGCTCCTGTTCCTCCTCATTATCACCCAATCCACGTTGAGAAGATAACATGAGGCTAGGCTGGCTAGGATCACCCTGTATAGTTTCTTGCTCTGTTTCAACTTCTTCTGCCTGCAAAGCCTCCTCTTTAATTGTGAGCACCGAGCATTTCAGTAGATAGAGAAGAGTGATGTGTTGTGAATTCCCTTGCTCGGAATTCTGAGCCGAAGCTCCCCCTGTTCCCTCTGGTGGTTACTGGGAGTAGTGCAGCTGGCCAGGTTGATGGAAGTTTCCCACCTGATGACGATAATTGGGAACCTGGGATTACTGGCTGGGAGCATATAATTGAGCAGGCTGCCCTTGGTAGTTGCTGGTGATTTCCTCCTTGTGCATTTGGAATTTTTCTGTCTCCTGCCTGATCTGCAAGGTTCAGTTAAGTGATTCTTTTGCTAATCCTTTGCATCTAATTTGGTTGTGCCTTTTTTTGCTTTCTGCTTTGTTGCTAGGGTTCAGCGTACTCCCTGCTGGGGGCAGTGCTGGGCCCCGCTCATATGTTACAGCTTGTGGCAGTTTGTTCAGTCCCCTGCTATGTTAGTATCTTTTGCTTTGCTTCCCGTTCATATCAGAGTGCTGATCTAGCGGGGGTGAGGTCGTGTTGCCTCAGGTTTTTTTGTATATCAGATGTGTTGAATTTTTTTAGGGTTTTGTGGTGCATGATTGCAGACAGTATCTTTTCTGTCCTGTCATGTCTAGACAGCTTTGGCCCCACCGTTTTCTCAGTCTGTTCTCTGCCTGTGTTTGTGTCTCATCTTGTCTCACCGACAATATATGTTTGGGGCTGTCTATTCCTTTGGGGATCTGCTCCGGGGCAGTTTAGATTTCACCTCGTAGGAATGCTCCACGGCTACTGCTAGTTGTGTGGATAGGATCAGGGGTCTGCAATCCGCTTAGCTACCAAGCTCTCTGGTTTTCTGGTGGCTTAGCCTGTTCCTGCCATCCTAGTCGGTGATGCCTTCATAACATGGATGGTTAATGTTGACTATGTGTGGAGGCTGACCAGAATACTGATGGGCATGGTGCAGCTGGTATTAAACTACTGCCCTCTGTTGCGCTCAAAGCCTTGCCAACATATGTAACATTGAGTTCCAATATGTGGTGACATTGGACTCCAGCTCTAGCTGACTTGTGGAAACAAGCACACACGTTGCATACTTTCACAAGTAGCTCAGGCAGATCTGGGTAGTCTTTGAGAAACTGCTGAACCACAAAGTTGAGCACGTGAGCCAGGCATGGTACGTGAGCGAGGTTGCCAACGTTCAGAGACTCCAGGTTATGGCCATTGTCACACATGATCATGCTTGATTGTAGATTCAGGGGCGAGAGATACAGATAAGTCTGGTCTGTTAGACATTTCAACAACTCTGTGGCGGTGTGCAGTTTGTCACCTAAGCAGATTACCTTCAGCAGAGCCTATTGCCATTTGGCCGAGGCAGTGCTGCAGTGCTTCCATCTAGTGACTGATGTTGAGTGCTTTCAGAGATTGAGGGTGAGGAGTAGGAGGTGCAGGTACTGCTTTACAAGGTAGGGGAAACCCTGATTGAACCAGAACCTGCAATCCTTGGTGTCGGAAGCCCGTATTCCATCCCAGGGTCTGGCTTGGTCCCAGCTTCCACAATGTTTACCCAGTTTGCAGTCAGGTAAATGTAGCGTCACTGGCCACAAGGCGCGGGGTCCCAATTGTTGCCATGGTGATCCAATGTCGTCATGATGACATCGGGGTCACCAGAGCTATGAAATTTGCTGATCATGCATGATCAGTAAGTATTTCTGTCAGTGCAGAGCTGACAGTTTATACAACATGGGAGTGCTGCTGCATCCCCATACTGTACAAGCGATCAGCCTGCAAAAAATTGTCCTATAGTGGGACAAAGTAAAAAAGTTAAAACAAAAAAGTAGAAAAAAAAATTAAATAATTGTAAAAATTAATTTTAAAAAATATCAAAAATAATCAAAAAATTAAAAAGATATTGTATTTATAAGTAAATATTTGTATGAAAAAAATATAAACAATAAAAGTACACATATTTGGTATTGCCGCGCCCACAGTGACCCGACCTATAGAACTGTTCCACTAATTAACCCCTTTAGTGAACATCATAAAAAATGAATAGAAAACAAGGCCAAAAACAGTGCTTTGTCATCATCATTCCGCCAAACAAAAAGCAGAATATAACGCAATAAAAAAGACAGATATAAATAAACATGGTACCACCGAAAAAGTCATCTTGTCCCGCAAAAAACAAGAAGCAATACATCTCCATCAGTGGAAAAATAAAGAAGTTATAGCTGTCAGAATAAAGCAATGTAAAATTTTTTTTTCTATAAAACAGTTTTTATTGTGTAAAAGCACCAAAAACATATATATATATATACACTCACTGGCCACTTTATTAGGTACACCATGCTAGTAAGGGGTTGGACCCCCTTTTGCCTTCAGAACTGCCTCAATTCTTCGTGGCAGAGATTCAACAAGGTGCTGGAAGCATTCCTCAGAGATTTTGGACCATATTGACATGATGGCATCACACAGTTGGCGCAGATTTGTCGGCTGCACATCCCTGATGCGAATCTCCCGTTCCACCACATCCCAAAGATGCTCTATTGGATTGAGATCTGGTGACTGAGGAGGCCATTTGAGTACAGTAAACTCATTGTCATGTTCAAGAAACCAATCTGAGATGATTCGAGCTTTATGACATGGCGCATTATCCTGCTGAAAGTAGCCATCAGATGTTGGGTACATTGTGGTCATAAAGGGATGGACATGGTCAGCAACAATACTCAGGTAGGCTGTGGCGTTGCAACGATGCTCAATTGGTACCAAGGGGCCCAAAGAGTGCCCAGAAAAAATTCCCCACACCATGACACCACCACCACCAGCCTGAACCGTTGATACAAGGCAGGATGGATCCATGCTTTCATGTTGTTTACGCCAAATTCTGACCCTACCATCCGAATGTCGCAGCAGAAATCGAGACTCATCAGACCAGGCAACGTTTTTCCAATCTTCTACTGTCCAATTTCGATGAGCTTGTGCAAATTGTAGCCTCAGTTTCCTGTTCTTAGCTGAGAGGAGTGGTACCCAGTGTGGTCTTCTGCTGCTGTAGCCCATCTGCCTCAAAGTTCGACGCACTGTGCGTTCAGAGATGCTCTTCTGCCTACCTTGGTTGTAACGGGTGGCAATTTGAGTCACTGTTGCCTTTCTATCAGCTCGAACCAGTCTGCCCATTCTCCTCTGACCTCTGGCATCAACATGGCATTTCCGGCCACAGAACTGCCGCTCACTGGATTTTTTTTCTTTTTCGGACCATTCTCTGTAAACCCTAGAGATGGTTGTGCGTGAAAATCCCAGTAGATCAGCAGTTTCTGAAATTCTCAGACCAGCCCTTCTGGCACCAACAATCATGCCACGTTCAAAGGCACTCAAATCACCTTTCTTCCCCATACTGATGCTCGGTTTGAACTGCAGGAGATTGTCTTGACCATGTCTACATGCCTAAATGCACTGAGTTGCCGCCATGTGATTTGCTGATTAGAAATTAAGTCTTAACACACAGTTGGACAGGTGTACCTAATAAAGTGGCCAGTGAGTGTATATATATATATATATATATATATATATATATATAAATGAGGTATCACTGCAATCGCACTGACCCAAAGAATAAAACTTATCAATTTTACCACACACAGAAGGCATAAACCCCCACCTAATAATTCCTGAATTGCAAAAAATCGGAATAGAAAGTGATCAAAAAATGTCATGTGTCTGAAAATGTTACCAGTAAAAACGTCAACTCATCTCGCAAAAAAAAAAGCCCTCACATGACTGTGTGGACAAAAATGTAGAAAAAATATAGGTCTCAAGATATGGTGATGAAAAAACTATTTTTTGCAATAAAAAGTATCTTTTAGTGTGTGACAGCAGTCAAACTTAAAAACCTGATATAAATCTAGTATTGCTGTAATCACACCGACACGAAGAATAGTCGTCTAATCACCTATACCACATGAGGAACGGAGTAAAAAATATATAAAACCAATTCTTCATCTGCTGTTCATTTTTTCATTCTGCCTCCCAAAGATCGCAGTATGGGTCGGAGCACATTTATCCTGCACTCTGTGCTGAACGCTTGCACCGGGGTTTCCGTGTAAATCTCTGAAATACATTACTCAGATGGAACCTCTGGTGGAAGATTCCTCATAATGAAGCAGATGGAGGCACTGTAGATGCCATATGACCTGTGATCTGGCAGTGTCCGTCTTTTTAGGATTGCATAAAAGTGCAGTCGGCCACAATTTTGTGCACTTCTGAAAAGAAGGACACCACTGAACAGAGGCCAGACAAAGTCCAGAGTAACTCTGTTGCCTCATTATAGTGAATGGATCCCTCAAGGGTTTCATCTGTCATGTTACTCAGAAATTTAAATGGAAACAGCAAAGTAAGTGCTCAGCATACAGCGCTGGATACATGTGATGCAAAATGTTATGTAAAATGTTCCCAATAAATCTTCAACGCAATACACAAAAAAGCAAGCCCTCAGTCAGGTCTGTCATCTCTTAATGGAAATATAGGGGACTCCCATGTTATTGGCAGTACAAAGACTCTGGAAAAGTAAAAAGACCCCTTTCCCACCAAAATAAATTCAGCAAATTCTCCGCTCTCAAATTCAAATGTCCCCCTCCCTTTTCGAACGAAATCTGCCGATTGTCGCGAAAAGTCGAAGGCCGACAGAAATACGAAACCCAATGCAAGTCAATGGGAAAGCTTGGGAGCAACGAAGGATCTCTCTAGCAGTTAAACCAACACACAACACATTTCCCACTCCACGCCAGCAGGGAGACCTCTGAACCTGACTGCTGAGGAGCTGCTCTCTGTGGTCGGGAGGAGGTAAGTTAGGGCACTCTGTGCAGGGAAGGGGAAGTGTGTGGATGTGAGAAGGGGAGCTGAAGGATGAGCAGAGTTAAGGCTCACTCCTAGCTGGAGCACATGGTCTGGATTCCGGTCTCCGAGTTTGTAGGGACACTGACGTTCCTGCAGCAGAAACCGGAGGAAGTAGCAGCTGTAAATTCTCTGCACCCAACTAAGGCTCGGAGGCCCCAGCATCGACGTGTGGGAGCCAGAAGGAAAAGGCTACGGCTGCCTGCCATACGAGAAAGTTCCAAAAGAGAGTCAACAGGGGGAACTTCATTGAACTCAGCACTGTGAGTACCTCAGATAAGCGCTAGAATGAAGGACACACTACCTATCTGCAGAGAGAGAATTCGAAATTGGCTTCCAGGCTGACCAACTCCTTCTCCATCTGTACTCTGGATCCTGGACGGTACTTACCAAGTACAGGTAAAGGAACTGTGTCTGTCATCTTTCTCCTGCGCCTGGCGCACGGCTCTGCTACATCCTTTACTGCACACCATTTACCAACTCTTTCATCTGCCCTGCGACTACGGCCCTACCTGGGCAGGGCTTCTACATCTTAGCTGCACCACAACATCTGTCCCATCTGTGCGACACTGCAGCGCTGGTCAATCTAATCAGAAACCACTGGTGGCATCAGGTATCATTCACCTACAAACATAATTCACCCCTTTGCATGGACGCCCAGGGCCACGGAACGGGTCACCACCACTGTGACACATCCCTGTGAGACACCAGCCCGGTACCGATTAACCCCACTGCCCTGGCTGGCCACCCACACTCCATGTCAGATTCATCTTGGACTTGGGAATTCACGATTTGACTTGATAACTTAGGCATGGTATGATAGAAAGAGCTACATGGACTAATGTGAAGTGTGGCCTGCTGCATCATTGACTTTTGGTGGGGGTGAAGGACACAAGGAAAGGGGTTCTTCCTGACCAGGAGCCAGCACTTGATGACTCAGTGCTTGCATTTTTTGAAACTTCAGAAGAGGAGGGCATATTTGCTGGAGTGTGTTTCGGCAATGTAAGCCAAAACCAGTTCCTCATGCTCCGGCTTTAAAAGCGGTTAACCTACTCCCAGAAAAGGTAGCCTTCCAGGCGTTCTGGAGCCAGACCATGACGCAGGCTCAACACCTCCTGCCTTAGCTGCTATTGTGCTTTTGCCACTACCAACAGATGCACCACCACCATCAGCACCAGCTGGCCCCCCCACGCCCACATCCGCGGTCTCTTACACCAAACTTCAAAATTTTGCAGAAAATAGACCCAAAATAACATCAGATATATGGCACTGTATCAGCAGCGTACAGCTCTATTCAGTCAAAGGATAATTGTCAATTTCCCTATATATTCCATCAGTCACACAGAGACGCTCACAGGCTCAGTATGGATTAGACAAGACTATAAAAATTAGACAAATTTTACAGTATCATCAGATAGCCGGTATATATAGTATAGTTTAAACATTCTAAATCTCCGTAGATATTTGAGGAGGCACACACAGACACTCAGGCTCAGTATTGGATTACAACACAATCTAAAAAGTCGTAAAACGGTAATGGATCTCAAGAGTACAGCTGTAAACAGTGTAGGTGTCATTTTTGTCAAGCTCAGTATTTATTTCCACAGTCAGAAAATAACTCTCACTTGGTCAGTTTGGATTAGACCAGAATATAACAAGCAGTAAATGGGTAATTTATCACAAGCGTTGAGCTGTATACAGTGTTGGGGTAATTTTTAAATGTACATCTAAATTGCAGGAGTAACCCATAGACACACACTCGCTCAGGATGGATCACACCACAATATAACAAGAAGATCCGCAAGAAATAATCACACATGTGGGACAATGTTACAGGTGTCAATGATACACTTAGAGTGTTGGTTGGAGGACGACTTCCTGGCAGAAAGTGTACAGTATCACCAGATACCAGCTATATATAGCATACTTTAAACATTAACAATGTACATCTATATATCAGGAGTAGTGTTGAGCCACCCCGCTAGTGTTTTGGTTCATCGCACAGGAGGCAAGTTCGTCGAATGTTCGTCGAACATTCGAAGAACACCGTCGAACCCCATTGAAAACAATGGCAGGCAAACACAAACACATACAAAAACATAAAAAACAATTACAAAACACCTTTAAAGGTGTCCCAAAGCAGACAAAATGCTCAGAAGACAAAAATAACATATGGAAAAGGGCAACTACATTTAGAAAAGAGGTGGAGGAGTAAAAGGAGGAGGTGGAGGAGACAGAGATATATGCTTGTCATGCCCTTATGAAGTCCAGAAAGGCTGGAATAAAAATGTAAAATAGAAACCAAAAAAAAAATAAATTCTGAAATTGAACACGATCATATACCGTCGGACTTCCCACCAATAAATTATGCCAACTGCCGATGGGGCGGCGTTATTCCCACGAACCTCCAAACAGCGTCCCTGAAGGCAAAGTGTTTGGTTTCCGGGGGCTGCATGATTGCAAAGCTGAACCTTAAAGGAATGTCCAAAAGGGCACCACCAGGAGTGGCGCCTGTGGCTTAATTGGATTCCACCCGGGAAACCACAACCATACAAGCTACAGAAAAGATGGACAGATTGCAAGCTTTGTCGATTCTGTGTGTGGTGTGGTATGTCCGTTTGTAGTTGTGCTAGCGATTTCTCAGCTTTATTCCGTTAACGACAGAGACTCCGGCATGCCCCCGCGGTACGTGTCAAGCTTACTAGAGGGATACACGAGGCTCTGGCACGCGGGATCGAGCAATAACAGACAGGTCTATCATGCCTTTACATGTCCGGGGCTGAATGCGCGCTACACTGAAAGGACCAGCTTTTGTCGCTTACAGGTGCTGATAACCCGCTGAACACCGTTAGTGATGGGGATCTGGGATTCCAAATATTCCCGCGAAAGAGGATTTCCCAATAAATGCAGGTCAACCGCAATTATGGAATTAGGCCTAACCGGCATTCCTGAAAAAATTACGTGTCTAAACCACAGGTGCTGTAGCTTGCTTAACAGCTCAGCAGCCGTTCTCAGGCCCAGTATGGATTTGACCAGATTGTACAAAGTTGAGAAAGGGTAACATATCCCCGGATTACAGGTATGTATAGCATAGATTACACATTAAAAACCTATGTCTATAGATCAGGAGGCAGGCTTAGATGGTCTCAGGCCCAGTATGGATTAGACGTGATTGGACAAAGGTGAGAAAGGGTAACGTATCACCAGATTACAGGCATGTATAGCATAGTTTACACATTAAAAACCTATGTCTATAGATCAGGAGGCAGGCTCAGACGGTCTCGGGCTCAGTATGGATTTGACCAGATAGTACAAAGTTGAGAAAGGGTACATTATCACAGGATAGCAGGTATATATAGCATAGTTTAAACATTTAAAATCTCCGTGTTCTCAGTATGGATTAGACAGCAATCTAAAAAGTAGAAAAAAGGAAATGTTTTTGAAGCGTACACCAGTATACACTTTTGGTGGTATTTTTAAATATTCATATATATTTCTGTCTCAGTTAGACAGTCCAGCCTCTCCGCAATAGGAAATAAGATGCATACAATTACTGACAGAAAGTCTAGTGATTGCAGAAATCTAGGAATTAAGAATTACGGGAAAAACTTCCGTCACAATTCTCAGAGGCGATGCTGACCCTCAATTAATTTATGTGTGGAGACAGCTAAAACATTTCTTTGTGAAGAAAATTTTGCTGTATCGCAGTACCGTTGATCCCATCAGCGTTACTCATCTCCATCAAATTTTTATCACAGGGAGAGATGTAAACATGGTGCTCACTGCCTATCATGATCTGTCACGTAACTTTGGAGTGCAAAAGACAGAAGCCACAGGCTGTAGGCGATTCTATGGGATTGGCATGAGAGGGCACATTGAAAAATGTGCGCCGGAATGTCACACGTCTGTGAGTAGGAAAACTGTGAAAACTGATGATAAACCACCACAGCATGTCACTGAGAGTCGATGTCCATAAGAAATGGAAGCCATTGATCATCTGAAGCTAGAGCCCGGCCAGCGGGACAGGGCATAGCTATGTCTTAACCATCATCTATCAGTTCAACAAATTTGTAGTGGCAGTCCCAGTGAAGGATAAGACAGCCCAGACTACACAGCGGAGGAGCAAGGAGAGGTAAAGATTGCAAATGCTGTGGCCCTGCCCAAGCAAGGGGGGCACAATCGTGGGAGTCGGTACTGATTGCACTATGAGGGACCCTGTGCCAGTGCCCGCGCCCAAGAGTCGGCCTACCCACCTGTCCAGGGCAACGGCACTCGCACGGTTGCGTGCGCTAGGTGGTGACCCCGGCCATGGGGGGGGAGGCAGCCCGGTTGGGGAGGTTTACAAAATGGCATATGTTGATGTGGGACATTCAGCTGCTGCTAAAAGGCGAAATTGGTCAAGTCCGAGGAAGAGGAGGACAAAAGCAAGACATTTTTCTGGCAACCTATGTGTCATCAGGGTAAGGTGGGACAAAATCCTTGGAAACCCATGCATGGTTCATTTTAATGAAGGTTAGATCATCAACATTTTCAGTCAACAGACGGGTCCTTTTTTCTGTCAGGATTGATCCAGCTGCACTGAAGTCTCTTTCCGATAGCACACTTGCAGCTGGGCAAGCGAGCTCCTGTAAGGTATATTGTGCCAATTCTGGCCAGGTGTACAGTTTAGCGGCCCAATAGTCAAATGGGAATGACCTGTGAGGGAGAACATCGATATGGGATGAGAAGTAGTTTGTAACCATAGTTGACAACTGCTGTCTCCTGTCACTTTCAATCGATGCAATATTGCCAGTCGTGTGAGCGGGACTTGAAAAATCAGTCCACAACATGGTCATGAAACTCTGTCTCCAACGCCACTTCTGCTGTGTGCACCACGAACACCTCTTCCAAGCTGCCCCCAGCCCCTACGGCTCGTGTGAGAACCATCACCGCTGCTGTGTGCTGGGAATGCCTCAACCAACCGGTTTACAAGAGTTGCTTGTTTGTTAGCTAATATTAGGTCAAGGTTCTCCTGTGGCATTATGTTATGGAATTTGCCTTTATAGCGTGGATCCAGGATGCTGGCCAACCTGTAGTCGTCATCATTCATCATTTTGGCAATGCGGGGGTCCCTTTTTAGGATCTGCATGGCATAATCTGACATGTGGGCCAATGTTCCCGGTGTCAATGATGCACTGCGAGTGCTGGGTGGAGGAGCACTTTCTGGCAAATCCACATCCCTCCAGTCACGCACAAACACTGTACCAGGCCTTGCCAGGCCAAAATTTTCTCTAGCCCCACGAGAAGCATCCTCCTCCCCTAAATAATCATCCCCATCATCCTCCTCTTCTACCTCCACCTCGTCCATGAGACTTCCCTGACCAGACAATGGCTGACTGTCATCAAGGCTTCCCTCCTCCTCTTCCTCCTCAGCTGCAGATGCCTGCTCCTTAATGTGCGTCAAAGTTTGCATGAGCAGACGCATAAGAGGGATGCTCATGCTTATGATGGCATCGTCTGCGCTTACCAGCCGTGTGCATTCCTCAAAACACTGAAGGACTTTACAGAGGTCTTTCAGCTTCGACCACTGCACACCTGTCAACTCCATGTCTGCTCTCAAAGTGCCTGCCCATATAAACTCCCACAAATGCATTACGGCCTGCCTTTGTTCGCACAGCCGCTCAACCATGTGCGGAGTGGAGTTCCACCTTGTTGCAACGTCGATAATTAGGCGGTGCTTGGGAAGGTGGAGCAATCGCTGCAGCTTCTGCATACGACTGGAGTGTACCGGCGACCGGCGGATGTGTGAGCACAGACTTTGAACCTTACGGAGCAGGCCTGTTAACTTCGGATAATTGAGGAAGCACTGCACCACCAGGTTCAAGGTGCGAGCCAGGCAAGGTATGTGTGTGAGTTTTGAAAGGGCTATGGCTGCCACAAAATACCGGCCGTTATCACTAACTACCTTGCCTGCCTCAAGATGTAGACTGCCCAGCCATGACTCAGTTTGTCGCTGAAAGTAGTCGACCAGTACCTCCGCCGTGTGTCAGTCGCCCATACACATCATCTTCAACACAGCCTGCTGACGCTTTCCACTAGCTGATCGATAGGGGGACACCTCATGTGCCACACTGGCAGCTGCGGATGGAGTGCTCATGCGACTGCGCTCTGTGAAAGAGCTTTCCCTTCTGGAGGAGGAGGGTTGAATGTCTACAGTCAACTGTTTCCTATACCGTGGGCTAGGCAGCACTGTCCCAACACCGCTGTCCCCTGTGGACCCTGCATCCACCACATTAACCCAGTGCGCAGTGATGGACACGTAACGGCCCTGGCCATGCCTACTGGATCATACATCTGTTGTAAGGTGCACCTTTCCACTCACTGATTGCTTGAGTGCATGGACAATGCGGTCTTTCACATGAAGGTGGAGGGCTGGGATGGCTTTGCGAGAGAAGAAGTGGCGACTGGGTAGGTCATAGCGTGGTACGGAGTAGGCCATGAGTTCACGGAAAGCTGCGCTTTCAACCAAGCGATAGGGCATCATTTCTAATGAGATTAGTTTGGCAATGTGGGCGTTCAGACCCAGTGTACGCGGATGAGAGGATGAGTACTTTCTTGTCCTACTCATAGTCTCTGGTAGGGTGAGCTGGACTTGAGAGCTGCATATGGTGGAACTAGCGGTGGACATGGTGGACTGAGAGAGGGTTGATGATGGTGATGGATTTGGTGTTCTTTCTGATGGCCTAGATTCAGTCTTTCATTGATATAACATTGTGATTCCCTGACTACTTTTGCCTTGCGACAACACCGCAATATTTGCTGCTGGTGGTGTGCTATTCGGTGGGCTTACAGTGGGGGAAACAATGTAGTGTTGCTGACTACCTTCTTTGGGAGCAGTTGCACATGTGGTACGTGAGGTTTGATAGTCCATCCATGCTTGCAAGTGCATGGTGGTTAAATGTATTACCATGCAACTGGTATTCAAATTTCTCAGATTTTTCCCTCGGCTAAAGGTCTTTGCGCACTTCTTACAGATAACCTTTGCCTGATCATTAGGATTTTGTTAAAAAAAAGTGCCACACTGCACTCTTCCTACTATGGAAGACATTTTGAGGCCTTGCACGCTGTGCTATTTTGACCGTCTGGCCAAGCTGTCCTGCAACTCTTTTGGTTTTTGTAACCCATTTTTGGACTGCTCCGGGCCTGCCAGATAACAGCTGTCGATGCCTGCTGCGGATCCTCCTCCTCCTCTTCTGAGCTATTGGCAGCGGCACCCTCTAACCCCAATGGATGCCAATCTGGGTCAACAACTGGGTCATCTATCACCTCCTCTTCAATGTCATGTGCACCTTCCTCTGTGACACCATGTATGGTGGTATAGTATGCGGGAGGGGGCACCTGACTTTCATCAGGGCCAGATTCTGGCTCAGTACACTGCAAGAACAATTTAGAGCTCTGAGTGAATGTACCAGCAGATAAATCTAGCAGTGGCTGTGTATCAGTGCACTCCATGTCAGATTCATCTTGGCCTGGGTAATTCACGATTTGACTTGATAACCCAGGCATGGTATGTGAAAACAGCTCCATGGAGTAATCTGTAGTGTGGCCTGCCGCATCCTTCAATTTTGGTTGGGGTGAAGGACACAAGGAAAGGTGTGGTTCATGACCATGAGCCTCCAATGACGACTCAGTGCATTTATTTTTTAAAACTTCAGAAGAGGAGGCGATAGAGCTGGAGGCTGAGTCAGCAATGTAAGCCAAAACTTGTTCCTGAAGCTCCGGCTTTAAAAGCGGTTTACCTACTCCCAGAAAAGGGAGCCTTCGAGGCCTTGTGGAGCCAGACGATGACGCAGGCTCAAAACCTCCTGCATTTGGTGCTATTTTGCTTTTGCCACTACCAGCAGATCCACCACCAACATCATCATTACCACCTGCCAACCCTGCCCACTTCCACAGACTCTTCCACCACACTTCCTCATTTTTGGGGAAAATGTACCCAAAATACCACCAACTTTATGGTACTGTAAAACAAGGTACAAGGTGTATATAGTAGTGGGGAGTATTTCAATCTCTCTACAAACTTCAGGACACAGTTGTATTCTGTCAGGCCCTGTGTATTTTACACCTCAAAGTAACAGACTGATTCTGGATGGTGTAAAAAAGGTTTAAAGAGGACTGGGGAGAAATGGAATCTCTCTACAGACTTCAGGACACAGTTCTATGCTGTCAGGTCCTGTGTATATTACACCTCAAAGTAACAGGCTGATTCTGGATGGTGTAAAAGAGGTGCATAGAGGACTGGGGAGAAATGGAATCTCTCTACAGACTTCAGGACACAGATTCTGTAAGGCCCTGTGTATTTTAGACCTCAAAGTAACAGGCTGATTCTGGATGGTGTAAAAAAGGTGTATAGAGGACTGGGGAGAAATGGAATCTCTCTACAGACTTCAGGACACAGTTGTATTCTGTCAGTCCCTGTGTATATTACACCTCAAAGTAACAGGCTGATTCTGGATGGTGTAAAAAGGTGTATCGAGGACTGGGGAGAAATAGAATCTCTCTACAAACTTCAGGATACAGTTGTATTCTGTCAGGCCTTGTGAATATTACACCTCAAAGTAACAGGCTGATTCTGGATGGTGTAAAAAAAGGTGTATAGAGGACTGGGGAGAAATGGAATCTCTCTACAGACTTCAGGACACCGTTGGATTCTGTCAGGCCCTGTGTATATTACACCGCAATGTAACAGGCAGAAATTGCCTAGTGTATGACAAACTACAAGGTGTATATAGAATTGTGCAGAATTGGAATCTCCCTAGAGTGTAGGTCTGTAAGAATGGACAAACTCCTCGGCTTTTCCTTACAGAGTCACACACAGATAGCTTCAATTTGGCTGTGATAACAGCCGGTACACGGTACTGTGTGAGGAGCGTACACGTACAATGCTGTACGGTGTGTGAATGTAAAATTGTCAAGCTCCGTGTTTATGTAAACAGACTGACACACGCTCTCTCTAGTTTTGAATGTAATCAAACAGCAGATATACGAAACTGTTTGAAAAACGGACAAAACTCTAAGGTGTAGGTCTGTAAGAACGGACAAACTGCTCGGTTTTTCCTTACAGAGTCACCCACAGATAGCTTCAATTTGGCCGTGATAACAGCCGGTACAAGGTACTGTGTGAGGAGCGTACACCGGTGTACAGTGTGTGAAAAAATAAACGCTCAGTACCTCACCAGGGCAAAACAATAAAATTTGGATTGCTTTTAAAAAAGCAGTTTGAACACCAGTGTGCACACAGCAATGCAGGTAGCCTTAAAAGGCAGCCTAATCACCACCAGCGCTGCTGCACAAAAGCAAAAATCTTCACCTTTCACTGCACACTAACTACAGTGAAAAGCGCTATCAGCAGAAGCGGTTTTTTTTTCTTTTGGCCTTCCTAACGCTCTCCCTACAGAATCAGCAGCAGCAGCTCTCCCTATTCTCAGATCAGCATAAGTAACATGGCGGTCGGTGTGCACGGCCTTATATACCCCCTGTGACGCCACACAAAGCAAGCCAATCACTTGCATGCCCTTTTCAAAGATGGTGGTGACAGCTGACTATGTCATCACGTTGCCCACAGTGTCCTTTCTTCCTGATTGGCTGAAAAAGGGCGCTAAAGCATCTTTTGAAACGCGACTTTGGCGCGATGGTCGCCGACCTCGTGGCCGACCTCACGTTAAGGTCGGGTTTTGTTTCATGAAACCCGACTTTGGCGAAAGTTGGCGACTTTTGAATTTTTCGACCCGTTTCGCTCAACTCTACCTTTTAGGCATTAGTTTTTCCTTTTACATTTGCGAGGGCTCTTAATCCTACATTTGGGAAGTCCCTCCCTCATTCCAAATCATTAGCTAGATAGTGGAATACATATTCCCCAGCACTTTGCAATGCCAGCTAAAACATGCTCATTTGAATTTTGGGCTTTGCCCGCCCCCACCACCACCACGTCCACCGCCATGTGATTGTGCAGCCCTCGCTTGACATTTTCAGATGGCAAGCAGTTACCAACCCGAGTTGAGTGAGCTCCATAGTTCATTTTGGCCATCGGATCCCAATGGAGAAAAGGTTACAGTGAGTGAAGCCGCTGTAAGGTGAATATAATACAGGAGTTGGGAGAGCTGTATGCTCAATGTCAGTAAATTGGATTCTACCAGACACCAAAAGCATTAGAATTAAATTCTGAATACAGTGTATGCGAGCGAGGGCCTGTATTGTGGTCAGTCTGTCATGCCTGAAAAACACGTCAGGAACATATACAAGCCTCATTTTACTTGGAAGCAGCCTCCTCAAGGGAAAGAGACAGGAGTGCTATTAACCAATCTGCACAAGCCTACGCACTTCTTATGGAAACTACCTAACCGGCAGAATTTCTCTTTTACATGGTTTTTAACAACAATGAAGTAATTACAAAATTTTTCTAAAGAGTGATGAGGTCTATCGAGTGTATTACTCGGCTGACAGGGAGCTGAGGTAAAGTCCTTAGCGTGGAAATTACCATGTTCTAATATGTGTAAGGCTGCGGCCTGGATAGGACTGTAGAGTGTATTAACCCAGTCTCTTCGACCTGCTTAAAATTTACATAAACTGGGCAATACCACATCAACATTTTTTCTTTACCAAAATTTACCAAATTTAACAGAAGCAACATTTTAATAAAGAGACACAAGTCTCATTTAGGAGTCTGGTGAAGCCAGCAATGGTCTTTGGCCAGCACTGGACAATGTAAATATGTATGTCCTATCTAACAATTTGGGAAGAGATATACATGCTGTCAAGGGACAACTTAATACTGTGCTGGGACAATGAACTAGACGTGGTTGATGACTGTTGTGTCTGTACAACTGCAAATTGTGGGCAAGAAGCATCAGCGCCTGCTTCCTGGACAGCAGCTTGGGAAGGACATAACAGGAGAAGGGCAAGTGGTTTCACCCACAGACACAGATTTTGTACCCAAGCATTCCGTCCACCTACTGGGGTGTCAGTAGCATATGGCGTATGCTAACAGAGGAATTATGTAGAAATCACAATCCCAGTATATGGATAAAAAAATTGGTATTTTTTTCACTATTCTCTCAACGCGTTTTGAAGTTCACATAACTTCTTCCTCAGGAGATGCATAAGTGTACAATATCCTTACATACCATTTATATAGATGCAGACATTCAAATCTGGCGCCAACAGATAATCACATGTCAGAACAATGTCAAAGCTCATAGGGTTGGCGCATAATACAACAGATGACAATGTATGTTAGAAAGATACAGAATGAAAAAAAATCAACATTTTAATATTTGAACATCCTTACTTTCTTTTATAGGTATATCAAGATCAAAGAAAATGTCAATAAATGAAAAGAAACTGTAGAAAACAGAGAAAAAAAAAAAGTTTTCATACATACACTGCAGATCGGAACTCACTCAAAAACATGTGAGCCAGGAACTCATCACTCCATCAAGCGGACAAGCCACATGTCAAATTCAGGTAAGCAAAACTTGGCACTCACCTTCTTAATGCAGTTGTATTTAATGCAGTCAAGGACTGTGCACGTGCTGCCTGCAGTGACACGGTATCCACCGTTCGTCGGCCGTCTATCTGCACAATCCTTTGACGTTTGTAAGGACGCTGTACAGCATTGCGCCCACATATATTGCTATTTACCAGCGGCCGCATTTATATGCTAACTCATGAAGGCCACATGAGGCCGAAACGTTTTTGTTGTTTAATTTGGCTGCATTAAATACAACTGCATCTATTCAGAAGTTGAGTGCCAAGTTTTTCTTACTTTACACAAGGTGTGGGACCCTACTTGTGCACCTCTCCAAATAGTGCATACGGTGTTCTCTTTTTACATGTCAAATTCAAGACCTGTTGAAAGAACAAGTATTATAGACATTACCAACAGCAAGAATTATTTATTATTAAAAAGATAAAAATAATTTGATTTAATATATATATATATATATATATATATGAAAAGATTTTAATGGTGAATAAAAGAAATCAATAAAAAATATGAGTCGCCTGTGTGGTAAATTATAAAAGACAGGTTACGTCATATTAGGACTTCCACATCTATAATAAAATGCTGGGAGTGTCACTCTCTTTGAAGCCTTTATAGACTGCAGAAGCGCGATGTGCCTGCGCAGTCTGAACAGAGTAACGCACCCGGGGATGAAGAATATGGCCCAGGAGATCGCGGTATGCGTAAGCACTGAATGCATACTGCGATCTCTGGCACAACACCTTACCGATCCAGTGTTGCACAGGGTCTTGCAGGGATGTCAGGAGAGGGCAGGTTGTGGCGCCGAAATCGGCACATGCCCAGTCCGCGCTTTCCGGCGCTATTTTGTGGAATACACACTGCAGTGTATCTTCAAGAAAATGGCGCTGGAAATCAATGACTGTGCAGGCGCCGATTTCGCCGGCACAATCCCTCCCTCTCCTGACATCACGGCACAACAACTTACCGATCTGGTATTGCTGCGGGGTCTCGCCGTGATGTCAAGAGAGGGCGGGTTGTGGTGCCGTAATCAGGCTTTGATTTCGGCGGCACAATCCCGCCCTCTCCTGACCTCACGGCGAGACCCCGCGGCAATACCAGGATTGGAGGGGTGAGGGGTACCATGCATACCAGAATTGGGGGGTGAGGGAACCATGCATACCAGGATTGGGGGGTGAGGGGACCATGTATACCAGGATTGGGGGATGAGGGAACAATGCATACCAGGATGGGGAGGCAAGCGGTACCATGTATACCAGGATAGGGGGTGAGGGGTACCATGCATACCAGGATTGGGGATGAGGGGACCATGCATACCAGGTTTGGGGGGTGAGGGAGCCATGCATACCATGACTGGGGGGGTGAGAGGACCATGAATTCCAGGATTGGGGGGTGAGGGGTACCATGCATACAAGGATTGGGGATGAGAGGACCATACATACCAGAATTGGGGGGGTGAGGGGTACCATGAATACCAGGATTGGCGGGTGAGGGAGTACCATACATTGGGAGGTAAGGGGTTCTATTTATACCAGCATTGGGGTGAGGGATCCATGCATACCAGGATTGGCGGGTGAGGGAGTACCATACATCCTATTGGGGGGGTGAGGGGACCATGTATTCCAGGATTGGGGGTTGAAGGGACCATGCATTCCAGGATTGGGGGTGAGGGGACCATGCATTCCAGGATTGGGGGTGAGGGGACCATGCTTTCCAGGATTGGGGGGTGTGGGGTACCATGCATACCAGGATTGGGGGTGAGGGGACCATGCATTCCAGGATTGGGGGTGTGGGGTACCATGCATACCAGGATTGGGGATGAGAGGACCATGCATACCAGGATTGGGGGGGTGAGGGGTACCATGCATACCATGATAGGTATGAGGGGGGACCATGCATACCAGAATTGGGGGGTGAGGGGACCATGCATACCAGGATTGAGGGGTGAGGGGACCATGCATACCAGGATATGGATGAGGGAGTATTATGCATACCAGGATTGGGGTGTGAGGGGACGATGCACACCAGGATGAGGAATGGGGTGCCATGCATTCCAGGATTGGGGGGTGAGGGGGCCATGAATTCCAGGATTGGGGATGAGAGGACCATGCATACCAGGATGGCGGGGTGAGGGATACCATGCATTCCAGGATTAGGGGGTGAGGGGACCATGCAAACCAGGATTGGGGGGGTGAGGGGACCATGCATACCAGGATTGGGGATGAGGGGACCATGCATACCAGGATATGGATGAGGGGGTATTATGCATACCAGTATTGGGGGGTGAGGGGACCATGCATTCCAGGATTGGGGGATGGGATGACCATGCATACCAGGATTGGGGGATGAGAGGACCATTCATACCAGGATTGGGGGGTGAGGGGACCATGCATACCAGGAATGGGGGTGGGAGGACCATGCATACCAGGATTGACGGGTGAGAGGACCATTCATACCAGGATTGAGGGGACCATGCATACCAGGATTGGGGGTGAGGGAGTACCATACGTCCTACAATACGGATGAGGGGGGACCATGCATTCCAGGATTGGGAGGTGAGAGGACCATGCATTCCAGGATTGGGAGGTGAGGGAACCATGAATACCAGGATATTGATGAGGGGGTAAAATGCATACTAGGATTGGGGGTGAAGGGACCATGCATACCAGGATGAGGAATGAAGTGCCATGCATACCAGGAATGGGGGGACCATATATACCAGAATAGGGATGAGGGGGCCATGCATACCATTATACGGATGAGGGGGCCATAAATACCAGGATTGAGGGGTGAGGGGACCATGCATACCAGGATGAGGAATGGGGTGCCATGCATACCAGGAATGGGGGGGACCATACATAACAGAATAGGGATGAGAGGGCCATGCATACCATTATAGGGATGAGGGGTACCATACATACCAGGATAGGAGGGGGCAGCACATACC
The DNA here is from genome assembly GCF_039654945.1 of Dendrobates tinctorius. Lineage (NCBI taxonomy): Eukaryota > Metazoa > Chordata > Amphibia > Anura > Dendrobatidae > Dendrobates > Dendrobates tinctorius. The sequence continues at coordinate 8,872,726 of NW_027361822.1, forward strand.
AGGATGGGAGACCATATACCAATATAATTGCTCACCATCAGGGAGTAGAATGGGTTCATAGCTAGCATATAAATATTCACTAAGATCACCATATATTAATGCTTTCAATGGGGCAAATCACTGTAAATTCATTAGTTAGTTTACTTAATCCACTTAAAAAAGAACCAAATGATTACACTGAATCAATACAAAAAAAAAACCATAAAAAATTATTTAAAATTTATTCTACAAAGGAGAACAAAAATACCCACAATTGTTATTCACTAACGAGAGGATATTCACTTGACCATGGATTCACTATATCCTGGTTTCCTTCAGCCTTTTGTTTATTGTTTTGCTGGTTCCTGGTCATCAGCCATCTACACCGGTTGATGTTTTGAACTGCGGAATTAATTAATCCCTTGATGTGATTTTAGAAATACGGATATTGTGAATCCATAGTCAAGTGAATATCCCCTCGTTAGTGAATATCAATTGTGGGTATTTTTTGTTCTCTTTTTTAGAATGAGTTTTAAATAAGTAATTTTTTATAGTTTGTTTTTTTTGGTATTGATTCAATGTAATCAATTGGTTCTTTTTTAGTGGGTTAAGTAAACTAACTAATGAATTTATAGTCACTGCCTCATTGAAAGCATTAATATACTTTACTGTAAGAGCAGTAAGACTATGGAACTCTCTGCCATATGATGTTGTAATGAGTGATTCCCTACCAAAATTTAAGAAGGGACTGGATTCCTTTCTTGAAAAGTATAATATTACAGGGTATATACACTAGTTTCCTTAATATTGTGTTGATCCAGGGAGCTAGTCTAATTGTCGTATGTGGAGTCGGGAAGGAATTTTTTTCCCCAATGTGAAGCTTACTATTTGCCACATGGGTTTTTTTTGGCTTCCTCTGGATCAACATGTTAGGGCAAGTTAGGATAGGATATGGGTTGAACTAGATGGATTTAAAGTCTTTCTTCAACTTTATTAACTATGTTACTATGTTACTATATGGCAATCTTAGTGAATATTTATATATGTGGATGTCCTAATATGACGTAACCTGTCTATTATAATTTACCACACGGGCGACTCATATTTTTTATTAAATTTCTTTTATTCACCATTAAAATCTTATGTATGAAAAAAGAGGAAAAGCAGCACAAAAAATAAACAGACAATGCGGGTGCAAGCCTTCCAGGCATATACCAAACCTCAAAAATAGTCCTCAAGATGAAAGCAGCACACCAAAAGAGTTCCAGTCAAAATGCTATTTATTAGCCCATCTGGCTAGTTGCCCATACAGCAACGTTTCGGTCCGGGGAGTTGTGGACCTTTCTCAAGCTTGTGGACTATATATATATATATATATATATATATATATATATATCACACATATATACACACACACACACACACCGTATATACTCGTGTATAAGCCGAGATTTTGAGCTCATTTTTTGGGGCTAAAAGTCCCCCTCTTGGCTTATACGCGAGCCATATACTGGGGGGGTCGGGGTGGAGGGGGAGCGGTGGTGTCAGAAATCATACTCACCCCCTCCTGGCTCCTCTCTGCAGCCCCCCTGCTTGTTCCATGCACTCGGTCCCCTGCTCTCTTCCTGCTTCAGCGGTCACGTGGTACCGCTCATTAAACTCAAGAATATGCACATATTTATGACTTTAATGAGCGGTACCATGTGACCGCTGAAGTAGAAAGAGCAGCAATGCCGAGAACATGGAACAAGCAGGGGGCTGCAGAGACGAGCGCCAGGAGGGGGGAGTATGAATAGGGGGAGCCATATTCACTTGTCTCTGTTCTAGAGCCGGCAACGCTGATGGGCAGCGGGCAGCAGGTGGTGAGGATACAGTGTTTTTTTTGTAACGGAGGCAGCGGCAGCAGCAGCAACATGATGGGTCCACTCACTGTCCTCATTATGTGGGGCCACTCACTGTGCAGCATTATCTGGGGCCACTCACTGTGTAGCATTATCTGGGGCCACTCACTGTGTAGCATTATCTGGGGCCACTCACTGTGCATCATTATCTGGGGCCACACACTGTGCAGCATTATCTGGGGCCACTCACTGTGCACCATTATCTGGGGCCACTCACTGTGCACCATTATCTGGGGCCACTCACTGTGCACCATTATCTGGGGCCACTCACTGTGCAGCATTTTCTGGGGCCACACACTGTCCTCATTATCTGGGGCCACACACTGTCCTCATTATCTGGGGCCACTCACTGTACAGCATTATCTGGAGCCACACACTGTGCAGCATTATCTGGGGCCACTCACTGTGCAGCAGTATCTGGGGCCACTCACTGTGCAACATTATCTGGGGCCACACACTGTGCAGCATTATATGGGGCCACACACTGTGCAGCATTATCTGGGGCCACTCACTGTGCAGCATTATCTGGGGCCACTTACTGTGCAGCATTATCTGGGGCCACTCACTGTGCAGCATTATCTGGGGCCACTCACTGTGCACCCTAGGCTTATATGTGAGTCAATAAGTTTTCCAAGTTTTTTGTTACAAAATTAGGGGGGTTGGCTTATACAGGAGTATATACGGTATATATAAATTAAATCAATTTATTTTTATCTTTTTAATAAAAAATTATTCTTGCTGTTGTTAATGTCCATAACACTTGTTCTTTTAACAGGTCTCCTCGAATTTGACATGTGGCTTGTCCGCTTGATGGAGTTGTAAATTCCTGGCTCACATGTTTTTGAGTGAGTTCGGATCTGCGTTGTAGATATGAAAACTTTTTTTTCTATTTTCTACAGTTTTTCTCTTTCATTTTTTGACACTTTCTTTGATCTTGATATACCTATAAAAGAAAATAAGGATGTTCAAATATTAAAATGTTTATTTGTTTTCATTCTGTATCTTTCTAACATACATTGTCATCTGTTGTATTATGCGCCAACCCTATGAGCTTTGACACTGTTCTGACATGTGATTATCTCTTGGCACCAGATTTGAATGTCTGCATCTATATAAACGGTAAGGATATTGTACACTTATGCATCTTCTGAGGAAGAAGTTATGTGAACTTCAAAACATGTTGAGAGAATAGTGAATGAAATACCAATTTTTTTATATCCATACACTGGGATTGTGATTTCTACAGCAGCGGTGTAAATATTCACATTTCCTTCTATCTTCAAGAAGATGAGTGGCCGTGCTCTCCTCCTCCTCCATGTCCTCAGGCCAGCCACACTGAACAGACGGTATGACAGACGGGCTTGTGGTACCGTATATAGCACATGAAAGCAGCTCCTGCTCTTCCTCCTCCTCCTCTTCCTCATGTTGGGATGAGATGAGGCTGGGCTGTGTGTAATCACCCTGTATGGTTCCTTGCTCCATCTCATCCATCTCCGCCTGCAATGCATCCTCTTTGATTGTGAGCAGAGACCATTTCAGAACACAGAGTTGTGGAATGGTGATGCTAATTAGGGTGTCATCGCCGCTCACCTGGGAATTAAGTCCCTGGGCACATGGACAGTACATCATAGTGATCATCTGCGCTCCCGGGGGAGCGCAGCTGATCGCGGCCAGGTGTCAGCTGATTATCACAGCTGACACCCGGCACTATGTGCCAGAAGTGGTCACGGACCTCTCCCGGCAAATTAACCCCTGGCACGCTGCAATCAAACATGATCGCAGTGTACCGGGGGCATAGGGAAGAATCACGCAGGGAGGGAGCTTCCCTAAGACCCTCGGAGCAACACGATGTGCTCGCGTTGCTCCATGGGTCTCCTCCATGCAGGCCCCCGGATCCAATATGGCCATGGTGGAGAAAGCCTCCTGCAGTGCCTGTCACATCGCTGATCTGACACAGTGCACTGCAAAGTGTCAGATCAGCGATCTGACACTATGCAGTAATGTCCACCTCTAGGACAAAATAAGTGAAAAAAAAAATGTAAAAATAATAGTTTAAAAAAAAAATCCTAAATGAATTAAAATAAAAAAGATTCCCTAATAATTTTTTTTTGAAAATGAAAAACAAAAATACACATTTAATATCGCCGCGCCCGTAACGACCCACCCTATAAAACTATCCCACTAGCCCCATTAGTGAACCCCTTAATGATAAAAAGAAAAAAACAAGGCAAAAAACAATGCTTTATCATCATATCGACGAACAAAAAGTGCAATTACATGCGATCAAAAAAGACGTATATAAATAAACATGGTACCGCTGAAAACATCTTGTCCCGCAAAAAATGAGCTGCCATACAGCATCATTCATCAGCAAAAAAATAAAAGTTATAGCTCGCAGAATAACGTGATGCAAAAATAATTTTTTAAGTAGATTTGTTTTTTATTGCATAAAAGCGCCAAAACATAAAAACGACATAAATGAGGATTGGCTGTAATCGTACTGACCTGAAGAATAAAAACGCTTTATCAATTTTACCACACGCAGAACGGTGTAAATGCCTCCCTCAAAAGAAATTCACGAAATGCTGTTTTGTTCATTCTGCATCCCAAAAATTGGATTAAAAAGCGATCAAAAAAAGTCACGTGCCCCAAAATGGTATCAATAAAAACAACAACTCGTCCCGCAAAAAATAAGACCTCACATGACTCGGTGGGTCAAAATATGGAAAAATTATAGTGGCTCAGTGGGAGTCAAGAAGGTGACAAGTTGCTTGCTGTAACTTGGCGGGGTTACGAAGGTGACAAGCGGCTTGCTGTAACTTGGCGGGGTTACGAAGGAGACAAGAGGCTTCCGGTAACTCGGCGGGGTTACGAAGGGGACACCAGCCACTGTGTGTGAATGGCAGCCGGTGGTGTCGAAGATTGGTGCCAGCAAAGACTTGTGTGGTATCGTAAGAGACATAAAACTGTGTTGTGTGAACTGCGGTCTAAGTCGACCAGTAAAATGGACATGGGGAAATCCCAAAAGGGGCGGTGGTAGCCCAAAAGGGGGTGGAGTCCCAGAAGGGGCTGTGACCCAAATTGGGGTGGTAGCCCATAAAGGGGTGCAGTCCCAGAGGGAGGTGGTAACCCAAAAAGGGGTGGAGTCCAGAGGGGGGTGGTGGCCCAAATTGGGTTGGTGGTCCAGAAAGTGGCCGAGTTTTCAACAGGGGCAGCACAGGGTACCTCAGTGGACATGTCTGGGGAACCATCGTGTGTGTGTGTATGACTTTTCCGGAATGTGGAATATTCTTTCTGGATGACAGGCCACAGGTGTGTACCGTAATGCTGCTCCGAGAAGGAGTCTCGGGTCGGCTGGACTCAAAGTGTCAGGTGACTGATAGGATCTCCTCTCACTTTCTGTCTGACCGAGAGAATGGTCCAGGTTTGCTGTAAACATGGGGTCACGGTAAACTATACGGTAGACAGAGTGATGTTTGAGCGGCCCATAGGTGCTGAGTACCAAGGGGGCAGGATACCACGGGACTTAGTCTATGCCTTGGAGTGGGGCCAGGACTTTGTCAGGTTTGATGACCTAGGGCAGGAGGTTGGAGATGTGTCTACTGTTGGGCTAACAGATATTGAGACGGTGACTGCTCCTGATGTGGACAGGTCAGAGGTAGATGTGACCGGACGAAGGGGTACGTCTGCCCAACTTACAGACCTGGCTGATAACACGGCTAAAGTATTCACACGGGTAGTGAGTAACTAGGAGGATTACTCGACAGGTCAGGGTGACTCAGTCTCTGGGGGTGACTGTGGCACTGAGAGAGAAAGAGCACAGACTAGAGGAGCTAGAGAAGGAAGTCTCCAAGCTCAAAGGTCACATGGTAACGTGGCAAGGTCTGAATAAGACCCTTAGAGAAGAGGAGGAAGAACAGGTTCAACGAGAAATATTCCTGAGACAAACGGCCGAGCACAGGGTCGAGGAGCTCGAGAAAGAAGTCTTGAAGCTCAGCGGTCACCTGTCCACCTGGCAAAGTGTGAACCTTAGGGAAGAGATGGAAGAACTCAGAGGAGTAGTAAAAGGTCTTCTGCGGGAGAAGAACTTGGACAGAGATGTACAGTGGCCGGGTCCGAGTGATAACAAGATGGAACTGCCAGTACCCATCTTGGCAAAGGGTCGTGAAGAGATAAAATCTCATGAAGTTGGTGAGCAAAGAGCTGAAGAAGACAGTCATCCGGATGGGACAACCGTAGTGAGGGAAGTGTCCGTGGTAAAGCCAGAGCATTCGGTCCAGGAAGAGAGCAAGACCACGACCTTCAAGTCTGTGATTGATGTACCAGAAGACATGCAAGAAGCCTGTGCTGAAGAAGGTGTGCATGAGGCTTTCAAAGAGGCGGTCAAAGCGTGTAAGGTGCACTGGGCACCTGAAACTCGGCAGTGATAATATCAGCCAGAGAAGATACATCAAACTGAGTAGCTGTCCTGAAAGAAATGCATTTACAATGTCTTCACGCCAAACAACTGGTTAGGCGGAGTAATATGAAAGCTGCTCGACGCCTAGAGTTAGCAAGGGAGGCTATGTATCGGCTGGGTTTGTGGAAAGATGTAGTTCCTGTACCCAAAGGTCTGATTGGGAGAATCATCGGAAGACTCGGGAAGGTAATGCAAAACCTTGTGAATATCTCCATTGTGGTGAAAGTGAGGATCCCTCCTGGTGATGAAGACCAGGTATCTAGTGGAGAGGGTAGGATTCTCATCATGGTGGTTGGCTCCGTGGAAAGCCTGAGAGACTTTCGGATGCTCTTGGAGTATCGAGTGGGGTACCATTGAGGCCAATCAATAAAGAGGTATGAAACACCAGGTGGCGGCCACCTTCGACCCAAGATGTAAGGACTCGAAGGGTCCCTCCAAGAAGTGACAAGGCAAATGGCCGAAGAATGTCAGCAAGTGGCAATGCGATGGCCGTACGAAGCTGAGAGACCTTAGTTCCTGTGAGATGCTGAATGGGTCAGACTCAGGCCAGACAGTAGGCTCTAGTAAGACTTATGACCGCACCAACCAGGAGAGCCGGTCAGTGAGAGACAGGAGGGTGGTGACCAGTGTCTGATGACGCAGACAGACCATAACTGGAGGGTCAAAGACAACGATGGTATTCTGACCACTGGGGGTGGGGGAGGCCTAACGTAGAGATGAGGCGGTATGACGGATGGAGAATGTTATCTCGACCTGGTGTAATGTTGTGTGTTCAACCCCGCAGGCTTGAACAGAGGGGGGAGGTATGTGGTGTAGTGACTACTGTGCCTGCTAGGGGGTGCTGTGTGGATGTCCTAGGAGAGAGGATGAATGGCAGAATCCTGAAGGACCGTTATGTATCTCGAGGGTGGCCTTGAGATGGAGACTTGTGTGTGTGTGGATCAGAAGTGATACTGCTGAGGTGCTGTTTAAATGTGTCAGGGAGAAGTCTCCAGGTAGCTGGGGAGATGGGCAGACCCAGTTACCTACAAACCCACCCAGGGGTGTGTCTGAAAACGCCTGTAGTAAAAGGCTGTGTGAAGGACCTGTGATGAGGTCATAGCCATGTGACCCGGTGGGCGTGGCTATGGACCATATAAGGTGGCCAGGGTAGGTCACATGGGTGAATGCTTGGACCTGATTGGTCCGTTGTGTAAGGTCTTGCTGGGAGATGGGACTCCTTTCCTGACAGCATGTGAATGCTGTGTTTAATGGCTGCAACTGCCTGAGAGTTCCCAGGGAGAGGGAATGAACGTCTGCAGCATGGATGAAACAGCCATGAGGTAATCCTGACGGGGTGAGAACTGTGAGGCTAGAAAGCCTGCGCAATGGACATTGCATAACCTGTGTGATTACAGGCTTACCAGTGGAGCTCTGTCATGGACGCTATGCTGTGTATATGAACTTTATGTTGCTGGTCATGGTTTATGATGCCTGAATAAACCACATGGAGTTGTTTTGTGGAAAACCCGTGCCGGACGTGATTATTTGGCTGCCAAGCGAGTGATCCCCTACTTGAATGACAGCACTACCTTACTAATATATATATATATATATATATATATATATATATATATATATATATATATATATATATATATATATATATATATATATATCCACATACACTGCCTGTCTACCCATGACAGATATCTATATACCCCATAATTGGTCCTTAGAAGGCCTGTTGGCTTAGCTGGATTTGTGGATTCAACAGTGGTATACCCACAGTAACTGACACTCCATTTATCCTGTCCCTATCTCTGCAGCAACTCACCCTACACTGGTGATTCAGGAGCTGAGACAGTGATGAGCAGGGTAACACCAAGTCTGATATAAATCTGATAACGCTCTCCGGCCAGTCAATCACCGTAATGGCACAATCAACGTGGCTGCCGCATTACAGTGCATGGCAGACAATCTCTGCATGTTGATTGGTACTCTAAAGAACGCAAAACATGCAGAGTGGGAACCCAAGCTCAAGCTGAACAACCCCGGAAATGCTCGGCGCTCACCGAGATCGCAAGCAAAGCGATGCTCGGGCGAGCACCGAGCATGCTCGCTCATCACTAGTGCCTACTATAATTCATCACTACTGAGAAACACAGGCAGATATTTGTCTATCATGCAACACAAACACAATTCTGCAGTAGGGCAATGATCACAAACATACAGCCAATGCCATTGAGAATGATCTTCAGCATAAAGAACAAGGAGTCCTGGAAGTGATGATACAGAGCCCTGTTCTCAACATCATCCAGTCTGTCTGGGATTACATGAAGCAGAAGATCTGTGGTTTGATCTCCAAGTGGTTTGCTAAAACTTCTTTGCTGAATTCCTTCAAAAATTGTATGCAAGTGTAACTAGAAGAATTAAATCCGATTTGAACCCCAAGGCGGTCACCAAATATTCATGTGATTTAGATTTCTGTTTTATTCATTCACTTTCCATTTTGATAATTAATAAACTACTAACATGTCTATTTTTGGAAGCTTCTTACTTTGTAGCATTTTTACACCCCTGCCTACAACTTTTGCAGATTGCCGTTTAAACATAAAATATTTTACACACAAGGAGGATATAAAAGGTGTGTAAATTGGATTTTATTTGCTTTTCAATAAAAAGATGTTTATTGGTAATTACTAGTGATGAGTGAATGTGCTCGCCACTACTCATTATTCGCCAGAGTATCACGGTACTCGGTGTACTTGGCGAGCACTGAGCATTTCCTGGATTACTCAGCGGGAACTCGGGTCTCCACCCAGCTTTTTTGGCAAACTTTAGTGACCTAATCACGATGCAGGGATTGTCCGACAGGCAATGAAATGCCGCTGCCATCTTTGTTGTGGTCGTGCAGTGATTGGCTGGCCGCACGGCATCATCAGGGGTATAAGAGACAGGACGCCGCCCTGCTCGGCGCATTCTGCTCCAGATTTAGATAGTGTATGGAGAGCTGCTGCCGAGATAGGGTCAAAATTGGGGATTTTTTAGTCAGTGTGGGGTCTACCATTGTAAACTACTCAAATCCAGATAAACCAACAGTCCTTCTACAGTAAGGACTAATTCGGGAGTATATAGGTTCCAGTGTTAGGCAGGCAGGGTAGTGTACGTCACTCTATACACATCAGTGCAAGGCCTGTAGGCACTGTGTGTGTGTATATAGATCATTGCATACATAAAGAGGATCCATTCCCTTCCTGTGTTCTGGTGCTACTGCTACCTGTAGGATATATTGGCCGTATATATCTAGCTCCAGGTGTAATTGGCATACAGGCCACACATTTTTTCGGTGTGGTATCTCTGTGCCAGCTAATATCTGTGTGTGCTCAAAGTTTGGCCAGTTTACAGCGATTTTATTTTTTTTGTTCTGGGTGTCACTGTACTTATATACAGCAGTAGTTAGTAAAAAAATTTAAAAAAAATACAACCCACACATTTTTCAATGTGGTATTTCATGTCAGTTAATATGTGTGCATGCTTAAAGGTTGGTCAGTTTAAGGCAGTTTTCTTTTTTTGTCCAGGGTGTCACAGTACTGATATACAGCACTAGTTAGCCCAAAAATAAAAAAAAACAGGGCACACATTTACTGTGCCAGCTGATATCTGTGTGTGCACAAAGTTTGCGCAGTTTAGGCCAAAACAATGTATTTTTTTGCAGTCTGTTAACGTACTTATAAAATCTGATGAGGCAAAAAACATTTATACCTAAAGTCCAGGTAGGTAAAAGTGTGGTTTTCAAACACACGTATTACATACAAGTTGCCTCACAAATCACCCTTTTGTAGTGGACGTGTATAATATTCTAGCCCATTTACAATGGGCAAGGCTCATGCCAAGGTCATGGTGCAGGCCGAGGCCGTGGGCAAGCTGAAATTGGCACACCAAAAACACCCACATGTTCTCGCTGGACCTTAGTGTCCGAAGTCCTATGGGACAGCGGCAAGACAGCACTATTGAAGCCCAAGCAATCTGAAAAGGTTGTGTCGCGGTCCTGTTAGCGCCGGCATGCAGCCACCACTGAGCAGGGACTCACCCACACTGCAGAGGGGCCCGGGGTCCGATACGGCCGGGCAGCTCAAGCAAACAGGACCTGGAGACGCTGAAGCTAGCAAGCAGCGAAGGACCTACGGTCATGTGACTGCAAGGGGCGGGGCTTAGCATCCTGCTGACAGAGATCGGCAGCACACTATACAGGAATACTCAAAGTCAGACAAACGGGGTCATACACAGAGATAGCAGTAAAGTACCAGGGATGAGACAGAACGGATAGTTGGGGCCAGACAGTGGTCAAAGCCAAACAGACATAAAAGGTACCAGCAGAATCCAACAAACAGTATCCAGAGAACAGACCGAGTCGTAACCAAAGTATCAGGCAAACAAGAACACAGCACAAACACACTCAGGGGTCAACACACTCTGCCTAGGGCAAAAGTATAACTGACGGGGATTGGTGCTTCCTGAGGCTATAAAAAGCTTTCCCAGAACCAAGGAGAGGCCGCAATAATAAGCCCCAGGTAGCAGGTAAGAGTCTGCACTGGGCTCATAACATTTAACCCCAGAAGTGCAGGTCATCAGCACTGGTTCTAGACATTAACCCCAATCGTGTGGGTCCAACCCGCACTGAAATCATGACAGGTTGTTGGTTGGATAGCAGATAATACTTACAGTTACTTATCCACCACCACCAGCACCCTGTCTTCAATACGGTCAAGTCAAAGTAGACGTAAATCTGGACTGCATATTCCTTACCCTGATCCTCCTTCCTCCCACCATACTGGGTGCCCTGACACTACTGGTCCCACACTTGGACACTCTGAAGAGCTGTTCAGTGTTCGATTTGGAGATTCGCGCCTCTCACCCGGCCCACTTGAATCAGGGAAAAATGATATTCCACGTAGTGATGCACAAATCTTTGAGCAGCCATGATCACAAGAGGTGGACGATGATGAGACACAATTGCCAGAAAGTCAGGAGTAGGGCCAGGGTGGGGAACTGGAAGATGAGGTGGTGGATGATGTAGTAACAGACCCAACCTGGCAGGAGGATATGCAGAGTGAGGACAGCAGCGCATAGGGGGAGGTAGGCATGGCACCACTTCAGGCAGGAAGAAGCGTGGTGGCTGCAGACAGAAGGCGTACATCAATTCTCCATAACAACAACCTGAGGGAAGTTGCCAGTCCAACTGTTAGGTCTTCCCCAGTCTGGTTATTTTTTAAAGACTCTGACGATAACCCCAAACAGGCCTTTTGCAGCACCTGTCATGCCCGCATCAGCAGGGGTAGCAAAACTACCAGCCTTACCACCACCAGCATGATCAGCACATAGCAGCAAAGCACCCGACTTTGTGGGCCCAACCCCATGCTGCAGGAACAGTGTCTGCAGGTGACACCACAGATTCTTCCAGTGTTGTGCGTGCAAGGTAATCCCCTGTCCACGGTGCATGCAAAGATGCCTCCTGCTCTGCACCTGCCATTCTCTACAGTCAAATAGCACCATCATCAAGCACATCCTCACCCTTATCCGAGTGCAGCCTTCAGTTGCCCATACCCCAGTCATTGGAACGTAAATGGAAATATGCAGACAACGCCCCAGGCCACAGTACCCAATTCTGATATTTCTCATCTGCTTGCGGTCGAAATTGCCTTTTAGGCTCGTGGAGACGGAAGCTTTCTGCAACCTGATGGCAGCGGCTGTCCTAAGGTACTCGATCCCCAGCCGCCACTATTTCTCCCGCTGTGCCATCCCGGCATTACATAAGCACATGTACCACAACATTACCCGTGCCCTCAACAATGCAGTTACTGGAAAAGTACACCTAACCACAGACTTGTGGACAAGTGCTTGTGGCCAGGGATGGTACACCTCACTAACGGCACACTGGGTTAACATAGTGGAAGCCGGGACCCGATCAGACCTTGGGATGAAACACGTCCTCCCGACACCAAGGATTGTGGGCTGTTATAATTGGGTAACCGAGGAGTATAGCCGGGGAATCAGCTTGGCAACCAGATAACCAGAAAGGTTGGTAACTTAGTGGATTGCAGACCCCTAAAACTAACAACACAACTAGAATTAGCCATGGGATGTAACTACGATACCCTAGACGCCTCGGCACAGCCAAAGAATTAACTAAGCCTAAAGTAAGAAAACGGGAAAGCTAAACTGCTCTGGAGTAGAACCCCAAAGGAATAGATAGCCCCCAAACATATATTGCCGGTGAGACAAGATGAGGCACAAACACAGGCAGAAAATAGAGTAAGCAAATGATGGGGCCCAAACTGTTTAGATAGAACAGGACAGGAAAGATACTGTCTGCAATCTCACAAAAAACCCTAAGAAAAATCCAACACGTCTGATATGCAAAAATACTGAGGCCACACGGCCTCTCCCCTACTAGATCAGAATTCTGGTGTGAACTGGAAGTAAAGCAAAAGATAATGATATAACAGGGGATTAGCAATACTGAAGACTGACATGAGCTGTGACATATGGAATGGGGTCCAGCACAGGTCCCAGCAGGGAACAATGCTGAACTCACAGCAAAGCAGAAAGAGAAAGGCAAAAACTGGATCAAATGCAAAAAGATTCCAGCAAGCAAATAACTTATCTGAACGATGCAGGACCAAGCAGGGGGCAAGCGGACATCAAAATGCACAGGAAGAAAACCAAATCACCAGCAACAACTGAGGGAAGCTGGCACACTTAAATCTTCCCAGTCTGTAACACCTGACCTTCAATCATCCTCTTCAGGTGATTGACTTCTGTCAACTCGACCAGCTCCATTACCCACAGCAACCACTAGAGGGAGCCCAATCAGAAGTGAGGTCAAAAGTGTTCACAACAGCGGGCCCCACGTCAATCAGGGTTGCCCCCACAGTGTACAGCTCCTGCACCTCCTCTTCAGCCTCCATCTCCAAAATGAGAACATCATTCACAAGCTGGAAGCACTTCAGCACTGCCAAAGCAAAGCGGCAACAGGCTGTGCTGAAGCTAATTTGTTTAGGTGACAAAGCGCACAATGCTGAAGAGTTTTTGACAGCTCAGAAAGAGCAGGCAGATGTGTGGCTGACACCGCTGAATCTCCAGCCAGGCATGGTTGTGTGTAACAAAGGCAGGAATCTGGTGGTGGCTTTGAGGCAAGGCAAACTGACACACGTACCATGCCTGGCTCATGTGCTGAACCTCGTAGTTCAACATTTTCTAAAAAGCTATACGGAGCCGCCGGATCTGTAGGTTAAAGTACGCCGCCTGTGTGACCATTTTAGAAAGTCAGCTACAGCTTCAGCCGCTCTTGCCGTGTTTCAGAAGCGATTGCAGATTCCTGCTCACCGACTGGTGTGTGATGTTCCCACGCATTGGAACTCTACACTGCATATGTTAGCAAGGATTTGTGAGCAGAAGCAGGCAGTTGTTGAATACAAGAATCAACAAGGCAGTCGTTTTTCAGGTTTGATCCACACATAAGACCTCAGGAGTGGACATGGATGTCAGACATATGTAGCATCCTCCAAAACTTTGAGGAGTCCAAGATCGTGAGAGGCATTGCAGGAGGAGCACGAGGACATGGATTAAGGAACCATACAGGGTGATTACACATAGCCCAGCCTTGTGTCATGCCAATGTGGATTTGTTGACACTGAGGAAAAGGAGGGAGGAAGAACAGGAGCTACTTTCATGCACTATAGACAGGACTACAACCAGAACGGTCATACTGTCTGTTCAATGTGGATGACCTGAGGACAGGGAAGAAGAAGAGGAAGAGGAGGAGGAGGACACCTTGGTCAGTCTTCCTGTTGGTGAGGACACGGAAGGCTTGCCTGTTACCAGTCTTGCACGCATAGTTGGCTTTATCTTGCACTGCCTTTCCCGTGACCCTCATATTGTCAAAATATTTGGTACCAGTCATTACTGGCTAGTGACACTTTTAGACCCACGATACAAGGATAACTTTGTATCTCTTGTTCCAGAGACAGACAGGTGTACCAAAATGGTGCAGTACCATAGGGCCATTGTTGCAGAATTATTAAAAAAAATTCCCATCTCAAAACGCTGGTGGCAGAGATAACGTTTCGTTGTCCAACCAAGCAGGACAGGCGAGACAGGCAAGTCCACTTCAGCAGAAGAAGGGGAACACTGGCAAAGTTCTGGGACAGTTTTCTAAGAGCCATCCATCACCCACATGCTGAGGTGCGGGGTAATCTCCCAAGAAATGCAATCCAAGATGCTGAGGGAGTACCTTGCTGACCGTACTAACGTCCTCCGTGATTCATCTGTGCCTTTTAATTATTGGGTATCCAAGCTGGACACGTGGCATGAGCTGGCTCTCTACGCCTTGGAGGTCCTGGCCACTAGTGTTTTGTCAGAGCGGGATTTTAGTGCTGTTGGTGGCATTATCACAGATAAGCGCATTTTCCTTTTTACAGAAAATGCAGGCAGACTGACTTTTATAAAAATGAACAAGTGATGGATTGGACCTGACTTCTCAACACCACCAAATGATGACAGCGAAGCATAAACTCCAATGTAGTGTTTTTTTGGGAGGTGCATTCCCATGCACTTCTTCACAACCAAACATGGATATACGCTTCCTGATTTTGGCTAATTGGTGTCCTCCTCCTCCTCACCATCCACAACCACTTGAACACCAGGGTGAACGTATTCAGTCATGCTCCGGCCACTCTATGTTTTGCCAAGGGTGTTATGATGCCCATCAACAAAATACCAAAAATATGTACACCCACAGTGGAAATGTTTGCCAGCCCATACACTAAGTGTATGGGAATTCCAAATCTATGAGACCAGCTCCTAGAAATTGGGCCTATTTTTATTCAGTCCTTTCTCCTAGTCTCATCATCTGACGCCACTAGATCAAAAGAGTTTACTTGTTCCGTGCATATACAGCCAGTGTCGAATTATTAACAAGGGTGGGTGGTTAGGCTGTGCGTAAAATACTTGTTCTGAAAAAGATTGAGGTGTACCCCACAGTGGAAATGTTTGCCAGCCCATACAGTAAGTGTATAGGCATTCCAAGTCTAGGAGACCAGCTTCTTTAAATTGGGTATAGTTTTTAATCAAGCTTTCCTCCACGTCTCATCATCCGCCGCCACTAGATTACGAGTTTACATGTTCCATACTGCTACAGCCAGTGCCGAAATCCTAACAAGGGTAGGAGTTTTTGCTGGGCGTTAAATACTTGTTATGGAAAGGGTTGATGTATCCCACAGGTGAAAATATTTGTCAGCCCAATACACTTAGTGTATGGCCATTACAAGTCTAGGAGACCCGCTCCTTTTTAATGGGACATTTTTTGTTAAGAGGCCCTCCTACATGTTTCTTCCAAGAGGGATGGGGGTGCACCTGACTTGGTAGCAGGGCAGGCCTTGCAATCAACGCATAATAAAACTGAATGGTACTACAAAATGAATAATGTGAAGTGGATTTTCCTGGGCCCATCCAGTACGTGAGTTCAAAGGCATATTGGGGTGCAGATGACTTGGCGGAAGAGCAGGTCTTGCTGTCAATGCATAAGAAGACAGAATGGGAGTACAAAATGAATAATGCGGGGTGGGAAGTGGATTTTCCGGTGGCCATCCAGTACGTGGCTTGAAAAGCTTATTAAGGTGCATGTAACTTTGGGGCAAGCCAGGCCTTGCATTCAATGCAACATTTTTTCTGGAAACCCTCCTGTAACCCTTGTGAAAGGGGTATAGGCAATAATAGTTTAGGAGACCCACTGTTTAGTAATGACCCTTTAAGAAGATTAATGCCGCCTGATGCCCCGGTAAAAATAGGCTCTGTATCTTTGAGTCCCTCCTTCATAAATGAAACAAGATGTGTCTGCTTACGTGTCACACACCATATGGCCAGCGAGGTTTGTTAAATGTTACAATGATATTTCCAAGTAAATGCATTTGTATTGGTTGAAAGCAATGTTGAAGTTGAAAAACGCTTCAAAAACGCTGCGTCTGAACATAGCCCAAGTGGGGGAGGAACATTTTGGTCTGAGGTTAATTATTTTGCCTTATATACAAGTCATTAACCTGGAAAGGATGTACCTTTACATATTTCCCAGAAAAATCCATTTTGGTTTCGTTTTGGTATTTTTTTGGTGCACTGGTAAAAATGGCATGAAACTCTGACAACATTGTTTAAAGCTGTAAACTAGGAATCAGAAATGCCTCCAGGGGCGATCCCCATGATGTCCCTGTGTCATGTGAGCAGTGTTTCCATCATTTTCAAACGTTTTTAGACCTTAACAGGACCCCCGGGGGGGTCGCGGCAAAAATGCTCGGGTCTCCCATAGACTTACATTGGGCTTGTTGTTGTGTCAAAGTACATGAGTATTCCAATTTGCTCGACCCGAACAATGAGCACCCGAGCATTTTAGTGCTCGCCCATCACTAGTAATTACATACATTTCCTGATCATTGCCCGATGTGATAAATTACTTTCCTTTTCTTATGCAACATGAGTAATTTGACTTTAGCATTTTCCTGAGAAATTTGTCAATAAAAAGAAAATTGCTGCTTCGATGTGTGATTTCACTTTTGTCTAGGAAAATGTGATTTGTGAGGAAAACGTTCGGGACAGGAATATGGCTTCCTCCCCATATTACGGTAGTTCACAGAGGTGTAACAAGACTTGCTTAATTTGTAAAATTTTTACTACATTCTGTACATGAAAATGTTGTTTTCCCTGTGCGAGTTCTTGGATGTGATGGAAGAGGTGAGTTATTAAAACATTTACAACATAGAAAAAGAAGTATGGCCGTGCATAGGGATCACCACATAAAAGTCTTTATTATGAATGGCATTGGAAGACACAAATTTTAAAAACATATTTAAAAAGCTAATAGGCCATTTACATGCAGATTAGGTGCGTCTATAGTTAGATTGCCACCTATCCACAGATAATCAATATATTATAGTTCACATGATATCCAGCAAAGAAAAGCTTACATACAAAATAGAAGTTTAGTTTACGCTGACATAGAATGACAAGCAAAGGAATATGAACAAGATACAAAAAAAAAAATACAAATATTCCTCAATTAGCTATTTAAATAATTGTCTTGTAATGTTTTTATTTCCTGTTCTGTCCAGATGTCACTGTATCCCAGAATTCGAAGTGGAGAAGTTCACCGACAGCCATATTGGGACGCCCAAGTGATGGATGTCTCAATATGGAGACTGCTGCTGGTACCAACCTATTCAGTGGTACCACCAGCGGAACACCGTCGCACTACACACACACTCTATAAGCTGAACGCACCACTCTCACACACACTCACGCAGCTTCTTGTGTGCTACCAGGTAAAATATTTCACTGTTTTTAAACAATATTTTACCTCACAAAATGTATTCTCTGCGATCTCCTGCTGTAATCTCAGCATTGTGTTTTACTTCCTCCCCTGCCCAGGAGTGTAGTGTGTTCTGTACACGGTCAGATACAGGGGTGAGAGAGACCAAGCAAAGGGAGGAGACAGCTCAAACAAAACAGCACATGAGGGGTGGGCGGGAGACAGCGTGCAGACCCGGTATGTTTTACAGCTTCTCCTTAAGTTGCATTTGCATGCACATTTAACTCTTTGTATGATTGCTCTATGAGGGGAAGGTAGTTATCGTATTGATTCAGTGACTGCACTTTATTTTGTACTACCATTCACCTTACACATGAACCTTTTGTCATGATCCCAGTGCAGGTTTCTGAGCTGCACGTCAGGGGTTAATGTCTGGAGCTCAGTGCAGGTTTTGACCTGCACACATGGAGTTAATGATTACGGCCTCTTTCTGGTTCTGGGAGAGCTTCTTAAACCCCTGGTTATCTCCAATCCCTGCCAGTTATAGTTTTGCCTTTGGCCGAGTGTGCTGACCTCTGTGTGCCTGTTCGTTGTTATAGCATGTTTATATGGTTCTGACCCGGTTCTGTTTCCCGTTGTTGAGTTTGCCTGTTGATTCTGTACTGTGCTATCCTCTCTGTGTATGACTCATTGCCTGTGATCTGACTACTCTTTGCACGCCCCTCTTGTACCTTGCAGCTATCTCTGTGTATGACTCATTGGCTATGTCCTGACTATCCTCCCTGTCTATGCCCCTTGGTAACTTTGTCTCGCAGTTACCCTGCTAGGAGTTCTCTTGCAGCTCCTAGCTTTCTGGAGTTTAGGCCACGCCCCTAGCAGTCACGTGCTTCAGGTCCTGCGGCTCTGAAGTACGCATCTACTCGGCTGCTGCCTGCTCCACAGGTATCTTTGAGCACAGTTCGCTTTACTCAGAAAACACGCACTGGCTCAGTGAGCAAGTTCAGTGCGGTGTTTCTGACACCTTTTCTCATAATTATCTGCATATACGTGCCTTCTGGTTACCTACTGGGATCTGTATGCTACCTTTACCGCCTTGGCTTATGCAGTTTTTGCCTGTCACTTTTTAGCCCAGGTATCTGCGTCCTGATCTTTTCTAATACAATAAAGTTTGCTATATAATAATTATCGTTTTGGACTTTATCACTGTGTCTTTTCTGTGGTGCTTTCTGTTTTGACATACAGTGTGTCCTATATCGTCCTGATGCATAGGCTAGTGATATCTCATATCAAGTACATAGGACACGTCTAATATGTTATTTCATCCTGCTTTATCGTACTAGCTTCTGGTGTTTTTCATTCAGCTGTGTCTGACCATGTATGGAGCATACTACATCTCCTGGGCAGGGGAGGAAGCAAAAGACAATACTGACATTACAGCAGGGGTTCAAAGAAGATTCATTTTGTGAGGTAAAATATTTCACTGACTGCTTTTAAACAACATTTTACCTCACAAAATGTATCCTCTGTGATTTCCTGCTGTAAATGTCAGTATTGTCTTTTGCTTCCTCCCCTGAAATAGAATGAGGAGAGGAAAAAGTAGAATGAGGAGAAAAAAGCCCACGCGTTTCGCCACACAAGCTGTAGCTTCCTCAGTGGTAAGAATGATAATGGTGTCAGATAATGTCCCTTATATACACTTAAAGAAAATAGAATAATGAGGTAAATCATGTAACTAGCAGGTGTAGGAGACAAAGGGAGTAAATCAGTGGGTTATATCAGACTTCGGAAATGTGTAATGCCCAACCTTGAACACAAAAGACAAAGTTGATTTAAGGTCGCTAATGTGCAGGTGTGAATACGTTATCTTGATAATCTACTTGAAACACTCATTGCGCATGCCCGAAAAAGAAGTGGCAATGAAGTTTATAGAGTTATAAATGCGCATGCGTGAACTAATTATCCGAAAGAGAAGGGCATGTGCAGAAAACCTGTTATAATTTGCTGAGAATCGGCGCATGCGTACAAGAGTAATTACAGAGAATATAAGAAAGTTCAAATGATCTATAGCGCTAGCGATGAAAGTACAATGTGAGATTGATAAAGTTATTCAAAAGCAAAGGTGAGGCATGCACAGAAGATCTCTGCACCACTAATGGTTTGTACGTAGACTGCGCATGTGTGAAAAGAGAAATCCTTACATAATACATAGAATGTTCAATTAATCCATAGTGCGTGCGCCCAGATTGTGAATATTTATGTGACGCATGATAGGTTTAAAGAGGAACACATCAGAGGACAATGAAAAACGAGAAATTTATACTGTAAGGGAGAATGTCCATACAAAATAGACATATGGAACATTCAGTAGATCTAGAGCACATGCGCACATGATACAATATTGGTGCAGTAGCAGATATGTGATATAAATATATATATTATAAATTTTTAATGGCAAAGAGATGGAGTGAAGGCATTATTATATCTCTGAATACTCCATTATAGTTCATAATAAAAATATATAAGGGATATTATAACGGCATATACATATAAGAAATATTATAGATGTACAAATCTATATATAGCGAAGGCGGCCCAAATATAGAGATGTAATTTGGGAAAATAACAGGAGAATAACCATGTATGTAAATTGGATTTCATCCCTTTTGGGATAACTGGTGTTTATTGGTAATTGCATGCATCTCCTGATCATCCCTGGTGTTGTAAATGACTTTCCCCTTCATATGTAATGTATGACTTTACTTTGACTCTAAACAGATTTTGATCAACTTGTCAATAAAAAGAAAAAAAAAATCCCAGCTTCCATGTGTGATTTATCTGGTGTTAACGAAAATGTGATTTGTGAGTCTGTGACGTTCAGGAGCAGACAACGTCCAAGAGTGGACCCTCTGGGTCGCGGATCTGGAGCCCCTGGGCCGAGCACGCCAGGTGATGACCGACCCCTATACAGGGATCGTTAGGGGCAGGACCGCAGAGGTCAGAACCGCGACAGCCGGTACCAATAATAATAATAATACTACATTTTATTTCTATAGCGCCGACATATTCCGCAGCACTTTACATTTCAGAGGGGACTTGTACAGACAATAGACATTACGCCATAACAATAATCACATAGATCATAACAGATACCAAGAGGAATGAGGGCCCGGCTCGCAAGCTTACAATCTATGAGGAAAGAGGGAGACACGAAAGGTGGGTGGTAACAGTTGCCCTGATTGAATGGACCAGCCATAATGTTAAATGTGTAACAGTACAGATGCAGAGGGATAATGGATGCATAAAGCATGTGGGAACATGATGCAGGGAACCTGGTTATGGTAAAAAACTTTTGGCTGTGCCACATAGGGATAGATTAGGTTAATGTGTTGAGGCGGTAGACCAGTCTGAATAAATGAGTTTTCAGGGCACCAAGTGGGGCGGCTCACAGGAGACACGGATGAGTGTATCGGAACTGGGCATCAGGAACACAAAGAGTGTATACGGAAGTGCGCAAACTACAGATCGTGCTCACGGCTACCTGTCTCGCACTTATAGCGTATAGCGAGTAATACTTCCGGAGGTAAACGAAGCAGGACGCGTGCCAGGAGCACGACAGAGTACTGAATGGAGCAGCAGTCGTGCCAGGAGGTGTTACAGAGCACAGGGACAGAGAGTACCAGGAGGTACGACAGAGCAAGGGATAGAGGACAGGATACTAGAGTGTGCCAAGAGGCACTACTGAGCATGAAGCAACGTGAAAGTTCAGAGCGAGTGCTAGGAGCACCAAAGAATACCAGACAGAGCAGAGGACCTGAGAACAGCGCACGGCCCGGCTGGGACAAAGCAGACCCAGCCAGGAAGCACAACAATAATCAGGCACCTCCCATAGGGGAAGGTAGCCTGATATAGCACATGACAATGACAGGTTCCGGGTCAGATCCTAGCCAGAGAGCACATGACCACTACAGCTTTCGGGTCAGGTCCTCCATTACCATAGTGGAGACTGACCTGGAGACAACACTGACAGGAGCGTGCAAGCGCAAACGGGACATGGAGGAGGAGTCCCGGGGACAAGAGCTGCGTTTGCGCACCCCGGAGGGAATGATGTCGAGACCGAAGCCCCGCCTCCTGGTGAGCGCGGCATGACAGAGTCAAACGTTCTGGACATCAAAATGACTCCCTCCCTATATGAGTTATCTGATGATGTACTAGACTATTTGTATAATGTTTTCTACATTCTGAACTTGAAAAATGTTTTTTTACTCTGTATGGGTTTTCATATGTGAGCGAAGAGTGAAGCTATCATTAAAATATTTCCCACATTTTTTACATGAAAATGGTATCTCTTTTGCGTGAATTCTCTGATGTGTAACCAAGTGTGATTTCTTTCTAAAAAACTTCCCACACCCTGGACACGAAAATGGCTTCTCCCCTGTGTGAATTCTCTGATGATAAACAAGAGTTCCCTTCTGTGTAAAACGTTTCCCACAACTGGAACATGAAAATGGTTTTTCCTTTGTGTGAATTCTCTGATGTACAACCAGGTGTGATTGTTTTGTAAAACATTTCCCACATTCTGGACATGAAAATGTTTTGTCCCCTGTGTGAATTCTCTGATGTCTAACCAGGTTTGGTTTGAATATAAAACATTTCCCACATTCTGAACATGAAAACGGCTTCTCCCCAGTGTGAATTCTCTGATGACAAACAAGAGTTCCCTTCTGTGTAAAAAGTTTCCCACATTCTGAGCATGAAAATGGTTTCTCCCCTGTGTGAATTCTCTTGTGTTTAACAAGATCTCCTTTTTAGTAAAACATTTCCCACATTCTGAACATGAAAACCATTTCTCTCCTTTGTAAGTCCTTTGAAGTTGAATATCCTTTCTGTTATTTTTACTATGCTGTACAGTCTGTGATGGATCAGAAGACAGGGCTTGTTGAAAAGAATCAGTTGAAAGCTTTTCAATGTAAGGACTTGGACGAGGATCCGGGATAATGATCTGCTCTTCATATGAACCTGGTGTGACACCATGATCATCTGCTTTAAAATGTGAAGATAACAGATGTTCCTTTGAGCCTCTTCTACAGTCATCTGCCAAGAATAATATTTATTTTAATTTTACTTAATAACAAGGAATACTATTCCTTACAATATTAGATATTTTAAAGCAATTCTATAGAAGCATTTCTATAAATATTTTGGTAAAATTTAATTGAGGAGAAAGTTGACATTGGTAGTTTTCAAAGTAGGGACAAGTAGATTATTATGTTTAGTCACCAGGTTGTGAACTTTCAATAGTTCACTTCTCTGTAGGTTTGTCATAGGTTCAGATTTATTTGTGCCCATCAGCAACCTTTCCTAGTAAAATGTTTAGTAAAGACTCATGGAGGCGCCTGTAAATCAGCAATAATAGACGTCTGATGACACAGCATTTTTTCTTAATGCCAGACATACAGCTCAGGCAAAAATTAAGAGACCCCTTTCAAATTTTCAGTTTGTCTGATTTTTTGCTTTATAGGAATATTTTTTAGTAAAAGATAAATTGCTTTTTTATTCAATAAGCCACTGACAACATGTCTTTGAATTTCCAAGCACTAAATTTTGTATTTATTTTCAGAAAATGAGAAATGTTCAAAATAACAAAAAATGCAGTGCTTGCAGACCTCAAATAATGCTAAGAAAACAAGTTCTTAATGATTTAGAAACAACAATACTAATGTTAACTGAGGAAGAGTTCAGAAATCAATATTTTGTGGAATAACCATGATTTTTAATCACAGTTTTCATGCGTCTTGGCATGCTTTCCTCCAGTCTTTCACACTGCTTTTGGGTGACCTTATGCCACTCCTGGTACAAAAATGTAAGCAGTTCTTCTTTGTTTGATGGCTTGTGACTATCCATCTTCCTCTTGATTACATTCCAGAGGTTTTCAATGGGGTGCAGGTCTGGAGATTGGGCTGGCCATGATAGGGATTTGATGTGATGGTCCTTCATCCACACATTGATTGACCTAGCTGTGTGGCATGGCGCATTGTCCTGCTGGAAATACCAGTTCTCAGAGTTGGGGAACATTGCCTGAGCAGAAGGAATCAACTGTTTTTCCAGGATAAACTTGTAAGCAGCTTGATTCATACGTCGATCGCAAATATTAACCTGCCCAATTCCAGCTTTGCTGAAGCATCCCCAGATCATCACCAATCCTCCACCAAATTTCATAGTGGGTGCAAGACACTGTGGCTTGTACGCCTCTCCAGGGCTCCATCTAACCATTAGATGACCAGGTTTTGGGCAAAGCTGAAAATTAGAGTCATCAGAGAAGATTACCATACACCATAAGGATTGGACCATAGAGGACTGGAGTAAGGTAAACTTCAGCCTGGCTCTCCTTTGCTTCTCAATGATGAAAGACTGTTTTCTACCTTTACATGACTTGAGCCCTGCCTCTAGTAGCCTGTTACAAACTGTTCTTGCCATGCACATGACCCCAGCTGCCATTTGCCATTCCTTTTGTAGGTCACTTGATGTCATCCTGTGGTTGCTGAGTGACGTTGGAATAAGATGACGTTCATCCTGGTCAGTAGAGAGTCGTTTTCGCCCTCTGCCAGTCTGTAGCTTTGTTGTTCTATAGTAAAGAAAAAAACAGCTCACCTAGTACTTGAAATCCAGCTTGTACAGAACGAGGTGGATCCAAACCAGATAATATGCTCAAGGAAAAAAAAAAGGCTTGTTCCAGCGTCTTGTAAAATAGTTCTCTATTTTAGGCCCATTAAAAACTTACAAAAATTAACATGGTTGCATAGACAGGGCAGGGGAGCAATAAGCATTTTGAACGCTCACTTGCCTTCTTTATCACAGCTTTGTTACACAATCAAAAGAATTTACTAAAATACTAAAAATGTGCAAATGAAAACAGTTGGAACAAGTCACATGACACAATTACATCAATGAATACTTTCATTAAGCAACAGGTGTATAAAAAAACAGTCAATAGTGATACATGGTTTCTCTCTTTGGATTAAAACTTTTAGGGCTTCTAGATTAAATATCCAGCACCGGTCCTGAGTTGCCTCTGGCCCTGAAGTAGATCACAGAAGGAGCGTGCACCAGAGGAGAGTGTGTTGTGAGTTCATTCTCTGGTTCACCAGTTGTGAGTTCTCCTTCCAGACTCCCTCTGGTGGTAACAGGAGGTAGTGAGGCTGATTTGATAGGTGGAGATCTGCCACTTGAGGATGAGGATGACGATTGGACCTCAGGAGTCTCAGATTGGATTTAAGACAGCCGACTCCCTATTCAGTTGCTGGTGATTCCTTCCAGCTTGTCAGCTCTTGGTTTTCAGCTCTGTTCCAGTCATCTAAAGCTAAGTTTTCCCGCTAATGTTCACACTTGATTTTGTTGGTCTATTCAGTTTGGTGTGGTCAGCCAGCCCCGGCTGGGGGCTGTGCTGAATTTCCACTCTTATTTATCAGTATTTTGCCAATTTGTTTTTTGTCCCTTACTAGTTTGGTCTCTTTTTGCTCTGTCTCAGAATATTTCAGAGTGCTGATATAGTGGGAGAAGTCTAGTGATTTCAGGGTTAATTTTGTTATCAGAAGTGTTGGACATTATTTTTGTAGGGTTGTTTGCAGGTTTCCTCTCTAGTTAGTTAGACCCATCATTTGCTCAGCCTATTTTCCTGCCTGTGTTTGTGCCTTCATCTTGTTTCACCATCAATACATGTGTGGGGGCTATCTATTCCTTTGGGGTCTGCTCGGGGCAGTTAGTTTTCCCCTTTTCATGCTTCAGGCTTATTTAGTCCTCCGGCTGTGACGAAGCGTCTAGGAACATCGTAGGTACGCTCCACGGCTGCTGCTAGTTGTGTGGTAGGATCAGGGATCTGCAATCTGCATAGTTACCAACCTCTCTGGTTTTCTGTGACTTAGCTTGTTTTGCTTTTTTCTCCTCGGTGACCCCATACATAACAGAATCACGAGCCATACCGCAGATTCTAAGGTACTCAAAAGCAGGAAAAAGTTGTTAAAAAAAAAAAAAATTGTCAGAATTTTTTTTTTTTTATATTTTTTCCTCTTTTTTTCTCTGGGGTCGTAGGAGGTTTTTTTTCCTTTTCCTAATGGAGATTAAGCAATTGTCTGTCTGATCCTGTGGAGCAGCTGGCTGCTGAAGTGCAGGGAATTTCCACCTACCTCATTCAGTCACATGCTGCTGAACCTAAGATCCCTACTCCTGATGTGTTTTCTGGGGATCGGTCTAAATTTCTGAATTTTAAGAATAACTGTTATTTCTGGCAATGAAGCCTAACTCATCGGGGAGCTCTGTGCAGCAGGTTAAAATTGTCATCTCCTTGCTGCGCGGCGTTCCCCAGGATTGGGCTTTTTCTCTGACACCTGAAAATCCTATTCTGACTAATGTGGATGCATTTTTTCAAGCTTTGGGGTTGTTATATGATGAACCTAATGCTGTTGATCAAGCTGAGAGAACCCTGTTGGCATTAAACCAGGGTCAGGATTCTGCAGAGTTATACTGTCAAAAATTCCAAAAGTGGGCGGTCCTTACTACATGGAATGATAGTGCATTGGCAGCTCTCTTTCAGAAGGGTTTATCAGAGACCGTAAAAGATGTTATGGTGGGATTTCCTGTTCCCTCTGGTCTGGATGATTCTATGTCATTAGCCATTCAAGTTGATCGGCGTTTACGTGAACGTAAAACTACACAGGAGGCGCTGCCACCTTTTGAACAAATGTCTGTACCTATGCAATGTGATGGGGTTTTGTCTAGGGCGCAACGTCAGGAGTTTAGAAGGCGTAATAAGCTGTGTTTTTTCTGTGGAGACGCCTCTCATATTATTTCTGTCTGCCCAAAATGAGAGAAACGTTTTGCACACACATTTGCTGTGGGCAGTACACAACCTGTTTCTTTTGGCAATTACTCTGATCTGCTCCTTATCCACGTTTTCCACGAAGGCTTTTGTGGATTCAGGAGCAGCGTTTAATCTGATGGATTTGGACTTTGCTAAACGTTGTGGTTTTTCCCATGACGCCTCTGCGGACACCTATTCCTTTGAGGGGTATTGATGCTACTCCTTTGGCAGAGAATAAACCTCAGTTTTGGACCCAGGTGACAATGCGAGTTGCCCCAGACCACCAAGAAAATTGTAAATTTTTGGTGCTGCATAATTTGCATGATACTCTTGTTCTAGGTTTTCCTTGGTTTCAAACTCATAATCCAGTTTTGGATTGGAAATCTGGGTCTGTGGTGAGTTGGGGTTGTCTGTGTTCTTAGGGACACTCCTGTTTTCTCCACCTCTCCTCAGTCTCATGATATTCCTGATTATCTAGCCGATTTTTCTGATGTATTTAGTGAGAGCAAGTCTGCGTCTTTGCCTCCTCATAGGAGTTATGACTGTGCAATTGAGTTGATGCCTGGGTGTAAATTTCCCAAGGGTCGGCTTTTCAACTTATCAGTACCTGAACATGATGCTATGCGATCCTATATTACGGAGTCATTGGAGAAGGGTCAAATTAGACCATCCTCGTCACCTTAGGTGCTGTTTTTTTGTGGCCAAGAAAGATGGTTCATTAAGACCGTGTATTGATTATCGTTCCCTTAACAAGATGACGGTTAAATATCAGTACCCGTTAACTCTGGAGAATAAATCAAGACATCAGGGGTAAGAGTGCCTGCTGGTTTACTAAGCTTGACCTCAGGGGGGCGTATAATCTTATTCGCATCAAGCACGGGGATGAATGGAAGATGGCGTTTAATACTCCGGAGGGACATTTTGAGTACCTGGTGATGCCTTTTGGGCTCACTAATGCCCCTTCTGTCTTCCAGTCCTTTATGAATGATATTTTCCGTGACTTTGTGGATAAGTTTTTGCTCATCTATCTGGATGATATTTTGATATTTTCTAGTGATTGGGATTCTCATGTGGAACACGTCCGGACTGTGTTCCGGATTTTGAGGGAGAATTCCCTGTTTGTTAAGAGATCGAAATGCCTCTTTGGTGTACAGAGGATTTCATTTTTGGGATTTATCTTGTCTCCATTGACTATTGAAATGGACCCGGTCAAGGTACAGGCCATTTGTGATTGGGTTCAGCCTACTTCTTTGAAGGCCCTCCAGAAGAAGTTTTTGGGTTTTGCTAATTTCTATCGTAAATTTATAGGTAATTTTTCTGGTATTGTCAAACCACTGACTGATCTGACCAAAAAGGGCGCTGATGTGCTGAATTGGTCTCCTGAGGCTATCTCAGCATTTCAGGAGCTTAAGCAGAGATTTACTTCAGCTCCAGTTTTATGGCAACCTGATGTCTCACTTCCATTTCCGGTGGAGGTAGATGCTTCTGAGATTGGTGCAGGAGCAGTTTTGTCGCAAAAAGACCTTGTGACTTCTAAGATGAATCCATGTGCCTTCTTTTCTCGAAAGTTCTCCCCATCTCAATGGAACTATGATGAGGGGAATCGGGAATTGTTGGCCATGAAGTGGGCATTTGAGGAGTGGAGACATTGGTTGGAGGGAGCTAGACATCAAGTTGTGGTCCTCACCGATCACAAGATTTTGATTTATCTGGAGTCGGCCAAACGCTTGAATCCTAGACAGGCTAGATGGGCCTTGTTTTTCACGTGTTTTAATTTTGTGGTCTCTTTTCTTCCGGGCACTAAGAATGTTAAGGCAGACGCCCTTTCTAGGAGTTTCATTGCCGATTCTCTTAGTGTGACTGAGCCTACTACCATCCTAGGTGAGGGGTAGTTCTTCCTGCCATTTCACCCGATTTGAGACGCGCCCTGGAGGAATTTCAGGAGGATAAACCTGAGCGTTGCCCTATGTTCCTGACAAGTGGAGAAGGAGAGTGATGTCTGAAATTCATTGCTCCGCATTAGCTGGTCATCCAGGTATTTTTGGTACCAGAGATTTGGTGAGTCGGTCCTTTTGGTGGCCTGCCTTATCTTGTGATGTCAGGAATTTTGTACAGTCCTGTGGGACTTGTTCTCGGCCTAAACCCTGTTCTCGTTCTAGTGGGTTGCTGATGCCCTTGCCGGTGCCCAAGAGGCCATGGACCCATATCTCAATGGATTTTATTTCTGGTCTTCCTGTCTCTCAGAGAATGACTGTTATCTGGGTGATTTGTGATAGATTTTCGAAGATGGTCCATCTTGTACCACTCCCAAAGTTGCCATCTTCCACTGAGTTGGTGCCCTTGTTTTTACAACAGGTGGTTCGGTTACATGGGATTCCTGAGAACATTGTGTCCGACAGAGGAGTCCGGTTTGTTTCCAGATTCTGGAAAGCCTTTTGTTCCAATCTGGGAATTCAGTTATCCTTCTCCTCTGTGTTTCATCCCCAGACCAATGGACAGACAGAGAACAAACCATACCTTGGAGTCTTATTTGAGATGTTTTATATCTGCTAATCAGGATGATTGGGTCTCATTTTTGCCCTTGGCCGAATTCGCACTGAACAATAGAGCTAGTTCTGCCACTTTGATGTC
Organism: Dendrobates tinctorius; assembly: GCF_039654945.1. NCBI lineage: Eukaryota > Metazoa > Chordata > Amphibia > Anura > Dendrobatidae > Dendrobates > Dendrobates tinctorius. Next base: position 8,901,888 of record NW_027361822.1, read on the forward strand.
ACCCTTTTTCTGTAATTTTGGGTTTCATCCTCGATTCTCTTCAGGGCAAGTGGAATCTTCATCCTGCCCAGGTGTGGACACTGTGGTTAAGAGAATGCAGCAGATATGGGACCAAGTGGTGGATAAGTTGTCACTCTCTCAGGAAAAGGCCCAGTGATTTTCCAACCGGCATAGGACCATTGGTCCCCGGTTTAAAGTGGGTGATATGGTTTGGTTGTCGTCTAAGAATATTCCTATGAAGGTTGCATCTCCTAAATTTAAGCCAAGATTTATTGATCCTTATAAGATTTTGGAAATTCTTAATCCTGTTTCTTTTCGATTGGCTCTTCCATTTACATTCAAGATCCATAATGTATTTCACAAATCTCTGTTGAAGAGGTTTGTTGAGCCAGTGGTTCCTATGGCAGCACCTCCTGACCCTGTGTTGGTTGAAGGCAATGTGGAATAAGAGGTAGAGAAAATATTGGATTCTCGTTTGGTTAGATGGAGACTCCAGTATTTGGTCAAATGGAAGGGTTATGGTCAGGAGGATAATTCTTGGGTCTCTGCCTCCGATATTTCGATTGGTTTGTGCTTTTCACCAGGCCCATCCTGATCGGCCTGGTGGCGTGGATGAGGGTTCGGTGACCCCTCCTCAAGGGGGGGTACTGTTGTGAGTTCATTCTCTGGTTCACCAGTTGTGAGTTCTCCTTCCAGACTCCCTCTAGGTAGTGAGGCTGATTTGATCGGTGGAGATCTGCCACCTGAGGATGAGGATGATGATTGGACCTCAGGAGTCTCAGATTGGCTTTAAAGACAGCTGACACCCTATTCAGATGCTGGTGATTCGTTCCAGCTTGTCAGCTCTTGGTTTTCAGCTCTGTTCCAGTCATCTAAAGCTAAGTTTTCCCGCTAATGTTCACACTTGATTTTGTTGGTCTATTCAGTTTTTTTGGTGTGGTCAGCCAGCCCCGGCTGGGGGCTGTGCTGAATTTCCATTCTTATTTATCAGTATTTTGCCAATTTGTTTTTTGTCCCTTACTAGTTTGGTCTCTTTTTGCTCTGTCTCAGAATATTTCAGAGTGCTGATATAGTGGGAGAAGTCTAGTGAATTCAGGGTTAATTTTGCTATCACAAGTGTTGGACATGATTTTTGTAGGGTTTTTTGCAGGTTGCAGACAGTGTCTTTCCTTTCCTCTCTAGTTAGTTTGGGCCCCATCGTTTGCTCAGCCTATTTTCCTGCCTGTGTTTATGCCTTAATCTTGTTTCACCATCAATACATGTGTGGGGGCTATCTATTCCTTTGGGGTCTGCTCTGGGGCAGTTAGTTTTCCCCTTTTCATGCTTCAGGCTTTAGTCCTCCAGCTGTGACGAAGCATCTAGGAACATCGTAGGTATGCTCCACGGCTGCTGTTACTTGTGTGGTAGGATTAAGGATCTGCAATCTGCATAGTTACCAACCTATCTGGTTTTCTTTCACTTAGATTGTTTTGTTTTTTTCTCCTCAGTGACCCTTTCATAACAAGAGTGACAGCAGAGCCACGGTTGGGGCAGTGTTGAAGGAGGTTGGAGGCCGCCTGAGAGGGTCACAGGTAGAGCACAAGGTAGTGGGATGCTTTACTATAGGAAAGTGTTGAGGAGAAGGTGCAGAAGCTGAAGAGCTACTGATACACTAGCTGCAAAAGAAATCACCCTCACCTAGGGACATAGCAGTCGGTCAGCTTTAGCAAAGAGAGATCTGAGGAATTGAAACCCCCTCATACAGTAACTGAATGCTCTAAAGTGAGCCTCTGCCCCACTAATAGGAGGTACACTGCTTGTCAGAGATGTAAATGCTGCGAGACTTGAAGATACTTGTTATTTTTGGGAAGCTCATAACCCTAATTAGTCCCTCCTATCTCTTCTGAAATGGTTTAAGAGACAATATAGTACCCACCGGGGACGTATAGACTTCAATTCCAATGAGTTTGGCAAATCTCTAGCCATTTACATACATCATCAATGCAAATCTAAAGCCCTATAACATGAATATCTAACATTAGACTGACCTTAGTAACATTGATGAAAATGAATTTCTATCTATGCTGAAATCTGCATGCACCGGAATTAATAGAGACCCTGAGGAGTAGGAGTGAGATCTCCATCTAGTGGTGATAAAATACAAGACAGCCAGAAACTGTCCATATAATCAAAAGTAATTTCATTGTAAGAAACTAGTATCTAAGAGTCTTGAAACTCAAATCTTTGGTCTTAGTAGAGAGATATAGCTAATCAGCCTGTATTATCTACTAAAGAGAGGACTATGGTCAAAATAGGACGCTCGACTGGAACGAACAACCACAGTGGGGCACCATTAAATAAAAACAAGGAAAAAATTGTCACTAAGGCTGGTTTCACATTAGCGCTTTTTAAGCGCACGCACGGCCGGGGGTAGCTCCGCCCCCGAGCCGGCTCTCTGCCCGGCGTGCCCAGCGTGCCCGCCCCTTGCTTGTAGCGCCGCCTCCTAGCGCACAGCGGCGCCTGCGATCGGCGCACCCTATCTTTAGCATAGGGTGCGCAGATCGTGCGCAGGCCGTGCGCTAGTTGCGCTTTGACCTGCGCTGCGCACTTTTGACGGTGCGACGTGAGCGCCAAAATCAAACTTTTCGGATTTTGGCGCGCACGGCGCACCGTCAAAAGTGCGCAGCGCAGGTCAAAGCGCAACTAGCGCACGGCCTGCGCACGATCTGCGCACCCTATGCTAAAGATAGGGTGCGCCGATCGCAGGCGCCGCTGTGCGCTAGGAGGCGGCGCTACAAGCAAGGGGCGGGCACGCCGGGCAGAGAGCCGGCTCGGGGGCGGAGCTACCCCCGGCCGTGCGTGCGCTTAAAAAGCGCTAATGTGAAACCACCCTAAGCAAGGTGGTTCAAAACAAAACTCACCACACCATAGAGACCCTTGTGACAATCCAAAATTTGGGGAAATGGAAACGGAATCCCCTGACCTGGAAGACTCCGACAAACCTATCTCTAGAGGATTTATTAAAAATATTTTGTTTTCTGCCCTGGTCCCCCTTGCAAATGATCTCTCAGCGATTAAAAAAGACATTCAACTTATCAGTAACCGCCTACACTGGTGAACTAACAACAGGTCTCCAACTCCATGAAGATCATGTCAATACTTTGTACACGACATTAGAAGACATAGAAAAATAGTTACAGGCGGAATAACCTGAGGGTTCGTAGTATACCAGAAACATCTGATCAAGAAAATTTAACGGCTATCCTAACGGACCTATTTTTGCTAATTTTAGATCCAAATGAAGGAAAAATGTTGATATTGGAGAGAGCACACAGGGCACTGAAACCTAAGCCAAAGCAAATGGATCCACCTGCGGGCTTAATTTGAAGAAATTTTGGACTTCCGTAAGAAAGAAAAAATTCTTAAGAAGGCAAGATCAATGGAAACTTTGAATTATAAGGCTGAGTTCACACGTGGCGTTTTTTTCGCGTTTCCGCGGCGGTTTTAACCGCGCGATTTTGCCACGAAAACGCAAAAAATAAGCATCCCATGCATTCCTATGGGATTCCGCAATGCTGTACTAATGCTGCGGTTTTTACCGCGGCGGAATCGCTTTGCGGTAAAAACCGCAGCATGCTCATTAATTTGCGGAATCGCGGCGATCCCGCACCCATAGGAATGCATTGTTCCGCTTACTTCCCGCAAGTGGCTGTGCACACCATGCGGAAAGTAAGCAGAACAATGGCGGATGGTACCCACGGTCCGGAGGAGAGGAGACTGTCCTCCGGGCTTTGGGTAGTAATTAGCGTAATTAGCTTGCAAAATGCTAGCGTTCTCCAAGCGATCTGTAGCATCGCTTGGAGAACTGATTGACAGGTTGGTCACACTCGTCAAACATAGTGTTTGACAAGTGTGACCAACGTTTTACTACTGAGGCCACCTATGCGGCATCAATAATAAAAGATAGAATGTTAAAAAAAATAAAAGATGGTGTTCTTACCCTCCGACGTCCCGCGCATCCGTTCCCAGTAGTCCTTTGCGAAAATGCCCGCGATGGCGTCCGTTCTCGCGGGATCGCAAAGTCTCGCGGTCATTCGCGCGACGTCATCGCGAATTACCGCGAGACGTCGCGATCCCGCGAGAACTGACGTCATCGCGGGCATTTTCGCAAAGGATTACTGGGAACGGATGCGCGGGACGTCGGAGGGTAAGAACACCATTTTTTATTTTTTTTAACATTCTATCTTTTATTATTGATGCCGCATAGGTGGCCTCAGTAGTAAAACGTTGGTCACACTTGTCAAACACTATGTTTGACGAGTGTGACCAACCTGTCAATCAGTTCTCCAAGCGATGCTACAGATCGCTTGGAGAACGCTAGCATTTTGCAAGCTAATTACGCTTGCAAAATGCTAGTTTTTCCGCGGGAAAATCGCGGGAATTTAAAATGCGATTTTCCCGCGGACTGGAATTCCGGAATTCTCGCGGTAATTTCCGCGAGAGTTCCGGTACGTGTGCACTTAGCCTAAAGGTTCAGAAATTTGCATTTTCCAAGACCTCACCCCCTCAATTCTAACAAAAAGATATTTACTGAGACCCTTCACGGATATACTCAAAACTAGGCATTTTCTTTTTCAATGGCTTTTTCCATTTGGATTGCTCATCACAGCTAATGGCAGAAGATACACAGTTAAAACATCTTCAGATATTGCAAAGGTCTGTGAAGACCTTGATATTCAGCTCGACCAGATACCAAATCTAAGATCGCTCCATACCAATCTCCACCCCATTGACCTCCCGACGCAAGAACCTTGGAAGAAAGCAAGTAACTCTAGAGAACAAAGAAACAAAAAAAGACAAACAGTAGCTCAACGCCCCACCAACAACTGAACCCTAGAGGAAAAATGAATGACTGTCAAATACATGCTTCTCCTGAATGTCTGTCTATCTCCTTCTCTACATGCATAACAGTTTACTAAGGCGGTTTTGAATTGACTGGCTTGCTCATTGATAGAATAATATCATAACATGTTAACTGTTGTTATTTTTTTTTATCCCCTGCTGGGTACAACTCTGATAGACAAATGGTTAAAATAATTGAGTTAGGGCGTCATGCCCATGTTGTTGTTAATCTGTTAAACCCTTTTTCTTTTCTCTCACCTTTCCATCTCTTACCCACCCATCTTACCTGTGCCACATCCCTCGGCAGACTGTACCACAATGAAGACTAAGACCCAGCTCTACTTTGACTTGATATGGCTGACTATGCAAAAGAAATCACCATAGCGTCATACAGTGTTAGAGGACTGAATGCATTGATCAAGAGAGCCCAGGTACTGGCACACATTATGAAACTAGGGATAGATAGTGTTTCTGCAAGAGACGCATTTACACAGTAAAAAGCCCCAAACTTAGAAAAACACTATTAAAACACTAGGTTCCACTCATTCTCATCCTCCAGGAAGTTGAGAGGAGTCGCAATCACAATTTCCAAGCGCACACGATTTCTTTATTAAGATATTGCAGAAATGACGTGGAAGTGCAATAAGGACTGCGCTTGCTTCTGGTATAGTAAAGGGTTCTTTATTCAGCCAACGCGTTTCCTGAGCCTGCTGGCTCACTTCATCAGGGCAGATTACATTGGAAGACAGTGAAACATACTTATAGACAAAAAAGGCGCCAATACAGGGTCAAACAGAATCAGCAAAGGTCAACAACAAAAAAAAAAAAAAAAAAACAAACAATGAAACTTTATTACAAGCATAAAAAACACAACAATAAGAGTATATATAGAAAAGAAAGAATAAAAATATGTAAAAGTACAAAAAATTAAAATATAAAACAGAGTGCTATGGATCACGGGGTTAAAACATGGCTCTAGTTAAAAAAGGTGAGTCCTCAAGGGGTATTAGAACCTGGCTCATAAAATGCAAATGGAAGGTATTAGTCCACTAGACCATAAGGCTTGACTGTGGTGGTGTGAAAAGTAAATTGAGGGGTTAAAAACAATGAAATTACAAACATAGAAAACACAACAATAAGAGTTTATATAGAAAAGAAAAAATAAAATTATGTAAAAGTACAAAAAATATGAAAAAGAGTGCTAAGGATCACGAGGTTGAAACATGGCTATAGTTAAAAAAGGTGAGTCCTCAAGGGGTATTAGAACCTGGCTCATGAAGTGCAAGTACAGACTATAAAGTGCGGATATAAGGTATTAGTCCACTAGACCATTAAGCTTGACTGTAGCGGTGTGAAGAATAAATCTTTTCCCCCACTTCTATCAGATAAAAGCATCATTGATAATATTGAGGCCATAGGGACCAATTGTCTTTAATTTATAAATCCAATAGACCTCTTTTCTATTCAGTGCTTGGGTTCTATTGGAAACGTGTTCAGGGATGTGTTCTATAGGAAAAATGATAGCTTTAGAAAAATCTCTTTGGTGAAATAAATCAAAGTGACGTGACAAACCGTGTTTTTGATACCCAGTTTTAGTGTTGTGTCTATGAGAATTCATTCTACAGTGAAGGGGTTGTGTGGTTCTGCCAACATACAATTTAGGACAAGGACAAAGGATGACATAGATGACAAAGGAAGACACACAGGACAGGTGGTTAGTGATGGTGAATTTTTCTGAGGTGAATGTCCTTGTCCTAAATTGTATGTTGGCAGAACCACACAACCCCTTCACTGTAGAATGAATTCTCATAGACACAACACTAAAACTGGGTATCAAAAACACGGTTTGTCACGTCACTTTGATTTATTTCACCAAAGAGATTTTTCTAAAGCTATCATTTTTCCTATAGAACACATCCCTGAACACGTTTCCAATAGAACCCAAGCACTGAATAGAAAAGAGGTCTATTGGATTTATAAATTAAAGACAATTGGTCCCTATGGCCTCAATATTATCAATGATGCTTTTATCTGATAGAAGAGGGGGAAAAGATTTATTCTTCACACCGCTACAGTCAAGCTTAATGGTCTAGTGGACTAATACCTTATATCCGCACTTTATAGTCTGTACTTGCACTTCATGAGCCAGGTTCTAATACCCCTTGAGGACTCACCTTTTTTAACTAGAGCCATGTTTTAACCCCGTGATCCATAGCACTCTGTTTTATATTTTAATTTTTTGTACTTTTACATATTTTTATTCTTTCTTTCTTTTCTATATATACTCTTATTGTTGTGTTTTTTATGCTTGTAATAAAGTTTCATTGTTTGTTTTTTTTTTTTTTTTTTGTTGTTGACCTTTGCTGATTCTGTTTGACCCTGTATTGGCGCCTTTTTTGTCTATAAGTATGTTTCACTGTCTTCCAATGTAATCTGCCCTGATGAAGTGAGCCAGCAGGCTCAGGAAATGCGTTGGCTGAATAAAGAACCCTTTACTATACCAGAAGCAAGCGCAGTCCTTATTGCACTTCCACGTCATTTCTGCAATTCTGTCCTAGGACCCTGTGCAGACTTGCTGCTGCTTCTTAAGCGTTCATGGGTGTTGTGACTTCCTCACAACCCCAATAGGTGAGCACCTTCCTTACTGTTCCACAATTTTAATTGTTTTATACGGATTTCACACAGTGGATGCGCCCTGTATCTCTCCTTTTATTAAGATATTGTCATAATCCAGGTTGGATCTGACAGATTAAATGCACAAAGTAACCATTTTTTTCCCTTTTGCTATGTGTTAAAGGTGGTTTTGCCCCCGGTGGCCATTAGGGTCCTTGCACTGTGGTGATTTCAGTTGTAGTTTTCCCCCCGGTGGCCATTAGGGTCATTGCACTCTGGTTAACTTAGTTTGTGCACGTGATTATGTAACAGGTGTGATTGCTCTATAAAAGAGTGTCAGGTGTGTCAATCACTGTTGGTGATAGTTCCTCATTTGCAAGCAAGCCTGGGTGAAGAATGGAGCTGAAGGAGAGTCACGGGCAGCTCAGTGAGAGTCCTGGAGTGTCAGCTATGGTGTCTGCAAGGAGGGCTGGCATGGCTTGGTGGAGTCGCAGCTATGGTGTCAGCAAGGAGTTCTTGCATTGCTTGGTGGAGCGGTAGCTATGGTGTAGAGCTACACTCAGAATGCTGGACTTGGCTGCTGGAAAGCTGGACTCAAAATGTTGGACTCTGTTTCTGGACAGCTGCATGCAGGTGGTGGACTCTGTTTGCTCCAAGGCTGCACTATGGTGTTGGATCCAGTTGGAGGAAAAGATGCATGCAGGTGGTGGGCTCTGTTGCTGGGAGCGTAAGCAACAGAGCAAAGCTAAGTGGTGTTCCCCTGTATTGTCACTTTTCCTTATGTGTGTTTAGTGCAGTGGTGGGATTAGTTTCCGCACCGACCATTTCCCTAGTGAGGGTTTAGGTGCAGGGCGAGTCAGGGTTTTTAGGTTCCTGATCGGCACCTGGTGCGGAACCGGCCTAGGGAACATTAGGAGTGTAGAGAAACTGACTCAGGGGAGTGCAGGAGGTCTCCACTTCCCCGTTCCCTATCGCAGGGCCAACATTGTTATTGTTACCCAGGTTTTCCCTTTTCCCTTGTCTTATTGTATTAGATACTGGCCTGTGGGCCGCGTCACATAGGACAATTACACGTGCCGCCTCCTGTTGTATCAGTTACCGGCCTGCTGGCCGTGTCACTCAGGACAGAGCACGTGACAGATATGCTTAATGACAAAGAGGGAAGATACATTTTTGTTAAAGGGAAGGTTGCACATAAACTAGTAAAAATAGTGAACATTTACACACCCAACACAAAACAAGATACATGGTTCAGCAAAACAATGAGAGAAGTTAACCAATTTGTAGATGTGCTCTGATCTTGGGAGAACACTCCTCTGGAACCGGCATTAGACTCCTCAACAGGGAAATCCAGCGTCCCTAAAAACGCACTAGGGCGCATTCTTGCAACTATACATTTAAATCAATTAATAGACACCTGGAAGTTTTTGTGCCCCAACGCGAAAGATTATACCCACTTCTCACAAGCACAGGTCATATAGCCGCATAGATTACCTCTTCATACCATTTCAGATGATCCCATGTTTGAAAGATGCGCAGATACTCCCGAATGTTCATTCTGATCATCCTATATTAATAAATAAACTGGTAATAGGACACAGACCTAAAAATAATACCTGGAGATTAAATGAGATCCTCTTATCTGAAAAGTCTTTTAGAGACAAAATAAAGGTAAAGATTAAAGTATATTTTGAGTTTAATGTGCGAGATAATATACAATTTCCAACTATTTGGGAGGCCCACAAGGCTGTTGTAACGTCCGTCTGCGGTTCTGGGCTGCAGCCAGACAACACCCCGAGAAACACTGATACCCTTTACCCCTATACAGGGATCTGGATTTACAGCAGAGCCCAGGAGGCGCTGTCTGAATATGAACAGTGACCAGAGCAGGACGGTCGTCAGAGAGGAATAAAAACGGGACCAAAAGCGTAGTCGGGAATCAGAGTCTTAACCGAGCGGACAGCAGAAGTACAAGAAACGGCAGACAATAGCAGAGTCAAATTCAGGCCAAGGTCAGAGTCAAAAACCAGGAGGGCAGCAAAGGTACAGAATCGTTAGGCAGTAGCAGAGTCAGAATATCCAGGCCAAAGTCAAAAAACGGGAGAATAGCAGAAGTACAAAATAGTCAGGCAATAGAGGGGTCAGGAATCCAGGCCAAGGTCAGCGTCAGTAATCAGGAGAAATGCAAGGTACAAAAACGGCAGGCAACAGAGTAGTCAGAAGTTCAGGCTGAGGTCGGAGTTAACGATAGGCAATCACAAGCAACACGTAGGGGAACCAAGAATATATCCGGCGGCTTGCAAGCCCAGTCCCAAGGTATTTGAGGGATCAGGTCGTCCCTCACAGGCTCCTGGGCTGGTGATGTCATCAGGACCGCCCCCAGGAGCAGACCTGATGATGATGCACCAGCCCCATCATGACTGACAGAGGAGCGGAGTCTGCGTCCAGTAGACGCCTGCGCAGAAGCCCTTTCATTGTTGCCGCCGTCACTCGGGCGCGAGCCACGGCGCCTCCTAGTGGTTGAGGGCGGAACAGCAAGCCCCGAGATCGACGACGACATGTCAGTCCGGCGTCTCCTGGTGGCCGAGGCCTGGACAGCAGGCTCCGAGCCCGAGGGCGGCGTGACAGTCCGTCGCCTCCTAGTGGCTGAGGGCGGAACAGCGGGCCCCGAGTCTGACGGCGACGTGACAGTACCCCCCTCTCCAGGAGGGGCCTCCGGACCCTCAAAACCCGGTTTGTCAGGGTGAAGGAGATGAAACCTCCTAATTAATGCCTTGGCATGGATGTTCCTTGCGGGGACCCAGGACCTCTCCTCCGGGCCGTAGCCCTTCCAGTGTATAAGATACTGTATGGAGTCTCTTACAAGGCGGGAGTCAAGGATACCCTGGACTTCATACTCCAAGGACCCTCCGACCGAAACAGGAGGAGGAGGGGACTGGACAGGGTGAATTGGGGAGCGATACAGTTTGAGGAGAGACTTGTGGAACACGTTAGGTAATTTAAATGACTGCGGAAGTTTCAAACGGAAGGCTACCGGATTAACCACTTCTATAATTTCATATGGGCCGATAAATCTGGGACCCAGTTTGGCAGACGGTACTTTCAGTTTGATGTTTTTAGTCGAAAGCCAAACCTTGTCCCCAACCCCCAAGTGTGGCCCCTTGGACCGTCGTTTGTTTGCAGCTGAAGCCTGTCTAACTTGAGCCCCTTTCAAATTCGTATTTACTTCAGACCATATTGTTTTCAAGCGATGTATGTTTTTCTCTACCCCAGGGAGCTCCGACATCCTAGCCGAGAACGACCCAAAGCGCGGATGCAATCCAAGGTTACAAAAAAAAGGGGTAGTTTTAATGGAGTCCTGGTAGCGATTATTTAAGGCAAACTCAGCCAATGGCAGGTGTTCTACCCAGTCGGACTGGTGTCCTGACACGTAACAACGGAGGTATTGCTCCAGAGCTTGATTAGCACGTTCGGTTTGCCCATTTGTTTCGGGGTGGTAGGCCGAGGAGAAGGATAACTCAACACCGATGCGTTTACAGAACGCCCTCCAGAATTTTGAGACGAACTGGGTACCTCTGTCGGACACAATATTTGACGGAACACCATGAAGACGTACAATGTGCACAAGGAACAATTTGCTCAAGGTTTCGGAGTTAGGCAAGCCAGACAGGGGAATAAAATGGCACTGTTTGCTGAACCTGTCTACCACCACCCAGATACATGTTTTCCCATCTGAGGTCGGCAGGTCTGTGATGAAGTCCATGGAGATGTGGGTCCATGGACTCTCAGGGGTGGGCAAGGACTGAAGCCAGCCAGCAGGGCGATTATGGGTGGATTTGGCGCGGGCACAGACTTCACATGCAGAAACATAGTTCTTACAGTCCTTGACCACCGTCGGCCACCAAAAGTTCCTAGTTACCAACCTGGTGGTATTGTTGAGCCCAGGATGACCTGCCAGAACAGAGTCATGTGACTCTTTAAGAACTTGAAGGCGAAAGGAATTCGGAACAAACAATTTTTTGGGGGGTGTAGTGTCAGGAGCTCGTTCTGGAGACCTACGGATCTCCTCCAGAAGGTCCAAGGAAACTGCCGACACGACGATCCCATTGGCTAATATGGGAACGGGTTCACAGTCTTCGGCTTGTGTGGGGCAAAAACTGCGAGAGAGGGCATCGGCCCTCACATTTTTCGTGCCAGGGCGAAAGGTGATTAAAAAATCGAACCTTGAAAAGAACAAGGCCCACCTGGCCTGCCTGGAATTCAGTCTTTTAGCTGACTCCAGGTAGGTCAGGTTTTTGTGGTCTGTAATGACGGTGACCTTGTGTTTGGCGCCTTCGAGAAAGTGACGCCATTCCTCGAAGGCCCATTTGATTGCTAGTAATTCCCGATTCCCAATATCATAGTTCTTCTCTGTGGCAGAGAACTTTCGGGAAAAAAAAGCACATGGGCGCAGCTGAGTGAGGGCTGCAGTGCCTTGCGATAGCACTGCTCCCACTCCGACTTCGGAGGCATCCACCTCCACAATAAATGGGCGATCCAAGTCAGGTTGTACTAAAACCGGGTTGGCCACAAAGCATTCTTTTAACGTAGAAAATGCTTGAATGGCCTCGGGATTCCAGTTGGTCACGTCCGCCCCCTTTCGGGTTAGATCCGTGAGTGGCTTGGCAATCTCAGAAAAACTCTTGATAAACTTACGGTAGTAATTGGCAAATCCCAAAAATCGCTGCAATGCTTTCAGCGATTTGGGTTGCACCCACTCCTTAATAGGTTGGATCTTGGCAGGATCCATGCGGAACCCCCTGCCTGAGACCATGTACCCCAAAAATTGTACCTCCTCAGCGAAAAAGACACATTTCTCCAACTTAGCAAACAAGGAGTTCTCCCGTAGTCTCTGCAGTACTGAACGGACGTGTTGAGCATGCGTCACAGGGTCAGTGGAGTAAATCAAAATATCATCCAAGTACACAACGACATACACACCACAGATGTCCCTGAAAATATCGTTAACAAAGTGCTGAAACACTGCAGGAGCATTGCTGAGTCCGAAAGGCATTACTAGGTACTCAAAGTGACCAAGAGGTGTATTAAACGCTGTCTTCCACTCATCGCCGTCTCTTATGCGGATTAAATTGTATGCCCCCCGGAGGTCAAGTTTAGTAAACCAACGGGCTCCAATTAGCTGATTAAAAAGATCAGGGATGAGTGGAAGCGGGTACTTGTTCTTTATAGTGATTGCGTTTAATTCCCGGTAGTCAATGCAGGGTCTGAGACCACCATCTTTCTTCTCTACAAAGAAGAAACCAGCTCCAACTGGTGAAATAGATGGTCTAATGAACCCCTTTCTTAAGCTATCCGCTATGTATTCATTCATGGCCTGACGCTCTGGAGCAGAGAGATTAAATATTCTCCCTTTTGGAAGACGGGCATCTGGAATTAGGTTTATAGGACAATCATACTCTCTGTGGGGCGGTAGTTTCTCAGACTCTATAACGGAAAAGACATCTCCATAATCCCTGAGAGCAAACGGTATGAAGGGGTGTTTTTTTAGCTTGGTTTGATTTACTGCTACAGAGATGCAATTATCCTGGCATTGCGAACTCCAGCGCACCACATCACCCAGGTGCCAGTCAATGACAGGGTTATGTTGACGTAGCCACGGCATTCCCAAAATGACTGCAGAAGATAGATTGTCCAACACAAAAAAGGAAATAAGCTCAGTATGTAGTGCTCCTACTGACATAGTTATCTTAGCAGTAACAAATTTAACCCCCTCCTGAATAATGGATGTGCCATTAATAGCCGTGGTTTTAATTGGAATATTAAGTTTTAGTAATGGTACACCCAGATCCCTAGCAGTCATAGAATCCATAAAATTGCCTTCAGACCCACTATCCACATACGCATTTAAACAGAGAGTTTTCTGACCAAATAAAACTGAGATAGGTAATAAAACTTTCGCCGCATCCGCGGGCAATACCTGAGCCTCTGGACAACCATAGCCAGAGTGGTTGCCCAGAGGGCGACGTCCCAGGAGCATGGATCTCTGACGTATAGCTCTCTCCCTGAAGATTCCAGACTGCAGCATGCTTGTGCAGGAGAATGAGAGTGATCTTCCAAGCAGTGCAACAGGTGTTCAGGCCAACAATCAGCTCAGTCAGGAGAAAGAGAAAAAAAAAGTTCAGGGAAACTGCTTTTATATATGTTAGGAGTATACACAAAAAGCAGTTTTATTTTGTTTGGCCGGATATAATGTAACGTCCGTCTGCGGTTCTGGGCTGCAGCCAGACAACACCCCGAGAAACACTGATACCCTTTACCCCTATACAGGGATCTGGATTTACAGCAGAGCCCAGGAGGCGCTGTCTGAATATGAACAGTGACCAGAGCAGGACGGTCGTCAGAGAGGAATAAAAACGGGACCAAAAGCGTAGTCGGGAATCAGAGTCTTAACCGAGCGGACAGCAGAAGTACAAGAAACGGCAGACAATAGCAGAGTCAAATTCAGGCCAAGGTCAGAGTCAAAAACCAGGAGGGCAGCAGAGGTACAGAATCGTTAGGCAGTAGCAGAGTCAGAATATCCAGGCCAAAGTCAAAAACCGGGAGAATAGCAGAAGTACAAAATCGTCAGGCAATAGAGGGGTCAGGAATCCAGGCCAAGGTCAGCGTCAGTAATCAGGAGAAATGCAAGGTACAAAAACGGCAGGCAACAGAGTAGTCAGAAGTTCAGGCTGAGGTCGGAGTTAACGATAGGCAATCACAAGCAACACGTAGGGGAACCAAGAATATATCCGGCGGCTTGCAAGCCCAGTCCCAAGGTATTTGAGGGATCAGGTCGTCCCTCACAGGCTCCTGGGCTGGTGATGTCATCAGGACCGCCCCCAGGAGCAGACCTGATGATGATGCACCAGCCCCATCATGACTGACAGAGGAGCGGAGTCTGCGTCCAGTAGACGCCTGCGCAGAAGCCCTTTCATTGTTGCCGCCGTCACTCGGGCGCGAGCCACGGCGCCTCCTAGTGGTTGAGGGCGGAACAGCAAGCCCCGAGATCGACGACGACATGTCAGTCCGGCGTCTCCTGGTGGCCGAGGCCTGGACAGCAGGCTCCGAGCCCGAGGGCGGCGTGACAGTCCGTCGCCTCCTAGTGGCTGAGGGCGGAACAGCGGGCCCCGAGTCTGACGGCGACGTGACAGCTGTAATAAGATGGGAAATGATCTCCATGGCTTCATTTAAGAATAAAACACATCAATCAATCTTAAACTCCCTTTTTTTAAAAAGAGCCAAACATTGGAGTGAGACCATAGACTCACATTGAATCCTGGTGTCCTAACTCTGCTGTCACAAAAGAGGCAGGCCCTGAAAGACCTGTTAAATAAAGATTCAGTAAAAATTTTTACAAAATGGAAACAGAGTGTTCACACATGGTGATAAAATGTCAAAGTTTATGGTCTCTTGATTAAAAAAAGAAAAGCAAAATCACTTATACACACACATTAAAAAGCCCAAAAGGAACTAAGATCAAAAACCCAGAAGAAATAGCTTCAGCCTTTAGAGAGTATTATTCCTCCCTTTATAATATATGTCCCGGTGAGAATGAAGACCAGCTGGAAAGAAGAAGGGTTGATATAAGGAGGGTCTTTAAAAACATTGATCTACCAAAACTCTGAGGAACAACAACGTGAACTAATAGACCCCTTCACGATAAGCGAGCTTCAGTCTGCCCTGTTGAGCTGGCCAATAGGCTAGAGCCCAGGCCCGGACGGCCTTCCGGCCTCCTATTTTAAAACCTTTCAAGAGACTCTGAATACGTATCTCCTGAGGCTATGTAACGAAGTGTTAAAGGGAGCGACCTTTCCGAAACAGACACTGGATGCGCACGTATCTTTAATCCATAAGGAAGGTAGGGATCCTGAGATATGTAGCAATTATAGCTCAATCCATGTTTTGACCAGTAATGGTCTGTCTCTAAACTTCACTGAAAAGATATATTTTATATTTAAGTATGCATACTTATATTTTATATTTATCTTTTCAGTGAAGTTTTGAGAAAGACCATTACTGGTCAAAACGTTAAACTTATTCACCTGCATCTGAAATATAGCCCATACCTTTATGCACCTAGTGATGTTTGTACGCATGAATAAAAGCAATTTTCCTTTTTTGCATTAAGTGAGTGAGGCTGTTTTTCTCAAATTCCGTTCAGGGAGTTAATGGCCTTCAAAACATTGATAACTAGTGATGCGCAAGAATACTCGTTGCTTGGGTCTCTTCGAGCATGCTTCGGTAGTCTCCAAGTATTTTGTCGTGCTCGGAGATTTAGTTTTCATTGCCTCAGCTGCATGATTTGTGACTGCTAGACAGCTTGAATACATGTGTGGAATGCCAGTTTGTTAGGGAATTCCCACATGTATTCAGCCTGCCTACAAGTTGGAAATTATGCAGCTGAGACGACCAAAACAATCTCCGAGCATGCCAAAATACTCAGATCATCCGAACAACGATGCTACTCACTCATCACTATTGATAACTCAACATAAACAGCCAAGAGGTGTACTGGCTAAATTATGTCAGATACACTTAACTAGCTCAATCCCAAATAAATGGGTTTTCATCTCAAATTGGAAAAAAGAACTGAATATCAAAGTGCAAGACTGGGAGGTGGAACATATTTATAAAAATTCACATGGCCCATCTGGGTGTGTAAGAGTTCAAGAAAATTCATACAAGATTATTACTAGATGGAACACCACCCCAGTAGAGACAAATTTGTGGTATCCTAACATATCCTCAACCTGCTGGAGATGCTCTAAAGAAATAGGAACGTTCTTGCACATGAGGTGGTCATGCAATAAGTAGAGTTGAGCGACTTTTGCTTTTTTAGGGTCGCGTTTCGTTTCGTGAAACCCGACTTTTCCAAAAGTCGGGTCGAGCAAGATCGTCCGATTATAGGGAAAAGTCGGGGTCGTCCCGAAACATGAAACCCAATGTAAGTCAATGGGGAATAAAAGTCGGCAGTGAGAGGAGGACAGGAAACACACCTACAGTGCCCATTTGAATGCCAAAAGCATCAATCCTTCTTACTTAAGCTTGTCAACCTTAATTAACTTCATAATACAAGTTACGCACTGAAAAATGGGGGTTATTTGGCTAAATTTGTGGGGGGGGGAGGGCTGGCTGCAGGTTTTCATGTGCCCTGGGCGAAAGAGCGCCCCTTTAACACATACCACAACTCATCATGCTCCGATACGGCAGAGAAATAGCGGTATAGTACAATGAAAAATACCTCACTTTTTACATCTCATGACGAGGCCCATCTATTTCTCCATACAAAATCATTGGTCCCATATAATGTTTGAAACAGTATATGATGAGCTCCACATAATGCTACAGTATATGTTGGTCCCCATGGATGAAGCTCCACTGTCTTATGGGCCCAAATAATGCTCCAAACATAATGGGCCCCATTTCTAATGCTCTAGTGTATAATGGGCCCTGTAAATGCTGCTCCAGTGTCTGATGTCCACCTTTGGAATGTTCCAGTGTATGGTGGGCCCCATCTATCATTCTCCAGAGTATAGTGCTCCCCAAAAATTGCTGTCCCAACATAGAAAACAATCAAATAAGTCTCCTCGCTAGGGAATCCCTGTACTTGTCTGGACAGGTGCTGTAGCTTGCTTAACAGCTCTCCAGCCGTTCTCACGCCCAGTATGGATTGCACGTGATTGCACAAAGGTTAGAAAGGGTACCGTATCCCTGGATAACATGTATGGATAGCGTACACATTCAAAATATATGTCTATACAGCATGAGGCAGGCTCAGACGGTGTTAGGCCCAGTATGGATTGCACGTCATTGCACAAAGGTTAGAAGGGGTACCGTATCCCCGGATAACATGTATGGATAGCGTACACATTCAAAATATATGTCTATACAGCATGAGGCAGGCTCAGACGGTGTTAGGCCCAGTATGGATTGCACGTCATTGCACAAAGGTTAGAAAGGGTACCGTATCCCCGGATAACATGTATGGATAGCGTACACATTCAAAATATATGTCTATACAGCATGAGGCAGGCTCAGACGGTGTTAGGCCCAGTATGGATTGCACGTCATTGCACAAAGGTTAGAAGGGGTACCGTATCCCCGGATAACATGTATGGATAGCGTACACATTCAAAATATATGTCTATACAGCATGAGGCAGGCTCAGACGGTGTTAGGCCCAGTATGGATTGCACGTCATTGCACAAAGGTTAGAAGGGGTACCGTATCCCCGGATAACATGTATGGATAGCGTACACATTCAAAATATATGTCTATACAGCATGAGGCAGGCTCAGACGGTGTTAGGCCCAGTATGGATTGCACGTCATTGCACAAAGGTTAGAAGGGGTACCGTATCCCCGGATAACATGTATGGATAGCGTACACATTCAAAATATATGTCTATACAGCATGAGGCAGGCTCAGACGGTGTTAGGCCCAGTATGGATTGCACGTCATTGCACAAAGGTTAGAAAGGGTACCGTATCCCTGGATAACATGTATGGATAGCGTACACATTCAAAATATATGTCTATACAGCATGAGGCAGGCTCAGACGGTGTTAGGCCCAGTATGGATTGCACGTCATTGCACAAAGGTTAGAAGGGGTACCGTATCCCCGGATAACATGTATGGATAGCGTACACATTCAAAATATATGTCTATACAGCATGAGGCAGGCTCAGACGGTGTTAGGCCCAGTATGGATTGCACGTCATTGCACAAAGGTTAGAAGGGGTACCGTATCCCCGGATAACATGTATGGATAGCGTACACATTCAAAATATATGTCTATACATCAGGAGGCAGGCTCAGATGGTGTCAGGCACAGTATGGATTTGACGGCCCAGATTACACAGCGGAGGAGCAGGGAAACGTAAAGATTGCAAATGCTGGGGCCCTGGCCAAGCAAGGGGGGCACACTCGTGGGCGTCGGTACTGGCACTGGGCCCCTCATAGTACAGCGGTGTGTCTGACGGCGGGTGTGCACCACCACCGTCAGAGACACTTGATTGCACTATGAGGGACCCTGTGCCAGTGCCCGCGCCCAAGAGTCGGCCTACCCACCTGTCCAGGGCAACGGCACTCGCACGGTGTCGTGCGCTAGGTGGTGACCCCGGCCATGGGGGGGGAGGCAGCACAGTTAGGGAGTTTTAGAAAGTGGCATATGTTGATGTTGGACATTCAACTGATGCAAAAGGCGAAATAGGTGAAGTACCAGGAAGAGGTGGACCAAAGCAAGCCATTTTTCTGTCACCCTATGTGTCATCAGGGGAAGGTGGGACAAAATCCTTGGAAACCCATGCTTGGTTCATTTTAATGAAGGTTAGATCATCCACATTTTGGGTTGACAGACGGGTCCTTTTTTCTGTCAGGATTGATCCAGCTGCACTGAAGACTCTTTCCGATAGCACACTTGCAGCTGGGCAAGCGAGCTCCTGTAAGGCATATTGGGCCAATTCAGGCCAGGTGTCCAGTTTAGCGGCCCAATAGTCAAAGGGGAATGACCTGTGTGGGAGAACATCGATATGGGAGGAAAAGTAGTTTGTAACCATAGTTGACAACTGCTGTCTCCTGTCACTTTCCATCGATGCAGTATTACCAGTTGTGTGAGCGGTATTTGAAAAATCAGTCCACAACATTGTCATGAAACCCCTGTCTCCAACGCCACTTCTGCTGTGTGCACCACGAACACCTCTGCCAAGCTGCCCCCGGCCCGTACGGCTCGTGTGAGAACCATCACCGCTGCTGTGTGCTGGGAATGCCTCAAGCAACCGATTTACCAGAGTTGCTTGTTTATTAGCCAATATTAGGTCAAGGTTCTCCTGTGGCATGATGTTTTGTAATTTGCCTTTATAGCGTGGATCCAGGATGCTGGCCAACCAGTAGTCGTCATCGTTCATCATTTTGGCAATGCGGGGGTCCCTTTTTAGGATCCGCAAGGCATAATCTGACATGTGGGCCAATGTTCCCGGTGTCAATGATGCACTGCGAGTGCTGGGTGGAGGAGCACTTTCTGGCAAATCCACATCCCTCCAGTCATGCACAAACCCTGTACCAGACCTTGCCACGCCAACATTTTCACTTGCCCCACGAGATGCATCCTCCTCCCCTAAGTAATCATCCCCATCATCCTCCTCCTCCTCCTCCTCCTCTTCTTCCTCCACCTCGTCCAGGAGAGGTCCCTGAGCAGACAATGGCTGAATGTCATCAAGGATTCCCTCCTCCTCATCAACATTGGCTGCAGACGCCTGCTCCTTAAGGTGCGTCAAAGTTTGCATGAGCAGACGCATAAGTGGGATGCTCATGCTTAGGATGGCGTCGTCTGCGCTTACCAGCCGTGTGCATTCCTCAAAACACTGAAGGACTTTACAAAGGTCTTTCAGCTTCGACCACTGCACGCCTGTCAACTCCATGTCTGCTCTCAAAGTGCCTGGCCGTGTATCCTCCCACAAATGCATTATGGCCTGCCTCTGCTCGCACAGCCGCTCCACCATGTGCAGGGTGGAGTTCCACCTAGTTGCAATGTCGATAATGAGGCGGTGGTTAGGAAGGTGGAGCAATCGCTGCAGCTTCTGCATACGAACGGAGTGTACAGGCGACCGGCGGATGTGCGCGCACAGTCTTCGCACCTTCTGGAGCAGGGCTGTTAACTCCGGATAATTTTTGAGGAAGCACTGCACCACCAGGTTCAAGGTGTGAGCCAAGCAAGGTATGTGGCTGAGTTTTGAAAGGGCTATGGCTGCCACAAAATTACGGCCGTTATCACTAACTACCTTGCCTGCCTCAAGATGTACACTGCCCAGCCATGACTCAGTTTGTCGCTTCAAGTACTCGGCCAGCACCTCGGCGGTATGTCTGTCGCCCAAACACATCATCTGCAACACAGCCTGCTGACGCTTTCCACTAGCTGCTCGATAGGGGGACACATAGTGTGCAACAGTGGCAGCTGCAGATGGAGTGCTCGTACGACTGCGCTCTGTGGACGAGCTGTCGCTTCTGGAGGAGGAGGAGGAGGGTCGAACGCCTACAGCCAACTGTTTCCTAGACCGTGGGCTAGGCAGCACTGTCCCACCACCGCTGTCCCCTGTGGACCCTGCATCCACCACATTAACCCAGTGCGCAGTGATGGACACGTAACGGCCCTGGCCATGCCGACTGGACCATGCATCAGTTGTGAGGTGCACCTTTCCGCTCACTGACTGCTTGAGTGCATGGACAATGCGGTCTTTCACATGATGGTGGAGGGCTGGGATGGCTTTGCGAGAGAAGAAGTGGCGACTGGGTAGGTCATAGCGTGGTACTGCATAGGCCATGAGTTCGCGGAAAGCTGTGCTTTCCACCAACCGAAAGGGCATCATCTCAAACGAGATTAGTTTGGCAATGTGGGCGTTCAAACCCAGTGTACGCGGATGAGAGACTGAGTACTTTCTTGACCTACTCATAGTGTCTGAGAGGGTGAGCTGGACTTGAGAGCTGCATATGGTGGAAGTAGCAGTGGACAGGGCGGACTGAGAGAGGGTTGATGATGGTGATGGAGTTGGTGTTCTTTCTGATGGCCTAGAATCAGTCTTTCGTTGATATAACAGTGGGATTCCCTGACTGCTGTGGCCTTGCAACGACACCTCAACATTTGCTGCTGTGCTAACCGGTGGGCTTACAGTGGGGGAAACAATGTAGCGTTGCTGACTACCTTCGTTGTGATCAGTTGCACATGTGGCACTTGAGGTTTGGTGTTGTGACCACGCTTGCAAGTGCATGCTGGTTAAATGTCTAAGCATGCAACTGGTATTCAAATTTTTCAGATTTTTCCCTCGGCTTAAGGTCTTTGCGCACTTCTTACAGATAACCTTGGCCTGATCATGAGGATTTTGTTCAAAAAACTGCCACACTGCACTCTTCCTACTTTGGCAGACATTTTGCGGCCTAGCACGCTGTGATCTTTTGACCCTCTGGACAAGCTGTCCAGCAACTCTTTTGATGTTTGGAACCTGTCTTTGGAGTGCTCCGGGCCTGCCAGATAACAGCTGTTGCGATGTCGATGTCTGCTGTGGATGCTCCTCATCTGAGCTATTGGAAGCAGCACCCTCTGTGACGAACAGCCCACCGCCGTTCGTCCACTTACGGGCGACACTAACGGGAGTCCCGCTGCCACCAAAACGCGACGGACAGCGGACCCTGTGTCACCACTATGTCACAGTCCCACCACTGACACGGGTGTATCAGCGGACGGAGGGGCGTGACACAATGCCGGCACACGGCTATCACAGGCGCAGTGGGGCTTATTTTCAGACACTCCCACCTCCCTCAACCCGCTCCCGGCACCCCAGTCAAGAAAAACTCGTGCCACTGGCAAGGGACAACGGGTGCCTCCAATCCCGGTGACAGTCAGGGTTTTCCCCTCAACAAACTCTTCAGGGGCCGCCAGTCCAGGACGGATGAGGGTTCGTTCAGCCCCGGTGTCCTTGAGGCCTGTAGCAAGACGGGCCCCCACCTGAACAGGTTGAACGTTGTCGTCAGCCCTCCCAACCACACCTCCCACCAAAAGAACAGAGGCGTTGGGACCGGGGGCCTTGGCTGGGGGGTTCTTCGGCCTATTCGGACAGGTGTAAAAGAAGTGACCAGGCCGCTGGCAGTGGTGACACAGGCGACTGTCAGTAGCCGGCCTGCTGTTGGCAACAGGGACTGGGCCTCCGGAGGGACGGCTAGCTGGGGCATTGGGGTTGGTTGCTGGCTTACCCCCTTTCCAGCTGGTGGCGACTGGCCTCCGCGTCTCGGGCTTCCGGTTGGCCTCGTGGTTGTCGGCGATCTGCGCCGCTTTGTCCGCGTTCGTTGGTTCGCGGTCCAGGATGAACTGTCGGACCTCAGCTGGGCAGAGATGCAGGAACTGGTCTTTGATCATCAGGTCCCGTAGCTGCTCAAAGGTTTCAACGGACAGTCCATGGATCCACTGGTCAAAGTGGGTCCTGAGTCCTTGCACCACATCACTGTAGCTATCGTGTGGGCCACGTTGGAGGTGTCGGAACTTCTTTCGGTATACCTCAGGTGTCAGCCGGTATTTGGCGATCAGCGCCTGCTTTATGGCGTCATAGTCGTCATCGGCTTCTGGCGGAAGAGAAGCAAATGCCTCCAGGGCTTTGCCTTTTAGCCCTGGGGTCAAGTACCTTGCCCATTGGTCTCTAGGCAGCTGGTACTCTCTGCAGGCTTTCTCAAAGGCTCGCAGAAATGTGTCCAAGTCCCCATCCTTTTCCATCACGGGAAAATGCTCTGGCCGGGGTTTAGGAGTCTGGACGCTGCTGGGCTCACTGCTTCGGGCTGTGGGGGCATTCCCACCCCGCTGGAGTACCTCCAGTTCATGGGCCCTCTGCGCCTCCCTCTCGGCTCGCTGCTCTGCTCTCTCAGCCTCCGCTCGGCGCACAGCTCTCTCAGCCTGGGCTTGACGCTCGGCTTGGGCCTCCTGCCGATATTGCTGGATCAGCCTCACCCGCCCATCACTGTCTTCGGCGGGGAGTGCGTCCAAGGCCATTTGCAGATAGGGGTCCACCCCGTCCTGGTTGAATGTGGGGCCAGCGCTCAGGAGTGGAGCCTCTGCTGCAGCCCCATTGCCACTTGGGCCAACTTCTGCGCTCGCTGGATTCTGGTCGTTGTCCAGCTGCACTAGAGCCGCGATCATTTGAGCTCTGTTTTTGTTCGTGGCGTCAAGGCCTTGGTACGTGCATAACCCAGCAAGAACTTCCTTTGTCTGCCGGTTGTACCAAGGTTCTCCTTTTGCCGCCATGGTTGCCAAATAAAAGATAGAAAAAGAAAAACGAAGAAATGGGAGGGAATACTTGTATGTACACACAAATGTCTCAGAACTAGTAACCACTGAGTCTGTTCTCCAAAACCTATGATGCAGGATTCCCGCAGGAACCGTGCAGGTTTTTAGTGAGAGGAATGATTGCTCAAACCAAATCACTAATGCTCTAGGATTATCCCACCGCGCTGCCACCAATATGTGACGAACAGCCCACCGCCGTTCGTCCACTTACGGGCGACACTAACGGGAGTCCCGCTGCCACCAAAACGCGACGGACAGCGGACCCTGTGTCACCACTATGTCACAATCCCACCGCTGCCACCAATATGTGACGAACAGCCCACCGCCGTTCGTCTACTTACGGGCGATACTAACGGGGGTCCCGCTGCCACCAAAACGCGACGGACAGCGGACCCTGTGTCACCACTATGTCACAATCCCACCACTGACACGGGTGTATCAGCGGACGGAGGGACGTGACACAATGCCGGCACACAGCTATCACAGGCACCGTTGGGGCTTATCTTAGTTATCCCACCACCGGCACCATGTGACAAAAATATCCAGCAAGCTAATCTCGCTCTACAATTTGCCGCAGGGGGAGTTTAATTTGGATGCCCCACCACTGCTATCAATCTTCCAAGTACTGCGGGGATTTATGTATATCCCACTTTCTCAGTTCCACTTTGGAACTCACAGCTCTCCGGCGCCCCCCTTACCCTCAGGTCAGTCAGGGAACTGCACCTAGGATAATTGGTCGCCGGACGGGCTGCCTGTTGTGAACCGGCAATTAGGCTTCTGCAGTAAGGGAATTATCAATGCTGTGGCTGCAGACCCTTATTCAGCAATATAAGACCCTTCTGTACTGCCAGCAAGCCGTAATAGCCGTACACAACGCGCTGCCACCAGTCACGGTTACTTAATTCACAGTGTTAAATTAAGAGGGTCCGTGGCAAACCCTTTGAATTAGTAGCGATTATCTATCAAAGGCGTATAGTTCGAGTCTTAGAGCATGGAGACAGATCTAAATAATTATTTCATTTATTTTCCGAAAGAGGACAGTGATTACAGATAAAAGTTGCTATAAAATTGAGACATAAAATATGTACAGTACAGGTGTAAAATAAAAGTGGAGAAAACAAAGAGATTACACTCACAGTTCCATATTGTTCCTTAGGCAGACCATGCGGCTAAGGTGGGTGGAGGCGGAGCTGCACTTCTCCGCTCATCTGGATCTTTCTAGCACGACGACTTGAGCTGTTCTGAGCTGGTTTGCCCAGGAAATGCCTTATAGACTTTCCTATGTGACATCACAGAGAGGTGCATTCTGGGTTGATCCCACCTCTCTTATCCAAGTTATGTTTTGGCTACAAAACTTAGATTAGCTATAACTTTATGGGAGAAGCTGGTATGGACTCATCAGTGGTATCA
Source organism: Dendrobates tinctorius (assembly GCF_039654945.1). NCBI lineage: Eukaryota > Metazoa > Chordata > Amphibia > Anura > Dendrobatidae > Dendrobates > Dendrobates tinctorius. The sequence continues at coordinate 8,926,654 of NW_027361822.1, forward strand.
TGTTTCCCAGCGTAATGAGCCCATCAAGAAAACATCAAACATCTATGCGATATGACCGTCCATTTGGGCGCAAATCCTATCTCATGTTCTGGACAGGGTAGAACTTCGAAACATACGCGGTCTCGAAGCTGGGACCGCTCAGGTTACAAAAATATGATTTTCATATCTCTAGGGTATTTGGTTCTTATGGTATAGTCTCTCATAGTTTTATTCGTTTCAAACAAAGAAGTTTTTCAGGCTCTGAAGAGGAGAGAAGGCAAATGGTGTGAGGAAGATGGTCTAGCTAATTAACATTCCTGCTCTTCCAGAGGAAGTGGCAGGGTTGATAAAACCTGGGGGGAAGGAATTCCTACTACTGAGAGTTTACAATGTCCTAGGATGGAGGATTTGTTAGCACATTGCAACAGAAAACATATCTTGCAGACATGGTACATCACACCCTCTTCCCCCAATGGATGCCAATCTGGGTCAACAACTGGGTCATCCATCACCTCCTCTTCAATGTCATGTGCACCTTTCTCTGTGTCACCGTGTATGGTGGTATAGTGTGCGGGAAGGGGCACCTGAGTCTCATCAGGGTCAAAATCTGGCTCTGTACACTGCGAGGACAATGTAGTGCTCTGAGTGAATGTACCAGCAGAATCATCCATCAGCGGCTGTGCATCAGTGCACGCCATGTCAGATTCATCTTGGCCTGGGTAATTCACCATTTGACTTGATAATCCAGGCATGGTATGTGAAAACAGCTCCATGGAGTAATCAGTAGTATGGCCTGCATCAACCTTCAATCTTGGTTGGGGTGAAGGACACAAGGAAAGGTGTGGTTCATGAACATGAGCCTCCAATGATGACTCAGTGCTTTTACTTTTTACAACTGAAGAAGAGGAGGCGATAGAGCTGGAGGCTGAGTCAGCAATGTAAGACAAAACTTTTTCCTGATGCTCTGCCTTTAAAAGCGGTTTGCCAACTCCTAGAAAACTAAGCGTTCGAGGCCTTATGTAGACAGACGATGACGCAGGGTCAGCACCTCCTGCATTTGGTCCTATTTTGCTCTTGCCACTACCATCAGATCCACCACCAACACCATCATTACCAGCTGCCAACCCCCGCCCAATTCCACGGCCTCTTCCACCAGCCTTCCTCATTTTTGGTAGAAATGTAGACAAAATCCAACAAACTGTATAGTAATGTAAAACATTTTTACTTTTAGTTCAGGATATTTGTGTTTTTTGCTTTCTGTTTTCTCTAATGTAAAACAAGGTACAAGGTGTCTATAGGACAGGGGAGTTTTAGAATTTCTGCACACACTTGTGGACAGTGGACACTTGTGGATTGTGTGCGGCCCACTGATATCTGAGCGCTATGTGACACGCTCGATGGCACAGCTGCCTGTGACCAAAGTGACGAGAGGATAATGGAGATTTTGAATCTCTGCGTACACTTTTGGACACTGGACACTTGTGGATTGTGTGCGGCCCACTGATATCTGAGCGCTATGTGACACGCTCGATGGCACAGCTGCCTGTGACCAAAGTGACGAGAGGATAATGGAGATTTTGAATCTCTGCGTACACTTTTGGACACTGGACACTTGTGGATTGTGTGCGGCCCACTGATATCTGAGCGCTATGTGACACGCTCGATGGCACAGCTGCCTGTGACCAAAGTGACGAGAGGATAATGGAGATTTTGAATCTCTGCGTACACTTTTGGACACTGGACACTTGTGGATTGTGTGCGGCCCACTGATATCTGAGCGCTATGTGACACGCTCGATGGCACAGCTGCCTGTGACCAAAGTGACGAGAGGATAATGGAGATTTTGAATCTCTGCGTACACTTTTGGACACTGGACACTTGTGGATTGTGTGCGGCCCACTGATATCTGAGCGCTATGTGACACGCTCGATGGCACAGCTGCCTGTGACCAAAGTGACGAGAGGATAATGGAGATTTTGAATCTCTGCGTACACTTTTGGACACTGGACACTTGTGGATTGTGTGCAGCCCACTGATATCTGAGCGCTATGTGACACGCTCGATGGCACAGCTGCCTGTGACCAAAGTGACGAGAGGATAATGGAGATTTTGAATCTCTGCGTACACTTTTGGACACTGGACACTTGTGGATTGTGTGCAGCCCACTGATATCTGAGCGCTATGTGACACGCTCGATGGCACAGCTGCCTGTGACCAAAGTGACGAGAGGATAATGGAGATTTTGAATCTCTGCGTACACTTTTGGACACTGGACACTTGTGGATTGTGTGCGGCCCACTGATATCTGAGCGCTATGTGACACGCTCGATGGCACAGCTGCCTGTGACCAAAGTGACGAGAGGATAATGGAGATTTTGAATCTCTGCGTACACTTTTGGACACTGGACACTTGTGGATTGTGTGCGGCCCACTGATATCTGAGCGCTATGTGACACGCTCGATGGCACAGCTGCCTGTGACCAAAGTGACGAGAGGATAATGGAGATTTTGAATCTCTGCGTACACTTTTGGACACTGGACACTTGTGGATTGTGTGCGGCCCACTGATATCTGAGCGCTATGTGACACGCTCGATGGCACAGCTGCCTGTGACCAAAGTGACGAGAGGATAATGGAGATTTTGAATCTCTGCGTACACTTTTGGACACTGGACACTTGTGGATTGTGTGCAGCCCACTGATATCTGAGCGCTATGTGACACGCTCGATGGCACAGCTGCCTGTGACCAAAGTGACGAGAGGATAAGGGAGATTGGATTGCTTTTAAAAAAGCAGTTTGCGGAGGAGTGGGTAAACAGCAATGCCAGCGTGTCAGGAAGCCTTAGAAGGCAGCCCAACAACCAACACCACTGATACACCACAATATAGCCTCCCCTTGCACTGCACACACAGTGACTTGTGTGTTGTGCAGGCCAAATCGCTAGCAGCAGAAGCAGTTTTTTTGTCTTCTTCCCTGCCTAACGCTCTCCCTACAGAATCAGCAGCAACCTCTCCCTATACTAAGATCGGCAGAAGTAAGATGGCGGTCGGCGTGCACGCCCTTTTATACCCCCTGTGACGCCCACCAAAGCAAGCCAATCACTTGCATGCCCTTCTGAAAGATGGTGGTGACCCGTGCCTATGTCATCACGTTGCCCACAGTGTCCGTGGATCCTGATTGGCTGAAAAAGAGCGCAAAACAAACTTTTGAAACGCGACTTTGGCACGTAAGTCGCCGACCCCGTGGCCAACCTCATCCTAGGGTCGGGTTTCGTTTCATGAAACCCGACTTTGCCAAAAGTCGGCGACTTTTGAATTTTTTCGACCCGTTTCGCTCAACTCTAGCAATAAGATTCAGACATTCTGGAAAAGCTTGTTGAAAATGATAACTAAAATTTGTGAGCTCTCAGGTACCCTGTCCCCAAAACTTATTTTTCTAAACTGGTCAAGTGATATTTCACAGCTTAAACACAAAGCCCTATTAATGCCCCTGATAGAGCTGCCAAATTACTTATCCCTTTGCTTTAGCTCTCCCAGAGCTGCCCGAATTTTTCAGACTGGATACATAAAGTCAACCAACTTTACTACATAGAGGAGATAATAGCTTACACACACTTTACTCAAGATAAATTTAAGGCTACATGGGCCCCATGGAAATTATTTAGAGATAATGATTAATACCTGGAATTACTGGGCCAATAGCCAAACTCATAAATTAGTTGACGATTAAAATCTCTATTTTTTTGTTAAAGGTTCACTGACAGGACTCGCGAAACAGAAATGATACGTCCGCCAAACTGTCATTTCCTCTTGTTAAAGAAGGCACTCCCTTACCTCCACCACCTCTACCTTTTTTCTTCTCTTCTAAATCTATTTTGTCTACCATTTCTCATTTAGTTAAGGTGAATAGATTAGTATGTACATCTATAACATTCTCCTTGATGGTAGATGTGCCAAGAGATAACCATTGTTCCCATCGAGGAGGGGTGATCACGCAATAGTCTGTCACAATTGTTTAATATAACTGACAGATAACCAAGAAGCAAGTTATAACCTGGGACAGACCTTTATTTGTAGCAGTGTTATTGTGTTAAAATCAATAAAAAGAGGTTTTAAAAGAAGAAGAAAAAAAAAAAGAAGAAAAAGAAAAAAATCAGAAAAATAAGGAAGACTTGGATACATCTAAAACCAGACCATTATCAGTCAGTTTTTCAGAATCCAACATCTCGGTAATTTCAACTCAGTCTGAAACTGAAAGCACTGGTGATGCTACTCCCATAACAAAGGTTGCAAAAGATGGGTCCGGAAGAAACACAGGCGGAGCGCACAGCATGACCACAAGATACAAGAAATAACTGAAGCAACATTAAGTGTATTGAATCTGTCTTTCCATGTTTTTTCTAATGAACAACTTATTTTGCTGTCAAGAGGCCTTGATTTTGTACCTGAAAAGAATTTTGATCTGTTTGGAACAATCATGGACATTAACCGCTGTGATGGTGTGATATGCTATGTGGGTATCATTTTGTGTATATTTCAAGTTCACGGATTTTCATAGTGTTTTTTGTGTTGTCTTGTATGTCTGCAGCCTGACTGTATTTATGTCTCTTGATGACCCCCTGTAGTGTCTTAATCCCCCAGGCACCTTTATCAGGTTTGGGAAGCCAGAAAACCACCCCAACCTGTCTGACTACTCCTGGACATAGGGAGGGGGCTGGAAAGGACAGGAAGGGGGAAGTCAGTTCCTGTGTGGTGAATATCGTGTGAATACAGCACGTCAGAGAGAAGGGGAAGCGTATGGACTTTTTATCCTCTGGCTGCCGGATTATTGGATTCTCATCTCCTTGGACATTTTATCCTGTTACTGAACTGCATTCGTGTTCTGGACTATTGCATCCTCAGTGTGGTGGATTGCTTATGGACCTTCTAATTTTGCCTATAATAAAGGTCTTGGGATTGTTCACACTTCCCTCACTCTGTTGATTGTGTGGTATCAGAGAAGGACCCAGTGACAACTTGTGGCAGCGGTGGGATACTACTCAGCCCGGCAGAACTGGGGGAGCTGCAGGGGGCTGGTGTTCTCACACACCGTGCAGTGCTCCACAACCAGGGAGGCATACAGACAGACCCAGCAGACCATTGATGAGGCATGCACAGCAGGTTTCGGACGCTACTATGTCCAACCCCACCAACTCAGCCATGGGAAGAAGACCAGAGTGAGTATGTGACTTCAACAAGAGACGGAAACTACAGGAGATGTTCCAGCTTCAACGGACTGAATGGGAATAAATCCAGGAACCATGGAATGCGGAGGAAGCCAGTCATGGGCCCAATGGATACCAGTTGCTACTCTTCAATTGAGTGTGGAGATTATTTTCGTAAGGAGGACATGGAATATGCTCTGAGGAAACTGGATGATAGAATGTTTTGTGTCTTAAAGGTGAGACCTCTTACATTCCTGACTGTGAATAAAGACATGTTGTGGACTGCTCCCATAAGTGGAGAAGGATGATCGGAATCCTATCATTTCTGGCTAATTAAGATGGGGGAGCAATGTGAAGAAACCAGATTATATCTTTATTACCCAGATGACTGTGTTTTTGCAGGCCAAGGGGAGTTGGTTTTTCTATCTGTATATTGGCTTGTGGAAGTGTTTATGTCTGGTGTGTAAAAACAGTCTTGCAAGCTGATATACTATTTAACATACCATGTAAGTCTGTAATAGTGACTTGTACATAGTGTGTGTTTATCTGTGTTTCTTGTGAGCTGACATGCTAATTGTATGATATGCTAATTGTGCATTGTATTCTACAACCAGTTTGTTGACTGTAGATAGGGAAAGGCTGTGAGGGTGTACTGAAGGACACTGGGTAATTCTAAAATTAGCTTACCTTTCTGGGTTTTAAAAGGACCCCGAGACTGAGAGACCAGGTCTGATCTCATCTCATCACACAGAGAGCTACCAGTTGGTACAACACTCAATGGACGATAGAGAGGACTGCAGCCAATTCACCATGGCACCATCACGAGGGACATGGATCTATGATTCTAAGGGAAACAACCTAGGAGTGATCTGTTTTACCCTATCCCTGAGATGTCTGTGTAGTATGTCGCCCATGGGGAGATAGAGGGGCGGTCAGTGGTATGAGCCCTGGTCCATGCAGTCTTTCTAAAAGCAGCCGGGCCAGCGGACGGGAGCACCCACTGACCCCGTTTCTCCACAACCGCTTCATAAGAAACCTTACAGTTAAGAAACATTTTGCAGGTGAAGAAGAAGATGAGGTTTTTGAACAGGAAAGAACATATGTGAAAATAACTATCGAGGATTGGATTTTGTTTTTCAAATAGTTTTACTTGGGTTTTAAATATTTTAATTGGGTGGAAAGACAAGGGGAGGGGGGGGGGGGGGGAGTAGGGAGGGAAGATAGAGATATGGGGAGAGGAGTATAACTAGGAAAAGAAAGGGAAAATAAAAGAAACCCCTATAAAGATAGGGGAGAGACAGGCAACATATACTTCTATTTATACAGATATTGAAATAGCTTAAAATTTCAGCACCTAAAAGCAAAAAGATTATTAGGAACAGTAAAGTAGGCCTACAAAGGTACATTTTGATTGATGAAGCATATATGAACCTGTCGCGTCCGGGTCAACCTCTAGGTAACCCTAAGACTTGATGGAGGGAAAAAGTCTGGTTCATATAGTGACCATTTAAAGTGGATTGAATATTCTGACCATAGTATTCAGGCTAAATAGTATAAAGAAAATACACTAGTAATTGTAATCCAGGAGCATGATGCCAATAAAGCAAATAATACAGTAAATAGTACAGTTCAGATGTATCAAGAAGGAAAATTGTCACATGACGGCCAAGCAGAGAGTCCACGGGAGGCTACGGAAGATGATATTCCTGCACGGAGCAAAAAGTCAGTTCCCTCTTCCGGAGTAGAAATGGAAATCAATTTTGATGCAAATTTGACATGAAGGGTTGAAGCCGGAGTCCAGTAGTAGGTTATCCCTGCTTGTAAAAGTTCTCGTGTGGTAAATTTGAAAAGATTTTCTTCTTTGCAGTGTGGCTTTAGATAAGTCCTTGAAAAAAGTTATATTGTCATATGGGGATGGAAGATTTTTGGAATCTCTAATCAAAAATAAGAGGTCATTTCTCACCCAAGTAGAATTAAAAGACACAATTACATCTCTGTCAATATCAAGTGGAAGGGAGCTTGGTCTATGGATTCTGTAGGCTTTTTCAATCAGATTTTCCCCTCTAGTTTTAGGTAGTAAATTCTGGACCATAGAGCAAATGTAATCCTTCAAACGAGAGGCATGAATCGACTCTGGGATTCCTCTTATTTTTAAGTTATTTTTTCTTTTGAAGTCTTCATAATCAGCCAGACTATTTTTTAGAGAGACAATGTCTTTCTGAATTTTCCTCAAAGAATCTGAAATCTCATATAAATTTTTATCATTATTAGAAAGGGGGATCTCGTTTTCTTTATGCATATTATCCACTGATTTTAAGATATTTTTAGGAATATCAGGGACTTTGATAGTTTTTGAATTGGTACCTTTAATTATAAGGGAAAGTGTCTCCTTAAAAAGCTTTTTAATAAAACTTTCCGAGGCCAATGCATTATCAATTGGCTGGAGTTCCGGTAAGTTTACATTGGTTTCGAACATATACTGAGCTTCTCCCAATCCCCTAGGTAATATGGCCTCCTCTTTAACCTCTTCGCGACCGCCCACAGTAGATAAACGTTGGCGCTTGCTGGGCTTTGTGCAGCGCCGACGTTTATCTGTCGGCGGTTTTGTGCCCCCCGGGACCCCCTCATACCTTGTAACGTGGGGATCCCGGTGCACAATGCATGCTGGGACTCCCGACGTCATCGAGACCTGATTGGTTCAGGTCCTGATGACGTCGCGTCACAGCAGCCAATGAGAGAGCTCGCTGGGAAAGCTGCTTGTTTCCCGGCGATCTCCCTCATTATAACGCGACTTCTGCTCTGAGCTCATGCTGACAGATGAGCAGAGGTGAAGCAGCATTACAGTGTGACTAGATCGCTGCCTGGCACAGCTGATCGCTGCCTGGCACAGCTGTGTCAGGCAGCGATCTTGTCACACAGTAACGCTGCTTCACCTCTGCTCATCTGTCAGTGTGAGATCAGAGGAGAAGTGGCGTTACTATGTGCCGGGCAGCGATCTTTTTCACATAGTAACGCTGCTTCTCCTCTGATCATCTGCCAGTGTGAGATCAGAGGAGAAGTGGCGTTACTATGAGTCAAGAATACAAAAAATAAAAAATACAAAAATAAAAAAAAAAAGTAAAGAAAAAAAGAAAAGCAGGTAGGCAGGCTAGGGCTAGAGTTAGGGCTAGAGTTAGGGCTAGAGTTAGGGCTAGAGTTAGGGCTAGAGTTGGAATTCGAATTGGGGGTTTCCACTGTTTAGGTACATCAGGGGCTCTGTAAATGCAATATGACGCCCGCAGACCATTCCATCAAAGTCTGCATTCCAGAACGTCACTACTTCCCTTCCGAGCCCCACCGTGTGCCCAAACAGTGGTCCCCCCCCACATGTGGGGTACCAGCGTACTCAGGACAAATTGGACAACAACTCTTAGGGTCCAATTTCTCCTGTTACCCTTGTGAAAATAAAAATTGGGAGCTAAAAGATCATTTTTGTGGAAAAAAAATGATTTTTTTATTTTCATGGCTCTACGTTATAAACTTCTGTGAAGCACTTGGGGGTTCAAAGTGCTCACGACACATCTAGATAAGTTCTTTAAGGTGTCTAGTTTCCAAAATGGGGTCACTTGTGGGGGTTTCCACTGTTTAGGCACATTAGGGGCTCTCCAAATGCGACATGGCGTCCTCTCTCAATTCCAGCCAATTCTGCATTGAAAAAGTCAAACGGCACTCCTTCCTTTCTGAGCTCTGCCGTGTGCTCAAACAGTGGTTTAGCCCCACATACGGGGTATCGGCGTATTTGGGAGAAATTGCACAAAAAATTTTGTGGTTCATTTTCTGTTTTTACACTTGTGAAAATAAAAAAATGGTTCTGAAGTAAAATGTTTGTGAAAAAAAGTTAAATGTTTATTTTTTCCTTCCACATTCCATTCATTCATGTGAAGCACCTGAAGGGTTAATAAACTTCTTGAATGTGGTTTTGAGTACATTGAGAGGTGCAGTTTTTAGAATGGTGTCACTTTTGGGTATTTTCTGTCATATTGACCCCCCAAACTCACTTCAAATGTGAGGTGGTCCCTAAAAAAAATGGTGTTGTAAATTTTGTCGTAAAAATGAGAAATCGCTGGTCAACTTTTAACCCTTATAACTTCCTAAAAAAAAAAAATTATGTTTCCAAAATTGTGCAGATGTAAAGTAGACATGTGGGAAATGTTATTTATTAACTATTTTGTGCGATATCACTCTCTGATTTAAGGGCATAAAAATTAAAAGTTTGAAAATTGCAAAATTTTCAACATTTTTGCCAAATTTCGATTTTTTTAACATATAAGCGCAGATCATATCTAAGAAATTTTACCACTATCCTGAAGTACAATATGTCATGAGAAAACAATGTCAGAATCAGCGGGATCCGTTGAAGCGTTCTAGAGTTATGGCCTCATAAATTGACACTGGTCAGAATTGATAAAAATTGGCCTGGTCACGAAGGCAAAAACAGGCTCAGGCGCGAAAGGGTTAATGTTCACCAATATTAAAAGAGCCTTACAAATGTCCACTATAAAACTTTGAGAAGGAGAATTTTCAGTAGCGTATAAATTGTCGAGTAAGGAAAAATCAAAGGGATGTTTCCCCGATCCCATTGAAAGACCCTCTTGGTTTCTTACAGATTTCTTTAAAATCTCAGGTCCCCCTGAAGTAGTAGAGCATGTTGACTGAGACTGCAAAAATGATTTATCAGAGTCTGAATCATTAAAAGAGTCATTTCCCCCATAGTTAGAAAAATCTGACATTTCCACAAAATCCTCTGAATGGACACTTTCTAGAACTTGTGTACTAAAAGCTGTGTCTGGTTCAAGGTGCGAATCGTAGCTAGAATCTGACAGGTCCGTATGATCTCTTACATCGCTGTTTTCCCCATTAATAGAGTCATCTATTTTAGTTGCAATGGTTGTGGTGGGGTCTTAAGGGTTAAACAAACTGCAGTCCATAAATAGGAAGCCTGATTGAGTTTTGTTATCATTGACAGGAACAGGGTGAACCACATGTTTAGGCAGCAAGACTTCAGAATGGATAACTATATGATTGTTGCAAACACCATTAGCATGAGGGGAATCCTGCAGCACCTTTCCATTGCTATTATTCTTATCCTCCCACCTATTTTCTGCTTTATTTATATCATTGAAAGAAGGTTTGGTAGAGGAACATCTTAAAACAGTGGGAAGCTCCTGTGCTACACTTTTTATTGGTGGTGTGTTGCTTACTGCCTCTGCTGACAGCTGTGGACCGCCTGAACCTGCCTGTGTCACGATTTCAGGCTGAGGGCGATCTGGCCCATGCTCTCCAGCAAGAATGCAGAAAAGCTTCTTCTCTCTCATTTAGTGTCCCTGCCACAGCTGCCTGGCTTCTTCCTTCCTCCCTGTAGCTTGAAGAGATCAGCACTGCATCACACTGAGGCTCCTTCTCCCCTTCACAAGATGACAGGTGGTCTCCCTCAGGCACTGCCAATGCTGGATCTGAAAGAGCCACCTCCCCACAACTTTCTTCACCAGTTCCTCTTCAGTGTTCCAGGTGTCACTGCAGTCTCCCTGTGGACATTCATTTCTTCAGCGGCAGATGCATCGGATAGCTTCACTCCTGGCTCCAGATTAGTCAACATTACTCCAGGTGACCTCTGCTTCTTCAGACCTGAGGTGGAAAGTCTGGTTTCTTTTTTTGTCCTGCTTCGGTGGCCATTTTAGCTGGCGTTCTCCTCATAGCAGAGGCGGGAGATGATTCAGCAGTTTTCATGAAGATATTTCTGTGTCCTGAAAAGTGCTTTTTCTTCATTAAGTCCATGTTTTCCTTCTTTATCGATCCAGGCATGTTCCCAAAGGTCTTTATCATCAGTTAGTTCAAGAAAATCCACATTTAAGTAAGCTAATGTTGCTTTTTTTTAGGGGACTCTGAGGAGCTCCTGCAAAACAGGTCCTGTCCCCTGCAAACCACGCCACCCAAGGATTGGATTTTGAAGAACAGATTTCTGTACTGAATTTTGAAGAATTAAGAGGAAATTCATCTGAAGATGCAGTTTCAAAGATGGATAATATTAGGATGAAAAATCCTTATTTCTATCCTGTCAACTCAAGGGTTGATTGCATGGAGCGCTTTCAGGAGGTTTTGGAGAGGGAATTGCGTAGTTTAAGCTTAAAAATCAATAAAATTACTACATCTAAAAACCTGAGTCCAAATTTAGGCACGAATTTTGAAGCTTTTGTCTGATAGAATATTGTTATAAGAGAACCTTATATCTAATATATAAAGCTCAATGTGGGTGTGTATGTATGTATATCCGGGATTGGCATCCGCACCGTCGCAGCTACAGCCACAAAATTTGGCACAGTCACACGTCTGGACCCCGAGAGCGTCTTAGGCTATGTTGTGGGGCGAAAGTTTAACCCCGCGCGTTCCAATTCACCAAACAATTTTGCCCCTATCTACATACTGGGGAAAAGTGAAAGGAAAAGTGTTGGAGGCAAATTGACAGCTGCCAGATGTGAACAAGGAGGACTTAAACAATGAGAGTGATGGCGCCAAAGAGCTGTACAGTTGCTAAGGTGGGGCCCTGACATGGGATACTCACCACGGGGATATGAACACACACAAAATGCGCCACACATAACCACGTGCTTCAACACATATACCACCCTCAGCACACATTTCACCACACATACACCAACCTCGCCACATAAAAGTCGAAACACAAAAGTCGCCACTCAAAACTCGCCACACTGTCCCAGAGCTGTTTAAAAGATCAAAAATGAGCTGTGATTGGTTGCAACAGTTTTCTTTGTAGACAGTTGTGGTAACTGAGGACTATTATTCTTATCATTTCTATGGTGTTATCGTCCTTCTGTAAAGCTGGAAATAACACAATTTATTACCGTGCCAACAAAGACCACCCTCTGACACAGACTGCAGGGGGAGACCAGTATCACACAGGATAGGATTAAATACATGGCTCAGCAGTCAGTATCACACATGATAGGGTTAGATACACAGCTCAGCAGGCAGTATCACACAGGATAGGATTAGATACACGGCTCAGCAGACAGTATCACAGGATAGGATTAGATACATGGCTCAGCAGTCAGTATCACACAGGATAGGATTAGATACACAGCTCAGCAGTCAGTATCACACAGGATAGGAATAGATACATGGCTCAGCAGACAGTATCACAGGATAGGATTAGATACGCAGCTCAGCAGACAGTATCACAGGATAGGATTAGATACATGGCTCAGCGTCAGTATCACAGGATAGGATTAGATACATGGCTCAGCAGACAGTATCACACAGAATAGTATTAGATACACGGCTCAGCAGACCGTATCACACAGGATAGGATTAGATGCACGGTTTTTATGTGCAATATAATCATTATAATTTGTTATAACTAACCACAGTTGGTTACTATGCCCAGGCAACGCTCTGCTCTTCAGCTAGTACCAGTATAAATTCATATAAAAATTAACTTTTATTATGCCTATTAAAATCACAAGACATTGCCAAGCATCAAACAAGCAACCGCGCTGGCTACCATGACCCTAAATAATTAACACCTAAAGCCTGCCTACCAGCGGAGGTTGGCACCTTAAACCCAAAACGAGATTGGCACTCCAGCTCCTCGGCGGCTGACCCTAATACTCCTAAATGTCCCTATGTGGGTGAATCACATGGTCACCCATTTTTAACCATAGAAAGGAGTATATAGGGGTTGCCAAAGATTATTGTTAGGTAGGCAACAATAGAAAGTATGTGCAAAAAGAGGTGAAATGGCAACACAGTAATAAAGTGACGAGTACAAACACTAAAGTACCTTGCTATGCTGTTCCCTTTTACTGTATAACCTTCCTGACAGTGGAGGTTGGCACCCCACTGGTCAGCGGAATGGCGCCCCTACTCCACAACGGCTGTCCCTTGGATTCCCTGATATCACTCAAATATTAACACAAGGGTAGCCATATAACAATAAGGCAACTAACATGGAAGAATGCCAGAGAGACAGCTAAAAATCTAAATGGCATATATAGCACTGATATATGCTTAAAACATGTTAACAGCAAGCTTGAGGGGTACTTAGGATTAGTTGATATCCAAGAAACCTCGACGCGTTTCTCCTTAGCGGATCATCAGGAGGTAGATAAAAAGATGCTGCATGGCAACCATCTAAGTCCCTTCTATATATATATATAGATACTCCAGTCAAAGAGAACACTTCCTCCAAATGGTAGCGGTATATATGAATATCTCTCAAAATGTAGTCAGGCACTATTCTACCATTACTTAACATGAATGGGATTTGTCCTCTATGTTTTAAACAAGTTAGCATCATTCGAAATCCCAAATGCCCATAGGTGGAGGGCTAAATTATGTAACTACCTGCAGTGATAAAAGGCCGGAAATGAATCAACACCATCGCCGCGTGCGTTCCACCTGGAACGCATATACAATTCCTGTCCCCGAAAGCATTTGTAATGCACATGTCTGGGAGCTCCTGCTCTAGACACAAACTCCTTATGAGTTCTCTCGCTCTCTCAATGCAGGGCCGTCATAGACTCTGCTCACACCTGCCCAACTAACTATCTAAAATCTAGTAGGAAGCAGTCCCAGGGTCAGGAGCAGCCTCTCTGCACTGTTACAGTGTCAAAATGGCACTAAAACAGCAGGTCTGCTCTTATATAGGCAGTGACATGTGATATCAGCAGCCAATGACACATGCCGTTGTGTCAGGACATTGTGGATGTTTCCTGCACCCTGAATGGCCCCTCTGAGTTCTGCCAACCCCCTTCCAGAACTGAAACATGTGCCCCACACTCATGATACACCACCATTATTGTAAAAAAAAGTGCTCAAAATACTTTAGGGGTAATGCAAATATTTTCCAGCATTTTTTACCGAATGTTTCCGATCTAATAAAATTTTCCTTGCATTTCCAATCACGAATCCAAATGTGTTATATTCAGGCCAAATTTATGCTTGGTGATCATTTTTCAAACAAATTCGCTCATCACTAGTTATGTACTTGTTAGGCGTCGGGTTCCTGTCGCTGCACAGCGGGAATCCCGAGCCTTGCTTCCGGCGGTCTCCCATTCCTCTCCTGCCGCAGAGGAGGTTGCTCAGCAGACTCGTCGGTCCCGGTGCTCTGCCCTGACTAGCTCCGTGGGTTTGGTTGCTGCTGCCACCTCTGGCCCAACTATAGCAATGCATGATGGTCAGCAGCGAGTCTCTCCAGGGACTAAGCCCTCCTGTCGGTCCACTGAGCATGCCCGTGGAGTGATCTCCCATTGGAGATCGAAGGTCACGTGCTCAGGTCCTTCTCCAGCTCGGATTGGTCCATTCGAAAAGCCAGGAAGGTCCCGGAAGCACGCGGCTATAAAAGGTTCGCATGGCCGCTCGGTCATGCGCTAATATAGACTGCATTATCAGACTATGAGGAGTGAGTGTTGTATGCATGTATGAATGTCTCTGGTGAATGACTCATTAAGAAACCCCTACCCTTGGTACGCATGTGTTGTGCAGCCTAGCCTGTTAAGAGCCCAGGCTTAGGTGAAGGTAGGACAGAGTCTGAGACAGGCATCAGTCTCCATGAGTGACTCGGCACGCCTCAGTGCACGTGCTCTACACTCGGTAGTCAGCGTCTATAGCGGCGTCCACAGTTGCGATGCCGCGCACTCAGAAGGTCTAGAGGGACTCTGACCCCATGTCCTTGGGGTAGAGTTCTGTGACTGCTTTCTGTGCGCTCATTGGCCGGGCTCTGTGAGTTAAACAGGCTCCGGCATTTATGTTCAGCGGTAGTGCGGCTCTGTGAGTTAACAGAGTTCGCTCCTGTTCACACTGGGTGACGTTAACCCACGTGTGACCTTTCCACACCGCTTTATACTCCCGCCATTACCTAGCAGCAGTGTACCACCTCTGCACGGTGGATCCTGGGCTGCGAACGCACCTACTATTATTTTATAAATTGGTGCGTTCCGCCAGCCTAACAGTACTTATCACCTCTGAGCGGCCTCATCACACCAGATGCCATCACCACAGTAGATTCTATGGTGTCCAATAAACACAAACGCCCAGTCAGTCACAGTTTTCCCCCGAAATTAATTTTTATTAATGATTTGCAACATTATTACTTTTTTGGGACAGAATATCTTCTTCCTTTTGGTTTTTCAACAGCTGCAAGTCTGACATCAAAGTGCCCCTTTCCTTTACTACATCTTTCTTTTGGTTCAGTCGTATACAGTTTGCTTAGAGGTTTTGGAGTGATCTCTAGATCAGTGGTCCCCAACCTTTTTTGCACCAGGGACCGGTTTCAAGCAAGACCATTCTTCCATGGCTCGGCAGGGCGGGGATGGAGGTGTGGCAGGGGCGGGGCTTTGGTCATAAGGGGGCGGGGCTATGGACACGGTTGTAGTGTAGCAGTGCATACTTATAATTAAATAACATTTATAAAGTGACTCAACTCACCATAGGTTTTGAATAAGTGCTCCATCACCCCCTTCTCCCCATCATTGCCTTCACCCCATCACTCCCTTCTCCCCAGCATTGCCTTCACCCCATCACTCCCTTCTCCCCATCACTGACGTCTCTCCATCATGGCCTTCACCCCATCACTGACGTCTCTCCATCATGGCCTTCAACCCATCACTCGCCTCTCCCCATCACTGCCATCTCTCCATCATTGCCTTCACCCCATCACTGCTGTCTCCCCATCATTGACTTCACCCCATCACTGCTGTCTCTCCATCATTGCCTTCACCCCATCACTGCCGTCTCTCCATCATGGCCTTCAACCCATCACTCCCCTCTCCCCATCACTGCCATCTCCCCATCATTGCCTTCACCCCATCACTGCTGTCTCCCCATCATTGCCTTCACCCCATCACTCCCCTCTCCCCATCACTCCCTTCACCCCATCACTCCCCTCTCCCCATCACTGCCGTCACACACACACACACACACACACACACACACACATTATACATACACACACACACCACCTCTCTCCTCTCACCTGCCCGCCGCCCGCGCTTCCTCGCTCTGACACAGCAGCGGCCGCGCTCCTCTCTGTGTCAGTCAGAGACAGGAAGCGCGGGCGGCGGGCAGGAAGCTGGACGCAGTGGACGGGTCCTTGCAGCTCCGCTCCCGCTATTCCCTCTTGCAGGCAGCGGAGCTGCTTGGATCGCTCCCTGGCCGCCGCTAAGAACTGCTGCGCGCCGCCCCAGCCCCCGCTACGCCACTGACCGCCACTGGCTCCCCTTGTGTCCGCGGACCGGCAAGGGCACTGCAGCGGCCCGGTGCTGGGCCGCGGACCGGCGGTTGGGGACCCCTGCTCTAGATTATTACAAGCCGAGATCAATCTTCAATCAAAGATGATGAGTCAATCCATCTGCAAACATGAACTAGCGCAACTCAAGACATATGGAAAAGGTGACTGTAATGGGATTCTCCATTATTTCATGTGTCTTCACTTCAGCCATTAATTCTAAATAGTTTCTCTAGCAGTTCTTCTGTTACTTTGGAGCTCAGCATAAATCAATATAATAGAATGCAGCACACTTACCTTACTAATCCCCTAAAGCTTTTCTTCCAATGTTGCCAAGGTACACTAAAAACATCAGTATTTCCTATTCTAAGTAGAACGACATGTGACAGCGGTAACCGATGTGTCGTTGCCGCTGCCAGATATTATCTTGGCCCATTGCAATTACTTTTATTTTTTTGTGGTTTTCTGTATGCGACAATGTAATGTTGTTTAATTTAACATATGAAAATAAATGCTGAGGTTTAATAAGGCGGTAACATATTTGCCGAAAAAGAAAATGGAATGGAATCTCCTGAGGCCTTTGATTGGGTGCAGAAACCATATTTGTAGTCATCAACCATGGATTTTATTTTTCCATTTTATGAAGATGGCATTTCAACTTTACCAATACAAAATAAATACGAAAAGAGCATTCAAAACTTGTGTCAACACAATTGTAGCATCCAGTGACTCAAAAGAATCTAACTTCTGTGAGGTTAGCGGTTACTACTCACCTGTGCTGTTATCTGTTGGAATCTCCTCTTTAATCCACTTATCACCCCTCACATTTGTCTCTGCAGAATCAATATGGGTCAGATATTCACCCTGAAATAAAGGTTTTAAAAGTCACAGACAGATGGAGAAGTCACATCTACGACCAGCTCTAAACCTGCCATCTCCACCATTTTCATTACACAAGTATAAAACCTATAATACTGGTGGACAAAACAAGACTGAGCACAAGACCTTAACTGCCGTCTACATATCATAGGTGGCACACGTGGTTTGTGGACCCACTGTGCCACGGGGCCGGGTCTGTCTAGGAAGAGACATAGCTAAGGCTGCTTTCACACATCCGGCTTTTTGAATCCGGCACGATGCGGCGACATTTGGAACAACCGGATCCGGATCCGGTTTTGTCCCATAGAGTTGTATTGTCGCCGCACTGTGCCGGATGGGTATGCGGTGCATCCGATTTTTGCCGGATACAAAAAGTAGCCGTCCGGCGTCTGCAAAAAACGTTCGCTGCAACGTTTTTTGACAGCGCCGGACCGGTTTGTCTCAGAGCGCATGCGCAGAGGCTCCGAGTCTCGCGCTGCTCTTTTAAATGTGGGCGCCACCGTATCCGGCCACACAAGCATCTGGTGTCTCCGGCACATCCCGGATCCGCCCCTACGGCTTTTCGCTGCACGGTGCCGGAGACACAAAGCCGGATGTGTGAAAGCAGCCTAAGCGGCTACCAGGAGCTCCTGATGGTGAAGACAGACTGGGCTGCAGGCAGCCAACAGATACCATTCCCAGGCAGACTTCAGTACTGCAGCTGCTGATCCCAAGTGGTTGGGTTCGCCAGACAAGGAGACGCTTCCGGAGTCACTGCTGACCAGGATTCGAAGACAGACAGACAAATTGGATCTTGAAGATAACTGCGTGTGTGAACAAGAAACTATTGGGAAACAGTTTTGTAGCTGGCTGCACTAGGACCAGGCACTATGGATTCAGGACTGGCCGCATTAGAACCAAGGATCCAGTTCAGGTGCCGCCAATGCAGTTCCTGGATTCGGATATAGACACTACTGAAGCGGGCACAGAATAAAGAGCACACTATCTGCACTAATGGAACGAAAAGGGAAATGGAATAATTATAACAGACTAAGGATGAGGGATCTGACAACATACAGCTGCACACACTAACACACTTAGCACTAAACTATAGGGGTTGCTCAGGTACCTCCCTATTGGGAAGGTTCCTTTTATACAAGATGCTTCCCAGCTGTTGGCTGGGGGAATTTTAATATGTACGCTCACTGCTCCTCTGAGAGCAGGAGACTGCATGTGTTAGGCACGTCGCTGGGAAGTGCACCCACACAGGAGACAGGGTGCACACCGAGAAATGGGAAGGCAACAACACATGCACAGCAGTGAGTATGTCAGCATCGCTGCATGGGAGGGAAAGGGGAACCATGCATTGGCGACGGCATTATCATTACAATAGCGGAGATTTAATGGCACCTTCTTTTCATCTACCAGATGATCCTGAGGAACATTGGGATCTTCTTGTTTACATTCCTGTGGAAGAAGAGGACGTGGACTTCTCTCTGGTGTTGTCCTCTCACTGGATAGAACTGGAGGAAACACATACAGGGACTGAATTCATCCTTTACACACAGATAATTATAGGCCATGTGTATTTAGACCTATTACCTGGTGATGTTTCGGGCTTGGGAACCTCCATCATGATGTCCTTGTACAGATCTTTGTGTCCTTCTATATACTCCCACTCCTCCATGGAGAAATAGACAGTGACATCCTGACACCTTTTAGGAACCTGATACAAACAATAATAAGAATAATGTAATGTGACAGCATCAAAATCTCTCACCTCTCCAGTAAGCCGGAAGAGGATCTTTAGGGTGCAGTATTATATCCTCTCCATCTTGATGGGTCAGTCAGGAAAATTTTCTTATTTAGAAAGTCTCTACTGGGGAGGATCTGATTTTGGAGGAACCTGAATAAAAAAAAAAAAAAAAAAAAATGTAAAATCTTACATAACCTGAGAGGAAACCTTTGATGAGCTATTAGAAGCGAATCTAGGTTTTCCGACACGCAGGGCAAAAATTCAGTTTGGTGCCCTCTCCTACATACAGAAAAAGTAGTTTGAGAAATTGTCATTTGACCTCTCATATATGATTTTGATACTTAGTCATGTGCCAATGAGTTGGGCTTCCTAATTCTCTTAGTGTTCAGTAAAATACTGCAGCCTATGATTCGTTGATAAAAACAAGAGCAGCTTTTCGGCATAAGACCCTAAGTATGAAAATCACATATAAGTGGTCACATAATGACCGCTAGTATTGGCAAGCAGCGCCAAATCCTGACTGCGTTTACTGTAAACTGTTAGGATTTGCACACTACAGTGATGAATTTTAGAATTAATGCTCATAACAAATACAGATGTAGTCATCTTTCGCTTGTCAGATGAAAAATCATGATATCAGACAATTTATGGATTGTTACACGCGTACAGGATCAGAACCAATAACACAGGAATACATCACCAGAACCACCATCAGTACAGGAATACATCACATAGAGTAGTACATTGATGAACTGTACTTTCACGTCAGCCCCACATATAATTAATGGCATAAAACATTCATTCCTCAGTATGTCCTTAACAATGGTAAGGAGATACTGAGAGTTGTTATCCGCAATTATTGGACCATAGAGGAACTTCTGTAATGAAGAGATGTAGTTGGTATCATAAATAAACATTTAACCCCTTTCCCACCTTAGACATCTAGTCCAAGGTGGGATCCCCTCTTTGCTGCAGGCTCTGTCGATAAGCCGGCAACTTCTTGTGCCCCTAACAGTCACAGGGAGGAATTGCGATCCACCCGCGGCTGTTAACATTTTAAATGCTGCTGTCAATCTCTGACAGCCACATTTGCACGCCTGCGCCGGAAGCTCCTAACTAATTCCGTCCAGTGGAGCCAGTGGCTTGGCATGATAACCTCATGTCTGTAGCAGACCCCTAAGGTGGTCACTGCCCTGTAGCTATGAGTGCAACCCAGAAGTAAATGCTCTTAGCAAGTGAGCATTTTTGCTACATAGAGCAGGGCTTCAGCCCTGCTCTGTGTAGCACAAGCAATTGGATGATCGCAGCTTCTTGTCTCCCATGGAGACTATTGCAGCAAGTAAAAAAGTAAATAAAAGTTTTAAAAAAATATTAAAGTAAGAGAAAAATAAAAGTTCAAATCACCCCCCACTCAAAATAAAACAAAAATGTTAAAAAAACACATTTGGTATCGCCACGCCCAGAATCGCCCAATCAATATGTAAAAAGAATTATAATGCTCGGTAACGAGCAAAAAGTCAAAAAGCCAGAATTGCGTTTCTTTGGTTGCTGTAACATAGCATTAAAAAGTAATAATGGGGGATCAAAAAGATAATATCTACATCAAAATGGTAGCAATAAAAACATCTCAGCGCGCAAAAAAAGCTCTTACTCAGCCCCATATCATGAAAAATTGACACTAGAGATGAGCGAATACTTCAATATCCGATTCAGATTACATTTGTTGAATTTGCAATATTCACCGATTAATTTGGTGAATATTCTCCAAACATTACCAAATGCCATTAGTCAATAGTAATAATCACTGTTCCGTATCAGTCTGAAAGCCTGGAAGGGGCGTAACTAGGTGACCTACCCAATCTCTACTTGGATAAGTGGCAGAAGGCAAAAACTGTGACCCAAGGATGTACAAAGAGGTGGCACCA
This sequence comes from Dendrobates tinctorius, assembly GCF_039654945.1. NCBI lineage: Eukaryota > Metazoa > Chordata > Amphibia > Anura > Dendrobatidae > Dendrobates > Dendrobates tinctorius. The sequence goes on from NW_027361822.1 coordinate 8,947,656, forward strand.
GGTGCTACTCCATGGCTGACCTACAGAATGTAGCAGCTGATCCCCTACAGTGGGTAAGCTGCTAAGGCCCAAATGAGGGATGAAAAATGCAGGTAAGCACTGTAGGAACTCTGGAACCACAGGTGCAGGTGTGACTGGCTGAGGAACAGGAAAGCATTGGCAGGTGCGGTGTGGACCGGGTGTTAGGACAGATGGGCGCTGGCAGGTGCAACTTGGACCGGCTGATGGACAGAAGAGCGCAGACAGGTACGAGCAGACAGGCACAGACAGGCAATAGCAGATGAGTACAGGGTAGACAAGGAGACAGATAGACCTGGGGAACCTGACAACTATCAAGCATGCAAGACAAACTAATAATGTAGCTCAGGCACCTCCATATTGGAGGAGAATCCTCAAATAGAAGGTGCCACCCAGCTATAGGTTGGGAAAACCTTATGTTGATACGTGTGGTCCCTTTAAGAGGGAGGGATAGCACAAGCGCACCCTCTAAGCATAGTTCCCTGTCGTAAAACTGAACATTGGAGGCCACCGACACATAGAGGGCAAGATGAGGAGGTGGTAAGTGAGTGGGAGACACTGAATGTCCTGTCTGTTAGGTACAAGGCGATCCAACATAGGGCCAAATCTTTAATGTCAACAGATCAGAATGTCTGTAGCAAGAGGGAATGGTGTAATGTGTCAAAGACAGATGCCAGGTGCAGGAAAAGGAGGACAAATTCGCGTCACTTTCATTTGTCGGTTGGTAGGTCGTTGGTGACTTCAGTCAGGGCAGTTTCAATGGTACAGTCTGAAGCCAAATAGTACGCAGGCAAAGAGGGAGCTAGAGGAGAGATGGGAGGACAGTTCAAAATGGATGTGTTGTTCCAGTAGTTTGGAGGCATAGGAGAAAAATGATATGGGGCAATAGGTAGACACAGAGGTTGGGTCAAGGGTGGGCTTTTTGAGGAGTGTGATTGAGGTATGTTTCAATCAGGATGTAAGACACTAGTTGTTAGTGACAGGTTGAAGAGGTGGGTTATGCTTGTGATGAAGACTGTGGTCAAGTTTGGATTGAGGTGGGATGCTGTTGTGTCACGTTCACAGGTATGAGGCAAAGTATTCAGAGGAGAGGGAGGGGGAACTGGTGGACGCAGGAAAGAATTGAAAGTACTGAATAGCTGTTTAGTGTTGTGAGACAGGTATGATATGAGGGATGAGAAGTCGGTTTGTTTTGCTTCAGTCAGAATTTTTGCAGCATTTTAACAACTTCTTTTACTGGATGGGCAACTCCGCTCCCTTTCTTTGGCAGCCATACAATGGTACGCTTTGTAGATGAGGGCCAGAAAGAACATGTGCTCCAGTAGATGGCAAGCGCTTCATCAAGTGGCCTCTGCTCCTCTTCCTCCACCTTAACATCACACACAGTACAGTTCTCAGTGTTGGCACCCCAATTAACCTTTTCTCAACCCCCCACATCACAACTCTCCAGCCACCCAACTGACTGTGGGGAGCCACACATTGGCCATTCTGCAGTGCTGTTCACATATTCTATAGGTATCAGAAGTCTGCTCAAAACATTCACAGAGTCAAGTTTAGGAAATCATCTGCAACGATGGCCAAATTTTTTTACTTAGATCTATGGTCGGATGAAGTTTTATCAAAGCATAAACCAAACCCTCTTCAACACACGCTATCCCTCTTGGATGAAGGTGATCCATTTGTGATGAGACTCAGATATTTGAGGCGTCAGCGGACTGTTCTGTGCTATCAAGACAGGAAGAGGAGGAGGATGACTCTCAGGGCGAGGACTGGGATAACAATGAGGTAGTGGATCATACTTGTTGTAATCTCGAGGCATGCAACCGAGTAGCTCAGCAGAGGAGGAGGAGGAGGATGAACATGAGGTTACGTGCACACAGTTATGCAATCATGACAATCAATGCATTCTGAGGCCCAATTATTGAGTTGGACAGCATCATTCACGGTTGTGCAGTTGCCTAGCTTGGGTCCTGTTTTGCATATTTGCAAAATCTTAAAAATCATGCCATCAACTTTTTTAAAAGCAAACTAGTAGAGTAAAAAAATGAAATCATTTCAGTACTACATGCATAACTTGCCACATGCGTTAATGTGGGAATGCCAATGTGCTAAAAATCCGTCCAGCCCATCAACAGCATCTTCTGATTTTTCCTCCTTCCTCGCCATGACAAGTGTTGTCACATAGGCCTGTGAAGAACCTCCACATGTTTACCCTCTACTGTTGGGGTGATTGATAGCCTGTCAGCTGATACGGAATTCGACATGCCTGCTGTTTTTGACTGATCTTACCTACCAAGCACAATCCATCTTTATCAATCCACCGTAACATCCCCGTCTGCACCTCTCTCACAGTCCAGCAGCTTGTCTTGTTCACCCTAATCCATCCTATGTTGGCACAGCAGCAAACCCCCATTTCTGCAGTTGTGCTGACATAAAATATTCTTCAATTCTACACATCGCACAGTTACCAGTTTGAATTTCGTCATCTTCAATCTATATATATAAAAATGAATGTGTGTATATGTATCGAGCCACGCCCACTCCACATAGCCCCACCCACTCCGCATAGCCACATTCTCTCCACACGCAAAGGCCCTTTCTTGACCACAACAGCTCACACTGCATGTGTTGCCCATAGCAACCAATCACTAAGCATCTTTCATTTCACCAGAACTGTTTAAAAGATGAAAGCTGAGCTGCGAATGGTTGCTATGAGCAACAGTTTTCCTTGTAGACAGTTGTGGCATCTGAGACCTATTATTCTTATTTATATGGTGTTATCGTCCTTCTGTAAAGCTGGAAATAACACTATTTATTACCGTGCTGACACAGACCACCCTCTGACACAGACTACTGGGGGAGCCCAGAATCAGGAACTTCTTTGTCTGGCATGAAGCATGTCATTAACTTAAAAATTCAAACACAGATTAAAAAAACACAAGACGGATTTCTCCAACCCAGGTATCATTTTATTTGGTGCAGCAGCATCAACCTGATAATGTGTGGTTCACTTTAAATTTATTTATACAGCTACAACTAATGCCACTAAAAATTAGTCCTTCTTTAAAATTTCTAATTAAATGGTGTTACTCTCCCACAAGTTTTAAATCTGCTTTCTCTAAGAGAAAAGCTGTATTACACCTCAATGAGCAAGAATTACAGAAAGAAGAAAGGGAGCCAAGACTTACAGAAATGAGTACACGAATGGTACCCCTAATATCCCAAATCATCCTGTACCGTCAGAGCGACCGGACTACTACCTCTAATATCCCACATCATCCATCCCGGTATCCCGACTGCTGTCTCTCCCTCATCAGACAATATCCGAGCAGAGATATACTGGCCCCGAGCACATCCCGGGCTCCCCGCCCCACCCCGAGCACATCCCGGGCTCCTTGCGCCCCAAGCACAGAGCACATCCTTGGCTCCCCAAGCATCCCCAGAAGTTACCGTGCCTGGAAGCTCCAACATCTGCTGCTCACACCGTGGTGTCAGACGCGCATAACCAAGTATTAGGGGGTGGAGCCACCACACAGAGGCTCTGCGCTGCGGGTGACACTGCGCCTCCACCGTGTACAGACAGGAGAGAACCCAGAGACGACATACAGGTATATACTATATACAGGAGGAGATGAAATACAAGTATATAATATATACATGAGGAGATGATATACAGCGCCATTTTTTGTGCAATATAATCATTACAATTTGTTATAACTAACCATAGTTACTATGAACAGGCAACGCCGGGCTCTTCAGCTAGTCTACTAATAATAAGAAACTAAATAATAATAAACAGCGTGGGTGTCTCAGTGGTTAGCACTGCAGCCTTGCAGTGCTGGAGTCCTGGGTTTGAATCCCACCAAGGACAACATATGCAAGGAGTTTGCATGGGTTTCCTCAGGGTACTCCGGTTTCCTCCCACATTCCAAAGACATGCTGATAGGAAATTTAGATTAATAAAAATAAACTAGGCACTTATCTTTATTTCTTTATGGTGTGGGATCCTACAACGGCACCTTCCTTAGTAGTGCACACAGTTCTCTACTAGGAAATTTAAATTTTGAGCCCCCATCAGGGACAGCGATGATAATGTGTGCAAACTGTAAAGCACTGCGGAATATGTTAATCTTTATTTTTATATAGCGCTATTATTATTATTATTTATATATCACAAACACATTACGCATAGCTTTTCGAGTCAGCAAGTCATATAAAACAGTCAAAAGTGACCAGATTTAGGATAATAAAACATTTCAAGCAATGATTGCAGAACTAAACAAATACACACCAGAACATGGAGAACTAAAACTACTATACTGATTGCTTTACTTGTAAAACAAAGCTACATCACACCAGGGGATGGAGACTTTAAGCACTCGACACCAAGTCTTTGAATCCCCAGAACTTGCAGAACAAACTTCTGTAATACTTCCTATAGTGCATTTGCCTCCTCCACCACCTTCAGTGCCTCCACCTGTGCCCTCAACCAACTGCCTTAACCCCTTTACTCCCAAGGGTGGTTGGCATGTTAATGCCCAGGCCAATTTTTACAATTCTGACCACTGTCCCTTTATGAGGTAATAACGCTGGAATGCTTCCATGGATCCTGGCGACTCTGACATTGTTTTCTCGTGACATATTGTACTTCATGTTAGTGGTAAAATTTCATTCAAATAACTTGCGTTTACTTTAAAAAAAAACAAAACAGAAATTTGGAGAAAATTGTGAAAATTTCGCAATTTTCCAACTTTGAATTTTTATGCCCTTAAATCACAGATATATGGCACAAAAAAACTTAATAAGTAACATTTCCCATATGTTTACTTTACATCAGCACAATTTTGGAACCAAAATTTTTTTTTGTTAGGAAGTTATAAGGGTTAAAAGTTGAACAGAGATTTCTCATTTTCACAACACCATTTTATTTTTAGGGACCACATCTCATTTGAAGTCACTGTGAGGGGTCTATATGATAGAAAATACCCAGCAAATACCCAAAAGCGACACCATTCTAAAAACTGCACCCCTCAAGGTGCTCAAAACCACATTCAAGAAGCTACCGTAATTAACCCTTTTTATTTTACCAAGGGTAACAGGAGAAATTGGTCTGCAAAAGTTATTGTGCAATTTGTCCTGAGTACGCTGATACCTGATATGTGGGGGGAACCACTGTTTCGGTGCATGGCAGAGCTCAGAAGTGAACGAGCGCCGTTTGACTTTTTCAACGCAAAATTGGCTGGAATTGAGAACGGGCGCCATGTCATGTTTGGAGAGCCCCTGATGTGCCTAAACAGTGGAAATCCCCAACAAGTGACCCCATTTTGGAAACTAGACCCCCCAAGGAACTTATCTAGATGTGTGGTGAGAACTTTGAACCCCCAGGGGCTTCACAGAAGTTTATAATGTACAGTGGTACAATTAAAAAAATCATATTTTTTCCACAAAAATGATCTTTTCACCCCAATTTTTATTTTCCCAAGGGAAACAGGACTCCAAAAGTTATTGGGCAATTTGTCCTGAGTACGCTGATACCCCAAATGTGGGGGTAAACCACTATTTGGGCACATGGCAGAGAGCTTGGAAGGGAAGCAGCGCCATTTGACTTCTTTGGCTGGAATTGAGATCAAATGCCATGTTGCGTTTGGAGAGCCCCTGATGTGCCCAAACAGTGGAAACTCCAAATTCTAACTCCAACCCTAACCCCAACACACCCCTAACCCTAATCTCAGCCCCAGACCTAACCCTAATGGGAAAATGGAAATATATTTTTTTTTATTTTATTTTTTTTCCATAACTAAGGGGATGATAAAGGGGGGTTTGATTTACTATTTATGGCAGGTTTTTATGTTTATGCTTGGCAGCTGTCATGCGCTAAAAGACGTTTATTGTAAAAGTAGTTTTTGCATCACCACATTTTGAGAGCTATAATTTTTCCATATTTTGAACCACCGAGTCATGGGAGGTCTTATTTTTTGCGGGACGAGTTGACGTTTTTATTGGTACTATTTTCAGGCATGTGACTTTTTTTGATCGTTTTTTATTCCCATTTTTGGGACGCAGAATGAACAAAAACCAGCATTTCTTGAATTTCTTGCATCGCTTTATTCTGCGAGCTATAACTTTTTTATTTTTTCGCTGATGCTGCTGTATGGTGGCTCATTTTTTGCGGGACAAGATGACGTTTTCAGCAGTACCATGTTTATTCATATCTGTCTTTTTGATTGCGCGTTATTGCACTTTTTGTTCAGCGGGATGATAATCAAGCATTGTTTTTTGCTTTTTTTTTTTTTTTTTTTTTTTAAGGGGTTCACTAAAGAGGTTAACTAGTGGGATAGTTTTATAGGGCGGGCCATTATGGACACGGCGATACTAAATATGTGTACTTTTATTGTTTTTGTTTTTTTTATTTAGAAAAAAAAAAAATAGGTAATATTTTTTTTTTTCTTTTTAATTTATTTTGTGATTTTTTAAAATTATTTTTACACTTTTTTTTTTTTTTTATACTTTATTATATTGTTCCGGGGGGGGACATCACTGTCTTGTCAGATCGCCGATCTGACACTTAGAACAGCGCTGTGTCAGATCGGCGATCTGACAGGCGCTGCTTTAGGCTTCCTCCTGCCTGCTCTCAGCAGGCAGTGAGGAAGACGCCTCCCTGCAGGACCCCGAAGGCCCCCGTGGCCATATTGGATCCAGGGGCCAGCAGGGAGGAGGACTCTAGGAGCGATGCAGCACATCGCGTCACTCCGGGGGTCGCAGGGAAGCACGGAGGGAGCCTCCTCCCTGCGCACTTCTCTCCTATGTCCCCGGTACACTGCGATCATGTTTGATCGCAGTGTGCCAGGGGTTGATGTGCCGGGGATGGTCCGTGACCGCCCCTGACACATAGTGCCAGGTGTCAGCTGTGATAATCCCCCCGTGAGCGCCGCTGATCGGGTGTGACATAATATTCTGTCCTTGGGACTTAGGTCCCTGGTCACATGGACGGAATATTACTTCCAATGTAGGAAAGGGGTTAAGGAAACCAACGTTACAACACTGCAGACGGAATCCCCCCAGCTGTGTACTGCACAGCCATGGCTCACCGCAATCAGGAAGCTTTTAAATTAATATGCCTTGGAGATCACAGTCATAAAGATCAACAGTTGTGGATAGCTATCCATGCCGAGGCTGACCAATAGCTGTCTACACTCAAGCTGTAGCCAGTGAAAGTCGTGTGCGATAACAGTGCAAACCTGGTGGTGGCCCTACGGCGGGCCAACCTTACACAAGGGCCTTTTATCACTCGCATCCTCAACCTAGTGGTATAGCAATTCCTACACCAGTGACCCAACATGGATGCACTGCTGTAGAAAACACTGTCATTCTGTGTTCACTTTCACCATTCCACTTAAGTGGGTATAGAGATCTTTTGGACTACCGGATAACCAATTGATATGCAAAGTGACCACACTGTGGAATTCAAGTCTGCACATGTTGCAACGACTGTGGCAGTAGCGCAGAGATCTGGTGAAGTATGGCATTTTGCATAGTCTGGCACATCACAGTACGGACGTGTTACAATTCACCCTTGCATAGCAGATACAGATGAAGGACCTCTGCACCCTTCTGCATGTTTTAGAAATGGCCGATAAGATAGTTAGCGGTGAAGATGCCGTAAGCTGCATCACTATTACTGTCATCTAAATGCTGGATGACAATTAAAATAGTTTGGGTGAGTAGGTGCTGGTGGTCCCGGGGGTAGACGAGGAAGTAGAGGAGGATGCATTTAGGGTTAATATTTCTAAGTTCAGGTCTGTCGTTTCACTGGCAGGAACAAATGGAGGACCATGGAAAGTACGAGAAGGAAGAAGTGATGGACGTGCACCAGCTAGAAGATGAAGAGGATAATGATTCTCTCTCTGTTGTTCATGATTGCCACAAGGGGTGGATGAAGAAAGCTTGAGTGTTATCCCGCTAACAACTGTAGTGCAGTGCTCACTGCGTGTATTGATGGACACTCTCATGGCAGCGGATTAACATGGTCAGGCACGGGTTTTTCACACAAAACAGTCCATACAGTTTATTTTCATGTCATAGACCGCCCCGTAAGCCAGGTTGCACATCATTGGCTTACACATAGCCCATTACTTTATCGTATAAGGCTTTACGAAGCATTCACTAGTCATGCCTGACTTTCTACAGTCACTGGGTGAATGCACAGTTCATTAACTGACCTTTGCCAGCGCACACTATTGTGAATTCTCTCTCTGGCTTCCCTCTGGTGATTACTGAAGGTAGTGGAGCTGGTCAGATTGACAGAAGGGTTGCAAGTTCTCTTTCTGGGCTCCCTCTGGTGGTTACTGGAGGTAGTGGAGCTGATCTGATTGCCACCTGATAATGAGGAAGACGATTGGAGATCTGGGGTTTCCGATTGGGATTTAAGACAGCTGACTCCCTCTATCCCTGTTGGTGATTTTCTTCCTGTGCCTTCTGAGGTCTGATGTCTCCTTCTCATTCCCTACATGGTTCAGCTAAGTGGTTCATTTGCTATTCTGTTTGCATTTGATCTGGTTTTATCCTGAAACTTAACATGGACAAAACAGAATTCATCATCTTTCCCCCATCTCACGTGACCCCCCCAACGAACCTATCCATTACAGTAAATGGCTGCCCACTCTCCCCAGTCCCACAAGCTCGCTGCCTCGGGGTAATCCTTGATGCTGATCTCTCCTTCAAACCACATATCCAAGCCCTTTCCACTTCCTGACGACTTCAACTCAAAAATATTTCACGAGTCCGTTCATTCCTCAACCAAGAATCTGCAAAAACCCTAGTCCATTCCCTCATTATCTCTCGCCTTGACTACTGCAACCTCCTGCTCAGTGGCCTCCCCTCGAACACTCTCGCACCCCTCCAATCTATTCTAAACTCCGCTGCCCGACTAATACACCTGTCCCCCCGCTATTCCCCAGCTTCTCCCCTCTGTCAATCCCTTCACTGGCTCCCCATTGCCCAGAGACTCGAGTACAAAACCCTAACCATGACATACAAAGCCATCCACAACCTGTCTCCTCCATACATCTGTGACCTTGTCTCCCGGTACTTTCCTGCACGCAACCTCCGATCCTCACAAGATCTCCTTCTCTACTCCCCTCTTATCTCCTCTTCCCACAATCGCATACAAGATTTCTCTCGCGCATCACCCCTACTCTGGAACTCTCTACCACAACATATCAGACTCTCACCTACCATCGAAACCTTCAAAAAGAGCCTGAAGACCCACCTCTTCCGACAAGCCTATAACCTGCAGTAACCACCGATCGACCAAACCGCTGCATGACCAGCTCTACCCTCGCCTACTGTATTTTCACCCATCCCTTGTAGATTGTGAGCCTTCGTGGGCAGGGTCCTCTCTCCTCCTGTACCAGTTATGACTTGTATTGTTCAACATTATTGTAGTTTTTATGTATACCCCTCCCTACATGTAAAGCGCCATGGAATAAATGACGCTATAACAATAAATAATAATAATAATAATAATCCATCTCTGCTTTGTGTGGGTCAGCCAGCTCCGGCTGGGGCTGTGCTGAATCATCGCCCATATGTTACTGCATGTGCCAGTTTGTTTTGTCCCATTATATTGGTCTCTTTTTGCTTTGCTTTCAGAATATACCAGAGTGCTGATATAGTGGGGGCGAAGTCGTGCGACTTCAGTGTTTTTTTTGCATCAAAGGTGTTGGACTTTCTGCAGGGTTTTTTGCGTGATTGCAGACAGGGTCTTTCCTTTCCTGTCTTGTCTAGTCAGTGTGGGCACCATCGTTTGCTCAGTCTATTTTTCTGCCTACATTTGTGTTTTCCTCTTGTCTCACCGACAATATATGTTTGGGGGCTATCTATTCCTTTGGGGTCTGCTCTGGGGCAGTTTAGATTTCCCCTTTCTTGCTTTAGGCTTAGTTAGCTCTCCGGCTGTGCCGAGGCATCTAGGAGCATCGTAGGTACGCTCCACGGCTGCTGCTAGTTGTGTGGACAGGATTAGGGGTCTGTAATCCGTTTAGTTACCAACCTCTCTGGTTTTCTGTGGCTTAGCCTGGGCCTGCTATCCTCCTCGGTGACCCATACATAACATCACACAGTTCTTTCCCCATACCCATGGTTACCTCTTCAAGAGCCCCTGCTCCACAGACTGACCTCCTGTCAGTCCTGTTTCCTGGAGAAGCTGCCAAATTGGGATCACCATCCTTGTGTCCAGATCCTCAGATGGAAAGTAGCTCCTTCAAAAGCAGTGCCTTCACAGACCCTGCAAACACGCATGGCCTGTCTGGGTGCTATTCAGGATATTCGTCCAAAACACCCAGGCCACCAGGTCCAGGGCCTCACAGAGTGCCATTCAGGGCTCCAACCATACTCCCAGGATCTCCAAACACATCGGTCTCCAGGTCCAAGGTCTCACCACATGCTCCAGGAATTTGATCCTACTCCCAGGTTCTTCCAACACTGACCTTCTAGGACCTTGCACCCTGAACCATTCATGTATACACTTTCTCTCATGTGACCCACCCTGAGTGTCCCCCAACACACACAGTGAGTGTTATACTACATATGGTGCTAGACTGCGGGCAACAGTCCATTAAGCACGTGTAAGGTGCTTGCTGTGGCTCGGTGGGGCCACGAAGGTGACAAGCATATGGCTGTAACTCGGTGGGTCCATGGCAGCGGGAGCTGCAGTTTCAAGTTGCAGCAAGAGGTTCTGCAGCAGAAGTTGCAGTGGCAGCAGCCGTGGCTTGTGAGCCGCAGGTGTCTGTGGTTTGTGGCTACAGCAGGAAATGTGGCAGTGCCAGTAGGAGCTGGTGAGGTGCCATAAGGATGTCAGAGGTCCAGAGTGTGCAACCTCTTAAAGGGCCAGTTGGGAGCCCCAGAGAGGCATAAGGGTCTGTGTGAACTCTGACCTGAGAGTGCCATAGGGGAGTCCATGGTATGTACCCAAGAGAGGGGAGGTATCCCTAAAAGGGGTGGAGCCCCAAAAGAGGGCGGTGACCCAAAACAGGGATGATTGCCCAAAAGGGGGTGGAGTCCCAAAAGGGGGTGGTATCACACAACAGAGCAGTTGCCCAAAAGGGGGCGGTAACCCAAATTGGAGTGATGGCAAAAAAAAGAGGTGGCGGCAAATGCGCCATTGCACTGTAGCCGGGAGCAGCGAAGTTCCTGCTATGGAGGCCCATGCTATATTGTGGATAGTTTGGTCAGTGAATTGACACTACAGTGCCCCTTCTGGCTGGATGGAGAATGGGTGATGGGTTTGGTAAACCCGGGTGTCTGTTGTCAGAGAAGGGATTTCTATGTTTCCTCAGGTAGAGCTCAGGAGGAGCTTTTGCCTAGGTACCTAGGATTGGGAGAAATAAAACGAGAGACACAGGTAGCTTGTCTATCAAGTAAATCTCCTTTATTAGGGGGGGGGGGGTCAGGTTAGATCCTTTATAGCCCATCAGAAGAGGAAATGAACAAATATGGACAATTCCGTAACATTGTTTAACAATTGGCAAAATGAAGAAGAGTTTACACAATAATTGGCAAAAAAGATAAGTTATATAATGATATGTCAACTATATCCTAGGATATGAGATCAATTTAATTAGATGTGGTGGGAACTTGGGGGGGGGGTTGGTATTTCCTTTAGGTCACTTTAACAATTCGTGGAACCATATCCTGTTAGTGCATTTGGCCAAGAAGATATTTGGCCTCGACATATTTAGACATCATTCAAATATAGAATAGGGGAATTTGGAGCTGACCACTGGCAAAAGTATTCAACCACGTAGACAGATGATAACAATTAAAATGTGTCATGGGTTACAGACTTGTTTTTCTGATATTTTTCTAGACTTTAGAGAACTAGGATCAACCATTTCTTTGACAATTCTGCCGAAGACCCCTCCTGGACATTGTGTTGCCTGAGACGGGGACGAGAGTGAATGGCTTCGGTGGGGACGATAAAGGACCTATGACAGCATACCTTTACATTGAAACGACTGAGGGGTCCACGAACCACGAAGTGATGGTAGTCCCAGACTTACTGTGTACTATGGTAATAGGTCAAGACTTGAAAACCCTATGGGACTGGTGGACAAAAGGATAAGTGTCTGTAGAAATAATGTGTATGGGAGGTAGTTATGTGGAGAGTGCACCCGCTAGAGTTGATAGTCCTAAATTAGGCATGTGTAAAACCGTGGCTGCCGGGGGGTAGCTTGTGCGACCGCTCCATTACTCACTGTGCTGCAGGCTGTTTCATCACCCATATGCTGTTCACTTCGGGGAACCAATTGACTGCAGACAGAGGCTGGAATCAACTTTAACAACTCAGCTTTATTCTCTTCAGGGCACAGCACGCTCAATACAGCAACAGGAATCTTTACTTGGTAGCAGTAATACATCTTCATCTACAGCAGTACGTCACTTCTTCTTTCACTTCACTCATATGCACCACACAGGCAAGCTGACACGAGGGTACCCGACTTAGCCGGTACAGCTCGCCCCCTAAAGGCACTGTTGCTCCTGTTAGTATCCTAGTTTCACAGCTCACTGACTCCAGCTGCCACTCCCACAGGGATCCTTCTAATGTAACTCCCTGGCTTGCAATTCTTCAGACACAGGCTGGATTCAATTAGACTGGCTTGGGTTGTCACTTCAGCTTCTTGCTAGCTGACTTGACCAACGAGACTCCTTCTGTCTCACTAGCCTTACAGTCGCCAGTCTCTGACTGCAAGGCCTCCAGCACCACAACGTGCTGGCTACTGCTGTAGGCACTCAGCTGCTGCTCTTCACTCCTGTCCTGTGCTGTAGCTACCCCCGGCTAGACTAACTCTGGAGGGAAAACTAGCTTTCTTTTCTCCTGTCTAGCCTCTCCTTTCAGTTAACCTCTCAGACGTCTTCTTACTAGTTGAGCTCAGTGCCCCCATCTAGTGGCCCTTTTTTAATACTACACCTAACTATCTTACTAATGTTGTGTGATCACAAACACACACACACAACATGCATACAACACACATGACATATATACTTTATACAGACATGTAAGGAACACAGATAAGATGCAATAACAATATTTAACAGGGCTATGTCCTCACCTCCTTACACATGACCAAAGGAAATGGTGGATGGGCCCAACTTAGAGACATGGCAGCAGCCATGCCCGAAAGTATGACCAGAGAGAAGGGTGCATCTGCCCAACTTACGGACATGATGTCACCTGACGTGTATCACAGGGTGACTGATAGTATTGTGGTAATTAAAAAGAGTGAAGCTGACACCCGAACAGAGAGCAACTTGAGGGTTTACTGTACTGTGGGGTGTGACACAGGCACCGGGGTTGACTGTGACGTGTTATTGCTGTTAGCATCCACTGGGGCTGAGGACAATGTTTGGCAGACAGAAGCTTGGATGCAGTGGAATGACAGTGCTCCACAAGGTGAATTCAGGATGATGCTGGTAGTCATACCAGAAAGTATGACCATTGAAGACGGGGGAGTGGGGTCCGACACCGTTAGAAATGGGGACCGCTGCTTACAGGATGACCGATCGGGTGGAGGGTGACTCCCATTCAGATGGTAACGACAGTGGAAAGGAGTGCAGTAAGACTGACTCAGGTCTAAATGGCAAGTCTTCCTCCTGTCACCGAAGGCGTAAAGGACGAAAAGCCATATGTCCATGAAGAGAGTGAGGCTTCGCTCTTCAAGTGTGTGATGGAGGTACCCAAAGACATGTGAGAAGTGTGTGCCAGTGTGGGTGTGCATGAGGCCTTTAAAAAGGAAGTAAAAGCATGTAGTGTGAACTGGGCACCAGAGATGAACCAGTTGGTGATACTGGCGGATAGGGAAGTCACAGGATATGCACTTACAATGCCTCCACACAAAACAGATGATCCTGTGGAGGAATAAGGAAGCTGCTTGATGTCTGGATCATGCGAGGAAAGCACAAAGTCGACTGGGCCTTGTAGAGGACATAATTCAAGTGCCCCGTGGTCTGGTGAGGAAGGTCATCGGAAGACTTGGAAGAGTGATGCAGGAGATGGTGACTAGATCCGGTGTGAAGAGACTTGGGATTCCGGCTGATGACGAGGCCCAGGTTGTGGGTGAAGATGGGATGGTTCCAATCCTTGTTGTCAGATGCAGGGAGAGCCTTGGGAATATCCGGATGCTCCTGGAGTGTCGCATAGCATACCTGAAAGAGGTAGAGCTGCTAAGACTTGAGAGGGAGCAAATCAACAGAGAGCTGCAGGAAATGGGAAGATGATGGCCGCCACCTTCAACTCTTGGTATAGAAAGGCGAAGAGGTTTGCTTAAAACTGAAAGTCCTCAAGCTGGGGCTAATAGAGGACATAGAGACAAATGGAAGGACTGCTCTCCGGGCAATAAAGTTCATGGGAGAAGTGGCCAGCAGAGAGATAACAGAAGGTGGCTTGATGGAAGAGGTTGAAGCAGTGGTGCCTCAGTTAGCTCAGGGCTGAGTGACCTAAGTGGGAGACCCTGTAGTGGATGAAATGACGAAGGGTCTGACTCAGATCGGCCAGTAGGCATAACTGTATGGTCGACTCATGACCACAACAACCGTGGGAGGCGGCCATAGAAAGAAAAGTCGTGTGAACGGGCACACTTGGAAAGTGGGTTGACTGAAAAGGGCCTGGGGACACAGAAAGATGATAACTCAAGTGATGACGCCCAAAACTGACTGAGATGGACCTCTCGACTTGTAGGGCAAGGTGACATGGGTGCTTGGTCTCGAGGCCCCGGGTGCGTGACAAATGTTCAACCCCACAAGTTTAAACAGAGGTGGGGTATGTAATGCAGTGACCCCCGTTACAGTTAGGGGGCACTTTATGGGCTCCCCAGGACATGCATGCAGGCGTTTCCTTTATTGTGATGGGGAAACAGTAACTGGCAGGGTTGTAAATGGCTGATCTGCATAACAGGGGTGGGTGGCATCGTGTTGCATTTTGGTGCAGCCGGTGCACCGTCAAAAGGACGCATGCGCCGGCAAAAGCATACCTGCGCATAGCCTGCGTACCCTATGGTAAAGATAGGGTACGCAGGTCGCATGCAGCATCATGCGCCCATAGGCGGAGCTGACCGGTGGGGGCGCGGCAGGGTGCGGAGCTTCATGGTGAGCGTGCGCTGCACCTCAAAATGCTAGTGTGAAATTAGCCTAAGATAGAGTGGATGCTCAAAACAATTTAAAAGTGCCATGTCCCCTGCTGTATGACGTTAGTAACAGAAGAATTTTTTGAGGCGGAAATGTGAACAAATAAGATTAATAACAGGGCCGCTATGGGAAGTACAAGATTCAGGATCCAGCCTACAACTGTTACTTATCTGCCCAAAACCAATTACCAGAGAGCGTTTGATGCTCTTGTAAGCGTACGAGCAGGTACACGGGATGCAGCGATGAGCAGGAAGCAGAGCCAGAGTTAACGGGTACTTTATACAGAAAAAGGAAATCACAATATATACTCCTCACGGGGAGCACGAGAATTTGACCAGTATAAGGTGTAAACAAATTATAAGCAACAAACGGTGCAGGGTTAGAAACGACATTAAACTAGTTATCTTATCAGTCCTGAGGTCCAGGAAGAAGGAGGTTGGAAGATCTCGCAATGACGCAGTAGGGGCATGAGATGTTGTTGAAACAGTCTCAGAAATAGTTGTGATGCAGTGTCTGTACTGAAGCGGCGTTTCCTACCGTATATACTCGAGCATAAGCCGACCCAAGTATAAGCTGAGGCCCCTAATTTTGCCACAAAAAACTGGGAAAATTTATTGACTCGAGTGTAAGCCTAGGGTGGGAAATGCAGCAGCTACTGTAAATTTCAAAAATAAAAATAGATACCAATAAAAGTAAAATAAATTGAGACATCAGTAGGTTAAATGTTTTTGAATATTGAATCAGGAGCCCCATATAATGCTCCATACAGTTCATGATGGCCCCATTAGATGCTCCATACAAAATACGCCCCATATAATGCTGCACAAAGGTTAATAATGGCCCCATAAGATGCTCCATAGAATAATATACCCCATATGCTGCTCCATAAAGGTTATGGTCCAATAAGATGCCCCATAAAGGTTATGGCCCCATATGCTGTAGCTATTAAAAAAAGACATACTCACCTCTCGTCATTGGGAGCCAGGTGTTGGTGTCCTTAGCAGGCGGGGACATCGTCGTGCTATGAGGGACATGTGCTGGTGTCGCCGCTTGCTCAGGGTCCCGGCATCTGCGATAGTCACCTGTCCGTGTTCTACCTCTGAGCGCCGCCCTGTCTGCAGGGTTCTCTGTCAGTGACTGTTCAGGCAGAGGGCATGCACTAACTACGTCATCGCACCCTCTGACCTGCACGTCATAGCCAGAGGACGTGGGAGCACAGAGGTGGAATGGGGACAGGTGAATATAGCTCCCCTCGCGTCCTCCCCATCATACTCACCCCCTCTTGGCACGTCTCTGCAGCACATTTCTCCCATGGTGTTGGCGCCGCAGATCTTCCAGTGTTCAGCGGTCACGTTTTACCGCTCACTAAAGTCATGAATATGCGCATATTCATGACTTTAATGAGCGGTACCACGTGACCGCTGAACACAGGAGCCGAAGACCATGGGAGAAGCAGGGGCTGCAGAGATCGTGCCAGGAGGGGGTAAGTATGATCTGACACCCGCACCCCCCCCTCCCCCACCAACCCCCGGGACAATGACTCGAGTATAAGCCGAGAGGGGAATTTCAGCCAAGAAAAAAAATGGGCTGAAAATCTCAGCTTATACTCGAGTACATACGGTAGTTGTCCCCGGCGGAATCTCTCGGCTATGGCATATGACTTGGAATGGCCGGACTTCTGTGGCACAATGAGTGGAGTACAGAGTCCTGGAGCAAAGCCCGCGGCTGCCTTGTTGGGAGCCGCATGGTGAGAGGAATCAGTACTATGTCGCATGCCCGCTGTAGTCGGGAGCACCGGTCTGTCTGGACCCACACAGTCAGAGGTCAGAAGGGAACTAGCGTCAGAAGCCGCACAGTCAGTGTGCGCAGAAGGAATCAGGCGGAGTGGGCTTGATATTTGGCCTGGGTCTGCGAAGACGGAGTCAACCTTCTCCTTCTGGGTAAGCTGTCTTCCCGCCAAAAGCCCCGACTTCGCACGCTTCCCTCTTTTTATAGCCAATCTGCCCCTTTCGGTCAGGTGGTCAAGTTTTCACTGTACTGAAAGTCCTTCCCCCAGCAACACTGATGACAGGCTCGACAGTTCCGGTCTGGAGACACAAGGAACAGCCCTAGCTTGGTCCATCCTCCTACACTAGTCAGAAGATAGCTTGAGACATGCATCTGTTAAACCTATGTATAAAAGATGCCCATGAGAAATTGGATGCGAAAGAATCACAATCTAGAAGATAGGCTCAAGACAATTTTAAACAGATCTTACCTGCTGTATCATGTTTGTAAAAAAGGATAATAATTTTAACGCGCAACAACTCTATACACTTCCAGACTAAGGCTAGGATCACATTCCTGTGTTCTACACTGAGAACTTACATGGGGGTTTCCGTGTAAATCCCACAAAAATGTGATTTAGATGAAACTCCAGAGGGAACCACCCACCATGAGGCAGATGGAGACACTTCATACTCCATTTGGTGTCTGCTCCAGTGGTCTTCATCTTTATAGGCTTTTTTTAATTGTTTTATTTTGAATAAGGCGAAAGGGAAGCGATTTGAACTTTCATATTTTTTTATTTTTAAAAACTTTTTTTTACACGCTTCAGTAGTCTGCACTACTTTGATCAGCTCTGCTACATACAGGCAATGATCAGATGGAGACCTTTGGTTGTCAGGCAAACCCATCGGTAGCCTGCGATTATGTAATGGGGTCAGCGATGGACGGGATTTCAGGCACGCTTCCGGAAAACGCAAGTTAAATGCCGCTGTCAGACATTGACAGCAATGGGTGGATTACGATTTCACCCATGGCTGTTAGAGACATATGTCAACTGTTCAAAACAGCTGACATGTGCCAGGTAAGATGTGGGCTCAGCACCGGAGCCCACATCAAAGGGAGGGATTCCAACGTGGGCGTACTGTTACGCACAACGTCGGAAAGGTTTTAAAGCAATATCAGATTTATATTTTTTTTAGATTTTGCTGCTATCAAACAATAAAAATACTTAAAAAAAAAAAAAACGGTAATTAGAACTACCGGTAATTGTGTTTCCAGGAATCCATCCTGACAGCACGCTGGAGGACATCCTTCTTATCCACAGTGGGACAGGAAACCACAAGAGCTTAAAAGGACCCTCCCCCTACCACCCTTCAGTGATTTCTCAAAGTAACATCTGGATGGATGCAAAAAGAGAAATTTAAACCAACATTCCTCATACACATGTTACATCACAGTAGTATGGAAAATATCATAGGGAGGGAACTAACAGTGCTGTTAGGATGGATTCCTGGAAATATAAATACCGGTAGATAGATCTAATAACCATTTTCCAGGCCACCACCTGACAGCACGCTGGAGTAGTACCAAAGGAGATTGGTCCTAGGGTGAGACTACTGCATGGAGCACTTTTCTGCCAAATACCAATTGTGTGGATACCACATCTAATTTATAATGCTTAGAGAAGGTACTGAGAATGGCCCAAGACACGGCTCTGCAGATCTGTTCTGCTGAGGCTCCTCCCTTTTCTGCCCATGACTCGGCCATGGCTCTAGTTGAGTGGGTTCTAAGGCTCCCTGGGGGACTGACCCTGTGCCCTATAGGCTAGGCTAATTGTGGATCTAATCCACCTTGGATTTAGAATTTTGAAGCTTTCTTTCCCCTTTTCGGACCTCTGTATTGGACAAAGAGATTATTATCCTGTCTCCAAGGCCTGGTTGCATCCAGATACCTGAGTATTGTCTCCCTGACATCCAAGTTATGGTAGGTACTTTCCTTCTTATTTTTAGGAAACTGACAGAATGAAGGAAGGGAGCACCACCCTTGATTCATATTTGAGTCTGAGATAACTTTGAGGAGAAAGGCCGGGTCAAGCCTTAAGACTAACCGATCGTCAAACACCTGTAAGTAAGGATCTTGGATAGATAGGGCATGAAGTTCTCCTAGCCTCTTCGCTGACATGATCGCTACCAGGAAAACCGTTTTGAGAGAGAGATTACCGATCTCTATCTCTGCCCCTAGCTGGTATGGGTGTCTACATAGTGCATTCAGGACTAAGTTAAGGTCCCAAAGGAGGGACGGTTTTCCTTATTAAGGGTTTCAGCCTCTGCACGGCCCTGGAGAATCGGTTATCCAAGGGTGCGACGATAGGGTAGAATCGTAGAACACGCTTTGGGCTGCAATCTGTACCATTAGAGTACTAGCTCTAAGGCCCTTTCTGAACCCTGTCTGTAAGAAGTCAAGGATCTTTGGGATGTCAGGGTGGTCAGTATCGACTGTCGCCTCTCCACAGAAGCTGCAGAATTTTTTCCAGATTTTGCTATATATTGCGGTGGTCACTGGTTTTCTACTTGCTTGGAGGGTAGATATAACTTCGTCTGACAGACCCCTCGATCTCAGGACCTGCCGCTCAGGATCCAGGCTGATAACTGGAGTGCTTCTGGTCTCTGGTGCAAGATCCGACCCTGGTGGAGGAGGTCTTCCCTTCTTGGTAGGAGAATGGGTTCCTCCTCTGATATTTTCTTCAGCAAGGGGAACCAACTCCTCTTTGGCCAGAAGGGCACAACTAGTATGACTCTGGCCCTGTCTTCGTAAATTTTCCTGAGGGTTTGCGGAATGAGAGCGAGAGGCGAGAAGGCGTATAACAGGCCTCTGCTCCATGATTGTGACAGGGCGTCAATTCCAGCTGGACCTCCCAGAGGGTTCAGAGAGTAGAAGGTCTTAGACCTATTCACAGTCAAACCCATCGGTCGCATAGGCTGTTAAAACACCTCGTCGTTCAGTTCCCATTCCGCTGCGGCTATTCTACTCCTGCTGAGGAAGTCCACGACCTGGTTTCTGGTACCCTCCAGATGTACTGCTGAGATTGAGAGGATCTCTCCCTCTGCCCACCTGAAGATTTGTTCCGCTAGGCGTTGTAGCGCTGGATGTCTTGGACCGCCCTGGTGACGGAGGAAGGCTACTGTCGTAGTATTGTCTGACAGTACCGTGACGTGTCTGTTTCTCATTCTCACCTTTGACCGGACGGACAATAGTACCTTCCAGACCGCATGAAGCTCCCTGAAGTTGGAGGATTCCCTGCTGTCCTCCAGACTCCATCGTCCCTGGTAGTATCTTCCTTGGACGTGTCCGCCCCAACCTTGTTGACTTGCGTCCGTGGTGACTATGACCTCTGGAGACTGGATCCACGAGACACCGGCTCGTAGATTTCTCGGAATGGTCCACCACACCAGAGACTTTCTGACTCGGGGAGACAACTGCATCTTCTTGTCTAGCGAGCTCTGCCTTCTGTCCCAGGAAGCTAGGACTGCCTGTTGTAGATCTCGAGAGTGAAATTGACTTCACTTGACGCAGGGAATGCAAGAGGTCATCAGGCCCAGAATCTTCATCACATCCCTGACAGAGACCCGGTTCCTTGTGAACTGGAGAATCTTCTCCGTCATGTTGGCCTGCTTTTCCTTCGGTAGATAAGACATTCTTCTCTCTGAGTCTAGCATGACTCCCCAAAATTTATCCTGGGCTTGGGTATTAGATCTGATTTTGCCCAGTTTATGATCCAACCCAACTTCTGCAGTGTGGAGATCAAAGACTGACAGTCGACTGAGCTGAGCTACTGAATCTGCTATGATTAAGAAATCATCTAGGTAAGGGACAACCGTTATGTTCCGACTTCTTAGGTAGGCCACTACCTCTATTATCAGCTTTGTAAAGACTCTTGGGGCTGATGCTAGGCCAAAGGGGAGGCAGCGAATATGATAATGATAGATTTGCTGTCAAAAAGGATGGCAAGATCTGAGATATCTTTGATGGTCTGGGTAGATGGGAACGTGGTAATATGCTCTCTTTAAATCTAGAGTGCACATTACCGCTACCTTTCTTAGGAGGGGAATCGTGGATCTTATCGATTCCATTTTGAACAGTTTGTATCTTAGCCATCTGTTTAGGGGTTTGAGATTTATTATAGTTCTGGATTCCCCAGATGGTTTTCTTATCAAGAAGAGGCTTGAGTAGTGTCCTCTGCCTTCTTCTCAGGCGGGTACTGGAATGATTGCAGCCGTCTCCAGGAGGTCCTGAATATGCGACCACATAGGGGAGGCTGAACCAAGGTGGGAGCTGGTTACTAGAAATCTGTTCGGAGGGAAGGAGTCGAAAACTATCCTGTGCCACTGAGAGATGACCTGTAGCACCCAGGGGCTGCTGGAAACTTCCCGCCATCCCTCCAGGAACCTACTCTGGTGGTGTCATTTCCTTCGGGAACTTGACCCTGAGCCAGAGAAGATGGTATCTATTTCTACCTCTGCTCTCTCCCCCTTTGGGATAGCTCCATCTTCGCGATTTCCCCTTCCCTCTGTAGTCCACTTTCTGATAACAACAGGGTCTACGAAAGGGCTGATACTTTTTGCGTTTCTCTTCAGGGAACCCCTTCTCGTCTGAAGCTTTCTCTAAAATATCATCGAGAATGGGCCCAATAACCTCCCCCCCCCCCCCCCCCCCGAGAAGGGAATTGAGCAAAGCTTATTCTTTGATTGCATATCCCCTGACCAAAGTTTTAGCCAGATGGCTCTTCTGGCTGCGTTGGACAGGGACTGACTCCTGGCCGCGATTCTGACGGACTCTGCCGAGGCGTCAGCTAAAAAGCCTATTGCTAATTTTAGTAAGGGAAGGGATTTCAGGATAGTTTCTCTCGGAGTTATGTCAGGTGCTCCTCCAAATCATCTACCCATAGATGCATGGAGCGGGCTACTAATGTTGCAGCTACATTGGCTCTTATGACTGCTGCTGAACTCTCCCAGACCCTCTTTAAGAGCCCATCTGCCTTCCGATCCATAGGCTCTTTTAGATTAGAGGAGTCTTCGAAGGAAATAGCCGTCTTTTTAGACACCTTCACTACCGGGATGTCTGTCTATCTTGGGGATTTCCTCCCAGACCCTGACCTCCTCTGGGTCAAACGGTAAGCGAAGTCTAAAGTCTCTCGGAATAGTCAGTCTTTTCTCTGCTTCTCATTCCTCTAATATCATTGCCAGTATATGAGTGTTTACTGGGAAGACCATTGAGGTCTGCGAGCGCAGCTCCCCAAATATCTCGTCCTGTACTGAGAGAGTTGTCGGGGGCTCCTCGATCTGCATAGTCTGCCTTACTGCCCCCAATAGTTCGTCCGTATCCCCAGACAAAAAGATATCTTTACCCATTCTCGAGCTCTCTTATCTCTTCCCGCTCTGATTCGGACAGGATCTCCTCAGATGAGGTGTCCGATTCCCTTAGCCTTCTCCTGGGTATCTGGGGGTTCATCTGCGGGGTCTGGGGGACCACAAGGCCTGACACTGAAGCCTGCACCTCTTCTCTTATAATCAATCTCATGTTAGAGTGTAGCCTGCTCCTCCCCCACTATGCTTCTTGTGCATGCATCACAGAGGGCTTTTTGCCACGTGTCCTTTAGCTTCTTAGAGCAAATCGGGCACTTCTTATCCTTCCTCTTGGACTCCTTTTTTTCTGCTGAGGTGGAGGTTCCACCCAGGAATATATAAAATATGCGTCCTGTGGGGATCTGCCTCCTTGGGGCCCTGAAGTGACCTTATCTGAGGTTACTCACATGACCCTGGCTCTCTGGCCCCATCTTAGTCTTAGCCTGATCCTCCATACTCGGGTAGGGAGGACTGCCCTGGCTGCTGTACCGCCTTCTAACCGCGTACCTGTCTGGCACGCCGTGCTGTCCGACCCGCTCCGGAAGTATTCTCTCCTAGAGAAGACGCCGTTCTTCCTCCTACGTGATCCAGGACCATGTGCAGGCCACGACCCAGAAATGACGCGGCCCGCTCTGCACCGGCCGTGACCTGGAAGTGACGCGGCCGCCGGAAGTGACGCGGCCACCTGTGATGCTGTGACCGGAAGTGACGTGGGTGCCCTGCGCAGGCCGCAACCTGCCTGCTTCCTGCCTTTGGTTGTGACCAAGAGCGATGTGCCGCGTCCGGTGAGCGGGGATGCCCTGCGGCGGTGATTTGTTCCCAGAACCCGCTTACTGGAACCGGAGAGTCAATAGAGGCGGCCCGGGCTCAGGGACATCCGAGACGATACCTGGAGTCGAGAGCACCCATCAGGAGGAAGCGACCCCGTCTCTCAGGAGCAGTGCTGCATTGGGTCCGCTGAGGGACCCTCTGGCGGGTGTCAGCTGCAGAAGTCTTGAGGTGGGAGGGAAAGGCTGGGCCCCCCGATCCTCACCATCTACCCGGAACAGTTGGATCTTCTCTCGAAGTTCCTATCCACAGTGGGACAGGAAAAACACTGAAGGGTGGTAGGGGGGAGGGTCCTTTTAAGCTCTCGTGGTTTCCTGTCCCACTGTGGATAAGAAGGACATCCTCCAGCGTGTTGTCAGGTGGTGACCTGGAAAGTGGGATTATTTGTCCCCATACAGTGAGAGCTGTAACTTTTATTTTTTGGCGAGCACAGCTGTCTGAGGGCTCCTTGTGAGAGGAGTTGCAGATGTTTTTTCGTACCAGTTTGGGGTACATGATAAAATTTGAATAAAAAGCAATCAAAAATTTCAGTCACAGAATGAACAAAAACAGCAATTCAGTTATTGTTTTTATTTTATTTTCTTTGCGCCTTTCACCATGTGGTAAAAGTAGTAAGATCAATTTGTACAGGCTAAAAACTATATTTTAGCAAAATGAATTTGGTTTTGCACTGTCCTATTTTACGAGCTGTAACTTTTTTTTTTACTTTTTTGACAAATGAGGCATATTAGTGCTTGTTTTTAACAGGTCGTTTTGGCGGTTTAATTTATATAATTTTTTTTTTTACATATGACTTTCTGATTGCTTTTTATTCACTTTTTTAAGCGTCACTATGATGAAAAAGCAACATTTTCGGCGTGTTTTTTATTTTTCTTCTGGCGTTCGCCAAAAGGAACAATGTGCCTGTTTTCTACAGTTGGTCATTCCAGACATGGCAATTCCAATTACTTTTTTTATATTATTGTGTTATCACACGACCTCAGGGTTACCATGGCAACCAATGAGACCCAGAATTCTCATCATGGGGGTCCGATGGCTACTAAGCGGGTCTTGTGACCTTTCTATCAAGTTAAATACCGCTGTCAATCGAGACAGGGGTATTTAAGGGGTTAATCGGCCCCGAACAGTTGCAAAACCAGTCGGGTCTGATACTTCAAAGTGTCAGCTGTCATGTACAGCTGACACCCGCGGGATACGCCTCCGCTCGGTGGTGCTAGTCTCTTATTCCTCAGTGCCATGAAAAAACCACGCTCAGGAATAAATATCTTTAATTACAACTGTTAAAAAGGTATCAGCAGTCGTTAAGTGGTTAAAACATGAAATACCAGAAAGACAAAAAACGCAATGAAAAATATACACAAACCTAAATTACCCAGCAGGTACAGAAATGGTGCCGAAAATCTGCAACATCAAAAACTCAGCAAGATGTCATTGTGTGAACGCAGCCTGGTGACGCTGCTGAACTGTTCATACCCCTTGCACTGAGAGGGAGCCGCCTGCGTACCACGTGCACTGAGAGGGAGCCGCCTGCGTACCACGTGCACTGAGAGGGAGCCGCCTGCGTACCACGTGCACTGAGAGGGAGCCGCCTGCGTACCACGTGCACTGAGAGGGAGCCGCCTGCGTACCACGTGCACTGAGAGGGAGCCGCCTGCGTACCACGTGCACTGAGAGGGAGCCGCCTGCGTACCACGTGCACTGAGAGGGAGCCGCCTGCGTACCACGTGCACTGAGAGGGAGCCGCCTGCGTACCACGTGCACTGAGAGGCAGCCGCCTGCGTACCACGTGCACTGAGAGGGAGCCGCCTGCGTACCACGTGCACTGAGAGGGAGCCGCCTGCGTACCACGTGCACTGAGAGGGAGCCGCCTGCGTACAACGTGCACTGAGAGGGAGCCGCCTGCGTACAACGTGCACTGAGAGGGAGCCGCCTGCGTACAACGTGCACTGAGAGGGAGCCGCCTGCGTACAACGTGCACTGAGAGGCAGCCGCCTGCGTACCACGTGCACTGAGAGGCAGCCGCCTGCGTACCACGTGCACTGAGAGGCAGCCGCCTGCGTACCACGTGCACTGAGAGGCAGCCGCCTGCGTACCACGTGCACTGAGAGGCAGCCGCCTGCGTACCACGTGCACTGAGAGGCAGCCGCCTGCGTACCACGTGCACTGAGAGGCAGCCGCCTGCGTACCACGTGCACTGAGAGGGAGCCGCCTGAGTAGCACGTGCACTGAGAGGGAGCCGCCTGAGTAGCACGCGCACTGAGAGGGAGCCGCCTGCGTACCACGCGCACTCAGCATAGCCGTGTGTGTATGAGGTGCACAGAGCGAAGCCGTGTGTATGAGGTGCACTGAAAGGAGCAGTGTGTGTGTGTACGGCCTATGTAAAGAGCAGAGCCGCATATGCACGGTGTGGAGCCACAAGTGCATGACATGTGCAGAGCAGAGACGGGTGTGTATAGCATATGTATGGGGAGGAGCTACACATGTACGGCGTGTGTACACAGAGCTGCGCATGTATGATGAATAGCCACACATGTGTGAGTACGGAGCAGAGCTGCACATGTACAAACAGAGCAACACAGATACACCTACTTTGTTTCAGTACTGAAGAGGTTAATGTCCCCTGCACCCAGTAATGAGGACTCTCCAGCACCTACCTCCACCTGCAGGGGGCGCTATCTCTGGGAATGGAGGGGTTACTGCCCCCCTGTGCAGCCCAGTAATGAGGAATCTCCAGCACCTACCTCCACCTGCAGGGGGCGCTATCTCCGGGAATGGAGGGGTTACTGCCCCCTGTGCAGCCCAGTAATGGGGAATCTCCAGCACCTACCTCCACCTGCAGGGGGCGCTATCTCCAGGAATGAAGGGGTTACTGCCCCCTGTGCAGCCCAGTAATGGGGAATCTCCAGCACCTACCTCCACCTGCAGGGGGCGCTATCTCCGGGAATGGAGGGGTTACTGCCCCCTGTGCAGCCCAGTAATGAGGAATCTCCAGCACCTACCTCCACCTGCAGGGGGCGCTATCTCCGGGAATGGAGGGGTTACTGCTCCCTGTGCAGCCCAGTAATGGGGAATCTCCAGCACCTACCTCCACCTGCAGGGGGCGCTATCTCCGGGAATGGAGGGGTTACTGCCCCCTGTGCAGCCCAGTAATGGGGAATCTCCAGCACCTACCTCCACCTGCAGGGGGCGCTATCTCCGGGAATGGAGGGGTTACAGCCCCCTGTGCAGCCCAGTAATGGGGAATCTCCAGCACCTACCTCCACCTGCAGGGGGCGCTATCTCCGGGAATGGAGGGGTTACTGCCCCCTGTGCAGCCCAGTAATGGGGAATCTCCAGCACCTACCTCCACCTGCAGAGCCACATACCACATATATGGCTGCTCTGCGCACAGGACCTGGGATGAGGTCACAGGAGGGGAGGAGTCAGGGGGTCACATGATCAGATGCCATGTGTTTATGATGTGAATGGAGCGGCGTTGTACATGTATGATGAGGAGTCGCGCATGTACAACGCATGTGTATGGCATGGAGCTACGTGAGAATGGAGAGGAGTGAGCGTACAGTGTGTGTACATGGCACATGTGTAAGGAGAAGGACATACTGCCCACGTTCCCCCTTGAAGAAAATTCAAATTGTTATGATGTATATTGTGAAGTGTGACTTGCAATAATGATCTTGATAATGTGTGTAGTTGTTAAGGCCTCTTTCACACATCAGTTTTTTGCCATCAGTCACAATCTGTAGTTTTTCAAAAAAAACGGATCCAGTGACTGATTCTGCGGAATCCGTTTTTTTTCTCATAGACTTGTATTAGTGAGGGATTGCGATTTGTCTATATTGAAAAGTCGGACAGCGACGGATCCAGCGGCTTCTGTCATTTGCTATTATGGAAGCCTATGGGTGCAGGATCCGTCGCTGTCCGTCAAAAGACGTAATCCGGCGACGGATTCCGTTGTTTAAAACAGCATGCCCGGAATAATTTCTATTCCTTTAATTTAACCCCTACAGCTGTATTTTCCATTCTGGCACATAAAATATCTCTCTCTCTCTCTGGGCCTCATGACATTTTTGTAGTGGAGGCACAAATTCCATCAGGCACGACTTCCATCAGGCACGACTTCCATCAGACACGACTTCCATCAGACACGACTTCCATCAGACACGACTTCCTTCAGGCATGACATTCATCAGACATGCATCAGACACGACTTCCATCAGACATGCATCAGACATGACTTCCATCAGACACGACTTCCATCAGACACGACTTTCATCAGTCACGACTTTCATCAGGCATGACTTTCATCAGGCACGACTTTCATCAGGCACGACTTCCATCAGGCACGACTTCCATCAGTCACGACATGCATCAGACATGTGAGACGCCCTCACACCCAGGGCTGTGGGGTACTCGGTACCGGGCCCGATGAGCTTCAATGGGAGATGTCACGGCAGCCGTGACCCGGCCCGTGGCCCTGGGCGCCCATGACATTGGAGTTGGCGATGTGCGGCTGAATTACCTCTTCCAACCACCAACCCCCAGAAAACTCCCCACCCACCTGAGCCCCAAATAACACCAGGACACCAGAATGCAATATAATGGCCACAGCAGCCTTTTATTTAAGTAATGTACAACATTTTTAAATATAGCGCAACCTTGGGGAGGGTCCTTGAAGCTCCAAATCTGGTGACCAAAACATAAGAATACTTTTTGTGAACAAACACATACCATAAATTACTCCCAGCCGTTACCCCACTGGCTCGGGAGCACCAAAACCCCATCGGGGTTGCACTGTCCACTTAATCCCTGGGAATCCGACCAACCACTGCCGGAAGTCCCCCCAAATCCCCAGACCCAAACCACGGATAATAACATTGAGGAATCCATATAACCACAGATCCCCAAAACCAATTTAGCACCAACTTCAAGGACCCCCTCCCCCCACACGCCAACCGGCCACCATGACCCATGACATTGAATAACATACCCCATGGACAGCCATCCTGAACAAAAATTAAGGCGGGTGGGCGGGACAATCCCTCGTGGCTCCAGAGAGGGAACTGAAGGTAACTGCCCCTAATGCCACTTAATATATACCCCTCTATCCCCATCCTCCACCCCCTGGGATTATTAACCCCTTCCCACCAACCCACCGTCATGAAGGGCCTCCACCTAGCCGCTGTGGGGGGGTTTGCGCGGCTCGCTCCGGCCCTTGTCTTGACATTGGAGTTGGCGATGTGCGGCTGAATTACCTCTTCCAACCACCAACCCCCAGAAAACTCCCCACCCACCTGAGCCCCAAATAACACCAGGACACCAGAATGCAATATAATGGCCACAGCAGCCTTTTATTTAAGTAATGTACAACATTTTTAAATATAACGCAACCTTGGAGAGGGTCCTTGAAGCTCCAAATCTGGTGACCAAAACATAAGAATACTTTTTGTGGACAAACACATACCATAAATTACTCCCAGCCGTTACCCCACTGGCTCAGGAGCACCAAAACCCCATCGGGGTTGCACTGTTCACTTAATCCCTGGGGATCCGACCAACCACTGCTGTAAGTCCCCCCAAATCACCAGACCCAAACCACGGATAATAACATTGAGGAATCCATATAACCACAGATCCCCCAAAACCAATTTAGCACCAACTTCAAGGACCCCCTCCCCCCACACGCCACCCCGAAGGCAATTGAAAACCTCGATTGCCTGAGACCCCACCACTCCGAAAGCTATTGCCCTCTCAATCCCTTCCTGCAGACCCAATGCCCATAAATCCATGCCCACATCATTGAGATGAACACCGTCAGCCAGCCAAAACTCCCCACTCCTTCTCTCCAGGTCAAAGTGCCGAACCACCACCCCCCCATTCCTAACTACGAAATTAGACACCGCCCTATTAACCTTTATCCGTGCCCTATTTATCTTGACCAGCGATCTTGCATGCCACCACGTCTTTCTCGGCACCATCTCCGACCATACCACCGTCAACCCTTTAAATGACAACCACAACCGCAGAAGATCGTGCTTAATATCCTTGACTAATTCACGAAAAGGACGAACCCCCAAATCATTTCCCCCTGCGTGAAGAACTAAAATATCAGGATCCTTGTCAAGCCAGACGCTATTGTGTACCTCCTGCAAAACCCTGTTCCAACCCATACCCCTAAAACCCAACCATCTGATTACCGCCACGCTTCACGAAAAACCCAGCTGCCGCCCTTCTCGCCAAACATCCGCACGCAGAGCTCCCCAATACACAAAGGAATGGCCCAGGATCCACACCAGCAAAGGAGTGCAACCTGCAACGACAAAAAAACCACCATTAACCACCGCGCAGACAAACTAACCCAACGTCCTCCTTTTAATGTAGTTCCGCACCCAAAGCCCCAGTGCGAACGTACGACCTGTAACGTCCCGATTCCCACCTTCCAATCCGCTGTATTGCTTTTGAACCCAAACCCCCAGCTGCCGCTTCCGTAGCTGCCCCAATCCTGAAAGAGTGCGAAGCGAACCTAGACCCATCAATACCCAATCTGTCCAGGCCTTTACGCAAAACCGCCACAAACTGAAACCTCGACAAGAAGCAACCGTCAGCATGACGCAGCAATGGCCCATTGCCCCTCTGTTGCCACGACCTATAATCCTGCACGCAGCGCACCGGGCACATCAGAGGTCCTGGCACTGCGCCCAAAACCACCCTTTTTCCCCTACCCTCCTGGTCCGTTTTTGACCTCCTTATCCAAAACTCCAAACCACTGTCACCCACCAACACGTCCTTATCCAACAAACCCCCACCGGAATACCGCCCTGGAGATACCAACTCCCCCACCCTCAATGCCCCAAAAAATGCAAGGGAAAAAGCCACCTGAAAAAGAGAACACTCAAACCGAGACACACAAACTTCGACCAACACCATCCCCAACCGTTCAAGGATACCAAATGACAGCAGATGCCGGCAATCCTTCCTATTGCCTTGACGTCTGAACCCCTTGATAGCCTGGCTGACCAAAAAACACTTAGTCAAATCAACCTGTCCCCGCAATTTAAATCCAAAAGCTAAACCGGCCCTAACCTGCCCCACCCTAGACACCGACCAACCTTCCTCCGCCCCAAAACCCAACCACGCCAGCAACGCGCCCAAATGACCCTCCCCAGAGTTGCCATACGAACGTGTCCCCAACCATTTCTCCCAAGAACTCCAAACTGACTCGTAGATCGACCAAGTACCAGCGGACAGAGATGCCCGTATCAGGGGTTCTGCAGCCCTGAGACCACCTTCCAAAGCCCGGCTGGACACTCCAGACCCGCTTCCTCCGCTTCTGGGGTCAAAGTCCGAAAACGCTCCCACTGCAAACGAGACAGAGAATCAGCAATGGAATTCCTAACACCCGGCACATGAGAAGCCGTCACATGAGCATTGAGCGATAAACAAGATAAAACTAGCTGCCGCAGAACTCGAATCACCGGAGGAGAGGACGCAGTCAAGCTGTTAATGGAGCACACCACTCCCATGTTGTCACAATTAAAACGGACTTTTCTATTCCGAAACTCCTCCTTCAACAGGCTCACCGCCACCAATATGGGAAAAATCTCCAACAAAGCAATATTCTTAACGAGGCCCAGCTGAACCCACTCGGCAGGCCACGCAGCCGCGCACCATTGGCCCTTAAAATACGCCCCAAAACCCACTCTACCCGATGCATCCGTAAACAGGTCCAACTCCTCGTTTAAAACTGCCTCCTCCATAAGCAATGATCTTCCGTTATATTGCTCCAAAAACTTGTCCCACACCTCCAAATCCGCCTTATGTTCACTGGTGAGTCGAACAAAATGATGAGGGGCCTTCACTCCCGCCGTTGCGCTCGCCAAACGCCGGGAAAAAACCCTACCCATTGGAATGACGCGACAGGCAAAATTCAATTTACCAAGTAGTGACTGAACCTCTCTCAATGCCAGTTTCTTCACCCGTCTAGCTCGAGCCACCTCAACCCGCAACGCCTCAACCTTGTCATCCAGTAAACGGAACTCCCAAGCCACCGAATCAATCACGATTCCCAAAAAGGACAGGCACGTGCAAGGCCCCTTCGTTTTTCCTGGAGCAAGCGGTACGCCAAAACGCCCAGCAACCCACTCCACGGCCCTAAGCAGCCTCTCACAACAGCCTGAGTCACCCGGACCGATACACAAGAAATCATCCAGGTAATGAATCACTGAATCAAAACCCGACACATCCCGGACAACCCATTCGAGAAAAGAACTGAACGCCTCAAAAAATGCACAAGAAACCGAGCAACCCATTGGCAAACACCTATCAACAAAAATTTCCCCCTCCCAGTAACAGCCCAACAACCTAACACTATCTGGATGAACCGGGAGCAACCGAAACGCCGACTCGATATCCGTTTTTGCCAAAAGCGCCCCCTTTCCACTCCTCCGGACCAACTTTGCCACCTCATCAAAAGACGTATACACCACCGAGCACACTTCTGGATCAATTCCATCATTCACCGACCTACCGCGAGGGAAAGACAGGTGATGAATAAGCCTAAACTTATTTGGCTCTTTCTTTGGCACCACTCCAAGGGGCGAAACGACCAGATCCTCAAATGGAGGATCCTTAAACGGCCCCGACATCCGTCCCAACTGAACTTCCTTTGCCAATTTTTCTGACACCACCGCACCATACAGGTCAGCTGATCTGAGATTCTTCCGCCCCCGTGGTATCTCAAAAGGAGGGTCAGGAATTCTAAAACCATCCTTGAAACCGGACAGCAACACTTCCGCTTTATCACCATCCGGAAACCTATTTAGATAAGGGGCCATCGCGGCTATTCTCACTGGTGTCTCCCCCTTTGGAATTACCACTCTCTGCCCTTCCTTTCTGCTTCTTAAAGCATCTTGAAGCACCATGCGAGGTTCCGCTGCAATGGGAGCACAGGTGCTTGAATTTGCAGCTGGATCCGAATCTACACTGCCCATCATTAAATTGCCAGCAGAGACCCTGCTCTTGGGTGCCCGCCTGACCCAACTGACCGCCTGCCCCTTGACCGCCGCTTTGCGCATTTAAAGAGCCAGCCCCCCCGGCCCCCCCCCCAAGAAAGGAATGGCCAAACTTAGACTGCGTCATAACCTTTAGCCACAGGCTTATGTCCTTCTGATCCCATCGAATCGCCGGACGAATCACCTTCCTCTGCCTAAACTGCTCGTCGTAACGGAGCCAAGCCTGACCCCCGTTTACCCTATACGCCTCCCCAATGGAATCCAAATAACAAAAAAGAGGAGATCAATTCTCAGGCGCCTTTTCACCAATCATGCTAGCCAGGATTGCAAACGCCTGGAGCCAATTAGCAAACGATTGTGGAATCAAACGCCATCTCCGTTTTTCTTCCTCCTCTTTTTTGCTATCATCCTTCTTTCCCTTATCCAAATTGAACTTTTCTAACGGTAACAGGGAAAAAATCTCGACATACTCATCCTTCCAGATCTTTTCCTGCACCTCCTTTTTTAGATGAGCTCCCAATGGGCCCTCAAAGCATACATACACCTCCCCATGGGCCCTATCATCCAAATGGATCCGACATTCCTTCTCTTTCTCCGTCTGAACCGAAACAGATACAGGGTCCGCTCGGCCCCCCGAAACCCCGATAGCCGCCCCAGACGGGCCAGCCCCTCGCTCCTGCGACCCTACCCAGGCAGCTAAATGCGCCGATGGCTCTCTAACTCCCTCCATCCACGCCAACAAATCCTGCATGGATGCTAACATGTCCCCAATCCCCCCAATAGGTGACGGGCCCAGCTCTCCCACTACTTGCCCTACCGCCCCTGGCCCGCTCCCCAATCCACTCCCGACCGCAGGGGACCTCACTAAGGATGAACACAGACAAGACACGGAACCATACTCACTGGGCTGTGAGGACGCTGTGTCTCCTCCAGCCGCCATTGCGGAATCCCGCTGAGCATCAGAACTGAAGCTTCGTGGAAGACCCTCTGTCCCCAGAGGTCCGATACTTGCCGAGACAGGCTCTCTCGACACCGCTGCACTCCCGGGCCACTCTCTCCTGGCGTCTTCCAAGCTCCGACCCCGGCCGAGGCCAGCGGGTTGCACAGACACCGGGGCTGCCGCCTGTGGCCACCCACCACACGCACCCCTCACCGCTTGTCTGCAGTTCCGTCCCTGGTCCTCCCCCTCTGCTGATCCAGCCAAGGGTCCCGCATCAAAGGAGGCACTAGCCCGCCCCGGCCGCCGGGGGCAGCCACCCGGTTCTCCCCCCGTGCTGGCCCTCGTGAATCCTCCATGCGCTGATGAGGCAGGCCGCCCGACTCCACCGCGGCCTGCCGTGACGTCATCTGTCCCCGCCGGCCCCGCCTCCCGATGAGGTCTAGGAGAAGGCCTAGTGACCGCCGCTGCACCCAGGCCGGCCCGTGGATTCCTCCCGGCCCCGGGCCTGCCAGAGCGCTTACCGGCAGGCACCCTGGCTGGAGGGTCCCGAGAGGGGCTCCTACGCCGGCGCTGGGTGTTCGGCGCAGCACCTGGGGACAGGCGCTCTGGAGGCCTGACCCGCCTCCTTGCACGGGGAGAAGCAGCAGCAGGTGAACCCCCGATGATCCCAGCCACCTGCTGCTCCAGCCATCCATTAGGCTGCGCCTCAGCTGCCGCCCGCAGCCTCTCCAAGACCGCATTTATGGATTCCATGTCTCAAGAGGGTCTTCTGACAATCCCTCGTGGCTCCAGAGCAGGAACTGAAGGTAACCGCCCCTAACGCCACTTAATATATAACCCTCTATCCCCATCCTCCACCCCCTGGGATTATTAACCCCTTCCCACCAACCCACCGTCATGAAGGGCCTCCACCTAGCCGCTGTGGGGGGGGGGGGTTGCGTGGCTCGCTCCGGCCCTTGTCTTTGTAAAAGGGGGTTGTTTCAGTGTGCTTGTGGTAGTGAAAGTTTATAAGTGATTCATGACGCCACCTGTGGTGTTCGGCATTGTGGATGTAAGCCGACGCTGCAGACAGATCCTCTGGGACAGATGGTGTGGTGCAGCAATGATGTTATAGCGCTCCACAGGCAGGGCTGTAGTCCCAGGGCAGTGTAGGTGAAGTGACATGTAGATGGTGTAGTGTCAGGCGCAGAGGATGCAGCAGTGCTGGGCAGGTTGGCGCAGGAGTAAGTGGAGGACACTAGGGCGTGTAGTTCCAAAGCTTTAGTCACAGTCTGTTGTACAAACAGGTGCCTGCCTCCGTGCCGTGTCCTCTGAGTCAGGGACTCAGTCAACCTCCAGGCCAGATGGAATACTCCTTTCCAACACTCCGCCAACATGTGCCTTTCTGAAAGTCTCCTCTTATAGCACCTTTAATGAAGTACTCCTAGTACTGAGTTACACTGGAGTTCCTCCTGTCCAATGTTCTTATGAACTCTACTTGTACGGCAGACAGCTGTAGCCTGCTTCGGGGACTCCTTGCTACTAAGTCCCGGCTCACTATCCAGTTGCTGTTGTGCCCGCAAGTCTTGTGTGGGAATAAAGTGGTCACTACTTCTATTCCTCCGTTGTCTGCTGCAGGACCATTAGTATCCATACAACCTTGGGGAACGAGCCCCGGCCTTGCTCTTAGAACTTCTAGGAAGGGTTCTCTTCTAACCCACGTCCTCTGTTCCATTTTACTTCTCATGTTCCGTACTAATCTTTCCTTCTATGAAGAATCAGGCTTTCAGGCTACGTCACTCTCTCTCTTCCTCTCCTGTGCCAGCAGACCCAGGTCACTGGGATCTGCTGCAGCACTTCCATCCATCTATCCCTCTCTCCGGGGATCTTCTTCTCTCCAGCTCTCTAACCAACTGACCTCTAATCCTAAACTCTTCCCGCTCCTTGTAATGTAAACTAACTCCACCCACCTCCCAGCACGTTTTGTGTTCCAAGCAGGGAGCCACCAATGGATGCTTTGCTATACTCCAAGCAGGGAGCCGCCGAAGGTGCTTTGCTACACTACTTTGTGGTGTGGGGTGCAGGTGTTGGAGTGTGGTCAGGAGACTCCACCTTACCTGTATGGTGGGATACCACAACTCAGGAGGAGGTGCAGTACCTCTGTGGTGACTGAGCCTCAGGGGCGCCACACATGCATCAGACACAGCTTCCATCAGGCACTTCTCCTGTAGTCTTGATTGAAGATCGTTGATGAGGTTCCTCCATGGATAGATATGCAGATCTTTACTAGGCAGGTCAGAATTTCTGGAGTAGGGAGTGATGTCACAATACCTAAGTTGACTGCGGGAAAGAACACCGTCTAATTCTAACCAACATTCAATCCATCCCTCATGAACTTCACCATTGCTAGGGTTAAAGTGGCAAATACCTTAGAGGGTGGGGGACCTGTCCCTAGAGTTTCATTCTTTTTCCCCATTCACAGTAAACACATATTACAATTCCATTCCAAAATAAGCTTTTGGTTGAATGCATATAGAGACTTAAGACCGGCTGTAAATGCATGAACACCTTCTCCTGAACACACTTACTGAGTATGTCCATGTACAGGCAGTCCTGCATTTACACATAAAGTGTGCACACATATGGAATTTCACTAGGCAGTAAAATGATCAATTTACATAAAAATACAATGCTCTCATCATTATTCATATAAAACATGTATTGGATCCGGGGGAAAGAACTGGATTTTTCTTATGACCTTAACGACCTTCTCCAGCTGAGTTAATGGTGCTCAGCCTGACTTCTGTGCAGTTGGGTGGCCAGTCTTTTGGTCCTCCTGCAGATTATAAACAGTCAAATACACATAATAATGACCAGGAGGAAAATGACAGGAAGAGGTAGTGTGGCGCCCCTGAGGATTCAGTTGCCTCAGAGGTACTGCACCTCTTCCTGAGGTGTGGTGCCCCACCATCCAGGTGAGTTGGAGGCTCCTGACCACGCTCCAACACTTGCATGCCACACAACACAGTAGTTCAGCAAAGCCACATTGCGGCTCCCTGCTTGGAGTGAAGCAGAGCACCTTTGGTGGCTCCCTGCTTGGAACACGAAACGTGCTGGGAGGCGGGTGGAGTTAGAATACATAAAAGAGCGGGAAGGTTTAGAATTTCAGGTCAGTCAGTGAGAGAGGAGTGAGGAGAGATCCCTAGGAGAAGGATGGAGGAAAGAGGTGCTGCAGCAGATCTCAGTGACCTGGGTCTGCGGGCACGGGAAAGGAAAGAAAGAGAAACACATTGAACAGAAACCTGATCTTCTATAAGAAGGAAAGACTAGTACGGAACGTAGGAGAAAAAGGGATCAGAGGACGTGGGATAGAGGATGAACCCTGCCTAGAAGTTCTAAACGCAAGGCCGAGGCCCGGTCCCTGAGGTTGTATGGATACTAATGATCCTGCAGCAGACACCGGAGGAGTATTGGTCTGTAAATGCACTCCTCCCATCTCAGACTTGGGGCACAACAGCAATTTGGATAGTGAGCCGGGACTTAGGAGTAAGGAGTCCCCGAAGCAGGCTACAGCTGTCTGCCGTAGAAGTATAGTTCTTGGGAACATCTTAAAGGAGGAACTCCAGTGTAACTCAGTACTAGGAGTGCTTCACACCAAAGGCGCTATAAAAGGAGACGTTCAGAAAGGCACATGTTGGCGGAGTGTTGGAAGGGAGCATTCCATCTGCTCTGGAGGTCGACTGAGTCCCTGACCCGGAGGACACAGCATGGAGGCAGGCACCTGTGTGTACTACAGACTGTGAGTAAAGCTTTGGAACTACAAGCCCTGGTGTCCTCCATTGATTCCTGTGTCAACACACCCGGTACCGCTACATCTGGGTACCAGCTTCTACACTGCCTGTGCCTCTCCTCTACCCCTACATCTACACTGCCCTGGGACTACAGCTCCACCTGTGGGGAGCTTCACCATCTTGGCTGCAACACACCACCAGTCCCAGAGGATCTGCATACAGCGTCGGCTTAACATCTCACTTGCCGAACACCACAGGTGGTGTCACAAACTATTCATTCAAATTCACCACATTCCACCATTTCAATTTCCCCATTACTTGGGCGCCCAGAGCCACGGACCGGGTCACCGCCGCTGTGACAAATCCCGCTGACACCGGCCCGGTACCGAGTACTACACAACCCTGGGAGGGCGACCCAGTAGCTTTGGGCTTTATTGCAGTCTCCTCCTCATGGGCAAAATCTGAGAGGAGATGTTTCAGCTCAGCGCCAAACGTAACAAGGATCTTCTGGAGTCTTTCAGGCGCATCTGGGCAAAAGTCAAGTCTTCTCTCTGGAGTGATAGGTGTTCTTCTACATCGATACCTAAAATGGGATTAAGGGAACAGTACGCTTCTGGGAGTTCTCCCAGTGCAGTTAATAACCATCCTGGCACTGGATAATTGTGGTAATAGTTTAGAGTGGGGGGTGGTCCACTGCTTACTGCGAACAGACTCGAGACGGAGACAGAGTTGTGTCCAACTGTCCGTGTTTATTGGCCGTCCTCCGGACGACCACAGCAATACACCGCAGCAGCTTCACACTTCTCCGTACACAGGCCCAGGTACCTTCACTTTCCTTCCCTGTAGTAATGGTGTCCCTCGCAGCTCTTTCGCTGTGGCTGCCCTAGGCCTATCTACCGCAGCACTTCACCAGTCCGAGTACGTCGTTCATCTGGTACCCTCGGGGCCTTGTCTGTCCTGCGGCTCTTCTCGTCGGGGCCACCCCCCTGACCATCTCAGTTTTCAGTCTTCCCTGGAGCTTCTTCAGTCTCTCCCTTCAGTCTTCTCTCCTGAGCTCCTCTCCCTGGACTGACCGCTTCTAGAACTCTCCAGCTTCCTTTTATCCCCCTCCTTGGGAATTCCCCCTAGAGTTCCTGTAACCACGCCCCGAAGACTGTGCGTTTTCGCAGATCTAAGCTGATGTTAATCCCTGCTCTCACTGCTCCCTGCTCCCATCTTGTGGCCAAACTGCAGTACTACACCTTCCTTCATTTCTGCTGTCCTTGGTCTCCCCCTAGTGGCAAAAACCTTGTTCTTCAACACCCTTCTCCTCTATCTAGCTGTCTCCCACCTTCACCT
The DNA here is from genome assembly GCF_039654945.1 of Dendrobates tinctorius. Taxonomy (NCBI): domain Eukaryota; kingdom Metazoa; phylum Chordata; class Amphibia; order Anura; family Dendrobatidae; genus Dendrobates; species Dendrobates tinctorius. The sequence goes on from NW_027361822.1 coordinate 8,985,904, forward strand.
ACAGCAGTCCATGCCCAGCACATCATACATTAACCCTTCCACTGCAAACAGGTCCATACGTCAGTCCACTTCCCCTACATAATCTAACACCAAACTCACTCATTCTTTCCTTCAGAGTAACCTTCCCCTCCGTTAACCTTTCTTGAGCTACCCAGTAATTTAGCTAATGCCTCAACTCTGCAATGACTCTGCAATAGTAGGCCTCATCACAGGAGGAGATGAAAGAGAGTACAGAGATACTAACCAAGCTTTTGTAGAGTGGTGTCAGAGGAACCACCATAGGATTAATTCTGGGAAGACCAAGGAATTGGTGGTGGACTTTCGCAAGTGAAAAAATCCACCAGTAGTGGTGAACATTCAGGGAAATGACATTGAGATAGTCGACACCTATAAGTACCTTGGTGTGATCCTCAATAATAAGCTTGACTGGGCCCATCACTTGGATGCAGTGTACAGGAAGGGCCACAGTAGGCTTTATCTGCTCAGAAGGCTGAGAGCCTTCGGAGTTAGGGGGGCACTCCTTGCATCCTTCTTCAACTCTGTTGTGGCATCAGTAATCTTCTTTGGTGTGGCGTGATGGGGTAGTGGCATATCAACCAGGGACAGGAATAGGCTGGACAAACTGATTAGAAGGGCCAGCTCTGTCCTGGGATGCCCCCTTGATCCAGTTCAGGAAGTAGGCGACAGGAGGATACTGGCCAAGGTGAGCTACATGGTGCAGAATGATTCCCATCCCATGCATGAGACCGTGACAAAGATGTGCAGTACTGTCAGTGACCGGCTACTTCATCCTAAATGTGAGAGGGAGCGCTATCGAAAGTCCTTCCTGCTGCAGTTAGGCTGTATAACCAGCACTGTCCAAAACGGAGAACGACCCAAACAGTGAACTGATAGATCCAAAGTTGTGATAGTCCGGTTATATCTTTTTTTTCGTATATGTACCTACCTACTGTCAATGTAATGCCTTTATGCATCTGTATCTGTGCTTGTTCCTGCCTTGCTGCTGTAATGCTCTGAATTTCCCCATGGTGGGACGATTAAAGGATTATCTTATCTTATCTTATCTTAACTCCCTGAGAACCTCATAAAATCAATGCAATTTTCATTTAGTACGATCCTAGCCAATTGATTCCGTTTCCTCTACAGACACCCCTTCCAGTTTTCCACAATTCAAAAGAGTAACATACAACCCTCGCAGCTACATGACACCTTAGGAAAACTAAACGTCAAACTAAGGTTCACTGTTTTTAGTTGCATCCTGCATCAAGTTTTAAACAGGGCCATGTTATCCATCCAAACTTCAAGGTCTAAGCACACAGTATAGCACGACACTGTTCTCTGTGACAATATTGCTCGGCCTCTCACAATTACTTGTGCAATAACAATTCCTTGCAATATGTCTAAAGTGACCACATTTAAAACATTTCACAGAATGATATTTCCTCTCTCTCTCATTGTACCTGGCCAATTGCAGTACCTGGCAATATGGCCGGAGCCAGCACAGGTATAACATCTAACACATGCCATGTCTGATTTAGGGGCCCTGACAGAATATACCATATATACTCACGTATAAGCCGAGATTTTCAGCCCATTATTTCAGATCATACTAACCCCCCTGGCGCGTCTCTGCAGCCTCCCTGCTTGTCCCATGGTCTCTTTTCTTTCCTACAACGGTCACATGGTATCGGTCATTAAAGTCGTGAATATGCGGATATTTATGACTTTAATGAGCGGTACCACGTGACCACTAAAGGAAGGAAGGGAGACCGTGGGAGAACGGGGCTGCAGAGACCACGCCAGGGGGAGGTAAGTATATGTTATATTTTCCTGTCCCGGTTCCAATGCTGCTCGCCGCTGTCTGCCTGCCGGGTCCCTCTGTCAGTGACTTTCAGACAGCAGAGGGCGCGATGACGTAGTCAGTGCTCGCCCTCAGCATGAACAGTCACAGACAGAGGGACCTGGCGGGCAGACAGCGGCGAGCAGCATTGGAACTGGGGCAGGTAAATATCTCAGGTGCCGGATCCTGAGCCAGCGGTGACACCTGTCCCCCATAACGCTCCGGTGTCTGCCTGCTCAGGACCCGACATCTGGCCCACAGGGACATGAGGTGAGTATGTCTTTTTTTTAAGACCTACAGTAGCGGCAGCAGCAATATTTGGGGGCATAATCTATGGAGCATCTTATGGGGGCATATTCAATGGAGCATCTTATGGGAGCATATTCAATGGAGCATCTTATGGGGGCATATTCAATGGAGCATCTAATGGGGGCAGCATATGGGGGCATATTCAATGGAGCATCTTATGGGAGCAGCATATGGGGGTATATTCAATGGAGCATTATATGGGGGAAGCATATGGTGAATAATCTATGGAATGTCTTATAGGGCCAGGGCATATTATTCGATGGAGCATCTTATGAGGCCATTATTAACCTTTGTGCAGCATTACACTAAACACTAAAGTATTTTCAGCACTTTGACTATGAATAATAGTGGTGTATCATAAGCATGGCGCACGTGTTTGCTGAGGGTTGGATGTTTGCAGAGCTCAGAGGAGCGGTGTGCTTGTAAACTATTATAGTTTTTTTTTTAACTTTATGTGTGCATATAGCGGCTAGCCAATCAGGGCTCAGGAAACACCCACAATGTCCTGACACAACAGCTTGTGTCATTGGCTGCTTAAATCACATGTCCCTCTCCATATAAAGAGCAGACATCTTGTTTTAGTGCCATATTGATACTAAAACAGAGCAGAGAGGCTGCTCCTGACACTGCCAGCAGTGGGAGCAGCTAGATTTTAGCTAGTTAGCTAGGCGTCTGTTTCTTAGTCAGATAGTATAGATAGCTAGTGTCCTGTTTGGCTGTGAAATTGACCTTCCAGCGGATTTTTGCTGTGCCATTACTGAGGTCCACAGACAAAGCCTGCAGGGCACATGTCCTACAAGTGTGTTGTACACTGCTTCTTTTGTGCTTCATGCACAAGTATATAATTCTAAGGCTGGTTTCACACTTGCGTTTTTTTTCGCTGTATTTTAGCGCTAAATAGCGCATGCGTTTTTTTTCCTATACTTTGCATGGGATGCGCTTATGTGCGCATACACATGCGTTTGTACGTGTTTTTCCGCGCATGCGTTTTTTTGCGGTATGCGCTCGGGCGCACAAAATGCATCCTGTTGCATTTTTTGGGCGTCCGACTTTCCTCAAAAAAACGCATGCGCACGCAATGCGTTTTTTTACAGCAAGACACCCATTATAAGTCTATGGGTGCGCATATGTGCGCATTGGCATGCTTATGTATGCGTTTTTTTGCACATGCGTTTTTTTTTTGTTTACCATGGAATTTAGGGGTTTGGGTTAGAGTTAGGGTTAGTTAAGGGGGTTTAGGGTTAGGGTCAGGGTCAGGGTTAGAGTTAGGGTTAGGGTCAGGGTCAGGGTTAGTTAGGGTTTGGGTTAGGGTTAAGTATGGTTTGGTTAAGGGTTAGGGTCAGGGTTAGGGTTAGGGTCAGGGTTAGGGTTAGGGTCAGGGTTAGGGTCAGGGTCAGGGTTAGGGTTAGTTAGGGTTTAGGGTTTGGGTTAGGGTTAAGTATGGTTTGGTTAAGGGTTAGGGTCAGGGTTAGGGTTAGGGTTAGGGTCAGGGTTAGGGTTAGGGTTAGGTTTAGGGTCAGGGTTAGGGTTAGTTAGGGTTTGGGTTAGGGTTAAGTATGGTTTGGTTAAGGGTTAGGGTCAGGGTTAGGGTTAGGGTTAGGGTCAGGGTTAGGGTTAGTAAAGTCATGGTTTGGGTTAGTGTGAGGGGCCACCTAATGTTTGGAAAAAACACAAACGCGGTAAAAACGCACTAAAAACGCATACAAACGCATAAAAACGCTGCGTTTTTTTCATGCATGCTCATAAAAATAACGCAGCAGTTGTATGCTTTTGTATGCGTTTTTTCAATGCGTTTTTTTTGCGGGAAAAACGCGCTGCAAAAAAAAGCAAGTGTGAAATTAGCCTAAATCTTGTTTTTTCACAAGCAAAATGTGAAACAGCCTGCTGTATCCCACATTATCATTTAGTGGTGTGGTGACATAGTTCTACGATTTGAGTTGTTGTGCATGAAAAAAACTTTTTTGGGCCAGTTGCTGCTGTAATTCAGCATGCTATATCTCACCTTGTTATTTAGTGGCGATGAATAGCTCATGCACATGAAAAAAATTATAATTTTTTTCTGTTGTTGAACGTGATACAGCCTGTTGTAATTTTGTGGTGGGTAAATTAATCTGTCTGCAGACCTCAGGCAAATAAAAAAAAAAGAATTCTGTTGCTAAATGTGTTACAGCCATATCACCCATTGTAATTTTGTGACAGTGAAATTGTTGTGTGCGCAGAGCTGTTGCACATAAAAAAATTGGGGGTTTTACAAACGTGAAACAGCAGGCTAAATCCGAGTTTGGCCTCTTTCACACATCCATGTCTCCAGTAAGTGTGGTGACAGTTTTTACACGTACTGACACACGTACACCCATTCAAATGAATGGATCTGTGTACATGTCAATGTGTTTCTAAGGACCCTGTGTCCATGTGCTCCTCATGTAGACATGTCCGTTTTCTACCATCAGCACGGGCCGCAAAACATCCCACACATGTGCACGCAAAGAACACACAAGGATGTCATCCATGTGGCACGCATCAGCACCGGGGAAGAAGTGCTACAGTAAGCGCTGTTCCCGGCGCCAGGTGCTGAAGACGTCTCTCATTATTGTCCCCTGCTCTGCTAGCGATCGGAACAAGCAGGGGAGAATGGTGTGGGTCCCCCCATTTTTGACAACCAGCCTTGCTAAACCTGACAGCTGGGGACTGGTATTCTCAGGCTGGTAAGGGGCCATTGATATAGGCCCCCTCAACCTAAAAATTGCGGCCCACAGCTGCACAGAAAAGGCACATCTATTAGATGCACCAATTCTGGTGCTTTACCCAGCTCTTCCCACCTGCCCTGTAGCGGTGGCAAGTGGGATTTATATTTGTGGGGTTGATGTCACATTTGTGTTGTCAGGTGACATCAAGCCCACGGCTTAATAATAGAGAGACGTCTATAAGACACCTCTCCATTACTAATTCTATAGTTATATGGTAAATAAACAGACAGCCAGAATAAAGTATTTTATTAGAAATAAAGAACAGTTTTCCTTTTTAATTTAAAAATAACAAACACAGTTTTACTTACCTAACGCCTATTCCACCGAAGCCCTTGTTCTTCTGTAGGAAAACAAAAATGAAAAACAATATCCCTCACCTATGTGTCATTCTGTCCCACACAGTGATCCATGTTTTGAACCTGAATGGTGCAAAGATGCGACTGTCCAGGCTGAGAATCATTGGTAAATCAGTTGCTGCTGTGAGCGCAGTGTCAGTGACCGGCGGTGACGTCATGGAGTTTACCTCTGGTCACTGAGGCTGCTCCCAGCCGGGCTAAACTGCGGTGACATCAGGACCGTGGGAAAATGCCAGTGATTAGGCCACCACAATTCAATCAGTGTCTTTACAGCAGATCACAGAAATTCTCACTGTGACCCACTCTAAACATAAATTTGTTCAGTTACTAACATCATACAGTAGGGTAGATATCACTTTGAAATTTTGTTTGTAGCATCTAGTCTATGTTATACAGGCCTCATCCACAGGCCAAAAAAAATTTCTTCTGTTACTAATGTCATAGAGTAGGGGGATATAATTTTAAAATAGTTTGGAGCATATCTTTTTTTGTCATACAGGCCTCATCCACAAGCAAACAATTCTTTCTTCTGTGACTAACACAATTCAGGATGCCATATTTCACCTTGTCATTTACTGCCGCTTAAATTCAGCTGTTTGCAGAGCTGGTGCAGAGTTTAAAATTTAATTTTGTGTTGCTATTACTGTGCTCCTGCCACAGTATCTGACCAATATGACTGGGAAAAAATAGAGGTCCTAGTAGAAGGTGTCTTGGTGTATGTGCGATAGGTGGTAATGTTTGTGAAAGCACTATTGAACCAACAGCATCACATCCTATACAAAGAAAACTGACAACTTCTGCTACTGGATGGGCTACTCCACTACCTTTCTTTGGAAGATGCACAGCAGTACACCTTGCTGAGGCCCAGAAAGAGTATGTGCTCGAGTGAATGGCAAGCGCATCTTCAAGTGGACTCTCCTCCTTTTCCTCCACCTCAACATCACACCCAGTACACTCCACACAGGTGGCACCTAATTACCATAGCTTCCCCCCGCGTTACAACTCTTCAAACATATACACTCACTGGCCACTTTATTAGGTACACCTGTCCAACTGTGTGTTAAGACTTAATTTCTAATCAGCCAATCACATGGCGGCAACTCAGTGCATTTAGGCATGTAGACATGGTCAAGACAATCTCCTGCAGTTCAAACCGAGCATCAGTATGGGGAAGAAAGGTGATTTGAGTGCCTTTGAACGTGGCATGATTGTTGGTGCCAGAAGGGCTGGTCTGAGTATTTCAGAAACTGCTGATCTACTGGGATTTTCACGCACAACCATCTCTAGGGTTTACAGAGAATGGTCCGAAAAAGAAAAAAAATCCAGTGAGCGGCAGTTCTGTAGCCGGAAATGCCTTGTTGATGCCAGAGGTCAGAGGAGAATGGGCAGACTGGTTCGAGCTGATAGAAAGGCAACAGTGACTCAAATTGCCACCCGTTACAACCAAGGTAGGCAGAAGAGCATCTCTGAACGCACAGTGCGTCGAACTTTGAGGCAGATGGGCTACAGCAGCAGAAGACCACACCGGGTACCACTCCTCTCAGCTAAGAACAGGAAACTGAGGCTACAATTTGCACAAGCTCATCGAAATTGGACAGTAGAAGATTGGAAAAACGTTGCCTGGTCTGATGAGTCTCGATTTCTGCTGCGACATTCGGATGGTAGGGTCAGAATTTGGCGTAAACAACATGAAAGCATGGATCCATCCTGCCTTGTATCAACGGTTCAGGCTGGTGGTGGTGGTGTCATGGTGTGGGGAATTTTTTCTTGGCACTCTTTGGGCCCCTTGGTACCAATTGAGCATCGTTGCAACGCCACAGCCTACCTGAGTATTGTTGCTGAACATGTCCATCCCTTTATGACCACAATGTACCCAACATCTGATGGCTACTTTCAGCAGGATAATGCGCCATGTCATAAAGCTCGAATCATCTCAGATTGGTTTCTTGAACATGACAATGAGTTCACTGTACTCAAATGGCCTCCTCAGTCACCAGATCTCAATCCAATAGAGCATCTTTGGGATGTGGTGGAACGGGAGATTCGCATCAGGGATGTGCAGCCGACAAATCTGCGCCAACTGTGTGATGCCATCATGTCAATATGGTCCAAAATCTCTGAGGAATGCTTCCAGCACCTTGTTGAATCTCTGCCACGAAGAATTGAGGCAGTTCTGAAGGCAAAAGGGGGTCCAACCCGTTACTAGCATGGTGTACCTAATAAAGTGGCCAGTGAGTGTAATTGACTGTACTGAACCATAGATGGGTGAGTCTGAAGAGCTGTTCACACATTCTATGCCATGGGCCTCAGAAGTGTACTCAAAAGCTTTACAGAGTCAAGAGGAGGAAATCTCCACCGATGCCCAACCAAATTTTTTTTAGCTTTGATCTAGGGCAGGACGAAGTGGAGTCTGAGCAGCACCCTGACTCTTTTCACCAGATGTTACCCCCCCGGAGGGGGCGTGATCCTGATGAGACTCAGATATCAGAGGCTCATGCAGACTGTACTGTGCTGTCAGGGCAGAAAGAGGAGGGGCATGACTCTAAGGCCAGGATCACACATGCGAGGAATACGGCCGAGGCTCGCATGTTAATACCCGGAACTGCCGACGGCACTCAGGAGTGGAGCGTGCGGCCGCATAGCAATACATGCAGCTGCACGCTCCATTACAGAGTGCCGGCGGCTGTGCCGGGTATTAACATGCAAGACTTGGCCGTATTCCTCGCATGTGTGATCCCACCAAAGAGCGAGGAATGTAATAACACAGAGGATGATGATGAGGTGGTAGATCCCAGTTGGCATGAACACAGAGACACACAGCTGAGTAGGACATCTGAGGAGGAAGATGAGGAGATTACATTGCTGCATTAATCTCATGTAATTGCACTCTGTGATATCTTTAATGTGGCTTCTGTGCCTGCTGTTGATGATGCTGCATATGTTAACATAAATTTTTGGAAATGTGAACAGTCATGGTTTGTGCCCATCATCTTGGTTGGCTGTAGTGGATGACATGTCAGTCCCTATTATAATACTTCTACTCTTGTGAAATTGATGCCATTTTGGTGGTGTCAGGCCCTAATTTTTGGAAATGTGAACACTCCTGGTTGGGTATCCATGTGATGGGTTGGCTGTAGTGGAAGAGATGTCGATCCATATTATACTATTTCTACTCTTGTGAAATTGATGCCACTGTGATGTCTGTCAATAATTTTTGGAAATGTGGAGAGTCCTGGTTAAGTTTCCTTCGTGCATATTGCCTGTAGCAGTAGGCCTCCAAGATCGTTAGGCCTCCACCACCTTGGAGTCAACTAACCGTGTTACTACTATCCTTAGATTTTTGTGATAAGAGTAGTCTACGAATGGATATTTGTACCACCTGAGTGTGGCTGAGCATGAAAACAAGTTGAGCTGTTGCATGTGGTATCAGGGCTTCCAGCATAGCAGGCCTACACCGATCTCTCACCCACCTCGTCTTACTTTGATGTTCAATTCAAAGCTATAAATGCTGGCCCAGACCCCGATACCTCATGCATGGCTGATTGTGGCTGTGCCATGCTAGAATTTGTACTGTGGGTGAATTGAGGCCACTTTCCTGAAGGTGTTGTTCATGCATTTGTTTTTTCCTCCCATTGACTTGAATGGCGTTTGGTTATGCTTGGCAAATATTTGTCTAATAAATCAGCGAATATTGCAAATTTGGCGACCGTAATCCAAAACGAACATTAAAATATTTGCTCATCTCTATTCCTGAGCATCAGCATCAGAGAAGATATGTACCAGCCATACTGGCACCTTAGCTCCTCCAAGGGGTAAGGAAAAGTGGAACTGCGAGTCTAGTAAAGGGCTCATTTTAAACAGGATTGTAGTGTCGTGCTGGCTTGTGGTGAAGTAGCGGGAAACAGTAACAAGAGAAACCATGAGAACAGATGATGAGAGAGAAAAGAGGTAGGAATCTGTGTAAGAAAAATGCTTTGTGTTGAAAGAAATGGTCACCAAGATATGTGCCTGCTAGTGATGAGCGAGCATACTCGGTAATGCTCATTACTCGCCCGAGTAACACTATACTCGCGGTACTCGGCGAGCACCAACAATTTCCGGGATTGCTCGGTGGGAACTTGAGTCCCCTCCACCTCTATAGAGAGCCAATCAACCTGCAGGAATTGTGTGTCACCCACTAAAATGCCGCAGTCATCTTTGTTGTAGTATTACAGTGATTTACTGGCCACGCAAGCGTCATCAGGTCTATAAGAGACCTGGGCCACTATGCTCGGCTCATTCAGCTCCAGATTCAAACAGTGAAGGGAGAGCTGCTGCCAAGATAGGGTCAGATTTGAGGATTTATTAGTGAGTGTGGGTCCACCATCACAGAATCCACAAATCTAGCTAAAACAACAGTCTTTCTAAGGCCGGGATCACACATGCGAGGTAGACGGCCAAGTATCGAATGTTAATACCAGGCACTGCCACCGGCGCTCAGGAGTGAAGCGTGTGGCTGCATAGCAATATGTGGACCCGCACACTCTGCTCCTGAGTGCCAGCGGCAGTGCCGGGTATTAACATGCGAGACTCAGCCGTATTCTTCGCATGTGTGATCCCGGCCTAAGGACTAATTACGGATTATCTAGATTGCAGTGCTAGGAAGGCAGGGGAGTGTATGTGGTTCTATACATATCAGTGCAAGGCATGCAGGCACTAGATATCATTGCCTACATCAAAAGGGTTGTGATGAAGGAGCAGCCGCCATCTTGGATATGGGGTATAATACTCGCCTCATGTCTGAGCTTGGCCAGTCCCAGTGATGCCATTTTGTCTGAGTTCACAAGAACCACAGGCAGCTAACTGCTCCTACCCCCCATGGCCTGTAAGCATATTGAAAAAAACAGGATTTAGTGCTCCAATGTTGAATAGTAGAAATGAGCGACTTTGCCTTTTTTAGGGTCGAGTCGGGTTTCATGAAACCCGACTTTCTCAAAAGTCAGGTCAAACGAAATCGGCTGACTATAGGGAAAAGTCGGAGGCCGACTGAAACACGAAAACCAATGCAAGTAAATGGAGAAGCAAAGTCGGCAGGGAGTGGAGGACAGTAAACACACCTACAGTGCCCATTTCAATGCCAAAAACATCAATTCTTATTATTGAAGCTTGTCAACCTTAATTTACTTCATAATACTAGTTACGCATTGAAAACTGGGGCTTATTTGGCTAAAGTTGTGGGGGTAGGGCTGGCTCCAGGTTTTCGGTTGCCCTGGGCCAAAGAGTGTCAGTGCGCCGCTTTAACACATACCACAACTTATGATGCTCCGATACGTCACAGAAATATAGGTATAGTACAATGACAAATACTTCACTGCTTACATGGCATGACTGATCTATTTTAAATTGTACAATAGCTAAAAAAAAGGACAGTATATTACTCCATACAGTATTATGGCCACCATATTGTGCGCCATACAGAATAATGAGCCCCATATATTTCTCCATACAGAATAATTGGTCACTAGTGTTGAGCATTCCGATACTGCAAATATCGGGTATCGGGCGATATTCACTGTATCGGAATTCCGATACCGAGTACCGATATTTTTACAATATCGAATACCGGAATCGGAAGTTCACATAATGTAATGACCCAGTGTTGTGGCTGTGATTGGCTGTTGAAATGATGTCATCATGATGCGCGGTCTGTGCGCATCATAATGCGCGGTCTGTGCGGGCCTGCCGGGGGTCTGTGCAGGCTGCCGGGGGTCTGTATGGGCCTGCCGGGGGACTGTGCGGGCCTGCCGGGGGACTGTGCGGGCCTGCCGGGAGTCTGTACGGGCCTGCCGGGGGTCTGTGCGGGCTGCCGGGGGTCTGTGTGGGCCTGCCGGGGGTTGTGTGTGTGTGCAGGCATCGTCCGATGGGACTACAAGTCCCATCGGGCTATGCCTGCTACAATGACAGTGATTGACACATTAGCCAATGATGGGACAGTAGTAGTCCCATCATCCGGCTAATGTGTTGAATGTAAAAAAAAAATGCATACTACATACATACTACATATATACTACATTCATACAACATACATACATGCTACATACATACTACATATATACTACATTCATACTACATACTACATACATACTACATTCATACAACATACATACATACTACATAATACATACATACTACATATATACTACATTCATACAACATACATACATACTACATACTACATACATACTACATATATACTACATTCATACAACATACATACATACTACATAATACATACATACTACATATATACTACATTCATACAACATATATACATACTACATACATACTACATATAAACTACATTCATACGACATACATACATACTACATACTACATACATACTACATATATACTACATTCACACAACATACATACATACTACATACTACATACATACTACATATATACTACATTCATACAACATACATACATACTACATATATACTACATTCATACAACATACTACATACATACTACATATATGCTACATACATACAACATACATACAACATGCATACATTCATACAATACATACATATAGACATACAGTACATATAACATAGAGTACATACTCACACATTCATACAATACATACATATAGACATACAGTACATATATCATAGAGTACATACTCACCATCACTTGTCACTTTGATCCCCGAAGCCAGTGTCATCTCACTGTAAAAAATATTAAAAATAACAAACAACCGATATACTCCCTGATCCGCAGAAATCCACTAGTGTCTCACAACATTCTCCTGCAGTGCATCACTGAGAGGTTACTATAGTTCACTGGTCTCACTTTATGGCAAAAGCTGCGTGGGAACTTTCTCACACAGCAATGCCAAAAGTAAGACTAGGGACTATTTTCTTACAGTGGCGGAGGAATACAGGATACCTACCTCCCGTCATTGTATTCCTGGGGCCCCTAGAGAGCGGTGGCATCAGCTGATGTTGCTGTTCTCCACGGGAGATCATCGTGGGACACTCATGGATTTCTGTGGATCAGGGAGTATATTGCTTGTTTGTTATTTTAATATTTTTTACAGATGACACTGGCTTCGGGGATCAAAGTGACAAGTGATGGACGGTGAGTATGTACTCTATGTTATATGTACTGTATGTCTATATGTATGTATTGTATGAATGTATGAATGTATTGTATGTAGTATGTATGTTGTATGTATGTTGTATGTCTGTAGCATGTTTTATGTATGTTGTATGTATGTAGTGTGTATGTAGTACGTACTATGTATGTATGTACATTGTATGAATGTAGTATATATGTAGTATGTATGTAGTATGTAGTATGTAAGAATGTAGTATATATGTAGTATGTATGTAGTATGTATGTATGTTGTATGAATGTAGTATATATGTGGTATGTATGTAGTATGTATGTTGCATGAATGTAGTATATATGAAGTATGTATGTAGTATGTATGTATGTTGTATGAATGTAGTATATATGAAGTATGTATGTATGTTGTATGAATGTAGTATATATGTAGTATGCATGAACTATGTGTGTATGTATGTTGTATGAATGTAGTATATATGTAGTATGTATGCAGTATGTATGTATGTTGTATGAATGTAGTATATATGAAGTATGTATGTAGTATGTAGTATGTATGTATGTTGTATGAATGTAGTATATATGTAGTATGTATGTAGTATGTATGTTGTATGAATGTAGTATGTACAGTATGTATGTTGTATGAATGTAGTATATGTGTAGTATGTATGTAGTATGTATGTATGTTGTATGAATGTAGTATATATGTAGTATGCATAGTATGCATGTAGTATGTATGTTTTTTTTTTTACATTCAACACATTAGCCGGATGATGGGACTACTACTGTCCCATCATTGGCTAATGTGTCAATCACTGTCATTGTAGCAGGTATAGCTAAACAGAGGAAGCCCCCCACAAGTGACCCCATTTTGGAAACTAGACCGCCCAAGGAACTAATCTAGATGTGTGGTGAGCACTTTGAACCCCCAAGTTCTTCACAGAAGTTTATATGCAGAGCCGTGAAACCAAAAAAAAAAATTTTGTCCTCAAAAAATGATTTTTTAGCCCACAATTTTTTATTTTCACAAGGGTAACAGGAGAAATTCAACCCCAAAAGTTGTTGTCCAGTTTGTCCTCAGTACACTGGTATCCCATATGTGAGGGGGAACCAATGTTTGGGCACACGTCGGGGCTCGGAAGGGAAGTAGTGACGTTTTGAAATGCCAACTTGATGGAATGGTCTGCGGGTATCAAGTTATGTTTGCAGAGCACCTGATGTGCCTAAACAGTGGAAAACCCCTCAAGTGACCCCATTTTGGAAACTAGACCGCCCAAGGAACTTATCTAGATGTGTGGTGAGCACTTTGAACCCCCAAGTGCTTCACAGAATTTTATAACGCCCAGGCGTGAAAATAAAAAATCATTTTTTTTCAACAAAAATATTTTTTTTAGCCCCCAATTTTTTAATTTCCCAAGGGTAAAAGAAGATATTAGACCCCAAAGTTGTTCTGCAATTTTTCCTGAGTATGCTGATGCCCCATATGTGAGGGTAAACCACCGTTTGGGCTCACGTCGGGGCTCGGAATGGAGGGAGCACTGTTTGACTTTTTGAACGCAAGATTGGGTGGAATAAATGGTGGTGCTATGTCACGTTTGGAGACCCCCCTGATGTGCCTAAACAGTGGAAACCCCTCAATTCTAACCACAACCCTAACCCCAACACACCCGTAATCCCAACTCTAACCCTGACCACAAGCCTAATCCTAATCCTGACCCCAACCCACCCCTAACCCTAATCATAACCCTAATTCCAACCCTAACCCTAGTTACAACCCTAGCCCTAATGCCAACCCTAATTCCAACCCTAACACTAATTCTAACCCTAACCCTAATTCCAACCCTAACCCTAATTCCAACCCTAACCCTAATTCCAACCCTAACCCTAACCCTAATTCCAACCCTAACCCTAGCCCTAACCCTAGCCCTAACCCTAAATGGAAAAATAAAAATATTTTCTTTATTTTATTATATGTGCCTGCCTATGGGGATGATAAGGGGGGCGGTGATTTACTTTTTTTTATTTTGATCACTGTGAGAGTTTATCACAGTGATCAAAATAAATGAATGAATTTGCCGGCCGGCAAATTCCGGAGAGCGAACTGCGTCGCCGCCCATGCAGGAGAGATGGCAGGACACCAGAAGCCAGAGCTGGACATAGCAGGTACCGAGGAGGGTGAGGGTGGGGGATCAGACTGCGGCGGGAAGCGGAGGAAAGGGGAGGGGGGGCAGATCATGACGGCAACGTCCAATCTCTAATGTCTGTCCATGGCGGGGGCGATTGCCCCCGCCAGCCGGTGTGGGGGGGTCAGGGTAGTGTCTCCAGCCATGTCCGATGCTACTGCAGCATTGGCCATGGCTGGATTGTAATATTTCAACCATGTGCAGGGTGGAGATCCACCTTGTTGCAATGTCTATGATTAGGCGGTGCTTGGGGAGGTGGAGCAATCGTTGCAGCTTCTGCATACAAGTTGAGTGGACGTTTGAGCAATGGATGTGCGAGCACAGTTTTCGCACCTTATGTAGCAGGGATGTTAACTCCGGATAATTATTAAGGAAGCACTGCACCACCACGTTCAAAGTGTGAGCCAGGCAAGGTAGGTGTGTGAGTTTTGCACGGGCTATGGCTGCCACAAAATTACAGCCGTTATCACTGACTACCTTGCCTGCCTCAAGATGTTGACTGCCGAGCCATGACTCAGTTTGTCGCTGCAAGTAGTCGGCCAGTACCTCCGGGGTGTGTCTGTTGTCGCCCAAAGACATCATCTTTAACACTGCCTGCTGACACTTACCACTAGCTGTTCGATAGTGGGACACCCAGTGCCGACTGGGTAGGTCATAGCGTTGGACAGCGTAGGCCATGAGCTCGTGGAAAGCTTCGCTTTCAACCAAACGGTAGGGCATCATCTCTAATGAGATTAGTTTGGCAATGTAGGCGTTCAAACACAGTGTACGAGGATGAGAGGATGAGTACTTTCTTGTCCTACTCAGAGTGTCTGGTAGGATGAGCTGGACTGGAGAGCTGTATATGGGGGAAGTAGCGAAGTAGCGGTGGACCGGACGGAGTGAGAGGGGGTTGGTGATGGTAATGGTGGTGATGGCCTAGATTCAGTGTTGTGTTGCAAAACCATTGTGATTCCCTGAGTGCTTTGGCCTTGCGACGACACCCCCACATTTAGTGCTGGTGGTGTGCTTAACGGTGGTGGTGGTCTTACAGTGGGGGAAGTGATGCTGGCTACCTTCAGTCGGAACAGGTGCACATGTACTACCTGAGATTTTGTAGTCTGTCCACGCTTGCAAGTGCATGTTGATTAAATGTCTAAGCATGCAACTGGTATTCAAATTTCTGAGTTGTTTACCTTGGCTAAAGGTCCTTCCGCACTTCTTACAGGTAACCTTTGCCTCATCAGACGACTCCGCGCTTGCAGGTTTCGAACGTTCAGAAGAGGAGGCAATGGAGCTGGTGGCTGTTTCGGCAATGTACGCCAAAACCTGATCCTGATGCTCCGCCTTTAAAAGCAGTTTTCCTTCTCCAAGAAAAGGGAATGTTACAGGCCTTCTTGGGCCAGATGATGACGCAGGCTCAACACCTCATGCCTTAGCTGCTATTGTGCTTTTGCCAGAACCAGCCGATGCACCACCACCTTCAGTACCAGCTGCGCCCCCTTGCCCACGTCCACGGCCTCTTCCACCATACTTCCTCATGTTTGGGAAAATGTACCAAAAATACCAGCATAGAGATGGTACAGTATGAGGAGCGTCCACTTGTGTAAGGTGTATTAAAAAATTAAATCTACGGATATATTTTGTTAGTCACAGACGCTCACACGGTATGTATTTGACCGTAATCCAAAAAGCAGATATACGGAACTGTATCAGAAGTGTACAGCTGTATACGTTTTTTGCGTAACTAACAATCTCCGTATATGTATTTATGGAGTGTCACACACACACGCTGACTCTGTATAGATGTGACTGTAATGCGAACTGCAGATTTACAATACTTGTTTCGGCTTGTTTTTGAGTCACACCCAGATAGCTTCTATTTGTCCGTGATTCCAGCCGGTACACGGTAGTGTGTGAGGAGCGTACACCGCTATACGGTGAGTGTATGGAAAATTGTCAATCTCTGCCTATTTTTATATGGACTGACACACGCTGTCTCTGTCTAGTTTTGACCGAGATCAAACAGCAGACATACGAAACTGTTTGAAAAGTGGACAGCTGTATAAGGTGTATGTCTGGAAAAATGGAAAATCTCCTCAGCTTGTTTTTCCAGAGTCACACTCAGATTGCTTCTAGTTGTCCGTGATACCAGCCGGTACACGGTAATGTGTGACGAGCATACACCGCTATACGGTGTGTGTATAGAAAATTGTCAATCTTCGTCTATTTTTATACGGACTGACACACGCTGTCTGTCTAGTTTTGACCGAAATCAAACAGCAGATATACGAAACTGTTTGATAAGCCGACAGCTCTATAAGGTGTAGGTCTGGAAATATGGAAAATCTCCTCGGCTTGCTTTTCCAGAGTCACACCCAGATAGCTTCTATTTGTCCATGATACCAGCCGGTACAAGGTAGTGTGTGAGGAGCGTACACCACTATACGGTGTGTGTATGGAAAATTGTAAATCTCCGTCTATTTTTATACAGACTGACACACGCTGTGTCTTTCTAGTTTTGACCGTTATTAAACAGCAGATATACGAAACTGTTTGAAAAGCGGACAGCTGTGTAAGTTGTAGGTCTGGAAAAATGGAAAATCTCCTCGGCTTGTTTTTCCAGAGTCACACACAGATAGCTTCACTGTTTGAAAAGCGGACAGCTCTATACAGTGTAGGTCTGGAAAAATGGAAAATCTCCTCGGTTTGTTTTTCCAGAGTCACACACAGATAGCTTTACTTTTTGAAAAGTGGTCAGCTCTATACAGTGTAGGTCTGGAAAAGTGGAAAATCTCCTTGGCTTGTTTTTCCAGAGTCACACCCAGATAGCTTCTATTTGTCTATGATACCAGCCGGTGCACGGTAGTGTGTGAGGAGCGTACACTGCTATATGGTGTGTGAAAAAAATGAACGCTCAGTAACTCACCAGAACAAAATAATAAAAGTTGGAGTGCTTTGAAAAAGCAGTTTGAACAGCAGTGAGCACACACCAATGCAGCTATCAGGTAGCCTTAAAAGGCAGCCTAATCACCACCAGCGCTGCTGCACACAACAAAAATCCTCCCCTTTCACTGCACACTAACTGTACAGTGAAAAGCGCTATAAGCAGAAGCAATTTTTTTTCTTCTTCCCTGCCTAACGCTCTCCCTATTCAGAATCAGCAGCAGCATCAGCACCTCTCCCTATTCTAAGATCGGCAGAATTAAGATGGTGGTCAGCGGTCACGGCCTTTTATATCCACTGTGACACCACACAAAGCCAGTCAATTACTTCAATGCCCTTCTGTAAGATGGTGGTGGCCGCTGCGCATATCATCGCGTTGACCACAGTGTGCGTCCTCCATCATTGGCTGAGAAAAGGCGCTGGAGGCATTTTTTGAAACGCAACTTTGGCGCTCGGCTCGGCGACCTCATGGCCGACCTCACGCTAAAGTGAAAAGCAAAAGTCAGCTATTTTTGAATTTGACAGACCAGTTTCGCTCAACTCTATTGTCAACCTTAATTTACTTCATAATAATAGTTACGCATTGAAAACTGGGGCTTATTTGGCTAAAGTTGTGGGGGGTAGGGCTGGCTCCAGGTTTTCGGGTGCCCTAGGCCAAAGAGTGCGCCTCTTTAACACATACCACCACTCATGATGCTCCGATATGGCACAGACATATAGGTATAGTACAATGACAAATACTTGACTGCTTACATGACATGACTGATCTATTTTAAATTGTACAATAGCTCAAAAAAAGGACAGTATATTACTCCATACAGTATTATGGCCACTACATTGTGCGCCATACAGAATAATGAGCTCCACATATTTCTCCATACAGAATAATTGGTCCCATATAATGTTCCATACAGTATATGATCAGCTCCACATAATGCTATGTTGGTCCCCATGGACGATGCTCCAGTGTGTTATGGGCCCAAATAATGCTCCATATATAATGGGCTCCATTTCTAATGCTCCAGTGTATTATGTGCCTCATAGATGCTGCTCCAGTGTCTGATCTGCCCCATTTGGAATGCTCCAGTATCTGATGGGCCCTAATAATGCTTCATATATAATGGGCCCCATTTCTAATGCTCCAGTGTATCATGTGCCCCATAGATGCTGCTCCAGTGCCTGATCTGTCCCATTTATAATGCTCCAGTATATGATGGGCCTCATGGATGACGCTCCAGTGTATGATGGGCCCTAATAATGCTTCATATATAAAGGGCCCTATTTCTAATGCTCCAGTGTATAATGGGCCCCGTAAATGCTGCTCCAGTGTCTGATGTCCCCTGTTGTGAGTTCATTTTCTGGTCTACCAGTTGTGAGTTCTCCTTCCAGGCTCTCTCTGGTGGTAACAGGAGGTAGCGAGGCTGATTTAATCAGTAGAGATTTGCCACCTGATAAGGAGGATGACAATTGGACCTCAGGAATCTCAGACTGGATTTAAGACAGCCGACGCTCTATTCTGGTGCTGGTGATTCCTTCTGGCTTGTCAAGTCTTGATTCTCAGCTCTGTTCCAGTCAGCTCAAGCTAAGTTTTTCTGCTATTGTTCACACTTGATTTTGTTGGTCTATCCAGTTTTTTGTGTGGTCAGCCAGCCCCCGCTGGGGCTGTGCTGAATTTCCACTCTTACTTATTTGTATTGGCCAATTTGCTTTATGTCCCTTATTAGATTGGCCTCTTTTTGCGCTGCCTCAGAATATTTCAGAGTGCTGATATAGTAGGAGAAGTCTAGTGACTTCAGGGTTAATTTTGTTATCAGAAGTGTTGGACATTATTTTTGTAGGGTTTTTGGCAGATTGCAGACAGTGTCTTTCCTGTTAGGGACGGCGGAACATGCTAAATAAAAATATAAATAAAGCGTGTTCGTTGCCCGGGGTCCACCATGCGGCAGGTGTAAAAACCGCTGCTAGAGAGGCAGAGCACAAGGGCGGTAATGTGCACAGGGTTTTAACTGCACCCAGTGCACTAAAGCAAGCTCTGTTAGAGACACAGAGCTGCAAGCTTTAAAGCACGCAAAACCGCTGAGTCTGTTCTAGGTCACAGACTTCAGCGGAGCAGACACGGTATTTAAAAGTCACAGGAGTAGCCTTAGACGTCAGGACTACTGCAACTAGACCTACCGTAAACTGAAAAGCGGAACGTCGCAACTGCGAACGTCCAACAAACTGCAACCACAGCGCGGCGATAACTGAGCCGCAGGAAAAGCACCGCTATGCTGCAAGCGCGATGCAGGACGCTAGCTGCTGGCAAAGATGAAGCTTGAGCGCGCAGGCGCTGGTGCTAATACTGGCGGATGCCCAATCACTCACACAAACGTATTATCAGAGGGAAGGGGTTTCATAATAAGTCAGTCACAAGTCCAAGCATCCATCACCAAACACACAGCAGCAGTATGAAAAATACTAGCGCATGGCGGAACAGCCATGTGCACTTTTTATAGTGACCGGGACCTTCCGGAAATCTCCAGAGCCCTGAGCTGAACCAATGGAATCAGGAGCAGGACCTGAGCACCTGACTCCTGAACTCCAATGGGAGCTAATTCCAGGAGCAAGCTCAGAAGCTGGCTGAAAGGACTTAGCCTCTGGAGACAAATGCGAGGATCTGGATCTCTGCATAAGTATGGCAGGACACAGATTCCTAACATTTCCTTTCCTATCCTTTCTAGTTAGTTTGGGCCCCTTCATTTGCTCAGCCTATTTTCCTGCCTATGTTTGTGTTTTCATCTTGTTTCACTGTCAATACATGTGTGGGGGCTGTCTACTCCTTTAGGGTTTGCTCTGGGGCAGTTAGTTTTCCCCTTTTCTTGCTTTAGGCTTATTTAGTCCTCCGGCCATGACGAGGCATCTAGGTTCATCGTAGGTACGCTCCACGGCTGCTAGTTGTGTGGTTAGGATCAGGGATCTGCAATCTGCATAGTTACCAACCTCTCTGGTTTTTCTGGGACTTAGCTTGTTTAGGTTTTTCCTCCACGGTAACCCATTCATAACAGTCCCCCATTTGGAATGCTCCAGTATATGATGGGCCCCACTTTTAATTAACCCAGGCAAGGTATGTGAAAAGAGCTCCATGGAGTAATATGAAGTATGTGCTGCCGCATCCTTCACTTTTGGTGTGGGTGAAGGACACAGAATCACCAGCCATACCGCAGATTCTAGGGTACTCAAAAGCAGGAAAAGTTGTTAAAAAAGGAAAAAAAGTGTCAGAATTTTTTTTTTTTATGTACTTTTTCCTCTTTTTCTCTGGGGCCGTAGGAGGATTTTTTTTTCCCTAATGGAGATTACGCAATTGTCTGATTGTGTGGAGCAACTTGCTGCTGAAGTGCAGGGAATTTCCACCTACCTCATTCAGTCACATGCTGCTGAACCTAAGATTCCTACTCCTGATGTGTTTTCTGGGGATCCGTCTAAATTTCTGAATTTTAAGAATAATTGTAAATTATTTCTTGCATTGAAGCCTAACTCATCGGGGAGCTCTGCGCAGCAGGTTAAAATTGTCATCTCCTTGCTGCGTGGCGATCCCCAGGATTGGGCTTTTTCTCTGACACCTGAAAATCCTATTTTGACTAATGTAGATGCATTTTTTCAAGCCTTGGGTTTGTTGTATGATGAACCTAATGCTGTTGATCAAGCTGAGAGAACCCTGTTGGCATTAAACCAGGGTCAGGATTCTGCAGAGTTATACTGTCAAAAATTCCAAAAGTGGGCGGTCCTTACTACATGGAATGATAGATTCAAAACACATGAAACATGCACAAAAACTGAACGGGTCAATAAGACCCTGTTCACACCACCCAAGAACTAAGACACAGAAACAGAACACAGTATGACAAACGTGCATAAATACTCTGCTGTAAAATATATGTAATTGTAAGTAGCAAGTGCTAGTAAAAGATGTTAACAAAACCAGGGTATTTTGTTGATACGTTTTTCTGCAAAAAAATGTACGCTAAGCCACTCCGCCGCGTCAAGGCATACCCATCTCAGAGCAGTCCTATCCAATATATTTAAAAACCTGAACATGTGAACATACCTTCATGAGCAGGGTTCAGAAAGGCGCTGCCTGGTATGGGCTCGCTGGGCGAAATGGCTTTTTATGCATGTTCCAAAAGAGAGAGGCGTGGATCTCCCAAAGCTTGCATAAGCAAGAAATCAATAGATTCAAAACACATGAAACATGCACAAAAACTGAATGGGTCAATAAGACCCTGTTCACACCACCCAAGAACTAAGACACAGAAACAGAACACAGTATGACAAACGTGCATAAATACTCTGCTGTAAATTATATGTAATTGTAAGTAGCAAGTGCTAGTAAAAGATGTTAACAAAACCAGGGTATTTTGTTGATACGTTTTTCTGCAAAAAAATGTACGCTAAGCCACTCCGCCGCGTCAAGGCATACCCTTGGAATGATAGTGCATTGGCAGCTCTCTTTCGGAAGGGTTTATCAGAGACCGTAAAAGATGTTATGGTGGGATTTCCTGTTCCCTCTGGTCTGGATAATTCTATGTCATTAGCCATTCAAGTTGATCAGCGTTTATGTGACCGTAAAACTACACGGGAGGCACTGCCATCTTTTGAACAAACATCTGAACCTATGCAATGTGATGGGGTTTTGTCTAGGGCGCAACGTCAGGAGTTTAGAAGGCGTAATAAGCTGTGTTTTTTTTCTGTGGAGACGCCTCTCATACTATTTCTGTCTGCCCTAAATGAGAGAAACATTTTGCACACACATTTGCTGTGGGCAGGGTACAACCTAAGTTCCTTTTGGCAATTACTCTGATCTGCTCCTTATCCACGCTTTCCACTAAGGCTTTTGTGGATTCAGGAGCAGCTTTGAATCTGATGGATTTGGACTTTGCTAAGCGTTGTGGTTTTTCTATGACGCCTCTGCGGATGCCTATTCCTTTGAGGGGTATTGGTGCTACTCCTTTGGCGGAGAATAAACTTCAGTTTTGGACCCAGGTGATAATGCGAGTTGCCCAAGACCACAAAGAAAATTGTACATTTTTGGTGCTGCATAATTTGCATGATACTATTGTTCTGGGTTTTCCCTGGTTGCAAACTCATAATCCAGTTTTGGATTGGAAATCTGGGACTGTGGTGAGTTGGGGTTGTCAGTGTGTTCTTAGGGATGCTCCTGTTTCCTCCACCTCTCCTCAGTCTCATGATATTCCTGATTATCTGGCCGATTTTTCTGATGTATTTAGTGAGAGTAAGTCTGTGTCTTTGCCTCCTCATAGGAGTTATGACTGTGCAATTGAGTTGATGCCTTGGTGTAAATTTCCCAAGGGTCAGCTTTTCAACTTATCAGTACCCGAACATGATGCTATGCGATCCTATATTAAGGAGTCGTTGGAGAAGGGTCATATTAGACCATCCTCATCACCTTTAGGTGCTTTTTTTTTTGTGGCCAAGAAAGATGGTTCATTAAGACCATGTATTGATTATCGTTCCCTTAACAAGATCACGGTTAAATATCAGTACATGTTACCTCTGATGTCTGATTTATTCTCCAGAGTTAAGAGTGCCTGCTGGTTTACTAAGCTTGGCCTCAGGGGTGCGTATAATCTTATTCGCATCAAGCACGGGGATGAATGGAAGATGGCGTTTAATACTCCGGAGGGATATTTTGAGTACCTGGTGATGCCTTTTGGGCTCACTAATGCCCCTTCTGTCTTCCAGTCCTTTATGAATTATATTTTCCGTGACTTTGTGGATAAGTTTTTGATCATCTATCTGGATGATATTTTGATCTTTTCTAGTGATTGTGAATCTCATGTGGAACAAGTCCGGACTGTGTTCCAGATTTTGAGGGAGAATTCCCTGTTTGTTAAGGGATCGAAATGCCTCTTTGGTGTACAGAGGATTTCATTTTTGGGATTTATCTTGTCTCCGTCGAATATTGAAATGGACCCGGCCAAGGTACAGGCCATTTATGATTGGGTTCAGCCTACTTCTTTGAAGGTCCTCCAGAAGTTTTTGGGTTTTGCTAATTTCTATCGTAAATTTATAGGTAATTTTTCTTGTATTGTCAAACCACTGACTGATCTGACCAAGAAGGGCACTGATGTGCTGAATTGGTCTCCTGAGGCTGTCTCAGCATTTCAGGAGCTTAAGCGGAGATTTACTTCAGCTCCAGTTTTACGGCAATCTGATGTCTCACTTCCATTTCAGGTGGAGGTAGATGCTTCTGAGATTGGTGCAGGAGCTGTTTTGTCCCCAAAAGACCCTGTGACTTCTAAAATGAATCCCTGTGCCTTCTTTTCTCGAAAGTTCTCCCCATCTGAACGCAACTATGATGTGGGGAATCGGGAATTGTTGGCCATGAAATGAGCATTTGAGGAGTGGAGACATTGGTTGGAGGGAGCTAGACATCAAGTTGTGGTCCTCACCGATCACAAGAATTTGATTTATCTGGAGTCGGCCAGATGCTTGAATCCTAGACAGGCTAGATGGGACTTGTTTTTCACGCGTTTTAATTTTGTGGTCTCTTTTCTTCTAGGCACTAAGAATGTTAAGGCAGATGCCGTTTCTAGGAGTTTCTTTGCCAATTCTCTTAATGTGACCGAGCCTACTACCATCCTAGGTGAGGGGGTAGATCTTTCTGCCATTTCACCCGATTTGAGACGCGCCCTGAAAGAATTTCAGGAGGATAAACCTGAGCGTTGCCCTATGGGAAAGATGTATGTTCCTGACCAGTGGAGAAAGAGAGTGATCGGCCCTATCTTGTGATGTCAGGAATTTTGTACAGTCCTGTGGAACTTGTTCTCGGTCTAAACCTTGTTCTCGTTCTAGTGGGTTGCTGATGCCCCTGCCGGTGCCCAAGAGGCCATGGACCCATATCTCAATGGATTTTATTTCTGATCTTCCTGTCTCTCAGAGAATGACTGTTATCTGGGTGATTTGTGATAGATTTTCGAAGATGGTCCATCTTGTACCACTCCCAAAGTTGCCATCTTCAGCTGAGTTGGTGCCCTTGTTTTTACATCAGGTGGTTCGGTTAAATGGGATTCCTGAGAACATTGTGTCCGACAGAGGAGTCCAGTTTGTTTCCAGATTTTGGAAAGCCTTTTGTTCCAAGCTGGGAATTCAGTTATCTTTCTCCTCTGCGTTTCATCCCCAGACCAATGGACAGACTGAGAGAACAAACCAGACCTTGGAGTCTTATTTAAGATGTTTTATATCTGCTGATCAGGATGATTGGGTCTCGTTTTTGCCCTTGGCCGAATTTGCGCTGAATAATAGAGCTAGTTCTGCCACTTTGATGTCACCCTTTTTCTGTAATTTTGGGTTTCATCCTCGATTCTATTCAGGGCAAGTGGAATCTTCATCCTGCCCAGGTGTGGACACTGTGGTTGAGAGAATGCAGCAGATATGGGACCTAGTGGTGGATAAGTTGTCACTCTCTCAGAAAAAGGCCCAGCGATTTTCCAACTGGCATAGGACCATTGGTCCCTGGTTTAAAGTGGGTGATATGGTTTGGTTGTCGTCTAAGAATATTCCTATGAAGGTTGCATCTCCAAAATTTAAGCCAAGATTTATTGGACCTTATTAGATTTTAGAGATTCTTAATCCTGTTTCTTTTCGATTGAATCTTCCAGTTACGTTCAAGATCCACAATGTATTTCACAAATCTCTGTTGAAGAGGTTTGTTGAGCCAGTGGTTCCTATGGCAGCACCTCCTGACCCTGTGTTGGTTGAAGGCAATGTGGAATATGAGGTAGAGAAAATATTGGATTCTCGTTTGGTTAGACGTAGACTCCAGTATTTGGTCAAATGGAAGAGTTATGGCCAGGAGGATAATTCTTGGGTCTCTGCCTCTGATATTCTTGCCAATAGATTGGTTCGTGCTTTTCACCGGGCCCATCCTGATCGGCCTGGTGGCGTGGATGAGGGTTCGGTGACCCCTCCTCAAGGGGAGTACTGTTGTGAGTTCATTTTCTGGTCTAACAAGTGGTGAGTTCTCAATCCAGGCTCCCTCTGGTGGTAACAGGAGGTAATGAGGCTGATTTAATCAGTAGAGATTTGCCACTTGATAAGGAGGATGATGATTGGACCTCAGGAATCTCAGACTGGATTTAAGACAGCCGACGCCCTATTCTGGTGCTGGTGATTCCTTCTGGCTTGTCAAGTCTTGGTTCTCAGCTCTGTTCCAGTCAGCTCAAGCTAAGTTTTTCATTTGTATTGGCCAATTTGCTTTTTGTCCCTTATTAGATTGGCCTCTTTTTGCGCTGCCTCAGAATATTTCAGAGTGCTGATATAGTGGGAGAAGTCTAGTGACTTCAGGGTTAATTTTGTTATCAGAAGTGTTGGACATTATTTTTGTAGGGTTTTTGGCAGATTGCAGACAGTGTCTTTCCTTTCCTATCCTTTCTAGTTAGTTTGGGCCCCATCATTTGCTCAGCCTATTTTCCTGCCTATGTTTGTGTTTTCATCTTGTTTCACCATCAATACATGTGTGGGGGCTGTCTATTCCTTTGGGGTCTGCTCTGGGGCAGTTATTTTTCCCCTTTTGTTGCTTTAGGCTTATTTAGTCCTCCGGCCATGACGAGGCGTCTAGGTTCATCGTAGGTACGCTCCATGGCTGCTGCTAGTTGTGTGGTTAGGATCAGGGATCTGCAATCTGCATAGTTACCAACCTCTCTGGTTTTTCTGGGACTTAGCTTGTTTAGGTTTTTCCTCCACAGTGACCCATTCATAAAAGTCCCCCATTTGGAATGCTCCAGTATATGATGGGCCCCACTTTTAATTAACCCAGGCATGGTATGGGAAAAGAGCTCCATGGAGTAATCTGAAGTGTGTGTTGCCGCATCCTTCACTTTTGGTGTAGGTGAAGGACACAAGGAAAGGGGTTGCTCCTGACCAGAAGTCTGCACTTACGACTCAGTGCTTGCATTTTTATAACCCCTTTCTGTCATGTGACGTACTATCCCATCCATGTGCCCTGGGACTTAATTCCCAGGGACGGGATAGTGCGTCACAGCGATCAGCGGCGCTCACATGGTGAGCGCTGCTGATCGTGGCCGGGTGTCAGCTGATTATCACAGCTGACACCCGGCACAATGTGTCAGGGGCAGTCACGGACCGCCCCCGACATGTTAACCCCTTGCACACTGCGATCAAGCATGATTGTGGGGTACCGGGGTTAAAGGGAAGCATCGACAGGGAGTGGGCTCCCTCCGTGCTTTCCTGAGCTCCCACAGCAGCGCAATGTGCAGCGCTGCTGCGGGGGTCTCCTTGCCTGCATGTCCTCTATTCCAAGATGGCGACAGGGACCTTCGGGGGCCTGCAGGGAGCTGGCTTCCTCAGTGCCTGCAAAGCGCAGGCAAGAGGACGCCTTGTTCAGTGCCTGTGACAGATCGCTGATCTGTCACAGTGATCTGTGATGTGACAGATCAGCGATCTGTCACATCACAGTTATGTCCCCCCTGGGACAATGTTATAAAGTTAAAAGAAAAAAAAAGTGTAAAAATAATTTTTAAAAAAATCGCTAAATAAATTAAAAAAAAAAATATTCCCTAATAAATTCATTTTTTGGAAATAAAAAATACCAAAACAATAAAAGTACACATATTTGGTATCGCCGCATCCATAATGACCCGCCCTATAAAACTGTCCCATTAGTTAACCTCTTTAGCGAACCCCTTAAAAAATAAAAATAAAAAACGAAGCAAAAAATAATGATTTATTATCATAACTCCCAACAAAAAGTGCAATAACGCACGATCAAAAAGATGCATATAAATATCCATGGTACCGCTGAAAACGTCATCTTGTCCCACAAAAAACGAGCCACCATTCAGCATCATCAGCAAAAAATAAAAAAGTTATAGCTCGCAGAATAAAGCGATGCAAAAATAATTATTTTTTATATAAAGTAGTTTTCACTGCATAAAAGCGCCAAAACATAAAAAAACCACCTAAATGAGTTATCGCTCTATCCGTACTGACCCGAAGAATAAAAGCGCTTTATCAATTTTACCACAGGCGGAACGGTGTAAACGTACCCCCCAAAAGAAATTCATGAAACGCTGGTTTTTGTTCATTCTGCGTCCCAAAAATCGGAATAAAAAGTGATCAAAAGATGTCACGTGCCTGAAAATGATACCAATAAAAGCGTCTCGCAAAAAATAAGACCTCACATGACTCAGTGGGCCAAAATATGAAAAAATTATAGCTCTCAAAATGTGGTGATGCAAAATCTATTTTTACAATAAAAAGCGTCTTTTAGCGTATGACAGCTGCCAAATATAAAAACCCGCCACAAATAGTAAGTCAAACCCCCCTTTATAACCCCCTTAGTTAGGGAAAAATAATAAAATTAAAGAAAATGTATTTATTTCCATTTTCCCATTAGGGTTAGGGCTAGGCCTAGGGTTACGGCTGAGATTAGGGTTAGGGGTGTGTTGGGGTTAGGGTTGGAGTTAGAATTGGGGTGTTTCCACTGTTTGGGCACATCAGGTGCTCTCCAAATGCAACATGGCGTCTGATCTCAATTCCAGCCAATTCTGCGCTGAAAAAGTCAAATGGTTCTCCTTCCCTTCCAAGCTCTGCCATGCGCCCAAACAGTGTTTTACCCACACATATGGGGTATCAGCCTACTCAGGACAAATTGCAAAACAATTTTTGGGGTCCAATTTCTCCTGTTACCCTTAGGAAAATAAAAAATTGGGGGCAAAAATATCATTTTTGTGGAAAAAAATATGATTTTTTTATTTTCACGCCCGGGCGTTATAAACTTCTGTGAAGCACTTGGGGGTTCAAAGTGCTCACCACACATCTAGATAAGTTCCATGGGGGGTCTAGTTTCCAAAATGGGGTCACTTGTGGGGATTTTCAATAGTTTAGGTACATCAGGGGCTCTCCAAACGCACATTACATCTGCAGACCATTCCATCAAAGTCTGCATTCCAAAACGTCACTACCTCCCTTCCGAGCCCCGACGTGTGCCCATACAGTAGTTTTCTCCCGCATATGAGGTATCAGCGTACTCAGGACAAATTGGACAACAACTTTTGGGGTCCAATTTCTCCTGGCACCCTTGGGAAAATAAAAAAATTGGTGACTAAAAGATCATGTTTGTGGAAAAAATATGATTTTTTTTTATTTTCACGCCCAGGCATTATAAACTTCTGTGAAGCACTGGGGGGTTCAAAATGCTCACCACACATCTAGATAAGTTCCTTAGGGGGTCTAGTTTCCAAAATGGTTTCATTTGTGGGGGGTTTCCACTGTTTAGGTACATTAGGGGCTCTCCAAAGGCAACATGACACCTGCAGACCATTCCATTAAAGTCTGCATTCCAAAACGTCACTACTTCCCTTCCGAGCGCCGACGTGTGCCGATACAGTAGTTTTCTCCAACATATGGGGTATCAGCATACTCAGGACAAATTGGACAACAACTTTTGTGGTCCAATTCCTCCTGCAACCCTTGGGAAAATAAAAAAATTGGTGACTTAGGCTGGTTTCACATTTGCGTTTTTTTGCGCTGGAAAAAAACGCATATGTGCGCATGCGTTTTTTCCCCTATATTTAACATGGGTGCGCATACCTGCGCGCTGGTAAGCGCACGTATGCGATTTTCATGCGCTGCGTTTTTTTGGGGTGTGCGTTTGTATTTTCCAGACGCAGCATGTTGCATTTTTTGGCCCTGCAAAAAAGCGCATGCGCACGTATGCACACGTTTTGCGCTAAAAATGGCCATTATAGCCTATGGATGCGCATACATGCGCACTGGCATGCTCATGTATGCGTTTTTTTGCACATGCGTTTTTTTTTTGTTAACCATGGAATTTAGGGGTTTGGGTTAGAGTTAGAGTTAGTTAAGGGGGTTTAGGGTTAGGGTTAGGGTCAGGGTTAGGGTTGGGGTTAGGGTCAGGGTTAGGGTTAAGTATGGTTTGGTTAAGGGTTAGGGTCAGAGTTAGGGTTAGGGTTAGGGTCAGGGTTAGGGTTAGGGTCAGGGTTAGGGTTAGGGTTAGGGTTAGTTAGGGTTTAGGGTTTGGGTTAGGGTTAAGTATGGTTTGGTTAAGGGTTAGGGTCAGGGTTAGGGTTAGGGTCAGGGTTAGGGTTAAGTATGGTTTGGTTAAGGGTTAGGGTTAGGGTTAGGGTCAGGGTTAGGGTTAGGGTTAGGGTCAGGGTTAGGGTTAGGGTTAGGGTTAGGGTCAGGGTTAGGGTTAGGGTTAGGGTTAGGGTCAGGGTTAGGGTTAGGGTCAGGGTTAGGGTTAGGGTTAGGGTTAGGGTCAGGGTTAGGGTTAGGGTTAGGGTTAGTTAGGGTTTAGGGTTTGGGTTAGGGTTAAGTATGGTTTGGTTAAGGGTTAGGGTCAGGGTTAGGGTTAGGGTCAGGGTTAGGGTTAGGGTCAGGGTTAGGGTTAGGGTCAGGGTTAGGGTTAGGGTTAGGGTGGTCAGGGTTAGGGTTAGGGTTAGGGTCAGGGTTAGGGTTAGGGTTAGGGTCAGGGTTAAGGTCAGGGTTAGGGTTAGTTAGGGTTTAGGGTTTGGGTTAGGGTTAAGTATGGTTTGGTTAAGGGTTAGGGTCAGGGTTAGGGTTAGGGTTAGGGTCAGGGTTAGGGTTAGTAAAGTCATGGTTTGGGTTAGTGTGAGGGGCCACCTAATGTTGGAAAAAAACGCAAACGCGGTAAAAACGCACTAAAAACGCATACAAACGCATAAAAACGCTGCGTTTTTTTCATGCATGCTCATAAAAATGCTTGAAAAAAACGCAGCAGTTGTATGCTTTTGTATGCGTTTTTTCAATGCGTTTTTTTGCGGGAAAAACGCGCTGCAAAAAAAAGCAAGTGTGAAACTAGCCTAAAAGATCATGTTTGTGGAAAAAATATGATTTTTTTATTTTCACGCCCGGGCGTTATAAACTTCTGTGAAGCACTGGGGGGTTCAAAATGCTCACCACACATCTAGATAAGTTCCTTAGGGGGTCTAGTTTCCAAAATGGTTTCATTTGTGGGGGGTTTCCACTGTTTTGGTACATCAGGGGCTTTCCAAATGTGACATGGTGTCCGATCTCAATTCCAGCCAAAAAAGTCAAATGGCGCTGCTTCCCTTCTGAGCTCTGCCATGTGCCCAAATAGTCGTTTACACCCACATATGGGGTATCAGCGTACTCAGGACAAATTGCCCAATAACATTTAGGGTCCAGTTACCCTTGGGAAAATAAAAATTGGGGGTGAAAAGATCATTTTTGTGGAAAAAATATGATTTTTTTAATTGTACCGCTGTACGTTATAAACATCTGTGAAGCCCTTGTGGGTTCAAAGTTCTCACCACATATCTAGATAAGTTCCTTGGGGGGTCTAGTTTCCAAAATGGGGTGACTTGTAGGGGTTTTCCACTGTTTAGGTACATCAGGGGCTCTCCAAACGTGACATGGCGTCCGATCTGAATTCCAGCCAATTTTGCATTGAAAAAGTCAAACGGCGCTCCTTCCCTTCTGAGCTCTGCCATGCGCCGAAACAGTGGTTCCCCCCCATATCAGGTATCAGCGTACTCAGGACAAATTGCACAATAACTTTTGCAGTCCAATTTCTCCTTTTACCCTTGGTTAAAAAAAATAAATTAAACCTGAAGTATTTTTTTTGTGAAAAAAAGTTAAATGTTCATTTTTTTTAAATATTAAAAAAATTCCTGTGAAGCACCTGAAGGGTTAATAAACTTCTTGAATGTGGTTTTGAGCACCTTAAAGGGTGCGGTTTTTAGAATGGTGTCACTTTTGGGCATTTTCTATCATATAGACCCCTCAAAGTGGCTTCAAATGTGATGTGGTCCGTAAAAATAAAATGGTGTTGCAAAAATGAGAAATCGCTGGTCAAATTTTAACCTTTATAACTTCCTAACAAAAAAAAATTTTGGTTCCAAAATTGTGCTGATGTAAAGTAAACGTGTGTGAAATGTTGCTTATTAATTTTTTTGTGTGCCGTATCTCTGTGATTTAAGGGCATAAAAATTCAAAATTGGAAAATTGCAAAATTTTCAACATTTTCGCCAAATTTCCATTTTTTTCACAAATAAACGCAATGTATTTGAATGAAATTTTACCACTAACATGAAGTACCATATGTCACGAGAAAACAATGTCAGAATCACCAGGATCCATGGAAGCGTTTCAGAGTTATTACCTCATAAAGGGACAGTGGTCATAATTGTAAAAATTGGCCCAGTCATGAACGTGCAAACCACCCTTGGGGGTTAAGGGGTTAAACTTCAGAAGAGGAGGCGATAGAGCTGGAGGCTGTTTCAGCAATGTAACCCAAAAACAGTTCCTGATGCTCCTGCTTTAAAAGCAGTCTACCTACTCCCAGAAAACAGAGCCTTACAGGCCTTCCAGAGCTACACCATGACGCAGGTTCAACACCTCTTGCTTTAGCTGCTATTGTGTTTTTGGCACTACCAGCAGATGCACCACCACCATCATCAGTACCAGGTGGCCCCCCACACCCACGTCCACATCCTCTTCCACCATACTTCCTCATGTTTTGGAAAATGGACCCAAAATACCAGCAGATATATGGTACTGTATCAGAAGCGTACAGCTCTATACAGTCTAAGGATAACAGTAAATCTCTGTATATATTTCATGAGTCATACACAGATGCTCACAGGCTCAGTATGGATTACCCAATAAAATAAAAAGTTGAAAAAGGGTACAGTATCACCAGATACAAGGTATATATAGTATAGTGTAAACATTCTGAATCTCCGTATACATTTCAGGAGGCAGACACAAACGCTCTCAGGCCCAGTATGGATTACTGAAAAATATGAAAAGCTGTAAATGGGTAATATAACACAAGCGTACAGCTGTATACAGTGTTGGGGTAATCTTAAAGCTCCTAATATATTGGCTGCGTAACTGACATACGTTCACAGGCTCATTATGCATTACACCAGAATCTAAATAGCTAAAAAGGTTACTATATCAGAAGCGTACAGCTGTATACAGTGTTGGCCAAATTTGAAATCTCGGTATATATTTCCAGAGTCACCCTCAGACGCTCACTCAGTCTGGGTTTGACCAGAATAAAAAATGTTGTAAAAAAGGTACTGGATAACAAGATAGCAAGTATATATATTATAGGGTACAAATTGAAATCTCTGTCCACAGACTTCCCAAACCACGGAATATCGACAGAGATCTACCTAGAGATACCATCTTAAGGGTACACTTCTTCAAGATCTAGGAAAAAATTCAAAAATCAGTTAAAGATCTAGGAGGTTTTCCAGAACCCTATGCTCACCTCCAGCTATTCACAGATCTTTCAAAGGAAACGATTGAAGGAAGAAAGACTTTTAGGCCAGTCACCTCCACGTTGAGGGAAAATAATATTCCCTATAAATGGGGCTTCCCACTTAAACTTTTGGTAACCTACAAAGGAAAGACGACCGTCCTATTCTCGCCTAAGGAAGGAAGAGATTTCCTGTCCTACTACAGGATTCCCGATCACCATAGAAACTCCAACTCTCAAGACCCGAAGCCCTCGTCAGAGAAGGGATGATCCAACGGAGAGACCTTGCCTACATACTTACTCCCCTGGTTGAAAGGCCTCTCTTCACTTCTTGATTATTAGTTTAGTGTATTTTTCTGCTTATTATTCTTCCTTCACAAGTTTTCTTACTTCTATACTACTTTATGGACTCATATATCACATGAGATTAACAGTGTTGTTAACAGTTAAAGGATGCCTCCAATGGGAACCATACACAAACTTTCCCCACTAAGGAATTAGAGCCTTCCGGATCGGCTCTTCCTGAAGGACAATTTTGGTCTTATTGTTTTTGTGTCTCTTTTGTTTTTGGTTTCAAATAGGTCTATAGTTTGAGGTTTTTGGACAACTTAGTTCTACAAAGGTAGGTGCACTCTGGTTTCTGCATTTCCTCTACCACACTTCATACGAACCCAGTCACTCTTGTAGCATGAAAATAAAATTTGTGTCATACAATGTCAGGGGGTTAAATAGCCCTTGGAAGAGATTTTCCATTGGTAAAGAAGTTAACGGGATGCATCCTGAGGTTGCATGCCTTCAAGAAACTAAGTTAAAAAAAGACAACCACCCTTGAATAAATCTCAAAAATTTCCCAGTTGTATTTGAATCTTGCGGCCCATGAAAGAAAGCTGGAGTTTTAACCCTGATTAGTAACTCAATTTACTTTGAATTGCTTTCTGAAGTAAAAGACGAAAAAGGACATTATCGTATTCTCCTGTGCAAATTGAACGGTCAAACCTTCACAATAGATAATACTTATGTTTCCACCATCAGACAAATTAGCTTTCTGAATGAGCTAATGAAAAAATTAGACACCTTACGATCAGGAAACCTACTTTTGTTAGGGGACTTTAATATGGTGCCGGATGGTGTACTGGACTCCACCTCCCCAACAGACAAAGAGCGCAATCCTTGAACAGCTGGATTTATAATCACGAGCTATTCAACTCATTCCGCTGTTTGAACACCACATCTAGAGAATTTACTCATTTATCTGATGGCCATCAGTCGGCATCTAGAATAGATCTGATACTCACAGATGTCTTCACCTTGCCAAGGTTCTCCTCCAGCTCCATACTTAATAAATCTATTTCAGGTCATTCCCCAGTATCTGCTGAACTGATAATAGGGTCCCCAATTCATGTGGAAATTCAACTCCTCTTTGCGTCATAACCCCACCATCAAATCTGAAATCAACTCAGCCTTACAAAATTATTTTAGTGAAAATGAATCAAACCTCCTCAATCCGTTTACCTATTGGAATGCTCACAAGGCGGTGTTGAGGGGAGTCTTGATTCAAATTTCCTCCAGACAAAAAAAAATTAACAGGGATAAAATTCTTACCCTACAACAGTCTATTAAATCTAAAGAAGAGGAACTATGTCAACCCTCTGTTTCCTCTAACAAACAAGCTGTATTATCAGAACTTACTGATCTTAGGTTGCAGT
Source organism: Dendrobates tinctorius (assembly GCF_039654945.1). Classification (NCBI taxonomy): domain Eukaryota; kingdom Metazoa; phylum Chordata; class Amphibia; order Anura; family Dendrobatidae; genus Dendrobates; species Dendrobates tinctorius. Next base: position 9,020,378 of record NW_027361822.1, read on the forward strand.
TAAGGAAAATCATATTCAATTTTTATGACTCAGCTATTAGATCAGCAAAATGCAAACATTATTTATCTATAAATCGCCCTTCAAAATACATGTCAAACAGAATTAAGAATATACAGAAATGGAATAGAATTGACAGTATATCTTCCCCTAATGGTACATCCCTGGTCCACCCTAAAGATATTGTAAGGGCTTTTGCCGATTATTACAAATATCTGTACAATATCAACCAAGACAACCCCAATATGCAGCCATCTACCTCAGAGATTGGATCATTTCTTTCCAGCATGAACCTTCCAAAGCTTAACCAGGAAGACTTATCAGTTTTGTCTTCTCCCTTCAATGAACAAGAAGTCCTAGATACCATAAACAAACTTAAAACATTCAAATCACCCGGCCCAGACGGGTTTAGTAATGATTATTTCAAGTCTTTTAGTAATATATTAAACCCTCACCTTGTCAAAGTATTTAACTCAACCTTCCAAACAGGTCAATTTCCTAAAGAGATACTAGAAGCGACAATTATCGTAATCCCAAAACCAATTTCTGACACTAACCAAGTTTTTAATTACAGACCTATATCCCTTATCAAAACAGATGTAAAAATTTATGCAAAAATCCTGGCCAATAGACTAAATCAATTCCTCCCGAGTCTAATTTCCAATGATCAGATAGGCTTCATCAAAGGAAGACAATCCATAGATGGTAGGAGAAGGCTCATTAACATAATTAAGCTTATTTCCTCGAACAAACTCAAAGCCACTGTTATCTCTCTTGATGCTGAGAAAGCGTTTGATCGCCTCAATTGGTCATATCTGGAAGCAACTCTCAAACAATTTGGAATGAATTCTCGGATCACGAGGGGTATTATGGCTTTGTACTTCGGCCCTGGGGCGAGTGTTTATTCCAATAATCATCTTTCCTCTACGTTTAATATAGCTAATGGGACCAGACAGGGTTGAAAACAGACCTCAAAACTAATCAATGGGATTATATATTCAGTAGTAACACCAGAAGCACCAAAAAAATAACCCCTAAAATCTAGCTTTTAATTCAATGACTAAAAACATTAGTGAAAATGACTAAAAGAAGGAGTAGTAGAGGACAAAAAATGAAGGGAAAAAAACTGTTTTAGTTCTCTTCAGTAGAGTTGAGCGACTTTTGGTTTTTTAGGGTCGCGTTTCGTTTCGTGAAACCCAACTTTTCCAAAAGTCGGGTCGAGCAAGATCGTCCGATTATAGGGAAAAGTCGGGGTCGTCCCAAAACACGAAACCCAATGTAAGTCAATGGGGAATAAAAGTCGGCAGTGAGAGGAGGACAGGAAACACACCTACAGTGCCCATTTGAATGCCAAAAGCATCAATTCTTCTTACTTAAGCTTGTCAACCTTACTTAACTTCATAATATAAGTTACGCACTGAAAAATGGGTGTTATTTGGCTAAAGTTGTGGGGGGGGAGGGCTGGCTGCAGGTTTTCATGTGCCCTGGGCGAAAGAGCGCCCCTTTAACACATACCACAACTCATCATGCTCCGATACGGCAGATAAATAGCGGTTATAGTACAATGACAAATACCTCACTTTTTACATCTCATGACGAGGCCCATCTATTTCTCCATACAGAATCATTGGTCCCATATAATGTTTGAAACAGTATATGATGAGCTCCACATAATGCTACAGTATATGTTGGTCCCCATGGATGAAGCTCCACTGTCTTATGGGCCCAAATAATGCTCCAAACATAATGGGCCCCATTTCTAATGCTCTAGTGTATAATGGGCCCTGTAAATGCTGCTCCAGTGTCTGATGTCCACCTTTGGAATGTTCCAGTGTATGGTGGGCCCCATCTATCATTCTCCAGAGTATAGTGCTCCCCAAAAATTGCTGTCCCAACATTGAAAACAATCAAATAAGTCTCCTCGCTAGGGAATCCCTGTACTTGTCTGGACAGGTGCTGTAGCTTGCTTAACAGCTCGCCAGCCGTTCTCACGCCCAGTATGGATTGCACGTGATTGCACAAAGGTTAGAAAGGGTACCGTATCCCTGGATAACATGTATGGATAGCGTACACATTCAAAATATATGTCTATACAGCATGAGGCAGGCTCAGACGGTGTTAGGCCCAGTATGGATTGCACGTCATTGCACAAAGGTTAGAAAGGGTACCGTATCCCTGGATAACATGTATGGATAGCGTACACATTCAAAATATATGTCTATACAGCATGAGGCAGGCTCAGACGGTGTTAGGCCCAGTATGGATTGCACGTGATTGCACAAAGGTTAGAAAGGGTACCGTATCCCCGGATAACATGTATGGATAGCGTACACATTCAAAATATATGTCTATACAGCATGAGGCAGGCTCAGACGCTGTTAGGCCCAGTATGGATTGCACGTCATTGCACAAAGGTTAGAAAGGGTACCATATCCCTGGATAACATGTATGGATAGCGTACACATTCAAAATATATGTCTATACAGCATGAGGCAGGCTCAGACGGTGTTAGGCCCAGTATGGATTGCACGTCATTGCACAAAGGTTAGAAAGGGTACCGTATCCCTGGATAACATGTATGGATAGCGTACACATTCAAAATATATGTCTATACAGCATGAGGCAGGCTCAGACGGTGTTAGGCCCAGTATGGATTGCACGTGATTGCACAAAGGTTAGAAAGGGTACCGCATCCCTGGATAACATGTATGGATAGCGTACACATTCAAAATATATGTCTATACAGCATGAGGCAGGCTCAGACGCTGTTAGGCCCAGTATGGATTGCACGTCATTGCACAAAGGTTAGAAAGGGTACCGTATCCCCGGATAACATGTATGGATAGCGTACACATTCAAAATATATGTCTATACAGCATGAGGCAGGCTCAGACAGTGTTAGGCCCAGTATGGATTGCACGTGATTGCACAAAGGTTAGAAAGGGTACCGTATCCCTGGATAACATGTATGGATAGCGTACACATTCAAAATATATGTCTATACAGCATGAGGCAGGCTCAGACGGTGTTAGGCCCAGTATGGATTGCACGTGATTGCACAAAGGTTAGAAAGGGTACCGTATCCCCGGATAACATGTATGGATAGCGTACACATTCAAAATATATGTCTATACAGCATGAGGCAGGCTCAGACGGTGTTAGGCCCAGTATGGATTGCACGTGATTGCACAAAGGTCAGAAAGGGTACCGTATCCCCGGATAACATGTATGGATAGAGTACACATTCAAAATATATGTCTATACAGCATGAGGCAGGCTCAGACGGTGTTAGGCCCAGTATGGATTGCACGTGATTGCACAAAGGTTAGAAAGGGTACCGTATCCCTGGATAACATGTATGGATAGCGTACACATTCAAAATATATGTCTATACAGCATGAGGCAGGCTCAGACGGTGTTAGGCCCAGTATGGATTGCACGTCATTGCACAAAGGTTAGAAAGGGTACCGTATCCCCGGATAACATGTATGGATAGCGTACACATTCAAAATATATGTCTATACAGCATGAGGCAGGCTCAGACGGTGTTAGGCCCAGTATGGATTGCACGTGATTGCACAAAGGTTAGAAAGGGTACCGTATCCCCGGATAACATGTATGGATAGCGTACACATTCAAAATATATGTCTATACAGCATGAGGCAGGCTCAGACGGTGTTAGGCCCAGTATGGATTGCACGTGATTGCACAAAGGTTAGAAAGGGTACCGTATCCCTGGATAACATGTATGGATAGCGTACACATTCAAAATATATGTCTATACAGCATGAGGCAGGCTCAGACGGTGTTAGGCCCAGTATGGATTGCACGTGATTGCACAAAGGTTAGAAAGGGTACCGTATCCCCGGATAACATGTATGGATAGCGTACACATTCAAAATATATGTCTATACAGCATGAGGCAGGCTCAGACGGTGTTAGGCCCAGTATGGATTGCACGTGATTGCACAAAGGTTAGAAAGGGTACCGTATCCCTGGATAACATGTATGGATAGTGTACACATTCAAAATATATGTCTATACAGCATGAGGCAGGCTCAGACGGTGTTAGGCCCAGTATGGATTGCACGTCATTGCACAAAGGTTAGAAAGGGTACCGTATCCCTGGATAACATGTATGGATAGCGTACACATTCAAAATATATGTCTATACAGCATGAGGCAGGCTCAGACGGTGTTAGGCCCAGTATGGATTGCACGTGATTGCACAAAGGTTAGAAAGGGTACCGTATCCCTGGATAACATGTATGGATAGCGTACACATTCAAAATATATGTCTCAGGAGGCAGGCTCAGACGGTGTCAGGCACAGTATGGATTTGACGGCCCAGATTACACAGCGGAGGAGCAGGGAGAGGTAAAGATTGCAAATGCTGGGGCCCTGCCCAAGCAAGGGGGGCCCACTCTTGGGCGTCGGTACTGGCACTGGGCCCCTCATAGTACAGCGGTGTGTCTGACGGCGGGTGTGCACCACCACCGTCAGAGACACTTGATTGCACTATGAGGGACCCTGTGCCAGTGCCCGCGCCCAAGAGTCGGCCTACCCACCTGTCCAGGGCAACGGCACTTGCACGGTGTCGTGCGCTAGGTCGTTACCCCGGCCATGGGGGGGAGGCAGCACAGTTAGGGAGTTTTAGAAAGTGGCATATGTTGATGTTGGACATTCAGCTGATGCAAAAGGCGAAATAGGTGAAGTACCAGGAAGAGGTGGACCAAAGCAAGCCATTTTTCTGTCACCCTATGTGTCATCAGGGGAAGGTGGGACAAAATCCTTGGAAACCCATGCGTGGTTCATTTTAATGAAGGTTAGATCATCCACATTTTGGGTTGACAGACGGGTCCTTTTTTCTGTCAGGATTGATCCAGCTGCACTGAAGACTCTTTCCGATAGCACACTTGCAGCTGGGCAAGCGAGCTCCTGTAAGGCATATTGGGCCAATTCAGGCCAGGTGTCCAGTTTAGCGGCCCAATAGTCAAAGGGGAATGACCTGTGTGGGAGAACATCGATATGGGAGGAAAAGTAGTTTGTAACCATAGTTGACAACTGCTGTCTCCTGTCACTTTCCATCGATGCAGTATTACCAGTTGTGTGAGCGGTATTTGAAAAATCAGTCCACAACATTGTCATGAAACCCCTGTCTCCAACGCCACTTCTGCTGTGTGCACCACGAACACCTCTGCCAAGCTGCCCCCGGCCCGTACGGCTCGTGTGAGAACCATCACCGCTGCTGTGTGCTGGGAATGCCTCAAGCAACCAATTTACCAGAGTTGCTTGTTTATTAGCCAATATTAGGTCAAGGTTCTCCTGTGGCATGATGTTTTGTAATTTGCCTTTATAGCGTGGATCCAGGATGCTGGCCAACCAGTAGTCGTCATCGTTCATCATTTTGGCAATGCGGGGGTCCCTTTTTAGAATCCGCAAGGCATAATCACACATGTGGGCCAATGTTCCAGGTGTCAATGCTGCACTGCCACTGATAGGTGGAGGAGCACTTTCTGGCAAATCCACATCCCTACAGTCACGCTCAAACACTGTACCTGACCTTGGAATGCCAACATCTTCTCTTGCCCCCTGAGAAGCATCCTCCTGCCCAAAATAATCATCCCCCTCATCCTCTTCCTCCTCCACCTCATCCAGGACAGTTCCCTGACCAGATAATGGCTGACTGTCATCAAGGCTTCCCTCCTCCACCGCTGCAGACACCTGATCCTTAATGTTCATCAAACTTTGCATGAGCAGATGCATAAGTGGGATGCTCATGCTTATGATGGTATCATCTGCGCTTACCAGCCGTGTGCACTCCTCAAAACACTGAAGGACTTTACAGAGGTCTATCAGCTTTGATCACTGCACACCTGACAATTCCATGTCTTCCCTCAAACTGCCTGCCCATGCATCCTCCCACAAATGCATTACAGCCTGCCTCTGTTCGCACAGCCTGTCAACCATGTGCAGGGTGGAGTTCCACCTTGTTGCAACGTCTATGATTAGGCGGTGCTTGGGGAGGTGGAGCAACCACTGCAGCTTCTGCATACGTGTGGAGTGGACGTTTGAACGACGGATGTGCGAGCACAGTCTTCGCACCTTATGTAGCAGGGATGTTAACTCCGGATAATTATTAATGAAGCACTGCATCACCAGGTTCAAAGTGTGAGCCAGGCAAGGTATGTGTGTGAGTTTTGCACGGGCTATGGCTGCCACAAAATTACGGCCGTTATCACTGACTACCTTGCCTGCCTCAAGATGTAGACTGCCCAGCCATGACTCTGTTTGTCACTGCAAGTATTCGGCCAGTACCTCCGCGGTATGTCTGTTGTCGCCCAAAGACATCATCTTTAACACAGCCTGCTGACGCTTACCACTAGCTGTTCGATAGTGGGACACCTCGTGTGCAACACTGCCAGCTACGGATGGAGTGCTCATGCGACTGTGGTCTGTGGACGAGCTTTCGCTGATGGAGGAGGAGGGTCGAAAGCCTACAGCCAACTGTTTCCTATACCATGGGCTAGGCAGCACTGTTCCCTGCCGCTGTCCCCTGTGGAGCCTGCATCCACCACATTAACCCAGTGCGCAGTGATGGACACGTAACGGCCCTGGCCATGCCTACTGGTCCATGCATCTGTTGTGAGGTGCACCTTTCCACTCACTGACTTTTATAGTGCATGGACAATGCGGTCTTTCACATGCCAGTGGAGGGCAGGGATGGCTTTTCGAGAAAGCAAGTGCCGGCTGGGTAGGTCATAGCGTGGGACAGCGTAGGCCATGAGCTCGCGGAAAGCTTCACTTTCAACCAAACTGTAGGGCATCATCTCTAATGAGATTAGTTTGGCAATGTAGGCGTTCAAACACAGTGTACGAGGATGAGAGGATGAGTACTTTCTTGTCCTACTCAGAGTGTCTGGTAGGATGAGCTGGACTGGAGAGCTGCATATGGGGGAAGTAGCGGTGGACCGAATGGAGTGAGAGGGGGTTGGTGATGGTATTGGTGGTGATGGCCTAGATTCAGTGTTGCGTTGCAAAACCATTGTGATTCCCTGAGTGCTTTGGCCTTTCGACAACACCTCCACATTTAGTGCTGGTGGTGTGCTTAATGGTGCCGGTGGTCTTACAGTGGGAGAAGCGATGAAGCGTTGCTGGCTACCTTCCGTCGGAGCAGGTGCACATGTGCTACCTAAGGTTTTGTAGTCCGTCCATGATTGCAAGTGCGTGTTGATTAAATGTCTAAACATGCAACTGGTATTCAAATTTCTGAGTTGTTTACCTCAGCTAAAGGTCCTTCTGCACTTCTTAAAGGTAACTGTTGTGAACTCATTTTCTGGTTTACCTCTGGCTTCTGATGAGGGTGGTGGAGATGGCTGTGTTGACAGAGGAGTCATGAGTTCTCCATCCGGGCTCCCTCTGGTGGTGACAGCAGGTAATGAAGCTGATCTAAATTGCAGAGACCTGCCACCTGAGGAGGAGGACTGTGAGTGGACATCAGGAGTCTCTGACTGGATTTAAGACAGCTGACTCCCTAATTTTGTGCTGGTGATTTTCTCCTGCCCTGAGGTTCTGGCTTCCAGTTCTGTTCCTGCCTTCTCAAGCTAAGTGTGCTCTGCTATTTTTCACATGAGATTTGGTCTGGTTTACTCAGTTTTTGTGGTCAGCCAGCCCTGCTGGGGCTGTGCTGAATTTCCATTCTTATGTCTCTGTTTATGCCAGTTTGCTTTTTGTCCCTGATCAGATTGGTCTCTTTTTGCTCTGTCTTCAGAATATACCAGAGTGCTGATATAGGGAATTGAAGTCTAACGACTTCATGGGTTTTTGTTATCAGAAAGTGTTGGACATTTTTTGGCAGGGTTTTGTGCGTAATTGCAGACAGCATCTTTCCTTTCCTGTCCTTTCTAGTTAGTGTGGGCCCCATCATTTGCTCAGCCTATTTTTCTATCTGTGTTTGTGTTTTCATCTTGTCTCACCGTCAATACATGTTTGGGGGCTGTCTTTTGCTTTGGGGTCTGCTCTGGGGCAGTTTAGATTTCCCCTTTTCTTGCTTTAGGCTTATTTAGTTCTCCAGCTGTGACGAGGCGTCTAGGATCATCGTAGGTATGCTCCATGGCTACTGCTAGTTGTGTGGATAGGATCAGGGATCTGCTATCTGCTTAGTTACCAACCTCTCTGGTTTTCTGGGGCTTAGCTTGTTTTTGTTTCTCCTCCTCGGTGACTCATTCATAACAGAATCACCAGCCATACCGCAGATTCTAGGGTACTCAAAAGAAGGAAAAAAAAATTGTAAAAAAAAAAAAAGTGTCAGAATTTTTTTTTTATATGTATTTTTTCCTCTTATTCTCTGGGGCCGTAGGAGGATTTTTTCCTTAATGGAAATTAAGCAATTGTCTGATCGTGTGGAGCAGCTCGTTGCTGAAGTGTGGGGAATTTCCGCCTGTCTCGCTCAGTCACATGCTGTTGAACCAAAAATCCCTACTCCTGATGTGTTTTCTGGGGATCGGTCAAAATTTTTGAATTTTAAGAATAATTGTAAATTATTTCTTGCCTTGAAGCCTAACTCATCGGGGAGCTCTGCGCAGCAGGTTAAAATTGTCATCTCCTTGCTGCGCGGCGATCCCCAGGATTGGGCGTTTTCTTTGACACCTGAAAATCCTATTCTGACTAATGTGGATGCATTTTTTCAAGCCTTGGGGTTTTTTGTCTGATGAACCTAATGCTATTGATCAAGCTGAGAAAGCCCTATTGGCATTGAACCAGGGTCAGGATTCTGCAGAGTTATACTGTCAAAAATTCCAAAAGTGGGGGGACCTTACTACATGGAATGGTGGTGCCTTGACAGCTCTCTTTCGCAAGGGTTTATCAGAAACCGTAAAAGATATTATGGTGGGTTTTCCTGTTCCCTCTGGTCTTGACGATTCTATGTCATTAGCCATTCAAGTTGATCGGCGTTTACGTGAACGTAAAACTACACGAGAGGTGTTGCCACCTTTTCAACAAATGTCTGAACCTATGCAATGTGATAGAGCTTTGTCTAGGGTGCAACGTCAGGAGTATAGAAGGCGCAATAAGCTGTGTTTTTTCTGTGGAGATGACTCTCATATTATTTCTGTCTGCCCTAAACGAGAGAAACGTTTTTCACACACATTTGCTGTAGGTGGCGTACAACCTAAGTTTCTATTGGCAATTACTCTGATCTGCTCCTTATCCACATTTTCCGCCAAGGCTTTTGTGGATTCAGGAGTGGCTTTGAATCTGATGGATTTGGATTTTGCTAAACGTTGTGGTTTTCCCATGATACCTCTGCGGATGCCTATTCCTTTGAGGGGTATTGATGCTACTCCTTTGGCGGATAATAAACCTCAGTTTTGGACCCAGGTGATAATGCGGGTTGCCCCAGACCACCAAGAAAATTGTAGATTTTTGGTACTGCATAATTTGCATGATACTATTTTTCTGAGTTTCCCCTGGTTGCAAATCCATTATCCAGTTTTGGATTGGAAATCTGTGTCTGTGGTGAGTTGGCGCTGTCGGTATGCTCTTGGTGACTCTCCTGTTTTCTCCACCTCTCCCCAGTCTCATGATGTTCCTGACTATTTGGCTGATTTTTATGATGTATTTAGTGAGAGTAAGTCTGCGTCCCTGCCTCCTCATAGGAGTTATGACTGTGCAATTGAGTTGAGGCCTGGGTGTAAATTTCCAAGGGTCGGCTTTTCAACTTATCTGTACCTGAACACGAGGCTATGCGATCTTATTTTAAGGAGTCATTGGAGAAGCGTCATATTAGACCATCTTCTTCACCCTTAGGTGCTGTTTTTTTTTGTGGCTAAGAAAGATGGTTCATTAAGGCCTTGTATTGACTATCGTTCCCTAAACAAGATTACGATTAAATATCAGTATCCGTTACCCCTGATTTCTGATTTATTCTCTAGAGTTAAAGGTGCCTGCTGGTTTACTAAGTTTGACCTCAGGGGGGCGTATAATCTTATTCGCATCAAGCATGGAGATGAATGGAATACGGCGTTTAATACTCTGGAGGGATATTTTGAGTACCTGATGATGCCTTTTGGGCTCACTAATGCCCCTTCTGTCTTCCAATCCTTCATGAATGATATTTTCCGGGACTTTGTGGATAAGTTTTTGATCATCTATTTGGATGATATTCTGATCTTTTCCAGTGATTGGGATTCTCATGTGGAACATGTTCGGACTGTGTTCCGGATTTTGAGGGAGAATTCCCTGTATGTTAAGGGATCGAAATGCCTTTGTGGTGTACAGAGGATTTCATTTTTGGGATTTATTTTGTCTCCATTAACTATTGAAATGGACCCGGCCAAGGTGCGGGCCATTTATGATTAGGTTCGGCCCACTTCTTTGAAGGCTCTCCAAAAGTTTTTGGGTTTTGCTAATTTTTATCGTAAATTTATAGCTAATTTTTCTGGTATTGCCAAGTCACCGACTGATCTGACCAAGAAGGGCGCTGATTTGTTGAATTGGTCTCCAGAGGCTGTTTTGGCATTTCAGGAGCTGAAGCGAAGGTTCACTTCTGCTCCGGGTTTACGCAACCTGATGTCTCACTTCCATTTCAGGTAGTGGTAGATGCTTTGGAGATTGGTGCCAAAAAGATCCGGTGGCTTCTAAAATGAATCCCTGTGCCTTCTTTTCCCGAAAGTTCTCCCCATCTGCAAGCAACTATGATGTGGGGAATCGGGAATTGTTGGCCATGAAGTGGGCATTCGAGCAGTGGAGACATTGGTTGGAGGGAGCAAGACATTAAGTTGTGGTCCTCACTGACCACAAGAATTTGATTTACCTGGAGTCAGCCAAACACTTGAATCCTAGACAGGCTAGGTGGGCCTTGTTTTTCACGCGTTTTGATTTTGTGGTCTCCTTTCTTCCGGGCACTAAGAATGTTAAGGCAGACGCCCTTTCTAGGAGTTTCTTTGCTGATTCTCCTATTGTGACCAAACCTACTACCATCCTAGGTGGGGGGTAGTTCTTTCTGCCATCTCGCCCGATTTGAGACGAGCCCTGGAAGAATTTCAGGAGGACAAACCTGAGCGTTGTCCTATGGGAAAATTGTATGTTCTGACCAGTGGAGGAAGAGAGTGATGTCTGAAGTTCATTGCTCCGCGTTGGCTGGTCATCAAGATATTTTTGGTACCAGAGATTTGGTGAGTCATTTTTTTTGCTGGCCGGCCTTATCTTGTGATGTCAGGAATTTTGTGCAGTCTTATGGGACTTGTTCCCGGTCTAAACCCTGTTCTCGTTCTAGTGGGTTGTTGATGCCCTTGCCGGTGCCCAAGAGGCCATGGACCCATATCTCAATGGATTTTATTTCTGATCTTCCTGTCTCTCAGAGAAAGACTGTTATCTGGGTGATTTGTGAAAGATTTTCTAAGATGGTCCATCTTGTACCACTGCCAAAGTTGCCATCTTCCTCAGAGTTGGTGCCCTTGTTTTTACAACAGGTGGTTCGGTTGCATGGGATTCCTGAGAACATTGTGTCGGACAGAGGAGTCCAGTTTGTCTCCAGATTTTAGAAAGCCTTTTGTTCCAAGCTGGGAATTCAGTTATCCTTCTCCTCTGCGTTTCCCCACAGACCAATGGGCAGACTGAGAGAACAAACCAGACTTTGGAGTCCTATTTGAGATATTTTATTTCTGCTGATCAGGATGATTGGGTCTCATTTTTGCCCTTGGTCGAATTCGCCCTAAATAATAGAGCTAGTTCTGCCACATTGATGTCGCCCTTTTTCTGTAACTTTGGGTTTCATTCTTGATTTTCTTCAGGGCAAGTGGAATCTTCAGCCTGCCCAGGTGTTGACACTGTGGTAGAGAGAATGCAGCAGATTTGGGACCAAGTGGTGGATAAGTTGTCTCTCTCTCAAGAAAAGGCCCAGCGGTTTTCCAACCAGCATAGGACCATTGGTCCCCGGTTTAAAGTGGGTGATATGGTTTGGTTGTCGTCAAATAATATCTCTATGAAGGTTGCGTTTCCAAAGTTCAAGCCAAGATTTATTGGCCTTATAGGATTTTAGAGATTCTTAACCCAGTTTCTTTTCGATTGGCTCTTCCAGTTACGTTTAAGATCCATAACGTGTTTCATAAGTCTCTGTTGAAGAGGTTTGTTGAGCAAGTGGTTCCTATGGCAGCAGCTCCTGACCCTGTGCTGGTTGAAGGTAATGTGGAATATGAGGTAGAGAAAATACTGGCTTCTCGTCTGGCTAGACGGAGACTCCAGTATTTGGTCAAGTGGAAGGGTTATGGCCAGGAGGACAATTCTTGGGTCTCTGCCTCTGACATTCATGCCGATAGATTGGTTTATGCTTTATACTGATCGGCCTGGTGGCGTGGATGATGGTTCGGTGACCCCTCCTCAAGGGGGGGTACTGTTGTGAACTCATTTTCTGGTTTAACTCTGGCTTCTGGTGAGGGTGGTGGAGATGGCTGTGTTGACAGAGGAGTCGTGGGTTCTCCATCCGGGCTCCCTCTGGTGGTGACAGCAGGTAATGAAGCTGATCTAAATTGCAGAGACCTGCCACCTGAGGAGGAGGACTGTGAGTGGACATCAGGAGTCTCTGACTGGATTTAAGACAGCTGACTCCCTAATTTTGTGCTGGTGATTTTCTCCTGCCCTGAGGTTCTGGCTTCCAGTTCTGTTCCTGCCTTCTCAAGCTAAGTGTGCTCTGCTATTTTTCACATGAGATTTGGTCTGGTTTACTCAGTTTTTGTGGTCAGCCAGCCCTGCTGGGGCTGTGCTGAATTTCCATTCTTATGTCTCTGTTTATGCCAGTTTGCTTTTTGTCCCTGATCAGATTGGTCTCTTTTTGCTCTGTCTTCAGAATATACCAGAGTGCTGATATAGGGAATTGAAGTCTAGCGACTTCAGGGTTTTTGTTATCAGAAAGTGTTGGACATTTTTTGGCAGGGTTTTGTGCGTAATTGCAGACAGCATCTTTCCTTTCCTGTCCTTTCTAGTTAGTGTGGGCCCCATCATTTGCGCAGCCTATTTTTCTATCTGTGTTTGTGTTTTCATCTTGTCTCACCGGCAATACATGTTTGGGGGCTCTTTTGCTTTGGGGTCTGCTCTGGGGCAGTTTAGATTTCCCCTTTTCTTGCTTTAGGCTTATTTAGTTCTCCAGCTGTGATGAGGCATCTGGGATCATCGTAGGTATGCTCCATGGCTACTGCTAGTTGTGTGGATAGGATCAGGGGTCTGTAATCTGCTTAGTTACCAACCTCTCTGGTTTTATGGGGCTTAGCTTGTTTTTGTTTTTCCTCCTCGGTGACTCATTCATAACAGGTAACCTTTGCCTCATCAGTAGGATTTTGGACAAAGAAGTGCAACACTGCACTCTTCCTACTATGGTATACATTTTCTGGCCTTGCATGCTGTGCTAAGTTGACTGTCTGGCAAAGCTGTCCTGCAACTCTTTTAGTTTTTGGACCACGTTTTTGGACAGCTACGGACCTGCCAGATAACCGCTGCTGCCATGTCAATGCCTGCTACGGATCCTTCTCCTTATCTGAACTATTGCCAGCGCCACCCTCCTCCCCAATGGATGCCAATCCGGGTCCAGAACTGGGTCATCCATCACCTCCTCTTCAAAGTCATCTGCACCTTCCTCTTTACCTTCCTCTGTGTCATCATGTAAGGTGGTATAGTATGCGGGAAGGGGCACCTGAGTTTCATCAGGGTCAGATTCTGGCTCAATTGACTGCGAGGGCAATGTACTGCTCTGGGTAAATGTACCAACAGAATCATCTATCAGTGGCTGTGCATCAGTGCACTCCATGTCAGATTCATCTTGGACAGGGGAATTCAGGATTTGACAGGATAACCCAGGCATGATATGTGAAAAGAGCTCCATAGAGTAATCTGAAGCGTGGGCTGCCGCATCTTTAACTTTTGGTGGGGGTGAAGGACACAAGGAAAGGTGTTTTTCCTGACCAGAACCCTGCACTGACGACTCCGTGCTTGCAGTTTTTGAACGTTCAGAAGAGGAGGCAATAGAGCTGGTGGCTGTTTCGGCAATGTACGCCAAAACCTGTTCCTGATGCTCCAGCTTTAAAAGTGTTTTTCCTACTCCAAGAAAAGGGAACCTTACAGGCCTTCTTGGGCCAGACGATGACACAGGCTCAACACCTCCTGCCTTAGCTGCTATTGTGCTTTTGCCAGAACCAGCCGATGCACCACCACCATCAGTACCAGCTGCGCCCCCCTGCCCACGTCCGCGGCCTCTTCCACCATACTTCCTCATGTTTGGGAAAATGTACCAAAAATACCAGCAAAGAGATTGTACTGTATGAAGAGTGTCCAACTGTGTAAGGTGTATTAAAAAAATTAAATCTACGTATATATTTTGTTAGTCACAGACGCTCACACAGTATGTATTTGACCGTAATCCAAAAAGCAGATATATACGGAACTGTATCAGAAGTGTACAGCTGTATACATTTTTTGTGTAACTAACAATCTCCGTATATGTATTTACGGAGTGTCACACACACACACGCTGACTCTGTATAGATGTGACTGAAATGTGAACGGCAGATTTACGATACTGTTTGAGAATCGGACAGCTCTATATGGTGTGTGTATGGAAAATTGTCAATCTCCGTCTATTTTTGTACGGACTGACACACGCTGTCTCTGTCTAGTTTTGACCGTTATCAAACAGCAGATATTCAAAACTGTTTGAAAAGCGGACAGCTCTATAAGGTGTAGGTTTGGAAAACTGGAAAATCTCCTCGGCTTGTTTTTCCAGAGTCACACCCAGATAGCTTCTATTTGTCAATGATCCCAGCCGGTACACGGTAGTGTGTGAGGAGTGTACACCGCTATACGGTGTGTGTATGGAAAATTGTCAATCTCCGTATATTTTTGTATGGACTGACACACGCTATTCTCTGTCTAGTTTTGACTGTAATCAAACAGCAGATATACGAAACTGTTTGAAAAGCGGTCAGCTCTATAAGGTGTAGGTATGGAAAAATAGAAAATCTCCTCGGCTTGTTTTCTAGAGTCACACCCAGATAGTTTCTATTTGTTCGTGATACCAGCCGGTACACGGTAGTGTGTGAGGAGCGTACACCGCTATATGGTGTGTGTATGGAAAATTGTCAATCTCCATCTATTTTTATACAGACTGACACATGCTGTCTCTGTCTAGTTTTGACCGTGATCAAACAGCAGATATACGAAACTGTTTGAAAAGCGGACAGCTGTGTAAGGTGTAGATCTGGAAAAATGGAAAATGTCCTCGGCTTGTTTTTCCAGAGTCACACACAGATAGCTTCTATTTGTCCGTGATACAAGGCGGTACATGGTAGCGCGTGAGGAGCGTACACCGCTCTACCGTGTCTGTATGGAAAATTGGCAATCTCCATCTATTTGTATACGGACTGACACACGCTGATTCTGTCTAGTTTTGACCGTAATCAAACAGCAGATATACGAAACTACAAGCAAGGAGAAACAAAGAGTATATGGTGCCAATAACTTCAAAAAGAAAACAGTGTATCTATCAAAAATTATTTTAATAATTTACCAATAATTATACAAAAGTTAGGTAATACATCTATCTCAAATTGCATGGGTATATTTATAAATCATGTGACTGAATCCATGGGTCAAAAAAATGATCAGAAGATACAGGAACAGACTTAATAAAGACACATGTGCATACACATGATGATAATGTATGCAGATCTCCAATCCTTCCAAAACATGTGCCAAACGATATAGTGGGATCAGATAAATAAGTATTTACTGTGCAATAACTACTTAGTACACATCAACCACTATGCGTTACATATATATTATGTAGTACTATATATAAATAAATAAACATATCAGGTACTGTGACTACCTTAAATCACAAAGTGTTATGTCACTACATATAAATCATATAGTACTATATATGGGTAAATTAATGTTTCCAGTGCTATGACTGCCTCCGACCCACAAAGTAATATGCCGCTACATATGCATCACACAATGCATCATAAAAGAAAGAATAGTGAGGAATAATTACCCATAGATGTGCAAGAAGTCCCGTTCAGACCCAGGTCAAATACCCCGACGCGCGTTTCGCGTACACAGGATGTCGCTTCCTCAAGATCTACGAAACTGTTTGAAAAGCGGACAGCTGTCTAAGGTGTAGGTCTGGAAAAATAGAAAATCTCCTCAGCTTGTTTTTCCAGAGTCACACCCAGATCGCTTCAAGTTGTCCATGATACCAGCCGGTACACGGTAGTGTGAGAGGAGCATACACCGCTATAATGTGTGTGAAAAAATGAACGCTCAGTAACTCACCAGAACAAAATAATAAAAGTTGTAGTGCTTTGAAAAAATTAGTTTGAACAGCAGTGTGCACACACCAATGCAGATAGCAGGTAACCTTAAAAGGCAGCCTAATCACCACCAGCGCTGCTGCACACAACAAAAATACTCCCCTTTCTCTGCGCACTAACTGTACAGTGAAAAGCGCTATCAGCAGAAGCAATTTTTTTTCTTCTTCCCTGCCTAACGCTCTCCCTATTCATAATCAACAGTAGCAGCAGCACCTCTCCCTATTCTAAGATCGGTAGAAGTAAGATGGCGGTCGGCAGTCACGGCCTTTTATACCCACTGTGACGCCACACAAAGCCAGCCAATCACTTCAATGCCTTTCTCTAAGATGGTGGTGGCCACCGTGCATGTCATCGCGTTGCCCACAGTGTACGTCCTCCATCATTGGCTGAGAAAAGGCGCTGGAAGCATTATTTGAAACGCGACTTTGGCACTCGGCTCGGCGACCTCATGGCCGACCCAGACTTTAGCGAAAGTTGGCTATTTTTGAACTTGACAGACATGTTTCTCTCAACTCTATTGAATAGCCAGGTCTTTTAGTATGATAATGAGATAAAGCCAAAACAGAACTTCAAAGCTTGAGTAGGAGCCACGCCAGCATGGGGCATGAATTAGAATATACTTGTCAGCTTGACACAGAAATACACATCCATTGTATCTCCCAGCCACTCCGACTCCATCCTAGAATCATGGATTATGAGCACACCTTTCGATTTACAGACTCATAAAAAATATCCATATGACCCTGAGGAAATTGCGCATCTGACAGTGCGACTCCCGAGTCGGTGAGGGCTCTGGGTCCTGAGATATAGAGAATGTCCCTCCACAGTGACCCAATGGGGCCATGTTTGCTCTCCACATGACAGGCAATACAAACCGCATTCACTGGTACCTCTTGTGTGCTGAGAAATGTACCTTAACATATTTCCCAACAAAATCCGTTTTGGTTTAGTTTTTAAATGTTTTTTGGTGCATCAGTAGAAATGGCATGAAACGCTGAAAAAAATGTTTAAAGCTGTGAACTAGGAGTCAGGAATGCTTCCAGGGGCAATCCCCATGTGTCATTTGAGCAGTGTTTAAATCATTTTCAGACATTTTTAGACCGTTAATGGACCCCCGGGGGGGATCGCGGCAAAAATGCTTGGGACTTACATTGGGCCCGTTGTTCTGTCTGAGTACCTGAGTATTCCAATTTGTTCGACCTGAGCAACAAGCACCCAAGCATTTTAGTGCTCGCCCATCACTAATAAAGACCAATGATCTCACATGTAACCCAGGAATGCGAGGAAGACCAAGTATAACCACCTAGTGCTGAAATAATTGCTTTAGTATCCTTCATGTAACCAGGTAAATTAAACCTACAACCACTAACGGTTGTAGGTGAAAATCTACCCATTCACCCAAATTTTCTGTAAGTGACCCAATGCCTGATACAAAAGCCCTAAAAGGGGGAGGAAAAATGTTTTTGTGTAATTTAGGCAATGAATGATAGATGGATATAACCGGATTTTTTACAGATAAATAATTAAATATTTTTTCTGTAACAGCACCCATGTTTAAGGGTATGTGCACACGTTGCGGATTCTGCTGCGGATACACTGATAGCAGCTTGCACAGACTTGGAGCGGTGTTGTCACAGGTGCAGGACGGGAGAGAGAGTGATTGCCTATGCTAGTCGGTCCCTCCACGATTCTGAGCGCAACCCAGACAATTAGTTTCTTCAAGCTGGAGTTGCTGGTGTTGGTGTGGGCTATGACGGAGAGATTCGCAGAATGCCTGTCTGGCTTGGAGGTGCTGGTACGTACCAATAATAACCCGCTGCCGCATCTAGAGAACACTAAACTAGGCACCTTAGAAAAACGATGGGTGGCCAGTTTGGCAAAGTTCCGATACCAGATCACCTACAGGAGAGAAGCAGAGAACACACACGCTGATGCCCTGTCTAAAGCAAGACATGCACGACCGGGGAAGAGTAGGGATGAATTGCTGGAGGGGGAGGAGGTTTCCCAATTTCGAAGGACCGCTAGGATGGCAGCGGCCACGATGGACCAGATACAAACCCCCACCATGGAGGAGTATTGGGAAGATCTCGGGATGTGTGGGTCAAATTATAACAAGATGATCGTGAGCTCACTTTGTTTAGGCACTGGGTGACGGTGGGGGAGCTGCCTTGTCCGGAGAACTGAAGTGCTTTGTCCCCAGAAGCGTTGAAGGTCTTCCGACAGTGGGAGCGGCTGCAGATGAGAAATGGACTGTTGTGAGTTCATTTTCCCCTTTGTCACTGAGGTCTGGTGAACTCCCTATTCTGGTAAAGGAAGGTAATGAGCCTGATTATCAGGCACCTGAGCCTAATGAGGATGACTGGCTGAGTGGAGTCACGGACTGGATATAAGGCTGCCGACGCCCTTCTGCCCTGCGGGTGATTTCTCTGTGGACTTCTAGGACACCAGTCTGATTCCTGCTCCTCTAAAGCTAAGTTTTCTGTTTTGCCTGTTAGCATTTTTTTTTTTTTTTTGTTTTCCTTGCTCTTCAGTATTCTGCCATTCCCTGCTGGGGTGAGCTGAATCTCCTTTTGCCTGTAGCTCTGTCTTCAGAATATTCCTGAGTACTGACATAGCTTTTTTGAAGCCTAGCATCTTCAGGGCCTTTTTCACTGTCAGTCTGTTGGCTCTTATTTTCATAGGGTTTTTCACGGATTGCAGACAGCAGCCTTCCTGTCCTTTCCTATCTAGTTAGCTTGGGCCCCGTCTTTGCTCAGTCTATCTTTCTGTCTGTGTTAGTATTTTCATCTTGCTTCACCGTCATTATATGTTGGGGGCTGCCTATTACTTTGGGGTCTGCTCTGGGGCAGTTTAGATTTCCCCTTTCTTTCTTTAGGCCTATTTAATTCTCCGGCTGTGATCGAGGGGTCTAGGGCATCGTAGGAACCCCCCACGGCTACTGCTAGTTGTGTTGATAGGTTCAGGGGTCTGCAATCCAATAGCTGCCAACTTCTCTGGTTTTCTGGACTTAGCTAGCATTTTTGTTTTTGCCTCATACGGTGACTCAATCATAACAGAATTACCCGCCTTACCGCAGATCCTAGGGTACTCAATAGCAGGAAAGAATTGTGTTTAAAAAAAAAGAAAAAAAAAAAAGTGTGTATATTCTGTCCTCTATATCTCTGAGGCTGTAGGGGGGATTTTTTTTTCTCTCAATGGAGATAAAGCAATTGTCTGATCATGTGGAGCAGCTCGCTGCGAAAGTGCGAGGAATTTCCGCCTACCTTGCTCGTTCGCATGCTGTTGAACCAAAGATCCCTACACCTGATGTATTTTTTGGGGATCGATCTAAATTTTTGAGTTTCAAAAATAATTGTAAATTATTTTTTGCCTTGAAGCCTAACTCATCAGGGAACTCCGCGCAGCAGGTTAAAATTGTCATCTCTTTGCTGCGTGGCGATCCCCAGGATTGGGCGTTTTCTTTGAATTCAGATGATCCTATTCTGACTAATGTGAACGCATTCTTTCAAGCTTTGGGGTTGTTGTATGACGAATAGTGTTGCGCATTCCGATACCGCAAGTATCGGGTATCGGCCGATACTTGCTGTATCGGAATTCCGATACCGACTTCTGATATTTTTTCAATATCGGAAGTCGGCATCGGAATCGGAAGTTCAAAGTTGATTGACAGCCGAAATGACGTCATCATGATGCGCGGTGTGTGCGCATCATGATGCGCCGTCATTTCGGGCCTTCCGGGGGTCTCTGCCGGCCTGCCGGGGGACTGTGTGGACTGCCCGGGGTCTGTACCGGCCTGCCGGGGGGCTGTGCCGGCCTGCCGGTGGTCTGTGCACCCTGTGGGGGTCTGTACCGGCCTGCCGGGGGGCTGTGCCGGCCTGCCGGTGGTCTGTGCACCCTGTGGGGGTCTGTACCGGCCTGCCGGGGGGCTGTGCCGGCCTGCCGGGGGGCTGTGCTGATGTCCGGGGGTCTGTGCAAGCATCGTCCGATGGGACTATAAGTCCCATCTGGCGATGCCTGCTACCATGACAGTGATTGACACATTAGCCAATGATGGGACAGTAGTAGTCCCATCATCCGGCTAATGTGTTAAATGTTAAAAAAAAAAAAAAAAAATACTACATACATACTACATGCATGCTACATACATACTACATGCTACATACATACTACATATATACTACATGCATGCTACATACATACTACATGCTACATACATACTACATATATACTACATACATACTACATACATGCTACATACATACTGCATGCTACATACATACTACATACATACTACATACATACTACATACATACCACATATATACTACATACATACTACATGCATGCTACATACATACCACATACATACTACATACATACTACATACATACTACATGCATGCTACATACATAACACATATATACTACATGCATGCTACATACATACTACATGCTACATACATACCACATACATACTACATACATACTACATACATACTACATGCATGCTACATACATACTACATGCTACATACATACTACATATATACTACATGCATGCTACATACATACTACATGCTACATACATACTACATATATACTACATACATACTACATGCATGCTACATAAATACTACATGCTACATACATACCACATACATACTACATACATACTACATGCTACATACATACTACATATATACTACATGCATGCTACATACATACTGCATGCTACATGCATGCTACATAAATACTACATACATACTACATGCTACATACATACCACATATATACTACATACATACTACATACAATACATTCATACAATACATACATAGACATACAGTACATATAACATAGAGTAACATACTTACCAATACTTGTCACATTGTTCCCCGAAGCCATTGTCTTTTACAGAATAAATATTAACATAACAAACCACAAAAATACTCACCCACGGTCCGAAGCAGTCCACGAGTGTGTCCCACGACGATCTTGGGTAGAGAACTGCAGCATCAGCTGATGCTGCCGTTCTCTACGGGCTGCAGGAATCCAATGACGGAAGGTAGGTATCCTTCCGCACTGTATTCCTCCGCCACTTAAAAAAAAAAAAGTCCCTAGTCTCACTTTATGCCATTGCTGTGTGGGAATTTCCCACGCAGCAATGGCATAAAGTGAGACTAGGGACTTTTTTTTTTTTAAGTGGCGGAGGAATACAGTGCGGAAGGATACCTACCTTCCGTCATTGGATTCCTGCAGCCCGTAGAAAACGGCAGCATCAGCTGATGCTGCAGTTCTCTACCCAAGATCGTCGTGGGACACACTCGTGGACTGCTTCAGATCGTGGGTGAGTATTTTTGTGGTTTGTTATGTTAATATTTATTCCGTAAAAGACAATGGCTTCGGGGAACAATGTGACAAGTATTGGTAAGTATGTTACTCTATGTTATATGTACTGTATGTCTATGTATGTATTGTATGAATGTATTGTATGTAGTATGTATGTAGTATATATGTGGTATGTATGTAGCATGTAGTATGTATGTAGTATGTATGTAGCATGCATGTAGCATGCAGTATGTATGTAGCATGCATGTAGTATATATGTAGTATGTATGTGGTATGTATGTAGCATGTAGTATGTATGTAGCATGCATGTTGTATGTATGTAGTATGTATGTAGCATGCATGTAGTATATATGTAGTATGTATGTAGCATGTAGTATGTATGTAGCATGCATGTAGTATATATGTAGTATGTATGTAGCATGTAGTATGTATGTAGCATGCATGTAGTATGTATGTAGTATGTATGTAGTATGTATGTGGTATGTATGTAGCATGTAGTATGTATGTAGCATGCATGTAGTATATATGTGTTATGTATGTAGCATGTAGCATGCATGTAACATGCATGTAGTATGTATGTAGTATGTATGTAGCATGTAGCATGCATGTAGTATGTATGTAGTATATATGTGGTATGTATGTAGCATGTAGTATGTATGTAGCATGCAGTATGTATGTAGCATGCATGTAGTATATATGTAGTATGTATGTAGCATATATGTAGTATGTATGTAGCATGTAGTATGTATGTAGCATGCAGTATGTATGTAGCATGCATGTAGTATATATGTAGTATGTATGTAGCATATATGTAGTATGTATGTAGCATGTAGTATATATGTAGTATGCATGTTGCATGCATGTGGTATATATGTAGTATGTATGTTGCATGTAGTATATATGTAGTATGCATGTTGCATGCATGTAGTATATATGTAGTATGTATGTTGCATGTAGTATATATGTAGTATGAATGTAGCATGTATGTAGTATGTAGTATGAATGTAGCATGTATGTAGTATGCATGTTGTATGTATGTAGCATGTATGTAGCATGTAATTTTTTTTTTTTCTTTTTTTTTTTACATTCAACACATTAGCCGGATGATGGGACTACTACTGTCCCATCATTGGCTAATGTGTCAATCACTGTCATGGTAGCAGGCATCGCCCAATGGGACTTGTAGTCCCATCGGACGATGCCTGCACAGACCCCCGAAGCCTGCACAGACCACCGGCAGGCCGGCACAGCCCCCCGGCAGGCCGGCACAACCCACCGGAGCCTGCACAGACCACCGGCAGGCCGGCACAGCCCCCCGGCAGGCCGGCACAGCCCACCGGAGCCTGCACAGACCACCGGCAGGCCGGCACAGCCCCCCGGCAGGCCGGCACAGACCACCGGAGCCTGCACAGACCCCCTGGCAGGCCGGCACAGCCCCCCAAAAGGCCCGTACAGACCCCAGAGAGGCTGTACAAGGCAAAAACAGGGTTTTTCTTATTCCGATACCGGAAGTCCCATAGACTTGAATGGGACTTCCGGTATCGGAATCGGCGATACCGATACTTTTTTTTAAGATCGGCCGATCCATTCCGATCCGATACTTTGAAGTATCGGACGGTATTGCTCAACTCTAATGACGAACCTAATGCTATTGATCAGGCTGAAAAGACCCTGTTGGCATTGAACCAGGGTCGAGATTCTGCAGAGTTGTACTGTCAAAAGTTCCGAAAGTGGGCGGTCCTTACTACCTGGAATGATAATGCCTTGGCTGCTCTCTTTCGGAAGGGTTTGTCAGAAGCCGTAAAAGATACTATGGTGGGATTTCCTGTTCCCTCTGGTCTGGACAATTCTATGTCATTAGCCATTCAGGTTGATCGGCGTTTACGTGAACGCAGGATTGCACGAGAGGTGTTGCCACCGGTTGAACAGACGTCTGAACCTATGCAATGTGATAGAGTTTTGTCTAAGGCGCAACGTCAGGAGTTCAGAAGGCGTAATAAGCTGTGTTTTTTCTGTGGAGATGCCTCGCATATTGTTTCTGTTTGTCCTAAACGAGAGAAACGCTTTGCACACACGTTTTCTGTTGGTGGTGTTCAACCTAAGTTTCTTCTGGCAATTACTCTGATCTACTCCCTGTCCACATTTTCCGCCAAGGCTTTTGTGGATTCGGGAGCAGCGCTAAACCTAATGGACTTGGATTTTGCTAAACGTTGTGGATTTCCGATGACACCTCTGCAGACGCCTATCCCTTTGAGGGGGATTGATGCTACTCCTTTGGCTAAAAATAAACCTCAGTTTTGGACCCAGGTGGTCATGCGGGTCGCCCCAGACCATCAAGAAAATTGCAGATTTTTGGTGTTGCATGGTCTGCATGATGCCGTTGTTCTGGGGTTTCCCTGGTTGCAAATTCATAATCCAGTTTTGGATTGGAAATCTGTGTCTGTGGTGAGTTGGGGTTGTCGGTGTGCCTTTAGTGAGGCTCCGGCTTTTTCCACCTCTCCTCAGTCGCATGATGTTCCTGACTATTTGGCGGACTTTTATGATGTATTTAGTGAGAATGAGTCTGCGTCCTTGCCTCCTCATAGGAGTTATGACTGTGCAATCGAACTAAGCCCGGGGTGTAAATTTCCCAAGGGTCGGCTCTTCAATTTATCTGTACCCGAGCACGAGGCTATGCGGTCCTATATTAAGGAGGCGCTGGAGAAGGGTCATATTAGACCATCCTCTTCACTACAGTTGAGCGACTTTTGGTTTTTTAGGGTCGCGTTTCGTTTCGTGAAACCCGACTTTTCCAAAAGTCGGGTCGAGCAAGATCGTCCGATTATAGGGAAAAGTCGGGGTCGTCCCGAAACACGAAACCCAATGTAAGTCAATGGGGAATAAAAGTCGGCAGTGAGAGGAGGACAGGAAACACACCAACAGTGCCCATTTGAATGCCAAAAGCATCAATTCTTCTTACTTAAGCTTGTCAACCTTAATTAACTTCATAATACAAGTAACGCACTGAAAAATGGGGGTTATTTGGCTACAGTTGTGGGGGGGAGGGCTGGCTCCAGGTTTTCATGTGCCCTGGGCGAAAGAGCGCCCCTTTAACACATACCACAACTCATCATGCTCCGATACGGCAGAGAAATAGCGGTATAGTACAATGAAAAATACTTCACTTTTTACAGCTCATGACAAGGCCCATCTATTTCTCCATACAGAATCATTGGTCCCATATAATGTTTGAAACAGTATATGATGAGCTCCACATAATGCTACAGTATATGTTGGTCCCCATGGATGAAGCTCCACTGTCTTATGGGCCCAAATAATGCTCCAAACATAATGGGCCCCATTTCTAATGCTCTAGTGTATAATGGGCCCTGTAAATGCTGCTCCAGTGTCTGATGTTCACCTTTGGAATGTTCCAGTGTATGGTGGGCCCCATCTATCATTCTCCAAAGTATAGTGCTCCCTAAAAATTGCTGTCCCAACATTGAAAACAATGAAATAAGTCTCCTCGCTAGGGAATCCCTGTACTAGTCTGGACTTCTCGTCGTTCCCGTCTTCCATCTCACTGCACAGTATTTCAACCTTGCAAGTGCTGCGATCCTGAGCAAGCAGGGGGGGCCCACTCGTTGGTGACGGCACTGGCACAGGGCCCCTGATAGTACGGTGGTGTGTCTGATGGCGGGTGGGCCGAACCTGCACTTTCATCTGCAGCTTCCTCTTTGTCACCGTGTAAGATGGAACTGTATATGGGAAGGGTAACCTGAGTTTCATCAGGGTCAGATTCAGGCCGTGTAGCGTGCGAGGGGAATGTAGTGGTCTGGGTCAATGTACCAGCAGATTCATCGAGCAGTGGCTGGGCATCAGTGCACTTGTGTCGGCCCCAGGAGTACGGTCGCCACAGTGGCATTACCTTCCTCCTAGGGAGTGTGATGTCATGCTTGAGATCAACGAAGGATCTCTCTAGCAGGTTAACTGATTGGGCGGCGTTATTCCCATGAGTCATGACCCTCCAAACAGCGTTCATGAAGGCAAAGTGTTTGTTTTACGTGGGCAGTATGGTTGCAAAGCTGAACCTTAAAGGAATGTCCAGAAGGGCACCACCAGGAGTGGAGCCTACGGTTTAATTCGACTCCACCTGGGAAACCTCAACCATGCAAGCTACAGAACAGATGCACACATTGCAAGCTTAATTCCGTTAACGAACGAGACTCCGTCATGCCCCGCGGTCCGAGTCCGGCTTACTAGAGGGACACGTGAGGCTCTGGCACATGAGATTGGCCAATAACTGGTGTGTCATGCCCTTACATGTCCGTGGCTGCATGTGCGCTACACTGAAAAGGCCAGTGTTTGTCGCTTACAGGTGCAGATAACCCGCTGAACAACGTTAGTGATGGGGATCTGTGATTACAATTATTACCCGCGAACGATGATTTCCCAGTAAGTGCAGGTCAACCGCAGTTCCAGAATTAGGCCTACCCGTCATTCCTGAAAAAATGAAAAACTTACGTGTGCAAACCACAGGTGCTGTAGCTTGCTTAACAGCTCGCCAGCCGTTCTCAGGCCCAGTATGGATTACACATGATTGCACAAAGGTGAGAAAGGGTACCGTATCCCCGGATAACATGTATGGATAGCATAGTGTACACATTCAAAAGATATGTCTATACATCAGGAGGCAGGCTCAGACGGTGTTAGGCCCAGTATGGATTGCACGTGATTGCACAAAGGTGAGAAAGGGTTCCGTATCCCCAGATAACATGTATGGATAGCGTACACATTCAAAATATATGTCTATACATCAGGAGGCAGGCTCAGACGGTGTCAGGCCCAGTATGGATTGCACGTGATTGCACAAAGGTGAGAAAGGGTTCCGTATCCCCAGATAACATGTATGATAGCGTACACATTCAAAATATATGTCTATACATCAGGAGGCAGGCTCAGACGGTGATAGGCCCAGTATAGATTGCACGTGATTGCACAAAGGTGAGAAAGGGTACCTTATCCCCAGATAACATGTATGGATAGCGTACACATTCAAAATATATGTCTATACATCAGGAGGCAGGCTCAGACGGTGTCAGGCCCAGTATGGATTGCACGTGATTGCACAAAGGTGAGAAAAGGTTCCGTATCCCCAGATAACATGTATGGATAGCGTACACATTCAAAATATATGTCTATACATCAGGAGGCAGGCTCAGATGGTGTCAGGCCCAGTATGGATTGCACGTGATTGCACAAAGGTGAGAAAGGGTTCCGTATCCCCAGATAACATGTATGGATAGCGTACACATTCAAAATATATGTCTATACATCAGGAGGCAGGCTCAGACGGTGTCAGGCCCAGTATGGATTGCACGTGATTGCACAAAGGTGAGAAAGGGTTCCGTATCCCCAGATAACATGTATGGATAGCGTACACATTCAAAATATATGTCTATACATCAGGAGGCAGGCTCAAACGGTGTTAGGCCCAGTATGGATTTGACGGCCCAGACTACACAGCGGAGGAGCAGGGAGAGGTAAAGATTGCAAATGCTGGGGCCCTGCCCAAGCAAGGGGGGCCCACTCGTGGGCGTCGGTACTGGCACTGGGCCCCTCATAGTACGGCGGTGTGTCTGACGGCGGGTGTGCACCACCACCGTCAGAGACACTTGATTGCACTATGAGGGACCCTGTGCCAGTGCCCGCGCCCAAGAGTCGGTCTACCCACCTGTCCAGGGCAACGGCATTCGCACGGTGTCGTGCGCTAGGTGGTGACCCCGGCCATGGGGGGGGGAGGCAGCACAGTTAGGGAGCTTTAGAAAGTGGCATATGTTGATGTTGGACATTCAGCTGATGCAAAAGGTGAAATAGGTCAAGTCCCAGGAAGAGGTGGACCAAAGCAAGCCATTTTTCTGTCACCCTATGTGTCATCAGGGGAAGGTGGGACAAAATCCTTGGAAACCCATGCGTGGTTCATTTTAATGAAGGTTAGATCATCCACATTTTGGGTTGACAGACGGGTCCTTTTTTCTGTCAGGATTGATCCAGCTGCACTGAAGACTCTTTCCGATAGCACACTTGCAGCTGGGCAAGCGAGCTCCTGTAAGGCATATTGTGCCAATTCAGTCCAGGTGTCCAGTTTAGCGGCCCAATAGTCAAAGGGGAATGACCTGTGTGGGAGAACATCGATATGGGAGGAAAAGTAGTTTGTAACCATAGTTGACAACTGCTGTCTCCTGTCACTTTCCATCGATGCAGTATTACCAGTTGTGTGAGCGGTACTTCAAAAATCAGTCCACAACATTGTCATGAAACCCCTGTCTCCAACGCCACTTCTGCTGTGTGCACCACGAACACCTCTGCCAAGCTGACCCCGGCCTGTACGGCTCGTGTGAGAACCATCACCGCTGCTGTGTGCTGGGAATGCCTCAAGCAACCGATTTACCAGAGTTGCTTGTTTATTAGCCAATATTAGGTCAAGGTTCTCCTGTGGCATGATGTTTTGTAATTTGCCTTTATAGCGTGGATCCAGGATGCTGGCCAACCAGTAGTCGTCATCGTTCATCATTTTGGCAATGCGGGGGTCCCTTTTTAGGATCTGCAAGGCATAATCTGACATGTGGGCCAATGTTCCCGGTGTCAATGATGCACTGCGAGTGCTGGGTGGAGGAGCACTTACTGGCAAATCCACATCCCTCCAGTCACGCACAAACCCTGTACCAGACCTTGCCACGCCAACATTTTCACTTGCCCCACGAGATGCATCCTCCTCCCCTAAGTAATCATCCCCATCATCCTCCTCCTCCTCCTCCTCTTCTTCCTCCACCTTGTCCAGGAGAGGTCCCTGAGCAGACAATGGCTGAATGTCATCAAGGATTCCCTCCTCCTCATCAACATTGGCTGCAGAAGCCTGCTCCTTAAGGTGCGTCAAAGTTTGCATGAGCAGACGCATAAGTGGGATGCTCATGCTTAGGATGGCGTCGTCTGCACTTACCAGCCGTGTGCATTCCTCAAAACACTGAAGGACTTTACAGAGGTCTTTCAGCTTCGACCACTGCACACTGGTCAACTCCATGTCTGCTCTCAAAGTGCCTGGCCGTGTATCCTCCCACAAATGCATTATGGCCTGCCTCTGCTCGCACAGCCGCTCCACCATGTGCAGGGTGGAGTTCCACCTTGCTGCAATGTCGATAATGAGGCGGTGGTTGGGAAGGTGGAGCAATCGCTGCAGCTTCTGCATACGAACGGAGTGTACAGGCGACCGGCGGATGTGCGCGCACAGTCTTCGCACCTTCTGGAGCAGGGCTGTTAACTCCGGATAATTTTTGAGGAAGCACTGCACCACCAGGTTCAAGGTGTGAGCCAAGCAAGGTATGTGGCTGAGTTTTGAAAGGGCTATGACTGCCACAAAATTACGCCCGTTCTCACTAACTACCTTGCCTGCCTCAAGATGTACACTGCCCTGCCATGACTCAGTTTGTCGCTGAAAGTACTCGGCCAGCACCTCGGCGGTGTGTCTGTCGCCCAAACACATCATCTGCAACACAGCCTGCTGACGCTTTCCACTAGCTGCTCGATAGGGGGACACCTCGTGTGCAACAGTGGCAGCTGCAGATGGAGTGCTCGTACGACTGCGCTCTGTGGACGAGCTTTCGCTTCTGGAGGAGGAGGAGGAGGAGGAGGGTCGAACGCCTACAGCCAACTGTTTCCTATACCGTGGGCTAGGCAGCACTGTCCCACCACCGCTGTCCCCTGTGGACCCTGCATCCACCACATTAACCCAGTGCACAGTGATGGACACGTAACGGCCCTGGCCATGCCGACTGGACCATGCATCAGTTGTGAGGTGCACCTTTCCGCTCACTGACTGCTTGAGTGCATGGACAATGCGGTCTTTCACATGATGGTGGAGGGCTGGGATGGCTTTGCGAGAGAAGAAGTGGCGACTGGGTAGGTCATAGCGTGGTACTGCATAGGCCATGAGTTCAAGGAAAGCTGCGCTTTCCACCAACCGAAAGGGCATCATCTCAAACGAGATTAGTTTAGCAATGTGGGCGTTCAAACCCAGTGTACGCGGATGAGAGACTGAGTACTTTCTTGACCTACTCATAGTGTCTGGGAGGGTGAGCTGGACTTGAGAGCTGCATATGGTGGAAGTAGCGGTGGACAGGGCGGACTGAGAGAGGGTTGATGATGGTGATGGAGTTGGTGTTCTTTCTAATGGCCTAGAATCAGTCTTTCGTTGATATAACAGTGGGATTCCCTGACTGCTGTGGCCTTGCAACGACACCTCAACATTTGCTGCTGTGCTAAGCGGTGGGCTTACAGTGGGGGAAACAATGTAGCGTTGCTGACTACCTTCCTTGTGATCAGTTGCACATGAGGTTTGGTGTTGTGTCCACGCTTGCAAGTGCATGGTGGTTAAATGTCTAAGCATGCAACTGGTATTCAAATTTTTCAGATTTTTCCCTCGGCTAAAGGTCTTTGCGCACTTCTTACAGATAACCTTGGCCTGATCATTAGGATTTTGTTCAAAAAAGTGCCACACTGCACTCTGTCTACTATGGAAGACATTTTGCGTCCTTGCACGCTGTGCTATTTTGACCGTCTGGCCAAGCAGTCCAGCAACTTTTCATTTTTTTGTATCCCGTTTTTGGACTGCTCCGTGCCTGCCAGATAACAACTGTTGCGATGTCGATGCCTGCGGCGGATGCTCCTCCTCCTCTTCTGAGCTATTGGCAGCGGCACCCTCTTCCCCCAATGGATGCCAATCTGGGTCAACACCTGGGTCATCCATCACCTCCTCTTCAATGTCATGTGCACCTTCCTCTGTGTCACAGTGTATGGTGGTATAGTGTGCGGGAAGGGGCACCTGAGTCTCATCAGGGTCAGAATCTGGCTCTGTACACTGCGAGGACAATGTAGTGCTCTGAGTGAATGTACCAGCAGAATCATCCATCAGCGGCTGTGCATCAGTGCACTCCATGTCAGATTCATCTTGGCTTGGGTAATTCACCATTTCACTTGATAATCCAGGCATGGTATGTGAAAACAGCTCCATGGAGTAATCAGTAGTATGGCCTGCGTCATCCTTCAATCTTGGTTGGGGTGAAGGACACAAGGAAAGGTGTGGTTCATGAACATGAGCCTCCAATGACGACTCAGTGCTTTTACTTTTTACAACTGAAGAAGAGGAGGCGATAGAGCTAGAGGCTGAGTCAGCAATGTAAGACAAAACTTTTTCCTGATGCTCTGGCTTTAAAAGCGGTTTGCCAACTCCTAGAAAACTAAGCCTTCGAAGCCTTATGGAGCCAGACGATGACGCAGGCTCAACACCTCCTGCATTCGGTCCTACTTTGCTCTTGCCACTACCATCAGATCCACCACTAACACCATCATTACCAGCTGCCAACTCTCGCCCAATTCCACGGCCCAATGAATATCTGAGCGCTATGTGACTGGCTCGATGGCACAGCTGTGACCAAAGTGACTAGAGGATAAGTGAGATTTTGAATTTCAGCAGACACTTGTGGACACTGGACACTTTTGGATTGTGTGAGGCCCAATGAATATCTGAGCGCTATGTGACAGGCTCGATGGCACAGCTGTGACCAAAGTGACTAGAGGATAAGTGAGATTTTGAATTTCAGCAGACACTTGTGGACACTGGACACTTTTGGATTGTGTGAGGCCCAATGAATATCTGAGCGCTATGTGACAGGCTCGATGGCACAGCTGTGACCAAAGTGACTAGAGGATATGTGAGATTTTGAATTTCAGCAGACACTTGTGGACACTGGACACTTTTGGATTGTGTGAGGCCCACTGATATCTAAGCGCTATGTGACAGGCTCGATGGCACAGCTGTGACCAAAGTGACTAGAGGATAAGTGAGATTTTGAATTTCAGCAGACACTTGTGGACACTGGACACTTTTGGATTGTGTGAGGCCCAATGAATATCTGAGCGCTATGTGACAGGCTCGATGGCACAGCTGTGACCAAAGTGACTAGAGGATAAGTGAGATTTTGAATTTCAGCAGACACTTGTGGACACTGGACACTTTTGGATTGTGTGAGGCCCAATGAATATCTGAGCGCTATGTGACAGGCTCGATGGCACAGCTGTGACCAAAGTGACTAGAGGATAAGTGAGATTTTGAATTTCAGCAGACACTTGTGGACACTGGACACTTTTGGATTGTGTGAGGCCCAATGAATATCTGAGCGCTATGTGACAGGCTCGATGGCACAGCTGTGACCAAAGTGACTAGAGGATAAGTGAGATTTTGAATTTCAGCAGACACTTGTGGACACTGGACACTTTTGGATTGTGTGAGGCCCAATGAATATCTGAGCGCTATGTGACAGGCTCGATGGCACAGCTGTGACCAAAGTGACTAGAGGATAAGTGAGATTTTGAATTTAAGCAGACACTTGTGGACACTGGACACTTTTGGATTGTGTGAGGCCCAATGAATATCTGAGCGCTATGTGACAGGCTCGATGGCACAGCTGTGACCAAAGTGACTAGAGGATAAGTGAGATTTTGAATTTCAGCAGACACTTGTGGACACTGGACACTTTTGGATTGTGTGAGGCCCAATGAATATCTGAGCGCTATGTGACAGGCTCGATGGCACAGCTGTGACCAAAGTGACTAGAGAATAAGTGAGATTTTGAATTTCAGCAGACACTTGTGGACACTGGACACTTTTGGATTGTGTGAGGCCCAATGAATATCTGAGCGCTATGTGACAGGCTCGATGGCACAGCTGTGACCAAAGTGACTAGAGGATAAGTGAGATTTTGAATTTCAGCAGACACTTGTGGACACTGGACACTTTTGGATTGTGTGAGGCCCAATGAATATCTGAGCGCTATGTGACAGGCTCGATGGCACAGCTGTGACCAAAGTGACTAGAGGATAAGTGAGATTTTGAATTTCAGCAGACACTTGTGGACACTGGACACTTTTGGATTGTGTGAGGCCCAATGAATATCTGAGCGCTATGTGACAGGCTCGATGGCACAGCTGTGACCAAAGTGACTAGAGGATAAGTGAGATTTTGAATTTCAGCAGACACTTGTGGACACTGGACACTTTTGGATTGTGTGAGGCCCAATGAATATCTGAGCGCTATGTGACAGGCTCGATGGCACAGCTGTGACCAAAGTGACTAGAGAATAAGTGAGATTTTGAATTTCAGCAGACACTTGTGGACACTGGACACTTTTGGATTGTGTGAGGCCCAATGAATATCTGAGCGCTATGTGACAGGCTCGATGGCACAGCTGTGACCAAAGTGACTAGAGGATAAGTGAGATTTTGAATTTCAGCAGACACTTGTGGACACTGGACACTTTTGGATTGTGTGAGGCCCAATGAATATCTGAGCGCTATGTGACAGGCTCGATGGCACAGCTGTGACCAAAGTGACTAGAGGATAAGTGAGATTTTGAATTTCAGCAGACACTTGTGGACACTGGACACTTTTGGATTGTGTGAGGTCCAATGAATATCTGAGCGCTATGTGACAGGCTCGATGGCACAGCTGTGACCAAAGTGACTAGAGGATAAGTGAGATTTTGAATTTCAGCAGACACTTGTGGACACTGGACACTTTTGGATTGTGTGAGGCCCAATGAATATCTGAGCGCTATGTGACAGGCTCGATGGCACAGCTGTGACCAAAGTGACTAGAGGATAAGTGAGATTTTGAATTTCAGCAGACACTTGTGGACACTGGACACTTTTGGATTGTGTGAGGCCCAATGAATATCTGAGCGCTATGTGACAGGCTCGATGGCACAGCTGTGACCAAAGTGACTAGAGGATAAGTGAGATTTTGAATTTCAGCAGACACTTGTGGACACTGGACACTTTTGGATTGTGTGAGGCCCACTGATATCTGAGCGCTGTGTCACAGGCTCGATGGCACAGCTGTGACAAAAGTGACTAGAGGATAAGGGAGATTTTGAATTTCTGCAGACACTTGTGGACACTGGACACTTTTGGATTGTGTGTGGCCCACTGATATCTGAGCGCTATGTCACAGGCTCGATGGCACAGCTGTGACAAAAGTGACGAGAGGATAAGGGAGATTTTGAATTTCTGCAGACACTTGTGGACACTGGACACTTTTGGATTGTGTGAGGCCCACTGATATCTGAGCGCTATGTCACAGGCTCGATGGCACAGCTGTGACAAAAGTGACTAGAGGATAAGGGAGATTTTGAATTTCTGCAGACACTTGTGGACACTGGACACTTTTGGATTGTGTGAGGCCCACTGATATCTGAGCGCTATGTCACAGGCTCGATGGCACAGCTGTGACAAAATTGACTAGAGGATAAGGGAGATTGGATTGCTTTTAAAAAAGCAGTTTGCAGAGCAGTGGGTAAACAGCAATGCCAGCCTGTCAGGAAGCCTTAAAAGGCAGCCCAACAACCAACACCACTGATACACCACAATATAGCCTCCCCTTGCACTGCACACACAGTGACTGGTGTGTTGTGCAGGCCAAATTGCTAGCAGCAGAAGCAGTTTTTTTGTCTTCTTCCCTGCCTAACGCTCTCCCTACAGAATCAGCAGCAACCTCTCCCTATACTGAGATCGGCAGAAGTAAGATGGCAGTCGGCGTGCACGCCCTTTTATACCCCCTGTGACGCCCACCAAAGCAAGCCAATCACTTGCATGCCCTTCTGAAAGATGGTGGTGACCCGTGCCTATGTCATCATGTTGCCCACAGTGTCCGTGGATCCTGATTGGCTGAAAAAGAGCACAAAACAAACTTTTGAAACGCGACTTTGGCGCGTAAGTCGCCGACCTCGTGGCCGACCTCATCCTAGGGTCGGGTTTCATTTCACCCTTAGGTGCCGGTTTTTTTTTTGTGGACAAAAAGGATGGTTCTTTAAGGCCTTGTATTGATTATCGTGCCCTCAATAAAATTACTATTAAATATCAGTATCCGTTACCCCTGATTTCGGATCTGTTCTCTAGAGTTAGAGGTAATTGCTGGTTTACCAAGCTTGACCCAGGGGGGCGTATAATCTTATCCGCATTAAGCAGGGGGATGAATGGAAGATGGCGTTTAATCCTCCGGAGGGACATTTTGAGTACCTGGTGATGCCTTTTGGGCTCACTAATGCCCCTTCTGTCTTCCAGTGCTTCATGAACGATATTTTCCGAGACTTTGTCGATAAATTTTTGATTATCTATCTGCATGATATTTTGATCTTCTCTAAGAATTGGGATTCTCATGTGGAACATATTCTGACTGTGTTCTGGATCTTGAAGGAGAATTCCCTGTATGTCAAAGGATCGAAATGCCTTTTTGGAGTACAGAGGATTTCATTTTTGGGATTTATTTTGTCTCCGTCAACTACTGAAATGGACCCGGCCAAGGTACAGGCCATTTATGATTGGGTTCAGCCCACTTCTTTGAAGGCCCTCCAGAAGTTTTTGGGTTTTGCTAATTTTTATCGGAAATTTATAGCAAAATTTTCTAGTATTGCCAAGCCATTGACTGATCTGACTAAGAAGGGTGCTGATGTGTTGAATTGGTCTCCGGAGGCTGTTGCTTCCTTTCAGGAGCTGAAGCGAAGATTTACCTCCGCCCCGGTTTTGCGGCAACCTGATGTCTCTCTCCCGTTCCAGGTAGAGGTGGATGCTTCTGAGATTGGTGCAGGAGCTGTTTTGTCCCAAAAGGATCCTGTAACATCTAAAATGAATCCCTGTGCTTTCTTTTCCCGAAAGTTCTCTCCATCTGAACGTAACTATGATGTGGGGAATCGGGAACTGTTGGCCATGAAATGGGCAATTGAGGAGTGGAGACATTGGTTGGAGGGAGCTAAACATCAAGTTGTGGTCCTCACTGACCACAAGAATTTGATTTACCTAGAGTCGGCTAAACACTTGAACCCTAGACAGGCTAGGTGGGCCTTGTTTTTTACACGTTTTGATTTTGTGGTCTCCTATCTAGTTAGCTTGGGCCCCGTCTTTGCTCAGTCTATCTTTCTGTCTGTGTTAGTGTTTTCATCTTGCTTCACCGTCATTATATGTTGGGGCTGCCTATTGCTTTGGGGTCTGCTCTGGGGCAGTTTAGATTTCCCCTTTCTTTCTTTCTTTAGGCCTATTTAATTCTCCGGCTGTGATCGAGGGGTCTAGGGCATCGTAGGAACCCCCCACGGCTACTGCTAGTTGTGTTGATAGGTTCAGGGGTCTGCAATCCGATAGCTGCCAACTTCTCTGGTTTTCTGGACTTAGCTAGCATTTCTGTTTTTGCCTCCTACGGTGACTCAATCATAACACATGTGTATATTAATGGATACATATAGGGCCAACTGCAAAAAGCATGCTAAGAAAACACTGAAAAAACAGTCATAGGGTCCCATTAAAATTCAATACTTTATTAAATACAAAAATGTCCCACATACATGCTACAAAAGCAGTGATTAATGTAAATAGGGTCCCATCGTAGTAAATAGCGTGTTGTAGGGGTAAACAGCTTGAACGATCCAGAACTTTCTCCACGTTCTATTCCATCTTCCAAAGTCACTCTTCAAGATTATCAACATACGTGAACAATTGTCTACCAAACTGAAAAAATAAAAAATAATTAAAAGCACATAAAACCAGTGTGTTCACACAGTGTGCACAATGCGCAAACAAATCGGGATCACAAGAACGGGACGAAGGACATATTCTCATTGAGTCCTTTCGGGCGGATGGTCTTAAGTGTCCAAATCCACCTTGTTTCAAGCTGGGTCAGGCGCCTAGATAATCCACCCCCCCTAATGTTTATATTCAGGGAGTCAATACCCTGTACCCTTAATAGAGAGCCATCACATTGATGGAATTCTCTAAAATGTCGTGGCAGAGTCTTGTGGGTGGAAGTGTCTGTGCAGGCAGATGCTGCCTGAATCCCCAACACGTGCTCTCTCACACGGACTTTGAGTTGTCTAGTAGTTAATCCCACATACACTAAGCCGCATGGGCAAGTGGCGTAGTATATCACATATCTCGTGATGCAAGTGATACGTTGTTTAATTGGAAAGCATTCAGAGCCACCCGAATTGGAAAGCGTGGTACTTCGTTCAATTTGGGGCAGGCAACACATCTGCCGCACGACACACAACCACCCCTGCCTGGGATTTCATCAAGGAAGGTTGGTAGAGATTGACCGGTATAGTAGCTATGAGTAAGTTGGTCACCCAAGTTCCTGGCCTGCCTGAAAGTAATAGACGGATTAGCCGTAAGGAATTTTTGAATAATGGGATCAACCCTCAATATGGGCCAAGCCCTCTTGATGGCCGATCGCATCCTCTCATGTTGAAGCTGGTAAGACGTGATAAATCTCACCGCATTAACGGTTCCAGGCTTGCGACCTATACTCATATACAAGAAATTATTTTGAGTGGAATGTTTGGCCCGATGACACGCTTTTTTAATTCACCGTCCACTGTAGCCACGAGCCAGGAACCGTGATTTAAGTTCATCCGCACGCATCTTAAAGTCCTCCTCTGTGGAACAGATACGGTGCAAGCGGAGAAATTGGCCTACCGGAATGGCCTTAATCACATGACGAAGATGGCAGGAGGAGGCATGAAGCAACATATTCGTCGCAGTCTCCTTTCGGAAAATATCCGTCTGAATCAGGCCAAGTCTGTCCCTTCTGATAGTAACATCCAAGAAATTAATTCTTTCTTGGTCCCACACCAGGGTAAGGCCTATATTCAGTGTTCAGGATGGAAACAAATTGCACAAGGTCGACGGAGGTGCCCTGCCAGACAAACAAGATATCGTCGACATAACGGGTCCAAAAAGGAACGCGATCAATCAACCCCTGTTTGTCCGACAGGAAAAGGTCCCTCTCCCACAGCCCCAGGAAGAGGTTGGCATAGGAGGGCGCAAAGGTCGCCCCCATGGCAGTCCCCTGGAGCTGTAGGTAGAAGGACCCTTTAAAACAAAAAAGTTATGAGTGAGATCGAACTGTAAGAGCTCCAGGATGAGGTCCCTCAACCCCATAGGTATGGTAGATGTATCCAAAAAGAACCGTACGGCTCTAATACCATCTTTGTGTCGTATACTGGTATAAAGGGACTCAGCATCAACTGAAGCTAATAGTGCATCACTCTCTAAACACAGTCCATCGACCCTGCGCAATAAATCCCCAGTGCCTTGAAGTAAGAAGGAAGACTGGATACCAGTGGTTGTAAATAGTGATCAATCCATCTGTTCACACGCTCGAGGAAGTTCCCCCTCCCAGATATAATAGGTCTGCCGGGCGGTGACGTTATGTCCTTATAAACTTTAGGTAGGAGATATAATGTGGAAATATTAGGTTCTTTTACCATTAGTGCCGAAGCCAGCTCTTTGGTGACAATGCCGCCATCTAAGGCCCTCATTAAAATGGATTCTAATTTGGCATTAAAGGCAGAGAGGGGATTATAAGTAAGCTTCCTATAGCATGTGGAGTTGTCAAGCTGGCGGAAAGCCTCCCTCTCATACATTACCTTGGTCCAGATGACGAAATTGCCACTTTTATCCGCCGGCTTCAGCACCACATCGGTCAAATTCTGAAGGAATCTAAGACGATTCCTTTCCTCTTTGGTCAAATTGTCACCTCCACCAAATCTAGGAATCTTGAGAAATTCCTCAGTCACCACCCGAACAAACAAATCGATACTGGGACAGGTGGTAAAGGGGGGGGAACTTAACCGAGCGCCGACTTATGGACGGAGGGATCTTACCTCCTTCACTGTTGTGCTGAAGTGCCAGCTCCTCCAGGATTCTCACTGCCTCTTGTTCCTCCTCTGTGGGGAAAAGACGCGCAAGATCATCATTAAAGAAATGCCTCCTGAACAATAATGATCTAGCAAAAATATGCAAGTCCTTCACCGCGGTGAAGGTATCATACCCCGGTGTGGGAGAAAAAGACAGAGCCCTGCCCAACAAAGACAGATCCACATCAGTGAGTATATGATTGCTCAAGTTGATCACCTTATTGTCCCTTCGATTATTTTCAGATGAATTAAACTGGCGTCTTCTGTACGGATGAAAGGAATGGTCTCGTAATCTATGAATTTCATTTTTTCCACGTGAATGGACTGAAGCGGAAGAAGCATCCGACTGACCGCTTAGAGAAGAAACAGAGACAGTAGAAGATGCTCTATGTAAATTTGTGTTATTTTTGCTTCTCCAAAGATACACCCTCTTAGTCTCATAGTCACGTAAATCTCTATTATACTTGCTCACCTGATTGTTCTGAATTTTTTTGACCAGCTGGTCCATTAATTTATCCAGTTCAGTTTCAAAAGTCTGTACTTTATCAGCGGGGCAATCTTTACGTATCTCCGCTTGAGTAATATCTATAGATTTATCCAACTCAGCGATATTTGTGGTATTCATATTAACAAGAAGTTGCAAGAAAACAGACGAACACATGCCACAAGCCTCCTCCTACTTGTTGATGAACTGCTCGTTGTCAACTGGGAATGTGGGAATAACTTTAACACTTAGTCCCCTAGGGATCATCTTATTGGTGATGTACTTTTTCAAAAACAATCTGTTCCACCATAATTTCGATCGATTAATAAGTAAGGACTTAATGTGTAGAAATTTCTCATCCCAACTTAAATCACCCATTTGTTGCGCAGTACCCCCCCAGCGCCGAAGACCTGGTCCAGTTGGTTGAGCCAGGTTTTGTCCCAGGTTTTGTCCATCTTTACCACTGAAGAGTAACCTGTGCATAACACAGTAAAAATCACAAAATATGAACAAATAGTGGCAAACATAACACATGTATGAGGGAAATAATAACAGTAATTATAAGGCAAATTGCCACCTACCACTCAAACATGTGTATATTAATGGATACATATAGAGCCAACTGCAAAAAGCATGCTAAGAAAGCACTGAAAAAACAGTCATAGGGGTCCCATTAAAATTCAATACTTTATTAAATACAAAAATGTAAAGAGGAGTATGGTACAACGGTAAGGGCAGGGAACATTGCACACACCTAATGGTCACACAAGAAATATGGGCACCCGGAACAGGCAACTCTGCAAATACACATGTATTACATTATAAGTGTGAGATGATGCAGGCTGCACTTACATACAAATGAATAATCCTGTGGTGCAAAAAGGTATAATTGGCACTAAAAGCAACCATCAGTCATACTAGGATTAAGGACACATGTACTATAGTGAGAGCAAGTGCTCATATAACAAAATGCTTTGTAATACAAAGACAGCCGTCCAAAAAAGAGTACATGTATGCTATAGTGACTCCCAGCAAATGCAGATATGACACAAACGTGGATACTACCACATCAAGCAGCCAAACAGTCAAGCATCATCAGCACAGTGCTATTACCTGAATGTGACAGGAGGTGTTGGCAGAGTAGCGGCACCGTCAGCCCTTCCCCGACGCGCGTTTCGGAGCAAGCAAGCTCCTTCCTCAGGGGGCATGGAGATAGACGCAGACCACCATATCTATATATGGTGCTAACCTTGGGTGCTGGGTTTTTTTTCGTGGCCAAGAAAGATGGTTCATTAAGGCCTTGTATTGACTATCGTTCCCTCAGCAAAATTACGGTTAAATATCAGTATCCGTTACCCCTGATTTCTGATTTATTCTCCAGAGTTAAAGGTGCTTGCTGGTTTACTAAGCTTGACCTCAGGGGGGCGTATAATCTTATTCGCATCAAGCATGGGGATGAATGGAAGACGGCGTTTAATAC
The DNA here is from genome assembly GCF_039654945.1 of Dendrobates tinctorius. Taxonomy (NCBI): domain Eukaryota; kingdom Metazoa; phylum Chordata; class Amphibia; order Anura; family Dendrobatidae; genus Dendrobates; species Dendrobates tinctorius. The sequence goes on from NW_027361822.1 coordinate 9,060,818, forward strand.
TCCGGAGGGACATTTTGAGTACCTGGTGATGCCTTTTGGGCTCACTAATGCCCCTTCTGTCTTCCAATCCTTCATGAATGATATTTTCCGGGACTTTGTGGATACGTTTTTGATCATCTATCTGGATGATATTTTGATCTTTTCCAGGGATTGGGATTCTCATGTGGAACATGTTCGGACTGTGTTCCAGATTTTGAGAGTGAATTCCTTGTATGTTAAGCGATCGATTGGTGTACAGGGGACTTTAATTTGTCTCCATCAACTATTGAAATGGACCCGGCCAAGGTACAGGCCATTTATGATTGGGTTCAACCCACTTCTTTGAAGGCTCTCCAGAAGTAATGTTGAGCGACTTTTGTTTTTTTAGAGTCGAGTTTCGTTTCATGAAACCCGACTTTTCCAAAAGTCGGGTCGAGCAAAATCGGCCGACTATAGGGAAAAGTCCGGGTCGTCCCGAAACACAAAACCCAATGTAAGTCAATGGAGAATTAAAGTCGGCAGTGAGAGGAGGACAGGAAACACACCAACAGTGCCCATTTGAATGCCAAAAGCATAAATTCTTGTTACTGAAGCTTGTCAACCTTAATTAACTTCATAATACTAGTTACGCACTGAAAAATGGGGGTTATTTGGCTACAGTTGTGGGGGGGAGGGCTGGCTCCAGGTTTTCGTGGGCCCAGGGCCAAAGAGCGCCACTTTAACACATACCACAACTCATGATGTTCCAATATGGCAGAGAAATAGCAGTATAGTACAATGAAAAATACTTCACTTCGTACATCTCATGACTGATATCCATTTTAAATTCTCCAATACCTCCAAAAACGGACAGTATATAACTCCATACAGTATTATGGCCAGCGCTTAGTGCGCTATACAGAGTAATGAGGCCCATATATTTTTCCATACGGAATCATTATTCCCATATAATGTTTCAAACCGTATATGATGAGCTCCACATAGTTCTACAGTATATGTTGGTCCCAATGGATGAAGCTCCACTGTCTTATGGGCCCAAATAATGCTCCATATATAATGGGCCCCATTTCTACTGCTCTAGTGTATAATGGGCCCTGGAAATGCTGCTCCAGTGTCTGATGTCCACCTTTGGAATGCTCCAGTGTATGGTGGGCCCCATATATCATTCACCAGAGTATAGTGCTCCCCAAAAATTGCTGTCCCAACATTGAAAACAATTACATAAGTCTCCTTGCTAGGGAATCCCTGCACTACTCTGAACTCCTTGTCGTCCCCATCTTCTATCTCACTGCACTTGGTTGTTTAGGCCCTCCCACTGGCAGAGACACTTTTGCGTACTATGTGGTGCCCTGTGCCAGTGCCATCGCCCATGAGTATGCCCCCCCACCTGCTCAAGGAACCTGCACTTTCATCTGCACCTTCCTCTTTGTCACCGTGTAAAGTGGTATAGTATGCGGGAATGGGAACCTGAGTTTCCTCTGGGTCAAATTCTGGCTGTGAAGAGTGCGAGGGGAATGTAGTGGTCTGTGTCAATGTACCAGCAGCAGCATCCAGCAGTGGCTGGGCCTCAGTGCACTTGTGGCGTCCCCTTGAGTACGGTCGCCACTGTGGCATTGCCTTCCTCCTAGGGAGTGTGTTGTCAAGCTTGGGAGCAACGAAGGATCTCTCTAGCAGTGAAACCAACACACAACACATTTCCCACTCCAGGCCAGCAGGGAGACTTCTGAACCTGACTGCTGAGGAGCTGCTCTCTGTGGTCGGGAGGAGGTAAGTTAGGGCACTCTGTGCAGGGAAGGGGAAGTGTGTGGACGTGAGCTGGAGGATGAGCAGAGTTAAGGCTCACTCCTAGCTGAAGTGCATGGTCCGGATTCCGGTCTCCGAGTTTGTAGGGACACTGACGTTCCTGCAGCAGAAAACGGGGGAAGTAGCAGCTATAAGTGCTCTGTACCCAACTAAGGCTCGGAGACCCCAGCATCGACTTGTGCGAGGCAGAAGGAAAAGGCTATAGCTGTCTGCCATACAAGTAAAGTCTGAGGAACATCTGTTAGACAGGAGGTGTTTCAGTGAACCACGGTCCTGTGAGTGCTTCCCCCACAAGTGCTAGAAAGGAGACGTTCAGGAAGGTACATGTTGGCGGAGAGTTGGAAGGGAGCTTTCCATTCTTGTCCCGGAGGTTGGCAGAGGTCCTGACCCGGAGGACACAGCACGGAGGCAGGCATCTGTGTAACCTGCTGCAGACTGTGAGTAAAGCTTTGGAACTGCACGCTCTGGTGTCCTACAGTTATTCCAGCACCGCTACATCTGGGTACCAGCACCTACACCGCCTGTGCCTTTCCCCCATCACTACATCTACACTTCCCTGGGACTCCAGCTCCACCTGTGGGGAGCTTCACCATCTTTGCTGCACAACACCATCAGTCCCAGAGGATCTGCATGCAGCGTCGGCCTAACATCTATGTTGCCGAACACCACAGGTGGCGTCAAACTATCTATATAAACTCTTTACCATTATACCACGCCATTTACATGGGCGCCCAGGGCCGCTGTCCGGGTCACCGCTGCTGTGACACATCCCGCTGACACCGGCCCGGTACCGAGTACCCCACAGCCCTGGGAGGGCGACCCATATGCCGACTGCTGATCGGGCAGCGTTATTCCCACGAACCTCCAAACAGCGTCCCTGAAGGCAAAGTTTTTGGTTTCCGGGGCAGTATGATTGCAAAGCTGAACCTTAAAGGAATGTCCAAAAGGGCACCACCAGGAGTGGAGCCTGTGGCTTAATTGGACTGCACCCGGGAAACCACTACCATACAAGCTACAGAAAAGATGGACAGATTGCGAGCTTTGTCGATTCTGTGTGTGGTGTGGTATGTCCGTTTGTAGTTGTGCTAGCAATTTCTCAGCTTTATTCCGTTAACGACCGAGACTCCGGCATGGCCCCGCGGTACGCGTCAAGCTTACTAGAAGGATACGCGAGGCTGTGTCACGTGAGATCGAGCAATAACAGGTCTAGCAGTCCAGTACATGTCCGGGGCTGCATGCACGCTACACTGAAAGGACCAGCTTTTGTCGCTTACAGGTGCAGATAACCTGCTGAACTCCGTTAGTGATGGGGATCTGGGATTCAGATTATTCCCCGCGAACGAGGATTTCCCAGTAAGTTCAGGTCAACCGCAATTCCGGAGTTAGGCCTAACCGTCATTCCTGAAAAAATTACGTGTCCAAACCACAGGTGCTGTAGCTTGCTTAATAGCTCGGCAGCCGTTCTCAGGCCCAGTATGGATTCAACAACATTGTAGAAAGTTGATAAAGGGTACAGTTTCACCAGATAACACGTATATATGTAGCCTAGTTTACACATTAAAAATATATGTCTATAGATCAGGAGGCAGACTCAGTTGTTCTCAGGCCCAGTATGGATTTGACCAGATTGTACAAAGTTGAGAAAGGGTACTTTATCACTGGATAGCAGGTATATATAGCATAGTTTAAATATGTAAAATCTCCGTGTTCTCAGTGTGGATTACACAGCAATCTAAAAAGTGGAAAAAAGGAAATGCATTTGAGGCGTACACAACTATATACTTTTGGTGTTATTTTTAAATCTTCATATATATTTCTGTCTCAGTAATACAGTCCAGCCTCTCCGCAATAGGAAATGAGATGCATACAATTAGTGACATAAAGGCTATTGATTGCAGAAATCTAGGAATTATTATTCACGGGAAAAACTTCCGTCACAATTCTCATAGGCGATGCTGACCCTCAATTAATTTGTGTGTTGAGACAGTGAAAACATTTTTTTGTGAATAAAGTCTTGCTGTATCGCACTTCCGTGGATTCCATCACTGTTACTCATCTCAATCCAATTTTTATCACAGGGAGCGATGTAAACATGGTGCTCACTGGCTATCATGATCTGTCACGTAACTTAGGAGTGCAAAATACAGAAGCCACAGGCCGTAGGCGATTCTATTTGATTGGCATGAGAGGGCACATTTTGAAATGTGCGCCGGAATGTCACACGTTTGTGAGTGGGAAAACTGTGAAAGCTGATGATAAACCACCACTGCATGTAATTGTGAGTCGACGTCCATAAGAAATGGAAGCCACTGATCATCTGGAGCTAGAGCCCGGCCAGCAGGACAGGGCATAGCTACATCTTAACCATCATCTTTCAGTTCAATCAATTTGTAGTGGCAGTCCCAGTGAAGTATTTGACAGCCCAGACTACACAGCGAAGGAGCAGGGAGAGGTAAACATTGCAAATGCTGGGGCCCTGCCCAAGCAAGGGGGGCACACTCGTGGGCAACGGTACTGGCACTGGGCCCCTCATAGTACGGCGGTGTGTCTGACGGCGGGTGTGCACCACCACTGTCAGAGACACTTGATTGCACTATGAGGGACCCTATGTCAGTGCCCGCGCCCAAGAGTCGGCCTACCCACCTGTCCAGGGCAACGGCTCTCGCACGGTTTTGTGCGCTAGGTGGTGAACCCGCCATGGGGGGGGACCGCCCACTTAGGGAGGTTTACAAAGTGGCATATGTAGATGCGGGTCATTCAGCTGCTGCAAAAGGCGAAATAGGTCAAGTTCGCGGAATAGGAGGAGGACCAAAGCAAGCCATTTTTCTGGCAACCTATGTGTCATCAAGGGAAGGTGGGACAAAATCCTTGGAAACCCATGCATGGTTCATTTTAATGAAGGTTAGATCATCCACATTTGGGTTGACAGACGGATCCTTTTTTCTGTCAGGATTGATCCAGCTGCACTGAAGACTCTTTCCGATAGCACACTTGCAGCTGGGCAAGCGAGCTCCTGTAAGGCATATTGTGCCAATTCAGACCAGGTGTCCAGTTTAGCGGCCCAATAGTCAAAGGGGAATGACCTGTGCGGGAGAACATTGATATGGGAAGAAAAGTAGTTGTTAACCATAGTTGACAACTGCTGTCTCCTGTCACTTTCCATCAATGCTGTATTAACAGTTGTGTGAGCGGTCCGTGAAAAATCAGTCCACAACATTGTCATGAAACCACTGTCACCAACGCCACTTCTGTTGTGTGCACCACGAACACCTCTGCCAAGCTGCCCCCGGCCCGTACGGCTCGTGTGAGAACCATCACTGCTGCTGTGTGCTGGGAATGCCTCAACCAACCGGTTAACCAGAGTTGCTTGTTTAGTAGCCAATATTAGGTCATGATGTTTTGTAATTTGCCTTTATAGCGTGGATCCAGGATGCTGGCCAACCAGTAGTCGTCATCGTTCATCATTTTGGCAATGCGTGGGTCCCTTTTTAGGATCTGCAAGGCATAATCTGACATGTGGGCCAATGTTCCAGGTGTCAATGATGCACTGCGAGTGCTGGGCGGAGGAGCACTTTCTGGCAAATCCACATCCCTCCAGTCACGCACAAACCCTGTACCAGACCTTGCCACGCCAACATTTTCACTTGCCCCACGAGATGCATCCTCCTCCCCTAAGTAATCATCCCCGTCATCATCCTCCTCCTCCTCTTCTTCCTCCACCTCGTCCAGGAGAGGTCCCTGAGCAGACAATGGCTGAATGTCATCAAGGATTCCCTCCACCTCTTCCACCTCGTCAACATTGGCTGCAGACGCCTGCTCCTTAAGGTGCGTCAAAGTTTGCATGAGCAGACGCATAAGTGGGATGCTCATGCTTAGGATGGCGTCATCTGCGCTTACCAGCCGTGTGCATTCCTCAAAACACTGAAGGACTTTACAGAGGTCTTTCAACTTCGACCACTGCACACCTGTCAACTCCATGTCTGCTCTCAAAGTGCCTGGCCGTGTATCCTCCCACAAATGCATTATGACCTGCCTCTGCTCGCACAGCAGCTCAACTATGTGCAGGGTGGAGTTCCACCTTGTTGCAATGTCGATAATGAGGCGGTGGTTGGGAAGGTAGAGCAATCGCTGCAGCTTCTGCATACGAATGGAGTGTACAGGCGACTGGCGGATGTGCGCGCACAGTCTTCGCACCTTCTGGAGCAGGGCTGTTAACTCTGGATAATTATTGAGGAAGCACTGCACCACCAGGTTCAAGGTGTGAGCCAAGCAAGGTATGTGGCTGAGTTTTGAAAGGGCTATGGCTGCCACAAAATTACGGCCGTTATCACTAACTACCTTGCCTGCCTCAAGATGTACACTGCCCAGCCATGACTCAGTTTGTCACAGAAAGTACTCGGCCAGCACCTCGGCGGTGTGTCTGTCGCCCAAACACATCATCTGCAACACAGCCTGCTGACGCTTTCCACTAGCTGCTCGATAGGAGGACACCTCGTGTGCAACAGTGGCAGCTGCAGATGGAGTGCTCGTACTACTGCGCTCTGTGGACGAGCTTTCGCTTCTGGAGGAGGAGGAGGAGGGTCGAACACCTACAGCCAACTGTTTCCTATACCGTGGGCTAGGCAGCACTGTCCCCTGTGGACCCTGCATCCACCACATTAACCCAGTGCGCAGTGATGGACACGTAACGGCCCTGGCCATGCCGACTGGACCATGGATCAGTTGTGAGGTGCACCTTTCCACTCACTGACTGCTTGAGTGCATGGACAATGCGGTCTTTCACATGATGGTGGAGGGCTGGGATGGCTTTGCGAGAGAAGAAGTGACGACTGGGTAGGTCATAGCGTGGTACTGCATAGGCCATCAGTTCGCGGAAAGCTGTGCTTTCCACCAACCGATAGGGCATCATCTCTAACGAGATTAGTTTGGCAAAGTGGGCGTTCAAACCCAGTGTACGCGGATGAGAGACTGAGTATTTTCTTAACCTACTCATAGTGTCTGGGAGGGTGAGCTGGACTTGAGAGCTGCATATGGTGGAAGTAGCAGTGGACAGGGCAAACTGAGAGAGGGTTGATGATAGTGATGGAGTTGGTGTTCTTTCTGATGGCCTAGATTCAGTCTTTCATTGATATAACAGTGGGATTCCCTGACTGCTGTGGCCTTGCAACGACACCTCAACATTTGCTGCTGTGCTATCCGGTGGGCTTACAGTGGGGGAAACATTGTAGCGTTGCTGACTACCTTCTTTGTGATCAGTTGCACATGTGGTACTTGAGGTTTGGTGTTGTGTCCACGCTTGCAAGTGCATGCTGGTTAAATGTCTAAGCATGCAACTGGTATTCAAATTTTTCAGATTTTTACCTCGGCTAAAGGTCTTTGCGCACTTCTTACAGATAACCTTGGCCTGATCATGAGGATTTTGTTCAAAAAAGTGCCACACTGCACTCTTCCTACTTTGGCAAACATTTTGCGGCCTAGCACGCTGTGATATTTTGACCCTCTGGACAAGCTGTCCAGCAACTCTTTTGATTTTTGGAACCTGTCTTTGGAGTGCTCCGGGCCTGCCAGATAACAGCTGTTGTGATGTCGATGTCTGCTGTGGATGCTCCTCCTTCTCATCTGAGCTATTGGAAGCAGCACCCTCTTCCCCCAATGGATGCCAATCTGGGTCAACAACTGGGTCATCCATCAACTCCTCTTCTATGTCATGTGCACCTTCCTCTGTGTCACCGTGTATGGTTGCATAGTGTGCGGGAAGGGGCACCTGAGTCTCATCAGGGTCAGAATCTGGCTCTGAACACTGCGAGGACAATGTAGTGCTCTGAGTGAATGTACCAGCAGAATCATCTATCAGTGGCTGTGCATCAGTGCACTCCATGTCAGATTCATCTTGGCCTGGGTAATTCACCAATTCACTTGATAATCCAGGCATGGTATGTGAAAACAGCTCAATGGAGTAATCAGTAGTATGGCCTGCATCATCCTTCAATCTTGGTTGGGGTGAAGGACACAAGGTAAGGTGTGGTTCATGAACATGAGCCTCCAATGACGACTCAGTGCTTTTATTTTTTACAACTTCAGAAGAGGAGGCGATAGAGCTGGAGGCTGAGTCAGCAATGTAAGCCAAAACTTTTTCCTGAAGCTCTGGCTTTAAAAGCGGTTTGCCAACTCCTAGAAAACTAAGCCTTCGAGGCCTTGTGGAGCCAGATGATGACGCAGGCTCAACACCTCCTGCATTCGGTCCTATTTTGCTTTTGCCACTACCATCAGATCCACCACCATCACCATCATTACCAGCTGCCAACCCCCGCCCAATTCCACGGCCTCTTCCACCAGCCTTCCTCATTTTTGGTAGAAATGTAGACAAAATCCAACAAACTATATAGTAATGTAAAACAAGGTGCAAGGTGTCTATAGGACAGGGGAGATTTTGAATTTCTGCGCACACTTGTGGACACTGGACACTTTTGGATTGTGTGAGGCCCACTGAATATCACAGCGCTATGTCACAGGCTCTATGTCGCAGGTGTGAAAAATTTCACTAGAGGATAACGGAGATTTTGAATTTCTGCACACACTTGTGGACACTGGACACTTTTGGATTGTGTGAGGCCCACTGAATATCACAGCGCTATGTGACAGGCTTGATGTCGCAGGTGTGAAAAATGTCACTAGAGGATAACGGAGATTTTGAATTTCTGCACACACTTGTGGACACTGGACACTTTTGGATTGTGTGAGGCCCACTGAATATCACAGCGCTATGTGACAGGCTCGATGTCGCAGGTGTGAAAAATGTCACTAGAGGATAACGGAGATTTTGAATTTCTGCACACACTTGTGGACACTGGACACTTTTGGATTGTGTGAGGCCCACTGAATATCACAGCGCTATGTCACAGGCTCGATGTCGCAGGTGTGAAAAATTTCACTAGAGGATAACGGAGATTTTGAATTTCTGCACACACTTGTGGACACTGGACACTTTTGGATTGTGTGAGGCCCACTGAATATCACAGCGCTATGTCACAGGCTCGATGTCGCAGATGTGAAAAATGTGACTAGAGGATAACAGAGATTTTGAATTTCAGCACACACTTGTGGACACTGGACAGTTTTGGATTGTGTGAGGCCCAGTGAATATCACAGCGCTATGTCACAGGCAGAAATTGGCTAGTGTATGACAAACTACAAGGTGTATATAGAATTGGGCAAAATAGGAATCTCCCTAGAGTGTAGGTCTGTAAGAACGGAACAAGTCCTCGACTTATCCTTACAGAGCGACACACAGATAGCTTCACTGTAGCCATGATAACAGCCGTTACACGGTACTGAGAGAGGAGCGTGCACGTACATGGCTATCCGGTGTACGTAAAATTGTCAAGCTCCGTGTTTTTTAAGTATACGGACTGACACACGCTGTCTCTCTATAGTTTTGAATGTGATCAAACAGCAAATATATTTAACTGTTTGAAAACTAGACAAAACTAGAAGGTGCAGATCAGTAAGAACGGAACATGTCCTCGACTTATCCTTACAGAGCGACACACAGATAGCTTCACTGTGGCCGTGATAACAGCCGTTACACGGTACTGAGAGAGGAGCGTGCACGTACACAGCTGTCCGGTGTATGTAAAATTGTCAAGCTCCGTGTTTTTTAAGGAGTGTGCACCGCTGTATGGTGTGAAAAAATGCAAACTCAGTACCTCACCAGGACAAAAAAAAAGTTGTGATTGCTTTTAAAAAAGCAGTTTGCAGAGCAGTTGGTAAACAACAATGCAGCCGTCAGGAAGCCTTAGAAGGCAGCCTAACAACCAACACCGCTGATTCAGCAAAATATAGCCTCCACTTGCACTGCACACACAGTGACTGGTGTGTTGTACAGGCAAAATCGCTAGCAGCAGAAGCAGTTTTTGGTGTCTTCTTCCCTGCCTAACGCTCTCCCTACAAAATCAGCAGCAGCAGCTCTCCCTATTCTGAGATCAGCATGAGTAACATGGCGGTCGGCGTGCACGCCCTTTTATACCCCCTGTGACGCCCACCAAAGCAAGCCAATCACTTGCATGCCCTTCTGAAAGATGGTGGTGACCCCTGCCTATGTCACCAATGTTGCCCACAGTGTCTGTGGATCCTGATTGGCTGAAAAAGAGCGCAAAACAAACTTTTGAAACGCGACTTTGGCGCTTAAGTCGCCGACCTCGTGGCCGACCTCATCCTAGGGTCGGGTTTCGTTTCATGAAACCCGACTTTGCCAAAAGTCGGCGACTTTTGAAATTTTTCGACCCATTTCGCTCAACTCTATCCAGAAGTTTTTGGGTTTTGCTAATTTTTATCGTAAATTTATAGCTAATTTTTCTGGTATTGCTAATCCACTGACTGATTTAACTAAGAAGGGTGCTGAAGTGCTGAATTGGTCTTCAGAGGATGTTTCGGCCTTTCAGGAGCTGAAGCGGAGGTTCACTTCTGCTCCGGTTTTGCGGCAAAGTGTCAGAATTTTTTTTTTTATATGTATATTTTCTCCTCTTTTTCTCTGGGGCCGTAGGAGGATTCTTTTTTTTCTTTCCCCTTGATGGAGATTAACCCCTTCCTGACATGAGACGTACTATCCCGTCCACGGTACCCGGGCCCGTATGACCGGGGACGGGATAGTACGTCTACCGCGATCAGCGGCGCCCACGTGGTGAGCGCCGCTGATCGCGGCCGGGTGTCAGCTGATTATCACAGCTGACACCCGGCACAATGTGTCAGGGGCGGTCACGGACCGCCCCCGACACATTAACCCCTTGCACACCGCGATCAAACGCGATCGCGGTGTACCGGGAGTTAAAGGGAAGCATCGGCAGGGAGGGGGCTCCCTCCGTGCTTCCCTGAGCCCCCCACGGCAGCGCAATGTGCAGCGCTGCTGCGGGGGACTCCTATCCTCCAGGCCCCCGAATCCAAGATGGCGACGGGGGCCTTCGGGGGCCTGGGGAAGCTGGCTTCCTCAGTGCCTGCAAAGCGCAGGCATGAGGAAGCCTTGTGCACTGCCTGTGACAGATTGCTGATCTGTCACAGTGATCTGTGATGTGACAGATCAGCGATCTGTCACAGGACAGTGATGTCCCACCTGGGACTATGTAATAAAGTAAAAAAAAATTTAAAAAAAAGTGTAAAAATAAATTAAAAAAAATCGCCAAATAAATTAGTAAAAAAAAAAAAAAATATTCCCCAATAAATTCATTTTTTTAAAATAATAAAAAAAAAAAACAATAAATGTACACATATTAGGTATCGCCGCGTCCGTAACGACCTGCCCTATAAAACTGTCCCATTAGTTAACCCCTTTAGCGAACCCCTTAAAAAATAAAAATAAAAAACGAAGCAAAAAATAATGATTTATTATCATACCGCCAAACAAAAAGTGCAATAACGCGAGATCAAAAAGACGCATATAAATATCCATGGTACCGCTGAAAACGTCATCTTGTCCCGCAAAAAACAAGCCGCCACACAGCATCATCAGCAAAAAAATAAAAAAGTTATAACTCGCAGAATAAAGCGATGCAAAAATAATTATTTTTTATATAAAATAGTTTTCATTGCATAAAACCGACAAAAACATAAAAAAACGACCTAAATGAGGTATCGCTGTAACCGTACTGACCCGAAGAATAAAAGCGCTTTATCAATTTTACCGCACGCGGAACGGTGTAAACGCACCCCCCCCAAAAGAAATTCATGAAACGCTGGTTTTTGTTCATTCTGCGTCCCAAAAATCGGAATAAAAAGCGATCAAAAAATTTCACGTGCCCGAAAATGGTACCAATAAAAACGTCAACTCGTCCCGCAAAAAATAAGACCTCACATGACTCGGTGGGTCAAAATACGGAAAAATTATAGCTCTCAATATGTGGTGATGCAAAAACTATTTTTACAATAAAAAGCGTCTTTTAGCGTGCGACAGCCGCCAAACATAAAAACCGCCATAAATAGTAAATCAAACCCCCCGTTATCACCCCTTTAGTTAGGGAAAAATAATAAAATAAAAAAAATGTATTTATTTCCATTTTTCCATTAGGGTTAGGGCTAGGGTTAGGGCTAGGGGTGTGTTGGGGTAGGGTTAGGTTAGGGTTAGGGCTAGGGTTAGGGTTAGGGCTAGGGTTAGGGTTAGGGCTAGGGCTAGGGCTAGGGTTAGGGCTAGGGTTAGGGCTAGGGTTAGGGCTAGGGTTAGGGGCGTGTTGGGGTTCGGGTTGGAGTTAGAATTGGGGGTTTCCACTGTTTGGGCACATCAGGGGCTCTCCAAATGCAACATGGCGTCTGATCTCAATTCCAGCCAATTCTGAGTTGAAAAAGTCAAATGGTGCTCCTTCCCTTCCAAGCTCTGCTATGCGCCCAAACAGTGTTTTACCCCCTCATGTAGGGTATCAGCCTACTCAGGACAAATTGCAAAACAATTTTTGGGGTCCAATTTCTCCTGTTACCCTTAGGAAAATAAAAAATTGGGGGCAAAAATATCATTTTTGTGGAAAAAAAATGATTTTTTTATTTTCACGTCCGAGTGTTATAAACTTCTGTGAAGCACTTGGGGGTTCAAAGTGCTCACCACACATCTAGATAAGTTCCGTGGGGGGTCTAGTGTCCAAAATGGGGTCACTTGTGGGGAGTTTCAATAGTTTAGGTACATCAGGGGCTCTCCAAACGCACATGACAACCGCAGACCATTCCATCAAAGTCTGCGTTCCAAAACGTCACTGCTTCCCTTCCGAGCCCCGACGTGTGTCCATACAGTAGTTTTCTCCCACATATGGGGTGTCAGCGTACTCAGGACAAATTGGACAACAACTTTTGGGGTCCAATTTCTCCTGGTACCCTTGGGAAAATAAAAAAAATGGTGACTAAAAGATCATGTTTGTGGAAAAAATACGAATTTTTTATTTTCACGCCCGGGCGTTGTAAACTTCTGTGAAGCACTGGGGGGGTCAAAGTGCTCACCACACATCTAGATAAGTTCCTTGGGGGGTCTAGTTTACAAAATGGTGTCATTTGTGGGGGGTTTCCACTGTTTAGGTACATTAGGGGCTCTCCAAAGGCAACATGACACCCGCAGACCATTCCATCAAAGTCTGCATTCCAAAACGTCACTACTTCCCTTCCGAGCCCTGACGTGTGCCCATACAGTAGTTTTCTCCCACATATGGGGTGTCAGCGTACTCAGGACAAATTGGACAACAACTTTTGGGGTCCAATTTCTCCTGGTACCCTTGGGAAAATAAAAAAATGGTGACTAAAAGATCATGTTTGTGGAAAGAATACGAATTTTTTATTTTCACGCCCGGGCGTTGTAAACTTCTGTGAAGCACTGGGGGGGTCAAAGTGCTCACCACACATCTAGATAAGTTCCTTAGGGGGTCTAGTTTCCAAAATGGTGTCATTTGTGGGGGGTTCCACTGTTTTGGTACATCAGGAGTTTTCCAAACGCGACATGGTGTCCGATCTCAATTCCAGCCAAAAACGTCAAATGGCGCTGCTTCCCTTCCGAGCTCTGCCATGCCCCCAAATAGTGGTTTACCCCCACATGTGGGGTATCAGCGTACTCAGGACAAATTGCACAATAACTTTTAGGGTCCTGTTACCCTTGGAAAAATAAGAATTGAGGGTGAAAAGATCATTTTTGTGGAAAAAATATGATTTTTTAATTGTATGGCTTTATGTTATAAACTTCTGTGAAGCCCATGGGGGTTCAAAGTTCTCACCACACATCTAGATAAGTTCCTTAGGGTGTCTAGTTTCCTAAATGGTGTCATTTGTGGGGGGTTTCCACTGTTTTGGTACATCAGGGGTTTTCCAAACGCGACATGGTGTCCGATCTCAATTCCAGCCAAAAACGTCAAATGGCGCTGCTTCCCTTCCGAGCTCTGCCATGCGCCCAAATAGTGGTTTACCCCCACATGTGGGGTATCAGCGTACTCAGGACAAATTGCACAATAACTTTTAGGGTCCTGTTACCCTTGGAAAAATAAGAATTGAGGGTGAAAAGATCATTTTTGTTTAAAAAATATGATTTTTTAATTGTATGGCTTTATGTTATAAACTTCTGTGAAGCCCATGGGGGTTCAAAGTTCTCACCACACATCTAGATAAGTTCCTTAGGGGGTCTAGTTTCCAAAATGGTGTCATTTGTGGGGGGTTTCCACTGTTTTGGTACATCAGGGGTTTTCCAAACGCGACATGGTGTCTGATCTCAATTCCAGCCAAAAACGTCAAATGGCGCTGCTTCCCTTCCGAGCTCTGCCATGCGCCCAAATAGTGGTTTACCCCCACATGTGGGGTATCAGCGTACTCAGGACAAATTGCACAATAACTTTTAGGGTCCTGTTACCCTTGGGAAAATAAAAATTGGGGTGAAAAGATCATTTTTGTGGAAAAAATATGATTTTTTAATTGTACCGCTGTACGTTATAAACTTCTGTAAAGCCCTTGTGGGTTCAAAGTTCTCACCACATATCTAGATAAGTTCCTTGGGGGGTCTAGTTTCCAAAATGGGGTCACTTGTAGGGGGTTTCCACTATTTAGGTACATCAGGGACTCTCCAAACGTGACATGGCGTCCAATCTGAATTCCAGCCAATTTTGCATTGAAAAAGTCAAACGGCGCTCCTTCCATTCTGAGCTCTGCAATGCGCCGAAACAGTCGTTCCCCCCCACATATCAGGTATCTGCGTACTCAGGACAAATTGCACAATAACTTTTGCAGTTCAATTTCTCCTGTTACCCTTGGTAAAATAAAAAAAATTGAACCTGAAGTATTTTTTTTATGAAAAAAAGTTAATGTTCATTTTTTTTTAAATATTCAAAAAAATTCCTGTGACGCACCTAAAGGGTTAATAAACTTCTTGAATGTGGTTTTGAGCACCTTAAGGGGTGCAGTTTTTAGAATGGTGTCACTTTTGTGTATTTTCTATCATATAGACCCCTCAAAGTGGCTTCAAATGTGATGTGGTCCTAAAAATAAAATGGTGTTGTAAAAATGAGAAATCGCTGGTCAACTTTTAACCCTTATAACTTCCTAACAAAAAAAAATTTTGGTTCCAAAATTGTGCTGATGTAAAGTAAACATGTGGGAAATGTTAGTTATCAAGTTTTTTGTGTGCCTTATCTCTGTGATTTAAGGGCATAAAAATTCAAAGTTGGAAAATTGCGAAATTTTCAAAATTTTCGCCAAATTTCCGTTTTTCTCACAAATAAACGCAAGTTATTTGAATGAAATTTTACCACTAACATGAAGTACAATATGTCACGAGAAAACAATGTCAGAATCACCGGGATCCATGGAAGCGTTCGAGAGTTATGACCTCATAAAGGTACAGTGGTCAGAATTGTAAAAATTGGCCCGGTCATGAACGTGCAAACCACCCTTGGGGGTGAAGGGGTTAAGCAATTGTCTGATGGAAGGTGATCGAAAGGCCAGGTGGCCAGAATACGTTTCTAAGCTTGTGTGGATCTCTAACAATTGAGTCCATCAATCTACCGGCCACACGCCTTACTCCTTGTTGTTCAGCCGAGCAGGGATGGAAAATATGGAGCTGGAACTGGATCCAGGGGAGGACTACCCATGGACGGGAGTGTCTACCTTGGTCCTAGAACATCATCACCGGCTACAGACCTTGCATCATCTGGTGCTCACTCGGCTCTGGGAGATGGAGCATGTTGAGAAACTTCCTCTCCGGGGAACGGATCTTCAGGTGGGTGATCGAGCGTTAGTGCGGGACAAGTGTCCCTGTGACAAGTTGGAAAACCGATAGTAGGCCATACAGAGTGAAGCATCGAGTTGGTGTGGAAGGACCTGTGTATGAAGTTTTTCCAGAAGGAGAAGAGAATGCGCCCACCAGAGTGGTCCATAGGAATATGCTCCGGCCATGCCTCTCTGAAGATCCCAAGCAGAGGGAAGAAGCTCCCAAAGTCCCTGAAGAAGTGCCTCCTGTAATTGTGGAGATGGAAGAGGAGGAAGATCCCGAATAACCATCTGAAAGTAAAACCGCGGATCAGAGTCCTGAGACTCCTGGAGAAAACGTTATGGTGAATGAAGATTCGGTGTTGTCTCTACCAGAAGACTCCACTATTCCTTCCAATGCAAGTCGCTCCGAACAAACAAAAAAAAAAGTGTCGGAATTTTTTTTTTTTATATGTATATTTTCTCCTCTTTTTCTCTGGGTCCGTAGGAGGATTTCTTTTGTTTCTTTCTCGTTGATGGAGATTAAGCAATTGTCTGATTGTGTGGAGCAGCTTGCTGCTGAAGTGCGGGGAATTTCCGCCTATCTCACTCATTCACATGCTGTTGAACCAAAGATCCCTACTCCTGATGTGCTTTTTGGGGATCGGTCTAAATTTTTGAATTTTAAGAATAATTGTAAATTATTTCTTGCCTTGAAGCGTAACTTATCGGGGAGCTCTGTGCAGCAGGTTAAAATTGTCATCTTTTTGCTGGGCGGCGATCCCCAGGATTGGGCGTTTTCTTTGACACCTGAAGATCCTGTTTTGACTAATGTGGATGCATTTTTTTCAAGCCTTGGGGTTGTTATATGATGAACTTAATGCTATTGATCAAGCTGAGAGAGCCCTATTAGCATTGAACCAGGGTCAGGATCCTGCAGAGTTATACTGTCAGAAATTCTGAAAGTGGGCGGTCCTTACTACATGGAATGATAGTGTATTGGCAGCTCTCTTTCGGAAGGGTTTGTCTGAAACTTTAAAAGATACTATGGTGGGATTTCCTGTTCCCTCTGGTCTTGACGATTCTATGTCATTAGCCATTCAAGTTGATCGGCGTTTACGTGAACGCAAGACTACACGGGAGGCGCTGCCACCTTTTGAACAAATGTCTGAACCTATACAATGTGATAGAGTTTTGTCTAGGGCACAACATCAGGAGTTTAGAAGGCATAATAAGCTGTGTTTTTTCTGTGGAGATGCCTCTCATGTTATTTCTGTCTGCCCTAAACGAGAGAAACCTTTTGCACACACATTTGCTGTGGATGGTGTACAACCTAAGTTTCTTTTGGCAATTACTCTGATCTGCTCCTTATCCACATTTTTCGCGAAGGCTTTTGTGGATTCAGGAGCGGCCTTGAATCTGATGGACTTGGATTTTGCTAAACGTTGTGGTTTTCCTATGACACCTCTGTGGACGCCTATTTCTTTGAGGGGTATTGATGCTACTCCTTTGGCGAAGAATAAACCTCAGTTTTGGACCCAGGTGATAATGCGGGTCGCCCCAGACGACCACGAAAATTGCAGATTTTTGGTGTTGCATAATTTACATGATACCATTGTTCTAGGTTTTCCCTGGTTGCAAATCCATAATCCGGTTTTGGATTGGAAATCTGTGTCTGTGGTGAGTTGGGGTTGTCGGTGTGCTCTTGGCGACACTCCTGTTTTCTCCACCTCTCCCCAGTCGCATGATGTTCATGACTATTTGGCTGATTTTTATGATGTATTTAGTGAGAGCAAGTCTGCGTCTTTGCCTCCTCATAGGAGTTATGACTGTGCAATTGAGTTGAGACCTGGGTGTAAATTTCCCAAGGGTCGACTTTTCAATTTATCTGTACCCGAACACGAGGCTATGCGATCTTATATTAAGGAGTCATTGGAGAAGGGTTATATTAGACCATCCTCTTCGCCCTTGGGTGCTGGCTTTTTTTCGTGGCCAAGAAAGATGGTTCATTAAGGCCTTGTATTGACTATCATTCCCTCAACAAAATTACGGTTAAATATCAGTATCCGTTACCCCTGATTTCTGATTTATTCTCCAGAGTTAAAGGTGCTTGCTGGTTTACTAAGCTTGACCTCAGGGGGGCGTATAATCTTATCCGCATCAAGCATGGGGATGAATGGAAGACGGCGTTTAATACTCCGGAGGGACATTTTGAGTACCTGGTGATGCCTTTTGGGCTCACTAATGCCCCTTCTGTCTTCCAATCCTTCATGAATGATAATTTCCAGGACTTTGTGGATAAGTTTTTGATCATCTATCTGGAAGATATTTTGATCTTTTCCAGGGATTGGGATTCTCATGTGGAACATGTTCGGACTGTGTTCTGGATTTTGAGAGTGAATTCCTTGTATGTTAAGCGATCAAAGTGCCTTTTTGGTGTACAGAGGACTTCATTTTTGGGATTTATTTTGTCTCAACTATTGAAATGGACCTGGCCAAGGTACAGGCCATTTATGATTGGGTTCAACCCACTTCTTTGAAGGCTCTCCAGAAGTTTTTGGGTTTTGCTAATTTTTATCGTAAATTTATAGCTAATTTTTCTGGTATTGCTAAACCACTGACTGATTTATCTAAGAAGGGTGCTGATGTGCTGAATTGGTCTTCAGAGGCTGTTTCGGCCTTTCAGGAGCTGAAGCGGAGGTTCACTTCTGCTCCGGTTTTGTGGCAACCTGATGTCTCACTTCCTTTTCAGGTGGAGGTAGACGCTTCAGAGATTGGTGCAGGAGCGGTTTTGTCCCAAAAAGATCCGGTGATGTCTAAAATGAATCCCTGTGCCTTCTTTTCCCGAAAGTTCTCCCCATCTGAACGCAACTATGATGTGGGGAATCGGGAATTGTTAGCCATAAAATGGGCATTTGAGGAGTGGAGACATTGGTTGGCGGGAGCTAGTCATCAAGTTGTGGTCCTCACTGACCATAAGAATTTGATTTACCTTGAGTCGGCCAAACGCTTGAATTCTAGACAGGCTAGGTGGGCTTTGTTTTTTATGCGTTTTGATTTTGTGGTCTCCTTTCTTCCAGGCACTAAGAATGTTAAGGCAGACACCCTTTCTAGGAGTTTCTTTGCTGATTCTCCTATTGTGACCAAGCCTACTACCATCCTAGGTGAGGGGGTAGTTCTTTCTGCCATCTCGCCCAATTTGAGACGTGCTCTGGAAGAATTCAAGGAGGACAAACCTGAGCGTTGTCCTATGGGAAAATTGTATGTTCCTGACCAGTGGAGGAAGAGAGTGATGTCTGAAGTTCATTGCTCCGCATTGGCTGGTCATCCAGGTATTTTTGGTACCAGAGATTTGGTAAGTCAGTCTTTTTGGTGGCCTGCCTTATCTCGTGATGTCAGGAATTTTGTGCAGTCCTGTGGGACTTGTTCCCGGTCTAAACCCTGTTCTCGCTCTAGTGAGTTGTTGATGCCCTTGCCGGTGCCTAAGAGGCCATGGACCCATATTTCAATGGATTTTATTTCTGATATTCCTGTCTCTCAGAGAATGACTTATCTGGGTGATTTGTGATAGATTCTCTAAGATGGTCCATCTTGTACCACATCCAAAGTTGCCATCTTCCTCAGAGTTGGTACCCTTATTTTTACAACAGGTGGTTCGGTTGCATGGGATTCCTGAGAACATTGTATCGGACAGAGGAGTTCAGTTTGTTTCCAGATTCTGGAAAGCCTTTTGTTCCAAGCTGGGAATTCAGTTGTCCTTCTCCTCTGCGTTTCACCCTCAGACCAATGGGCAGATGGAGAGAACAAACCAGATCTTGGAGTCCTATTTGAGATGTTTTATATCTGCTGATCAGGATGATTGGGCTTCATTTTTGCCCTTTGCCAAATTCGCTTTAAATAATAGAGCTAATTCTGCCACCTTGATGTCCCCCTTTTTCTGTAACTTTGGGTTTCATCCTCGATTTTCTTCAGGGCAAGTGGAATCTTCAGCCTGCCCAGGTGTTGACACTGTGGTAGAGAGAATGCAGCAGATTTGGGACCAAGTAGTGGATAAGTTGTCTCTCTCCCAGGAAAAGGCCCAGCGGTTTTCTAACCGGCATAGGACCATTGGTCCCCGGTTTAAAGTGGGTGATATGGTTTGGTTGTCATCAAAGAATATCTCTATGAAGGTGGCTTCGCCAAAGTTCAAGCCAAGATTTATTGGACCTTACAAGATTTTGGAGATTCTTAATCCGGTTTCTTTTCGATTGGTTCTTCCTGTTACGTTTAAGATCCATAGCGTGTTTCGTAAGTCGCTGTTGAAGAGATATGTTGAGCCAGTAGTTCCTATGGCGGCACCTCCTGACCCTGTATTGGTTAAAGGTAATGTGGAATATGATGTAGAGAAAATACTGGATTCTCATCTGGCTAGACGGAGACTCCAGTATTTGGTCAAGTGGAAGGGTTATGGCCAGGAGGACAATTCTTGGGTCTCTGCCTCTGATATTCATGCCGATAGATTGGTTCGTGCTTTTCATCGGGCCCATCCTGATCGGCCCAGTGGCATGGATGAGGGTTCGGTGACCCCTCCTCAAGGGGGGGTACTGTTGTGAGCTCATTTTCGGGTTTGCATCTGGCTTCTGGTGAGGGTTATGGAGCTGGCTGTGCTGACAGAGGAATAGTGAGTTCTCTATCTAGACTCCCTCTGTTGGTGAAGGGAGGTTATGAAGCTGATCTAAATGGCAGAGACCGGCCACCTGAGGAAGAGGACTGTGATTGAATATCAGGAATTTCTGATTGGATTTAAGGCAGCCGACTCCCTAGTTTCTTGCTGGTGATTTCTCCTGACTGTGGCTTCTGGTTTCCAGTTTGGTTCCTGCCTTCTTAAAGCTAAGTTTTCTCTGCTTTTGTTCATATGAGTTTTCGTCTGGTTTACTTAGTTTTTGTGTTCAGCCAGCCCTGGCTGGGACTGGGCTGAATCCCCATTTTGTCTCTGATCAGTTGATCTCTTTTGCTCTGTCTTCAGAATTTACCTGAGTGCTGATATAAGGTATTGAAGTCTAGCGACTTCAGGGCCTTTTTCTATCAGACGTGTTGGACATTTTTTGGCAGGGTTTTTTGCGTGATTGCAGACACAGCTATTCTTTCCTGTCCTTTCTAGTTAGTGAGGGCCCCATCGTTTGCTCAGCCTATCTTTCTTTCTGTGTTTGTGTTTTCATCTTGTTTCACCGACAATACATGTTGGGGGCTGTCTATTGCTTTGGGGTCTGCCCTGGGGCAGTTTAGATTTTCCCTTTCTTTCTTTAGGCTTATTTAGTTCTCCGGCCGTGACGAGGCATCTAGGACCACCGTAGGCACGCTCCACGGCTACTGCTAGTTGTGTGTATAGGATCAGGGGTCTGCAATCCGCTAGTTACCAACCTCTCCGGTTTTCTGAGCTTAGCTTGCTTTTTGTTTTTTCCTCCTCGTTGACTCATTCATAACAAGGGGGTGTGGGATACTTAAGGCCTGAGTGCGGGAACGGGTCAGACTTGGTGGGAAGGCGTAAGGAGACAGTTGACTCCCTCTCCACAGCTCCTACTGATGACTCCCCTGCTTCCAGACCTCCGTGTGCTGACTTGGAGATTACCCCTGACACTAAAGAGGACTGAATCCTTCGGCACTGTTGGGGGACAGTGTTACTTGTTTCTTCGGAGCAGAACCAGAGATTTTGTGCATCGTTTGAGATGCCGCCCGAAGATATTCCAGCCTTCCCCCTGTCAGAACTTCAACCGATAAGTTTCCCATTTAAATTGTATATTCTCTTTACCATTGCCTTTTCCTCCCTGCGAGTAGTATTACTGTTATTGATTGCTTAGTAAATACTTGTTAACCCCTTCTCTCCCTCCGGTTACTCACTGCATCAAACGAACTGTTTCCTCCTTTACATATGTCACATAAAATACTTAATAAGTAACATTTCCCACATGTCTACTTTATATCAGCACAATTTTGGAACCAATTTTTTTTTTTGTTAGGAAGTTTAACAGGGTCAAAATTTAAACAGCGATTTCTCATTTTTACAACACCATTTTTTTAGGGACCACATCACATTTGAAGTCACTTTGAGGGGTCTATATGATAGAAAATGCCCAAAAGTGACACAATTCTAAAAACTGCACCCCTGAAGGTGCTCAAAACCACATTGAAGAAGTTAATTAACCCTTCAGGTGCTTCACAGGAATTTTTCGAATGTTTAAAAAAATAAACATTTAACTTTTTTTCACAAAAAATTTAATTCAGATCCAATTTTTTTATTTTACCAAGGGTACCAGGATAAATTGGACCTCAAAAATTGTTGTTCGGGAGGCGTGGCCTGGGCTCTGAGCATGTAGGAGTCAAGAGCTCTAAGCTCCCACAGTCACACACTAAAGCAACAAAAAAGCATGCAAAGGGTTAACAAAAAAAACCCCATACTGGACCCTATTCTATTCCTGAAACTCTGGTGCACATTCTGAGCCTAAAACTAGGACCCTGGTCCAAAGGAGACCGAAGATGTGAACTTTTAAGTTTGGGACAGTAGTGGTGTAGGAGAAACAGAGGGACATCACCCTCCCACCATTTGCCTTCCTGGAAGTGACTGGAGTGCTACTGTGGGCTGTATATAAGCCAGGACTGATCTGGAGGCTCATCGCCAGTAATAAGGACAATAATCACTTTATTTGGAATCCTCCCGGTAAGGCACAACTTGATTCTAACTGCCTGCAATGTTTTTTGCCTGTGGGGTGTAGAGGATAATGGCCCTGCTGCGGCGGAGGGATACGGAACTATGTACAATCTCCCCTCTGGATTTCTGACTGAGTGCCGCCGAAATCAGGAAGTTTCACGGCCAGGGTGAGGAGAGCGGGGCAGAGGAGCTGATCTGGACCCTTTCTGGACTGACACACCAAGGATATAAGCAGAGGACACCGGCGGGGACTACTTTCTTGTCACAGAGCAGAGAGGCGGAGGAATACCACTGGACCCATTGAACAGACATCAGAACGGCTAAGAACAGCGTTCCACAGCCACATTGAGGACCGGACAGGGGGCGACAAGCACAGGGGGAGCCTCTGAAGACAGCAGAGGTGAGGCACATCTGAGTTTGGGCCACTAGATCCAGCTGCTGATTAGTGCTCACAGCCGCAATAGATTTCAATGGGAAGTAGATCCGACCGCTCCCAGCTTCCAGCCTGTCAGCACTGAGCAGACCTGACGTCACAGGCCCTGCAGCGTTCAGTCAGCGGTCTCCCCTGTGACAGGCACAGATACTCCCACGAACTGTACAACACAGCAGAGACTTAACCACAGGGGTACTGGGGAAAGGACACAACATCTGGGAGGCACTCTTTATCCCCATATAGCATCCCAAGGGATTGTTCACTGGCTGCTTTCAGCATATCAGCGGTGCAGGTATACAATATAACAGAGTCTGCAGTTCATGGCTGGTGGTCCTGGTGCCTGGTATCAATCTGACCAGTGAATTATAACAGAAGATTACCTTTATTTCAACTGAGGATCAGAGATACAGTGGGCTGCTGATCTTGATACTGCAGAATTGTGTGACTTTACTCGCTCTCACTAATGGTCTCTCAGTTAACTCCTTTGGGAAACTTGCTTTTTGACCATTTTTCTTAACTTGTTTGAATAATTTAAAGGGGTCATAGATCTGATGTCTGGGAAGGGTTTGTGGCAAACCAAGATGCAGTCAGGTAGGGGCAGAGCTTCCAATAGCCCACACAGGGTCACGAGGTACAATTTTGGGGCACACTCTAAATCATACAACGATATCTCTAATTTGTTAAGCCCAATAAAATCTAGGTCACCCTTGAAAGGAGACGAGCCAAAAATGCCTTATCTAAAAAAATCTCAGAACCCTGCATCTGTCAAAGTTGCAAAAGGGGGATCAGGTACTAATAGCTCATTGACCAAAACCCTATCTAAAACACAACCTGAAACGCCTCAAAAAAATAAAAATTTAGGGGGCAACATTAAACCCCCTCCCTCCAATTGAGACTCTTACGGAGGAAGTGGACACTTCCAAATCAAACAAAAGGAAGGGACCAGGCGATCAGGGAAAGACTGGGAGTCTCTCATCTGAGGACTCCGACAGTGTCTCAGTTGACTATACTCCAAACACAAGCCCTGAAAGGCAGAAGCCTAGGAGGGATAATGGAGGTCCATTCCCTTTGTTTGAGGTTCCTCCTCCATCCTCTAACCTGGGGAAATACAATGGGTCCAACAAACAAGCCACTGAAGGATTCATGGCGGATCTCTTCCAGTCCTTCAGTGATGCCCTAAAAATAGGGTTTGAGACTCAGGCCAAGGCCCTACAGGAAACTTGCAGAAATCTTAGCCAAAAGGTTGAGAAATATGAGGTAAAGATGGTACAGGCGGAGAGGGATATAGTTTACCTCTCAAAGGAGAATTCACTCCTCAAAAAGGAGGTTATTTCCCTTGAAAACAAATTGACGGATCTGGAAGACCGAAGCAGGAGAAATAACTTAAAGATATGAGGTATCCCTGAGTCGGTCTCCCAGGCAGATCTCTCTGATTACACCAAAAATCTGTTTAAAAAATTATCGCCAAAATTGACAGAATTAGAAGTCAATATCGATCATATACACCGCCTCCCACGTCTCAAAGGGGTCCCACAGGAAAAGCCCAGGGACACTATCCTCAGGGTCCATTTCTTTGAAATCAAGGAGAAGGTTTTAAAATCTTTGCGAGAGAGAGGTTCACCCCCTGAGCCTTATAAGGATCTTAAGATTTTTCAAGACTTTTCCAAAGAGACTATGGACGCAAGAAGCTCCTTCAGAGATCTGACCTCTAAACTTAGGGAACTTAGAGTGTCATATAGATGGGGTTTCCCTACCAAGCTTTTAGTCTGGTATAAAGATAAACACTACCCCATCTATACTCCTCACGAGGGTCAGAGGTTTCTTAAATTCCTGATGGATGAGCCATCCTTTAGAGATAGGGATTAGGATTGATCTTTGTCATATGTTTGAATTTATTTGGGGGTCACTATTATTTCCTTTTCCTGAACATGAATATTAGTACCGTAATTACAGTTTATCGTTGTCACTGTGGGAACTTGCCACTTAATTTTTTTCTCGTTTTTCCTCCGATCTAAGGTGAGACACCAACCAGTTTGGAGTCCTCCAGGAGAACTCTCAAGTTCTTAATTTTTTTTTCTGTATTTCATTGTTCTATTTGTTTCCCTTTCTTGTTTTGATATTGCATTCTAACAATGAAAATTTTATCGTACAATGTTAGTGGGCTCAACAGTCCGAATAAGAGGTATGCGGTATGGAAGGAGATCAACCAAACCCGGGCCGAATTGGTATGCCTTCAGGAGGTTAAACTGGCTTCCGATCGACACTCGATCTTCCAGCACAAGAACTTCTCACACATGTACAAGTCACTCTCCACAAAGAAAAAGACTGGGGTCATCACATTGGTAGGTGGCACCGTTCCTTTTCAGCTCATCAAAGAAATACCAGACTCCTTGGGCAGGTTTCATATACTCATATGCTTACTCCATGAAAGGCCATGCACAATAGTGAATGTATACGCACCCAACAAGGGACACATTCGTTTCTTGAACAAGCTTATCAAAAAAATCAACAAAGTTAAAACAGGCGAACTCATCTTATTGGGCGACTTTAATATTGTCCCAGATGGCAGCATTGATTCATCCTCTTTAGTTCGCCACAAGGTCCCAGCTTTAAAAAACTGGTTAATTCATAATGAGCTTTATGATGCTTTCTGCTGCTTGAATACATCGTCACGTGAGCATTCCCACTTTTCAGATGTACATAAGACAGCTTCCAGGATAGATATTCTACTTACTAACATATTCACTCTGTCCAAAATTAAGGACATTGGCTTCATGCAGAAGTCCATCTCGGATCATACCCCGGTTCTCATTGACTTCCTTGTGGGTCCTCCCCCTGACAAACCATTTCACTGGAAACTTAACTCAGCTTTGCTATATATATCAGAGTACAAACAAGAGATAGAAAATGCTCTCTTAAGCTACTTCAAGGAAAACGTACCTGGTGAAGTAGATCAGTTCACGGTCTGGAACGCCCATAAAGCGGTCCTGAGGGGGTGTCTTATGCAAATTCTTTCTAAACATAAGAAGAGAAATAGGGAAAATATTACAAACCTACAGGCCCAAATTAATGATCTAAAGAAAAAACAAACAAACTTAAAAGTTCCTTCCCAGACCGTCCAGGCTGAGATTTTGAGACTTAGACAGAGTTTGAGATCTGAAATCTACCAGGAATATGATGCAGTCATCAAAGCATCTAGGTACAAATCGTATGCGTCTCTTAACAAGCCTACCAGGTTTATGATGAAGAAATTAAAAAGAGAAAGAATTAAAAGGAGAATAAATAAGATAGTATCTCCCTCGGGTGACCCCAAAACTCACCCTAGGGACATTGTCAACTCGTTTGCAGAATTCTTTAAAAATCTCTATAACCTGAAAGATGACCCCCAAACACTGGTGGTTAACTCGAATTTTGTAGATTCTTTTCTACAGAGTATTGATCTAACAAGAGTCGATGAGCTGGACTTGAATTATGTCAATAGCCCCTTTACAGAGAGAGAAATTGTTGACGTTATCAAGAAACTGCAGTCCCAAAAATCACCAGGGCCGGATGGCTTCTCTGGAGACTACTATAAATCCTTTTCAAAAGTTCTGGCTCCACAGCTGGCTTCCGTCTTTGATCTGGCGTCCTCTCGGGGTTCCTTCCCAAAGGAGATGTTAGAGGCAACAATTATCATGATTCCAAAGGAGGGGGGGACCCCGAGAGGATACAGAGCTATAAGCCAATATCGCTCATAAATAGCGATATTAAAATCTACTCAAAGAACATTGCAAACCGATTGAAAAACATCCTTCCACGTCTGTTGGCGGATGATCAAATAGGCTTTACAGAGGGCCGCCAGGCCTCAGACGGAACTAGAAGGGTGTTGAATCTGATAAATTTAGCGACCAACCTGAGAACCCAAACTGCTTTTCTGGCACTGGACGCCGAGAAGGCATTTGATAGGCTAAACTGGCTTTACTTAAAAGCAACTCTCGCTAGATTTGGCTTTGACGGGAAGTTTCTATCAACAGTCTTCGCCTTGTATTCGGGTCCTAGTGCCAGGATTTATGCAAACAATTTCCTCTCTGACCCGTTCGACATTACCAATGGCACGAGACAGGGGTGCCCCCTGTCCCCCCTTCTATTTGTGCTTGCCATAGAGCCCCTAGCCGAAAAAATAAGAATAAACAATGATATTAAAGGCTTTGAACTGCCATCACGAAATTTTAAAATTGGATTATTCGCAGATGATCTATTCCTCACGCTACTGGATCCTGCAAACTCCATTAAAGCCCTTTCAGTTGAACTAGAAAAATTCTCTAGAGCATCTCATTTTAAGATAAACCCAAACAAATCAAAATGTATAACTCTAAACATGAAGCAATCTGAAATTAACAAAATAAAGGCCCAAACCCAGTTCATTTGGGAGGAGAAAGAAATTGTCTATCTAGGGATTAGAATAGCTGGATCAATCCAAGCCACAGTTAGGGCCAATTTAGACAGCATTATAAAGACTATTACAGGCGATCTATCCTTTTTGGCTCAGCTAGAGACTTCCATCTTTGGGAAGATTCTGGCAGTCAAAACTTTTATCCTTCCCAAAATTTTATACATATTTAGGACTTTACCAGTTAGCTTTCCGCGCCAAACCATTGATAAAGCTCAAGAGCTCATCCGACTATTTATTTGGAAAGGTAAAAAAGCAAGAATATCTGCAGACTTGATGTACAAAAATAAAAAACATGGGGGCGCAGGACTGCCCAACATATACGCTTATTATCAGGCCTCGCTCATTAAACAGAGCTGGCACTGGTTTACTGAAAACATGACGCATCCAGCGTGGTATGGCTTGGAGAGAGATGCTAGTGATAGAGGTTCATTGCAAAAGCTTTTCTTTAACTTCCTTCTGCAAAAGCCCAGTGCGAACTCATCTCATCCTATATTCCGGCCGATAATCTCAGCCTGGAGGGATCTCATTAAGCCGACTAAAAATATCAAAAAAGCAGAGCAAATCTTAAAGTTGCCTCTTTCTTCATTGGCACTGATGGATGATCTCCCGATACCGGAGGTTTGGGGGGAATCAGGAATTAAAAGGGTGGGGGATGTTTTTAGTGGAGTGGAGTTAATGAAATTCGGTGAGATCAGGGTTAAATATAATTTACCGTCATCTGAGCTAGTCTTTCACACCATGTTGAAAGACAGAATTTGGAAATTCATAAAAGGGAAGACTTTGAATTATGAAATGCTAACTTCACTGTTGTGCAACCTTAAAAATAAAAACCTCTGGAGTCTGCTTAATTTGTATAGATCTGTCGTCAAAGACCTAACGAGCCACAAAAACATATACATGAAGAGATGGGAGTCCGATTTTGGTGCTGATATCCGTCTCGAGAACAGGAATGATGCCATCAAAAACACTTACAATTCCAACATATCAATGGGTCTTCATGAGAGTTATTTCAAATTGTTAAATAGGTGGTACTATACCCTGACGAGGTTATCGCATTTTAACACAGAGCTATCTTCCTTGTGCTGGAGAGATTGTGGACACCAAGGGAACCTCTACCATATTTTCTGGGGTTGTTCAAAAATCAAAAACCTCTGGCTTCAAGTCACACAGCACATTAACCTCATTGCTAAGGACTTCACAATTACACCCGAAAGAGCACGTCTTTCATTATATTTTGAAGTCTAAACTTGGGCACTTTAGTACTGGGATGCTGTATCTCCTTCCAAGAATGTTACCCCATAATAAGGATTGTCGATTTTTTTTTTCTTTTATGTTGTTATTCGATATATGTTATTCTATGCCTATTTGTGGGTTCTCTAGTTTTTAAATTTTTTTTCCGTACCTGTACAAGGTTGTTTATTCCCCACTCCCTTCCCTCCCTTCCTACCTTCCTTTCCCTACCCTGTTTATTTCTAAAAAACCAATAAAATTATTTGAAAACAAAAATTGTTGTTCAATTTCTCCTGAGTACGCTGATATCACATATATGCAGGTAAACCACTGTTTGGGCACATGGAAGAGCTCGGAAGGAGCACTGTTTTACTTTTTTAACACAAAATTGGCTGGAATTAACCGCTTCCCCACCGCCAACGGTAGATATACGTCGGTGCTTGCTGGGCTTTGTGCAGCGCCGACGTTTATCTACTGTCGGCGGTTTTGTGGCCCTCGGGACCCCCACATACCTTATAATACAAGAATCCCGGCGCACAATGATTGCTGCGACCCCTGACCTCATCGAGACCTGATTGGTTCAGGTCCTGATGACGTCAGCGTCACAGCAACCAATGAGAGAGCTCGCTGGGAAAGCTGCTTGTTTCCCGGAGATCTGATTCACAGTAATGCGACTTCTCCTCTGATCTCTCACTGACAGGAGATCAGAGGAGAAGCAGCGTTACTGTGTGACAAGATTGCTGCCTGGCACACCTGTGCCAGGCATCGATCTTGTCACACAGTAACGCTGCTTCTCCCCTGATCTCCTGTCAGTACCAGATCAGAGGAGAAGTGGCGTTACTATGAGTCAGATCACAGGGCAGTGATCTTGTCACAAAAAAAAGTAAAGAAAAAAAAATCAGGTACGCAGGTTAGGGCTAGGGCTAGGGCTAGGGTTAGGATTAGGGCTAGGATTAGGGCTAGGGTTAGGGCTGGGATTAGGGTTAGGGGTGTGTTGGGGTTAGGGTTGTGGTTATGGTTATGGTTGGGATTAGGTTTGTGGTTAGGGTTATGGTTGGGATTAGAGTTAGGAGTGTGTTGGTGCTAGGGTTGGAATTAGAATTGGGGGTTTCCACTGTTTAGGCACATTAGGGCCTCTGCAAATGCAACATGATGCCCGCAGACAATTCCATCAAAGTCTGCATTCCAGAACGTCACTACTTCCCTTCCGAGCCCCACCGTGTGCCCAAACAGTAGTTTTCTCCCACATATGGGGTACCAGCATAATCAGGACAAATTGGACAAGTTTTGGGGTCCAATTTCTCCTGTTACCCTTGTGAAAATAAAAAATTGGGGGCTAAAAATTCATTTTTGTGGAAAAAAAAATATTTTTTATTTCCATGGTTCTACATTATGAACTTCTGTGAAGCACTTGGGGGTTCAAAGTGCTCACCACACTTCTAGATAAGCTCTTTAAGGGGTCTAGTTTCCAAAATGGGGTCACTTGTGGGGGGTTTCCACAGTTTAGGTACATCAGTGGCTCTCCAAATGTGACATGGCATCCGATCTCAATTCCAGCCAATTCTGCATTGAAAAAGTCAAACGGTGCTCCTTCCATTCTGAGCTCTGCCGTGTGCCCAAACAGTGGTTTAGCCCCACATACGGGGTATTGGCGTATTCGGGAGAAATTGCACAAAAAAATTTGTGGTTCATTTTCTCTTTTTACACTTGTGAAAATAAAAAAAAATGGTTCTGAAGTAAAATGTTTATGAAAAAAAGTTAAATGTTTATTTTTTCCTTCCACATTCCATTCATTCATGTGAAGTACCTGAAGGGTTAATAAACTTCTTGAATGTGGTTTTGAGTACATTGAGGGGGGCAGTTTTTATAATGGTGTCACTTTTGGGTATTTTCTGTCATATTGACCCCCCCAAACTTACTTCAAATGTGAGGTGGTCCCTAAAAAAATGGTTTTGTAAATTTTGTTGTAAAAATGAGAAATCACTGATTTCTAACCCTTATAACGTCCTAACTAGAGTTGAGCGAAACGGGTCGAAAAAATTCAAAAGTCGCCGACTTTTGGCAAAGTCGGGTTTCATGAAACGAAACCCGACCCTAGGATGAGGTCGGCCACGAGGTCGGCGACTTGCGCGCCAAAGTCGCGTTTCAAAAGTTTGTTTTGCGCTCTTTTTCAGCCAATCAGGATCCACGGACACTGTGGGCAACGTGATGACATAGGCAGGGGTCACCACCATCTTTCAGAAGGGCATGCAAGAGATTGGCTTGCTTTGGTGGGCGTCACAGGGGGTATAAAAGGGCGTGCACGCCGACCGCCATCTTACTTCTGCCGATCTCAGTATAGGGAGAGGTTGCTGATTCTGTAGGGAGAGCGTTAGGCAGGGAAGAAGACAAAAAAACTGCTTCTGCTGCTAGCGATTTGGCCTGCACAACACACCAGTCACTGTGTGTGCAGTGCAAGGGGAGGCTATATAGTGGTGTATCAGTGGTGTTGGTTGTTGGGCTGCCTTCTAAGGCTTCCTGACATTCCTGAATTGCTGTTTACCCACTGCTCCGCAAACTGCTTTTTTAAAAGCAATCCAATCTCCCTTATCCTCTAGTCACTTTTGTCACAGCTGTGCCATCGAGCCTGTGACATAGCGCTCAGATATCAGTGGGCCTCACACAATCCAAAAGTGTCCAGTGTCCAAAAGTGTGTGCAGAGATTCAAAATCTCCCTTATCCTCTAGTCACTTTGGTCACAGCTGTGCCATCGAGCCTGTCACATAGCGCTCAGATATTCATTGGGCCTCACACAATCCAAAAGTGTCCAGTGTCCAAAAGTGTGTGCAGAGATTCAAAATCTCCCTTATCCTCTAGTCACTTTGGTCACAGCAGCTGTGCCATCGAGCCTGTCACATAGCGCTCAGATATTCATTGGGCCTCACACAATCCAAAAGTGTCCAGTGTCCAAAAGTGTGTGCAGAGATTCAAAATCTCCCTTATCCTCTAGTCACTTTGGTCACAGCTGTGCCATCGAGTCTGTGACATAGCGCTCAGATATCAGTGGGCCTCACACAATCCAAAAGTGTCCAGTGTCCAAAAGTGTGTGCAGAGATTCAAAATCTCCCTTATCCTCTAGTCACTTTGGTCACAGCTGTGCCATCGAGCCTGTCACATAGCGCTCAGATATTCATTGGGCCTCACACAATCCAAAAGTGTCCAGTGTCCAAAAGTGTGTGCAGAGATTCAAAATCTCCCTTATCCTCTAGTCACTTTGGTCACAGCTGTGCCATCGAGCCTGTGAGATAGTGCTCAGATATCACTGGGCCTCACACAATCCAAAAGTGTCCAGTGTCCAAAAGTGTGTGCAGAGATTCAAAATCTCCCTTATCCTCTAGTAACTTTGGTCACAGCTGTGCCATCGAGCCTGTGACATAGCGCTCAGATATCAGTGGGCCTCACACAATCCAAAAGTGTCCAGTGTCCAAAAGTGTGTGCAGAGATTCAAAATCTCCCTTATCCTCTAGTCACTTTGGTCACAGCAGCTGTGCCATCGAGCCTGTCACATAGCGCTCAGATATCAGTGGGCCTCACACAATCCAAAAGTGTCCAGTGTCCAAAAGTGTGTGCAGAGATTCAAAATCTCCCTTATCCTCTAGTCACTTTGGTCACAGCTGTGCCATCGAGCCTGTGACATAGCGCTCAGATATCAGTGGGCCTCACACAATCCAAAAGTGTCCAGTGTCCAAAAGTGTGTGCAGAGATTCAAAATCTCCCTTATCCTCTAGTCACTTTGGTCACAGCTGTGCCATCGAGCCTGTCACATAGCGCTCAGATATTCATTGGGCCTCACACAATCCAAAAGTGTCCAGTGTCCAAAAGTGTGTGCAGAGATTCAAAATCTCCCTTATCCTCTAGTCACTTTGGTCACAGCTGTGCCATCGAGCCTGTCACATAGCGCTCAGATATCAGTGGGCCTCACACAATCCAAAAGTGTCCAGTGTCCAAAAGTGTGTGCAGAGATTCAAAATCTCCCTTATCCTCTAGTCACTTTGGTCACAGCTGTGCCATCGAGCCTGTCACATAGCGCTCAGATATTCATTGGGCCTCACACAATCCAAAAGTGTCCAGTGTCCAAAAGTGTGTGCAGAGATTCAAAATCTCCCTTATCCTCTAGTCACTTTGGTCACAGCTGTGCCATCGAGCCTGTCACATAGCGCTCAGATATCAGTGGGCCTCACACAATCCAAAAGTGTCCAGTGTCCAAAAGTGTGTGCAGAGATTCAAAATCTCCCTTATCCTCTAGTCACTTTGGTCACAGCTGTGCCATCGAGCCTGTCACATAGCACTCAGATATCAGTGGGCCTCACACAATCCAAAAGTGTCCAGTGTCCAAACGTGTGTGCAGAGATTGAAAATCTCCCTTATCCTCTAGTCACTTTGGTCACAGCTGTGCCATCGAGCCTGTCACATAGCGCTCAGATATCAGTGGGCCTCACACAATCCAAAAGTGTCCAGTGTCCAAAAGTGTGTGCAGAGATTCAAAATCTCCCTTATCCTCTAGTCACTTTGGTCACAGCTGTGCCATCGAGCCTGTCACATAGCGCTCAGATATTCATTGGGCCTCACACAATCCAAAAGTGTCCAGTGTCCAAAAGTGTGTGCAGATTCAAAATCTCCCTTATCCTCTAGTCACTTTGGTCACAGCTGTGCCATCGAGCCTGTCACATAGCGCTCAGATATTCATTGGGCCTGACACAATCCAAAAGTGTCCAGTGTCCAAAAGTGTGTGCAGAGATTCAAAATCTCCCTTATCCTCTAGTCACTTTGGTCACAGCAGCTGTGCCATCGAGCCTGTCACATAGCGCTCAGATATTCATTGGGCCTCACACAATCCAAAAGTGTCCAGTGTCCAAAAGTGTGTGCAGAGATTCAAAATCTCCCTTATCCTCTAGTCACTTTGGTCACAACTGTGCCATCGAGCCTGTCACATAGCGCTCAGATATCAGCGGGCCTCACACAATCCAAAAGTGTCCAGTGTCCAAAAGTGTGTGCAGAGATTCAAAATCTCCCTTATCCTCTAGTCACTTTGGTCACAGCTGTGCCATCGAGCCTGTCACATAGCGCTCAGATATTCATTGGGCCTCACACAATCCAAAAGTGTCCAGTGTCCAAAAGTGTGTGCAGAGATTCAAAATCTCCCTTATCCTCTAGTCACTTTGGTCACAGCTGTGCCATCGAGCCTGTGACATAGCGCTCAGATATCAGTGGGTCTCACACAATCCAAAAGTGTCCAGTGTCCAAAAGTGTGTGCAGAGATTCAAAATCTCCCTTATCCTCTAGTCACTTTGGTCACAGCTGTGCCATCGAGACTGTCACATATAGCGCTCAGATATTCATTGGGCCTCATACAATCCAAAAGTGTCCAGTGTCCAAAAGTGTGTGCAGAGATTCAAAATCTCCCTTATCCTCTAGTCACTTTGGTCACAGCTGTGCCATCGAGCCTGTCACATAGCGCTCAGATATTCATTGGGCCTCACACAATCCAAAAGTGTCCAGTGTCCAAAAGTGTGTGCAGAGATTCAAAATCTCCCTTATCCTCTAGTCACTTTGGTCACAGCTGTGCCATCGAGCCTGTGACATAGCGCTCAGATATCAGTGGGTCTCACACAATCCAAAAGTGTCCAGTGTCCAAAAGTGTGTGCAGAGATTCAAAATCTCCCTTATCCTCTAGTCACTTTGGTCACAGCTGTGCCATCGAGCCTGTCACATAGCGCTCAGATATTCATTGGGCCTCACACAATCCAAAAGTGTCCAGTGTCCAAAAGTGTGTGCAGAGATTCAAAATCTCCCTTATCCTCTAGTCACTTTGGTCACAGCTGTGCCATCGAGCCTGTGACATAGCGCTCAGATATCAGTGGGCCTCACACAATCCAAAAGTGTCCAGTGTCCAAAAGTGTGTGCAGAGATTCAAAATCTCCCTTATCCTCTAGTCACTTTGGTCACAGCAGCTGTGCCATCGAGCCTGTCACATAGCGCTCAGATATTCATTGGGCCTCACACAATCCAAAAGTGTCCAGTGTCCAAAAGTGTGTGCAGAGATTCAAAATCTCCCTTATCCTCTAGTCACTTTGGTCACAGCTGTGCCATCGAGCCTGTCACATAGCGCTCAGATATTCATTGGGCCTCACACAATCCAAAAGTGTCCAGTGTCCAAAAGTGTGTGCAGAGATTCAAAATCTCCCTTATCCTCTAGTCACTTTGGTCACAGCTGTGCCATCGAGCCTGTGACATAGCGCTCAGATATCAGTGGGCCTCACACAATCCAAAAGTGTCCAGTGTCCAAAAGTGTGTGCAGAGATTCAAAATCTCCCTTATCCTCTAGTCACTTTGGTCACAGCTGTGCCATCGAGCCTGTCACATAGCACTCAGATATCAGTGGGCCTCACACAATCCAAAAGTGTCCAGTGTCCAAACGTGTGTGCAGAGATTGAAAATCTCCCTTATCCTCTAGTCACTTTGGTCACAGCTGTGCCATCGAGCCTGTCACATAGCGCTCAGATATCAGTGGGCCTCACACAATCCAAAAGTGTCCAGTGTCCAAAAGTGTGTGCAGAGATTCAAAATCTCCCTTATCCTCTAGTCACTTTGGTCACAGCTGTGCCATCGAGCCTGTCACATAGCGCTCAGATATTCATTGGGCCTCACACAATCCAAAAGTGTCCAGTGTCCAAAAGTGTGTGCAGAGATTCAAAATCTCCCTTATCCTCTAGTCACTTTGGTCACAGCTGTGCCATCGAGCCTGTGACATAGCGCTCAGATATCAGTGGGCCTCACACAATCCAAAAGTGTCCAGTGTCCAAAAGTGTGTGCAGAGATTCAAAATCTCCCTTATCCTCTAGTCACTTTGGTCACAGCTGTGCCATCGAGCCTGTCACATAGTGCTCAGATATTCATTGGGCCTCACACAATCCAAAAGTGTCCAGTGTCCAAAAGTGTGTGCAGATTCAAAATCTCCCTTATCCTCTAGTCACTTTGGTCACAGCTGTGCCATCGAGCCTGTCACATAGCGCTCAGATATTCATTGGGCCTCACACAATCCAAAAGTGTCCAGTGTCCAAAAGTGTGTGCAGAGATTCAAAATCTCCCTTATCCTCTAGTCACTTTGGTCACAGCAGCTGTGCTATCGAGCCTGTCACATAGCGCTCAGATATTCATTGGGCCTCACACAATCCAAAAGTGTCCAGTGTCCAAAAGTGTGTGCAGAGATTCAAAATCTCCCTTATCCTCTAGTCACTTTGGTCACAACTGTGCCATCGAGCCTGTCACATAGCGCTCAGATATCAGTGGGCCTCACACAATCCAAAAGTGTCCAGTGTCCAAAAGTGTGTGCAGAGATTCAAAATCTCCCTTATCCTCTAGTCACTTTGGTCACAGCTGTGCCATCGAGCCTGTCACATAGCGCTCAGATATTCATTGGGCCTCACACAATCCAAAAGTGTCCAGTGTCCAAAAGTGTGTGCAGAGATTCAAAATCTCCCTTATCCTCTAGTCACTTTGGTCACAGCTGTGCCATCGAGCCTGTGACATAGCGCTCAGATATCAGTGGGTCTCACACAATCCAAAAGTGTCCAGTGTCCAAAAGTGTGTGCAGAGATTCAAAATCTCCCTTATCCTCTAGTCACTTTGGTCACAGCTGTGCCATCGAGCCTGTCACATATAGCGCTCAGATATTCATTGGGCCTCACACAATCCAAAAGTGTCCAGTGTCCAAAAGTGTGTGCAGAGATTCAAAATCTCCCTTATCCTCTAGTCACTTTGGTCACAGCAGCTGTGCCATCGAGCCTGTCACATAGCGCTCAGATATTCATTGGGCCTCACACAATCCAAAAGTGTCCAGTGTCCAAAAGTGTGTGCAGAGATTCAAAATCTCCCTTATCCTCTAGTCACTTTGGTCACAGCTGTGCCATCGAGCCTGTGACATAGCGCTCAGATATCAGTGGGCCTCACACAATCCAAAAGTGTCCAGTGTCCAAAAGTGTGTGCAGAGATTCAAAATCTCCCTTATCCTCTAGTCACTTTGGTCACAGCAGCTGTGCCATCGAGCCTGTCACATAGCGCTCAGATATTCATTGGGCCTCACACAATCCAAAAGTGTCCAGTGTCCAAAAGTGTGTGCAGAGATTCAAAATCTCCCTTATCCTCTAGTCACTTTGGTCACAGCTGTGCCATCGAGCCTGTGACATAGCGCTCAGATATCAGTGGGCCTCACACAATCCAAAAGTGTCCAGTGTCCACAAGTGTCTGCAGAAATTCAAAATCTCCCCTGTCCTATAGACACCTTGTACCTTGTTTTACATTACTATATAGTTTGTTGGATTTTGTCTACATTTCTACCAAAAATGAGGAAGGCTGGTGGAAGAGGCCGTGGAATTGGGTGGGGGTTGGCAGCTGGTAATGATGGTGTTGGTGGTGGATCTGATGGTAGTGGCAAGAGCAAAATAGGACCGAATGCAGGAGGTGTTGAGCCTGCGTCATCGTCTGGCTACATAAGGCCTCGAACGCTTAGTTTTCTAGGAGTTGGCAAACCGCTTTTAAAGCCAGAGCATCAGGAAAAAGTTTTGTCTTACATTGCTGACTCAGCCTCCAGCTCTATCGCCTCCTCTTCTTCAGTTGTAAAAAGTAAAAGCACTGAGTCGTCATTGGAGGCTCATGTTCATGAACCACACCTTTCCTTGTGTCCTTCACCCCAACCAAGATTGAAGGATGACGCAGGCCATACTACTGATTACTCCATGGAGCTGTTTTCACATACCATGCCTGGATTATCAAGTCAAATGGTGAATTACCCAGGCCAAGATGAATCTGACATGGAGTGCACTGATGCACAGCCGCTGATGGGTGATTCTGCTGGTACATTCACTCAGAGCACTACATTGTCCTCGCAGTGTACAGAGCCAGATTCTGACCCTGATGAGACTCAGGTGCCCCTTCCCGCACACTATACCACCATACACGGTGACACAGAGGAAGGTGCACATGACATAGAAGAGGAGGTGATGGATGACCCAGTTGTTGACCCAGATTGGCATCCATTGAGGGAAGAGGGTGCTGCTTCCAATAGCTCAGATGAGGAGCATCCACAGCAGACATCGACATCGCAACAGCTGTTATCTGGCAGGCCCGGAGCACTCCAAAGACAGGTTCCAAACATCAAAAGAGTTGCTGGACAGCTTGTCCAGAGGGTCAAAAGATCACAGCGTGCTAGGCCGCAAAATGTCCGCCAAAGTAGGAAGAGTGCAGTGTGGCACTTTTTTGAACAAAATCCTCATGATCAGGCCAAGGTTATCTGTAAGAAGTGCGCAAAGACCTTTAGCCGAGGGAAAAATCTGAAAAATTTGAATACCAGTTGCATGCTTAGACATTTAACCAGCATGCACTTGCAAGCGTGGACACAACACCAAACCTCAAGTGCCACATGTGCAACTGATCACAATGAAGGTAGTCAGCAACGCTACATTGTTTCCCCCACTGTAAGCCCACCGGTTAGCACAGCAGCAAATGTTGAGGTGTCGTTGCAAGGCCACAGCAGTCAGGGAATCCCACTGTTATATCAACGAAAGACTGATTCTAGGCCATCAGAAAGAACACCAACTCCATCACCATCATCAACCCTCTCTCAGTCCGCCCTGTCCACTGCTACTTCCACCATATGCAGCTCTCAAGTCCAGCTGACCCTCCCAGACACTATGAGTAGGTCAAGAAAGTACTCAGTCTCTCATCCGCGTACACTGGGTTTGAACGCCCACATTGCCAAACTAATCTCGTTTGAGATGATGCCCTTTCGGTTGGTGGAAAGCACAGCTTTCCGCGAACTCATGGCCTATGCAGTACCACGCTATGACCTACCCAGTCGCCACTTCTTCTCTCGCAAAGCCATCCCAGCCCTCCACCATCATGTGAAAGACCGCATTGTCCATGCACTCAAGCAGTCAGTGAGCGGAAAGGTGCACCTCACAACTGATGCATGGTCCAGTCGTCATGGCCAGGGCCGTTACGTGTCCATCACTGCGCACTGGGTTAATGTGGTGGATGCAGGGTCCACAGGGGACAGCGGTGGTGGGACAGTGCTGCCTAGCCCACGGTATAGGAAACTGTTGGCTGTAGGCGTTCGACCCTCCTCCTCCTCCTCCTCCTCCTGAAGCGAAAGCTCGTCCACAGAGCGCAGTCGTACGAGCACTCCATCTGCAGCTGCCACTGTTGCACACGATGTGTCCCCCTATCGAGCAGCTAGTGGAAAGCGTCAGCAGGCTGTGTTGCAGATGATGTGTTTGGGCAACAGACACACCGCCGAGGTGCTGGCCGAGTACTTGAAGCGACAAACTGAGTCATGGCTGGGCAGTGTGCATCTTGAGGCAAGCAAGGTAGTTAGTGATAACGGCCGTAATTTTGTGGCAGCCATAGCCCTTTCAAAACTCAGCCACATACCTTGCTTGGCTCACACCTTGAACCTGGTGGTGCAGTGCTCCTCAAAAATTATCCGGAGTTAACAGCCCTGCTCCAGAAGGTGCGAAGACTGTGCGCGCACATCCGCCGGTCGCCTGTACACTCCGTTCGTATGCAGAAGCTGCAGCGATTGCTCCACCTTCCCAACCACCGCCTCATTATCGACATTGCAACAAGCTGGAACTCCACCCTGCACATGGTGGAGCGGCTGTGCGAGCAGAGGCAGGCCATAATGCATTTGTGGGAGGATACACGGCCAGGCACTTTGAGAGCAGACATGGAGTTGACAGGTGTGCAGTGGTCGAAGCTGAAAGACCTCTGTAAAGTCCTTCAGTGTTTTGAGGAATGCACACGGCTGGTAAGCGCAGACGACGCCATCCTAAGCATGAGCATCCCACTTATGCGTCTGCTCATGCAAACTTTGACGCACCTTAAGGAGCAGGCGTCTGCAGCCAATGTTGATGAGGAGGAAGAGGAGGAGGGAATCCTTGATGACATTCAGCCATTGTCTGCTCAGGGACCTCTCCTGGACGAGGTGGAGGAAGAAGAGGAGGAGGAGGATGATGATGGGGATGATTACTTAGGGGAGGAGGATGCATCTCGTGGGGCAAGTGAAAATGTTGGCGTGGCAAGGTCTGGTACAGGGTTTGTGCGTGACTGGAGGGATGTGGATTTGCCAGAAAGTGCTCCTCCACCCAGCACTCGCAGTGCATCATTGACACCGGGAACATTGGCCCACATGTCAGATTATGCCTTGCAGATCCTAAAAAGGGACCCCCGCATTGCCAAAATGATGAACGATGACGACTACTGGTTGGCCAGCATCCTGGATCCACGCTATAAAGGCAAATTACAAAACATCATGCCACAGGAGAACCTTGACCTAATATTGGCTAATAAACAAGCAACTCTGGTAAATCGGTTGCTTGAGGCATTCCCAGCACACAGCAGCGGTGATGGTTCTCACACGAGCCGTACGGGCCGGGGGCAGCTTGGCAGAGGTGTTCGTGGTGCACACAGCAGAAGTGGCGTTGGAGACAGGGGTTTCATGACAATGTTGTGGACTGATTTTTCAAATACCGCTCACACAACTGGTAATACTGCATCGATGGAAAGTGACAGGAGACAGCAGTTGTCAACTATGGTTACAAACTACTTTTCCTCCCATATCGATGTTCTCCCACACAGGTCATTCCCCTTTGACTATTGGGCCGCTAAACTGGACACCTGGCCTGAATTGGCCCAATATGCCTTACAGGAGCTCGCTTGCCCAGCTGCAAGTGTGCTATCGGAAAGAGTCTTCAGTGCAGCTGGATCAATCCTGACAGAAAAAAGAAACCCGTCTGTCAACCCAAAATGTGGATGATCAAACCTTCATTAAAATGAACCATGCATGGGTTTCCAAGGATTTTGTCCCACCTTCCCCTGATGACACATAGGGTGACAGAAAAATGGCTTGCTTTGGTCCACCTCTTCCTGGGACTTCACCTATTTCGCCTTTTGCATCAGCTGAATGTCCAACATCAACATATGCCACTTTCTAAAACTCCCTAACTGTGCTGCCTCCCCCCCCATGGCCGGGGTCACCACCTAGCGCACGACACCGTGCGAGTGCCGTTGCCCTGGACAGGTGGGTAGGCCGACTCTTGTGCGCGGGCACTGGCACAGGGTCCCTCATAGTGCAATCAAGTGTCTCTGACGGTGGTGGTGCACACCCGCCGTCAGACACACCGCTGTACTATGAGGGGCCCAGTGCCAGTACCGACGCCCACGAGTGGGCCCCCCTTGAATGTGTACGCTATCCATACATGTTATCTGGGGATACGGTACCCTTTCTAACCTTTGTGCAATCACGTGCAATCCATACTGGGCCTGACACCGTCTGAGCCTGCCTCCTGATGTATAGACATATATTTTGAATGTGTACGCTATCCATACATGTTATCCGGGGATACGGTACCCTTTCTAACCATTGTGCAATCACGTGCAATCCATACTGGGCCTGACTCCGTCTGAGCCTGCCTCCTGAGACATATATTTTGAATGTGTACGCTATCCATACATGTTATCCAGGGATACGGTACCCTTTCTAACCTTTGTGCAATCACGTGCAATCCATACTGGGCCTAACACCGTCTAAGCCTGCCTCCTGATGTATAGACATATATTTTGAATGTGTACGCTATCCATACATGTTATCCGGGGATACGGTACCCTTTCTAACCTTTGTGCAATCACGTGCAATCCATACTGGGCCTAACACCGTCTGAGCCTGCCTCCTGAGACATATATTTTGAATGTGTACGCTATCCATACATGTTATCCGGGGATACGGTACCCTTTCTAACCATTGTGCAATCACGTGCAATCCATACTGGGCCTGACACCGTCTGAGCCTGCCTCCTGATGTATAGACATATATTTTGAATGTGTACGCTATCCATACATGTTATCCGGGGAAACGGTACCCTTTCTAACCTTTGTGCAATCACGTGCAATCCATACTGGGCCTAACACCGTCTGAGCCTGCCTCCTGAAACATATATTTTGAATGTGTACGCTATCCATACATGTTATCCGGGGATACGGTACCCTTTCTAACCTTTGTGCAATCACGTGCAATCCATACTGGGCCTGACACCGTCTGAGCCTGCCTCCTGATGTATAGACATATATTTTGAATGTGTACGCTATCCATACATGTTATCTGGGGATACGGTACCCTTTCTAACCTTTGTGCAATCACGTGCAATCCATACTGGGCCTAACACCGTCTGAGCCTGCCTCCTGAGACATATATTTTGAATGTGTACGCTATCCATACATGTTATCCAGGGATACGGTACCCTTTCTAACCTTTGTGCAATCACGTGCAATCCATACTGGGCCTAACACCGTCTGAGCCTGCCTCCTGAGATATATATTTTGAATGTGTACGCTATCCATACATGTTATCCAGGGATACGGTACCCTTTCTAACCTTTGTGCAATCACGTGCAATCCATACTGGGCCTAACACCGTCTGAGCTTGCCTCCTGAGACATATATTTTGAATGTGTACGCTATCCATACATGTTATCCAGGGATACGGTATCCTTTCTAACCTTTGTGCAATCACGTGCAATCCATACTGTGCCTGACACCGTCTGAGCCTGCCTCCTGATGTATAGACATATATTTTGAATGTGTACGCTATCCATACATGTTATCCGGGGATACGGTACCCTTTCTAACCTTTGTGCAATCACGTGCAATCCATACTGGGCCTGACACTGTCTGAGCCTGCCTCCTGATGTATAGACATATATTTTGAATGTGTACGCTATCCATACATGTTATCTGGGGATACGGTACCCTTTCTCACCTTTGTGCAATCACGTGTAATCCATACTGGGCGTGAGAACGGCTGGCGAGCTGTTAAGCAAGCTACAGCACCTGTGGTTTGCACACGTAAGTTTTTCATTTTTTCAGGAATGACGGTTAGGCCTAATTCCGGAACTGCGGTTGACCTGCACTTACTGGGAAATCTTTGTTCGCGGGTAATAATTGTAATCAGTGATCCCCATCACTAACGTTGTTCAGCGGGTTATCTGCACCTGTAAGCGACAAACGCTGGCCTTTTCAGTGTAGCGCACATGCAGCCACGGACATGTAAGGGCATGACACACCAGTTATTGGCCAATCTCATGTGCCAGAGCCTCACGTGTCCCTCTAGTAAGCCGGACTCGGACCGCGGGGCATGACGGAGTCTCGTTCGTTAACGGAACTAAGCTTGTAATGTGTGCAT
Organism: Dendrobates tinctorius; assembly: GCF_039654945.1. Taxonomy (NCBI): domain Eukaryota; kingdom Metazoa; phylum Chordata; class Amphibia; order Anura; family Dendrobatidae; genus Dendrobates; species Dendrobates tinctorius. The sequence goes on from NW_027361822.1 coordinate 9,103,341, forward strand.
CTGTTCTGTAGCTGGCATGGTTGAGGTTTCCCAGGTGGAGTCGAATTTAACCATAGGCTCCACTCCTGGTGGTGCCCTTCTGGACATTCCTTTAAGGTTCAGCTTTGCAACCATACTGCCCACGTAAAACAAACACTTTGCCTTCATGAACGCTGTTTGGAGGGTCATGACTCGTGGGAATAACGCCGCCCAATCAGTTAACCTGCTAGAGAGATCCTTCGTTGCTCCCAAGCATGACATCACACTCCCTAGGAAGAAGGTAATGCCACTGTGGCGACCGTACTCCTGGGGGCGACACAAGTGCACTGATGCCCAGCCACTGCTCGATGAATCTGCTGGTACATTGACCCAGACCACTACATTCCCCTCGCACGCTACCCGGCCTGAATCTGACCCTGATGAAACTCAGGTTTCCCTTCCCATATACAGTTCCATCTTACACGGTGACAAAGAGGAAGCTGCAGATGAAAGTGCAGGTTCGGCCCACCCGCCATCAGACACACCACCGTACTATCAGGGGCCCTGTGCCAGTGCCGTCGCCAACGAGTAGGCCCCCCCTGCTTGCCCAGGATCACAGCACTTGCAAAGTTGAAATACTGTGCAGTGAGATGGAAGATGGGGACGACGAGGAGTCTAGACTAGTACAGGGATTCCCTAGCGAGGAGACTTATTTGATTGTTTTCAATGTTGGGACAGCAATTTTTGGGGAGCACTATACTCTGGAGAATGATAGATGGGGCCCACCATACACTGGAACATTCCAAAGGTGGACATCAGACACTGGAGCAGCATTTACAGGGCCCATTATACACTAGAGCATTAGAAATGGGGCCCATTATGTTTGGAGCATTATTTGGGCCCATAAGACAGTGGAGCTTCATCCATGGGGACCAACATATACTGTAGCATTATGTGGAGCTCATCATATACTGTTTCAAACATTATATGGGACCAATGATTCTGTATGGAGAAATAGATGGGCCTCGTCATGAGATGTAAAAAGTGAGGTATTTTTCATTGTACTATACCGCTATTTCTCTGCCGTATCGGAGCATGATGAGTTGTGGTATGTGTTAAAGGGGCGCTCTTTCGCTCAGGGCACATGAAAACCTGGAGCCAGCCCTCCCCCCCCCCACAACTTTAGCCAAATAACCCCCATTTTTCAGTGTGTAACTTGTATTATGAAGTTAATTAAGGTTGACAAGCTTAAGTAAGAAGAATTGATGCTTTTGGCATTCAAATGGGCACTGTAGGTGTGTTTCCTGTCCTCCTCTCACTGCCGACTTTTATTCCCCATTGATTTACATTGGGTTTCGTGTTTCGGGACGACCCCGACTTTTCCCTATAATCGGACGATCTTGCTCGACCCGACTTTTGGAAAAGTCGGGTTTCACGAAACGAAACTCGACCCTAAAAAAACAAAAGTCGCTCAACTCTAGTCCTAACAAAAAAAAAATTATGTTTCCAAAATTGTGCAGATGTAAAGTAGACAAGTGGGAAATGTTATTTAATAACTATTTTGTGTGATATGACTCTCTGATTTAAAGGCACAAAAATTAAAAGTTTGAAAATTGCAAAATTTTCTAAATTTCTGCAAAATTTCGATTTTTTTAACAAATAAGTGCAAGTCATATCTAAGAAATGTTACCACTATCATGAAGTACAACATGTCATGAGAAAACAGAACCAGCAGGATCCATTGAAGCATTCTAGAGTTATGACCTCATAAAATGACACTGGTCTGAATTGAAAAAATTGACCCGGTCATGAAGGCAAAAACAGGCTCTGGCGCGAAAGTGTTAAGATCGAACGCCATGTCACGTTTGAAGAACCCCTAATATGCCTAAACAGTTGAAACCCCCCAAAGTGACACCATTTTGGAAACTAGACCCCCTGTGGAACTTATCTAGATGTGTGGTGAGCACTTTGAACCCCCAAGTGCTTCACAGAAGTTTATAAGGTAGAGCCATAAAAATAAAAAATCACTTTTTTCACAAAAATGATTTTTCACCCCCAATTTTTTATTTTCCCAAGGGTATCAGAAGAAATTGGACCCCAAGAGTTATTGTGTAATTTGTCTTGAGTACACTGATACCCCATATGTGGGGGTAAACCACTGTTTGGGCACATAGCAGAGCTCAGAAGGGAAGGAGCGCCAGATTCTACTGTTATGGTTTGCAGGTGCCCTGACCCACTGGGAGGGCCCATGAGGTGACAAAACAGCAGAACCCCCATAAGTGATCCCATTTTACAAACTACACCATCTAGGGGTGCAGTGATCATATTGACACCATGGGTGTGTCATAGAATTTTATACCATTGGGCAGCCATGCGGAGAGATTCGGGAGGAACGGAGCGCTATTTGCCTATTCAAGTGAATGGGTCTGTGCCCATCAGTGTGTTTCCACGCACCATGTGTCCATGGGCAAAACACGCTGACATATCTGTTTTTTAATGTCAGCATGGGCCACAAAACCTCCAGCACTCGAGCATATGCATAACACACATGATTGTCATCCATGTGACATGCATCGGTGCTGGGAAAGAATCGTTACAGTAAGCGCTGTTCCCCGGCGCCGGGTGCTGAACACGGCTATCATCATTTTCCCCTGCTTGTGCCGATCGCCGGTAGAGCAAGGGAGAATGATGAGTTCAGCATCCGGCGCAGGGGAACAGCGCTTACTGTAACGCTTCTTCCCTGTCGCCCAACCTTGTGGTACTAATCCGGCACACTCATGCCACACGTGTGCAAGTATTGCACACACAGACACGGACATCTCTGGTACCAGAAATATCAGGACGTGTGAAAGAAGCCCTATAGCGGATTTTTCTGTTTGGCTGCTGTCACAGAAGATGCTTTTTATTGCAAAAAATAGTTTTTGTATCACCATATTTTGAAAGCTATAATTTTTCCATATTTTGGCCCACATGTGAGGTCTTATTTTTTGCGGGATGAGTTGACTTTCTTATTGGTACCATTTTCGGGCATGTGACATCTTTTGATCACTTTTTATTCCTATTTTTGGAAGGCAGAATGAACAAAAACCAGCAATTCATTCATTTCTCTTTGGGGGGGGGGCGTTTATACCATTCTGCGTGTGGTAAAATTGATACAGCAGTTTCATTTGGGCCAGTACGATTACAGCAATATCTCATTTATATTTTTTTTATGTTTTGACGCTTTTATACAGCAAAAACTATTTTATTTAAAAAATAATTATTTTTGCATCGATTTATTCTGAGAGCTATAACTTTTTTATTTTTCCGGTGATGACGCTGTATGGGGGCTTGTTTTTGCGGGACAAGATGATGTTTTCAGCGGTACCTTATTTATTTATATTCGTGTTTTTGATTGCGTGTTATTCCACTTTTTGTTTGTTGCTATGATGATATAGTATTGTTTTTGGCCTTTTTTTATGGTGTTCACTGAAGGGGTTAACTAGTGGGACAGTTTTATGTCGGATCTTTACGGATGTAACAATACCAAATATGGGTACTTTTATTGTTTAGATTTTTTTCATGCAAATATTTATTTAGTGATAGAATATATATTGATTTTGATTATTATTATTATTATTACTACTATTTGTTTTGACATATTTTTACAATTATTTTAAAAAAATTGTTTACTTTATTCTAACTTGTACACTTTGTCCCACTATGGGACACTCATTTTTTGCAGGCTGATCGCTTCTATAGCATGCAGATGAAGCAGCATCTTCATGCAATAGAAGCTTTCAGCACTGCACTTATTGCACACTGACCTGAAAGACTTCCTGTTCATGCACTGCACATGACAGGAAGCTTCTTAGCTCTGGTAACCCAGATGTCGTCATGACGACATCAGGTTACTATGGTAGCGATCGGGACCCTGCGGCACGCCGCGGGGTCTCAGATCCAAAGGCAGAGGGGCTGTCAGCCTGTGAACGCTCCTGGCACTTAGTGCCGGGTGTCAGCTGTGGGAATCAGCTGACACCTGGCTGCGAAAGGCCGCGCACCCACCGAGTGCACAGCCGATTGCTATGATGTACTATTCTGCCCATATTCAGACAGGTCCAGGTCAGATAGAATAGTATGTAAGCTGTCAGAAAGGGGTTAAAAAAACCTTCATTTTTCTTGGTTTTTGTTTAGCGCTGATGATCATCAGCAGGTAGTTGAAGTTTAAAGGAGTCTGGCATCAGATATTGGACAATTAATCCTGTTCCCAGCATTGTAGTACAGTTCACCTTCGTTGTGGGGCAGTTGTGTTATTGCATCAGGAATTTCCATTTTCCCCTTGCTCTTGTATTCTGATACAGCACGATTATGGTTCTACTGTTCTGTCAGGGGAGGCTAAATGCTGAATAACTTGTTTAAATTTCTTCAATAATCTGTTTCTACTTAAAAGATAATATTTGTTGTTTGTACTTGTAATATCTGGATTCCTACAAATGGATCAAGACCTTCATATTCAAGGTACTCCCTCAGCATATTCCAAAACTTTGCACTCCTTGTGAGAGTATCTCGTGCCTCAGGGCCTGTACGATGGGAGGTTCTGAGAAAACTCTCCCAGAACTTTACCAGTGCTACCCTGCCTCTGCTGGATTGGAGTTGGGTCTCTCTCGACTGTTCTCCTTGGTTGTCTAACAAACTGTGACCTCTGCCGACAGCATTTTCAGATGGGAATTTTTTAAATAATTCTGCAACAAGGGACCTCTGGTAAAGCACCATTTTAGTAGATCTGTCTGCCTCTGGAATAAGAGATAGAAAGTTCTCCAACCAGTAATGACTGACAAACAAAATTTTGAGATTGCGAGGGTCACGGGAAAGCCAGTGTAACATAAACTCAGCCATGTGTGCCAGACTACTAACAGGCAAGACTTCTGTGTCTTCACCAAGAGGACGACTGACCATGCTCTCCTACTCCTCCTACATGTCCTCAGGCCATCCACGCTGAACAGAATGTATGACAGTTGTTCTTGTAGTACCATCCATAGAGCATGAAAGTAGCTCCTGTTCTTCCTCCTCCACCTCATTGTCATCCACGTTGGGATGAGATGATGCTGGGCTGTGTGTAATTACCCTGTATGGCTCCTTGCTTCATCTCATCATGCTCTGCCTACATTGCCTTCTCTTTGACTGTGAGCAGAGTGCGTTTCAGAACACAGAGATGCAGGATGATGATGCTAAAAATGGCGTCATCGCCGCTCACCATCTTGGTGGAGTCCACAAAGTTTTGGAGGATGGTATATATGTCTCACATCCATGGCTGCTCCTGAGGTCTTATGTGGGAAGTCTGAACTGATTAATGATGGTTTTGTTGATGCTGGTAGTCAACAACTGTCCTCTTCTGCTCAAAAATCCTTTGCAACATCTGCAGTGTAGAGTTCCAATGCATGGGGACATCACACACCAGTCAGTGAGCCGGAAGCTTCGAACACTGCTGAACCACGGCAAGGGTGGCAGAAGGTGTAGCTGACTTTCTAAATTTGGCACACAGGCGGCATACTTTGAAAAGCAGATCCGACAGTTCCAGGTAGGATTTGAGAAACCACTGAACCACAAGGTTAAGCACATGGGCCAGGCATGGTACGTGTGTGAGCTCGCCTTGCCTCAGAGCCACCTCCATGTTCAGGCAATGGTCACACACGACCATGCCCGGCTGTAGGTTCAGCAGTGTCAGCTACAGATCTGGGCAATGAAAATTAAATTGACACCAGAAATGGCAGAATTTTGAGTGCACCGATATGTGATCCGTATGATGGACAATCCCACAATTTTAAATAGATGGCCTGTAGGCGGCTATTTTTAATAGCAGACTGGTGTCAATCACTGTGCTAAAACATTGCAACAAAATTTAAATGGAGGCCAAAAATGGCAGAATTTTGAGCGCACTTTTTATATGTGATCCTTGTGACGGATAAACCACAGTTTTAAGTAGATGGATTTTTAGTTCTGCAATATGGAAAGGATCTGCCTGTATTCTGCAGTGCCAACAAGCAAATGGGGCAGAAAAATGGTGTTCTCTGCATTGCTTTATAAGCAAATAATCAGGATTAAGAGACAAAAAAAAATATTCCTGGCCTCTGATACGTGGGGCTATGTCTAGAAATATCTGTAATAGCAGCAGCAGACAGAATTGGAAAGGACCCTCTTGCTATATGCACTTAAGTCTGCCACATACACTGCCTGCCTGCCTAGCACTGATGTCTATGCAGCTTTATTAGTCCTCAGAAGAACTGTTAGTTGAGGTGGATATGTGTATAATATATTGTGGTTTTGGGTCGCCCTCCCAGGGCTGCGGGGTACTCGGTACCGGGCCGGTGTCAGGGGGACGTGCTGCGGTGGCGGTGACCCGGTCCGTGGCCCTGGGCACCCAATAAATTGGGGGGGAGTATGTTATAGTTTATATGGATAGTTCATGACGCCACCCATGGTGTTTGGCAAGTAAGATGTTAGGCCAACGCTGCATACTGATCCGCTGGGACTGATGGTGTAGTGCAGCAAAGATGGTGTAGCTCCCCACAGGTGGAGCTGTAGTCCCAGGGCAGTGTAGGTGCAATGGATCAGGAGGCACGGGCAGTGTGGATGCTGATGCCCAGATGTAGCGGTGCTGAAGATGTTGCCCACGAATGAATGGAGGACACCAAGCTTGCAGTTTCAATGCTTTACTCACAGTTCTTGGTACACACTGGTGCCTGCCTCCGGGGATGAGACTCAGTCAACCTCCCGGGCAAGTCAGGGTTCTCCTCTCCAACACTCCGCCAACATGTACCATTCCTGAACGACTCCTCCAATGCGCCTTTAAGTGTGAAGCACTCCAGTACTTAGTTACCCTGGAATTCCTCTCTTTAGATGTTCCTAGAACTCTACTTGTATGACAGACAGCTGTAGCCTGCTAGGGGACCTCCTGGATCCCGGCTCTCTATTCAGTTGCTGTTGTGTCCCAAGTCTTGGATGGGAGTAGTGCATTTACAGCCAACTACTCCACCGGTGTCTGCTGCAGAACCATAAGTGTCCATACAACCTTGGGGACCGGGCCCCGGCCTTGCGCTGAGAACCTATAGGCAGGGTTCCTCTCTCAACCCACGTCTCCTCTCTGTTCTCGTCTCCTTCATTCCGTACTTGTCTTTCTCTCACTTATGGAAGTACAGGTTACAGTTCTACGTCTTTCTCCTCTTCCTTTCCCGTGCCAGCTGGCTCAGATCACTGAGGCAGCTGCAGCACTCCTTCCTCCATCCCTTCTTCCAGGGATCCTCACTTCTCAGAGTGACTGTCCTCTCCTACTCCGCCTGCCCTCTTAACAGACTGACCTCATCGGTCCTTCTGACCGACTAACCTGTAATTCTACACTTTCCCCATCTTTTATAGATAACTCCACCCACCTCCCAGCACATCTCGTGTTACGAAGTAGGGTTCCACGAAAGGTGCTCTGCTACCCTCTGAGCCTGAAGATGCAATGTGGTCCTGCTGAACTATCCTGTGTGTGGGATGCAGGTGTTGGAGTGTGGAAAGGAGTTCCCAACTTACCAGGATGGTGAGGCACTACACCTTAGGAGAAGGTGCAGTACCTCTGTGGCGACTGAGTCTCAGGGGTGCCACAGTATACCTACACTAATAAACAAGCAAATCTCTCCTTAGCTCAGAAGCAACTGATTCTGGAGCAGACTGTGACAAGCATGGCAGTGCCAGGTCTGATATAGACCTGGTGATGCTGTGTGGCCAGCCAATCACTGTAATATCCAACATGGCTGCGTCATTACAATGTGTGGCAGACAATCCCTGCATGTTCATTGGTTCTCTAAAGAGCACCAAACATGTAGAGCGGGGATCCGAGCTCCCGCCATGCAACCCCGGAAATACTCTACAAGCTCTGAGCATCTCGAGCAGTGAGATGCTCGGGCGAGGACCAAGTAGTGGCGAGCATGCTCACTCATCACTATCTATGACCGTTATTAAAACCTGCCTGGAGGAAATCCAAGACGCCTGGGATATCGGGGCTGCCTGCCACAAAGTCAGACCTGTCACCTTCCAAACAGAACCTCTTCCATATTTTGTTGTATATTGTGGAAGTGACCAGCTTCCAGCTAGCCTGAATCATGGTTATGACCTGGTCTGACAACCCCTAAGCTCTCAGGATATCCCCATCATAATCCAAGCTGATAGATGAAGCCTTCATGGGTGCTGATGGAAGACAGGGCCTTGATGGATAATATCTTCCGTCTGAGGAAGCAGAACAAGATCTTCTAATGCCATAGCTTTTAGCAGTGGAAACCAATTTCTTTTTGGCCAATATGGGGCAATCAGAAGTACCTTCGCCTGATCCTCCTGGATCTTCCTGAGGACACCTGGAATGAGCACCATCAGGGGAACGGCATAAGAAAGAGACCTGCTCCATTTCTAACTCCGCACATTGATGGCTTCTGCATTTGTCTAAAGGATTCAGCAAGTAAAATATGGCAGTCTTTGTATTTTTCCAGGTCGCAAACAAGTCAATTTGAGGTATACCCCAGAGATGGCACAGGTAATGGTACACCTCCTTGTTCAGCTACCATTCTGTCGGCCAGACTTTTCGTCTGCTCAGGTTATCTGCCACAACATTTTGAAACCCCTACAGATGAACTGCTGCCATTGACAGGACCGTCCTCTCTGGCCAAGAAGAAATTTTGACCCCCAGATCCTAGCGTGCCCGATGTCTGGGACCTCCTTGGTGTCAAAGGAAGGAAACCGTCGTCACATTGTTTGACAGGATCTTAACATGTTGATCCCTCAGCACAGCCTGATTTTGTCTTGGGGCTTCCTATACGGCATAGAGCTCTCTGTAATTGGATGACTTGGAACAGATCTCTGATGGCCATCTGCCCTGAAAAATACTTCCCTCCAAGTACGCTCCCCGCCCCCACTTGCTTGTGTCTGTGGTGATCACCACACATGGAGAGGAATTTCAAGGAATGCTCACCTTTAGATTTTCTGATTGAGTCCACCAAAGTAGTGATCTTCTTACTGCCGAGGAGAAGGACATTCCTCTGTCGAGTGATGACTGGCGCCAATCCCAGACAAACAAGACTTCCCTCTGCAGGGCCCACTGAACACAGGAGATGCAAGCCATCAGGAGCACGCGCCACTGTACAGATTCAGTGTATATGTATGATCCAGGACTCCACTCTATGTACAGGCTCATCGTATATCTGAGAGCCCTAAGAAATAGGATTATTTGGAGGGTGCACAGTACATGCTGTCTATGTATAGGACCTGTCAGTATCAAGCAGCCATCAACACCGGAAGCACCTATCTTCTCTCTATTCAGAAATGGATTTCCCCTTTAAGAAAGTTGCAGTTAAAGGGAATCTGTCACCATGACATCACCCCCAAACTATATATATTCATATGTAGCTCTGTCAACGACAAGCTCAGAAGTACCTTTACATGGCCAGTTTGTTTCTCTATTACTGAGAAATCAGCAACTAGATATGCAAATGAGGCTGAAGAGTTATTTGTAGATCTGAATCCTCCGTCACTCCAGCTCTATTCCCCCTCCTGCTTGACCAACAGCTCCTTTGCCTGCTGTCACACATCATAGAGGCTGTCCGTCAAGCAGGAGGAAGCCGCTCTGGGTGGAGAACAGAGCTGGAGTGACAGAGGCTTCTGATTTACAAATAGCCCTTCGTCCTCATTTGCCTATCAACACAAACACTGATTTCTCAGGAATGGGGGAACGGAGTGGCCATGCAAAAGTATTGCTGGACTTGTCTTTGCTCATATAAATAGTTTGGGGTGTAAAATCCTGCTGATGGATTCCCTTTAGAGCTGTGTTCCCACAATGAGCTTTTGATGTTGCAGATTTTCTGCACCTATTACGGTAAGTAAGATAGGTTACTTGCATTTTATCAAAAATACACAGAGTAAAAAAAAAAAAATCACACGAAAAATGCTTTGTGGAAACAGATTTTGTTGCAGACATTTTTGTCACTGAATTTTATCACTGGGGAAAAAAAGATTTCTCAATATTTTTTCCACAACATTAGGCCTCATATGTCAGAACAGGCCTCGTTGCCCATAGCAACCAAGCACAGAGCAGCTTTCATTTTACCTCACCTGTGTATAAGCTGGGCTTTGGCTGCTCTGGATAGTAAAAGGCATTCATGTGTCCAACATATGATACTATTTCCTCATACATTTACCTCACAGAAATGTAGTCCTGATATACAGAACCGTTCTGTAATAATGATGTAATGTATAGGCAATAATGTACACAAACACTGAAGTCACTGCTATAATACTATTACCAGGTTATATTTGCTCGCACACATCCCGGTGTGGTCCTGTTACATTCACAGGAGGTTTCCACTAAGCTACAGATAAGATTGTGTTAAATGCTTATCCAATATGTCTCATGCATCAACCCTGCTGGCTACGACACTCCCTGCGCCATAATCCTCCGTGAGAAAGTGTGCTCCATTTTATTTACATGTATTTACGTCAGGGGAACAAGCCCCAAGGGACGAAACACTATAGAAAGCCTTTTATCACCAATAATACCATTATACTAAGGAAAAATAATGCCGCCATACTGTGACCACAATCATATCTACTACATAGTGAAAAAATAATATTACCAATACTTCTAGAGCACAAACGCATACAGTACAAAAAAAAACATATTCTCAATAATATTGCCACACTGTGACCATAACTATTCCAGCTACATATATATTACCAATTCTTCTAGAGCACAAACGCATACAGTACAAAAAAACATATTCTCAATAATATTGCCACACTGTGACCATAACTATTCCCGCTACATATATATTACCAATTCTTCTAGAGCACAAACGCATACAGTACAAAAAAACATATTCTCAATAATATTGCCACACTGTGACCATAACTATTCCTGCTACATATATATTACCAATTCTTCTAGAGCACAAACGCATACAGTACAAAAAAACATATTCTCAATAATATTGCCACACTGTGACCATAACTATTCCTGCTACATATATATTACCAATTCTTCTAGAGCACAAACGCATACAGTACAAAAAAACATATTCTCAATAATATTGCCACACTGTGACCATAACTATTCCTGCTACATATATATTACCAATTCTTCTAGAGCACAAACGCATACAGTACAAAAAAACATATTCTCAATAATATTGCCACACTGTGACCATAACTATTCCCGCTACATATATATTACCAATTCTTCTAGAGCACAAACGCATACAGTACAAAAAAAACATATTCTCAATAATATTGCCACACTGTGACCATAACTATTCCCGCTACATATATATTACCAATTCTTCTAGAGCACAAACGCATACAGTACAAAAAAAACATATTCTCAATAATATTGCCACACTGTGACCATAACTATTCCTGCTACATATATATTACCAATTCTTCTAGAGCACAAACGCATACAGTACAAAAAAACATATTCTCAATAATATTGCCACACTGTGACCATAACTATTCCCGCTACATATATATTACCAATTCTTCTAGAGCACAAACGCATACAGTACAAAAAAAACATATTCTCAATAATATTGCCACACTGTGACCATAACTATTCCCGCTACATATATATTACCAATTCTTCTAGAGCACAAACGCATACAGTACAAAAAAAACATATTCTCAATAATATTGCCACACTGTGACCATAACTATTCCCGCTACATATATATTATCAATTCTTCTAGAGCACAAACGCATACAGTACAAAAAAAAACATATTCTCAATAATATTGCCACACTGTGACCATAACTATTCCCGCTACATATATATTACCAATACTTCTAGAGCACAAACGCATAAGTACAAAAGAAACATTCTCAATAATATTGCCACACTGTGACCATAACTATTCCCACTACATATATATTACCAATACTTCTAGAGCACAAACGCATACAGTACAAAAAAAACATATTCTCAATAATATTGCCACACTGTGACCATAACTATTCCTGCTACATATATATTACCAATACTTCTAGAGCACAAACGCATACAGTACAAAAAAAAACATATTCTCAATAATATTGCCACACTGTGACCATAACTATTCCTGCTACATATATATTACCAATTCTTCTAGAGCACAAACGCATACAGTACAAAAAAAACATATTCTCAATAATATTGCCACACTGTGACCATAACTATTCCCACTACATATACACTCACTGGCCACTTTATTAGGTACACCATGCTAGTAAGGGGTTGGAGCCCCTTTTGCCTTCAGAACTGCCTCAATTCTTCGTGGCAGAAATTCAACAAGGTGCTGGAAGCATTCCTCAGAGATTTTGGACCATATTGACATGATGGCATCACACAGTTGGCGCAGATTTGTCGGCTGCACATCCCTGATGCGAATCTCCCGTTCCACCACATCCCAAAGATGCTCTATTGGATTGAGATCTGGTGACTGAGGAGGCCATTTGAGTACAGTAAACTCATTGTCATGTTCAAGAAACCAATCTGAGATGATTCGAGCTTTATGACATGGCGCATTATCCTGCTGAAAGTAGCCATCAGATGTTGGGTACATTGTGGTCATAAAGGGATGGACATGGTCAGCAACAATACTCAGGTAGGCTGTGGCGTTGCAACGATGCTCAATTGGTACCAAGGGGCCCAAAGAGTGCCCAGAAAAAATTCCCCACACCATGACACCACCACCACCAGCCTGAACCGTTGATACAAGGCAGGATGGATCCATGCTTTCATGTTGTTTACGCCAAATTCTGACCCTACCATCCGAATGTCGCAGCAGAAATCGAGACTCATCAGACCAGGCAACGTTTTTCCAATCTTCTACTGTCCAATTTCGATGAGCTTGTGCAAATTGTAGCCTCAGTTTCCTGTTCTTAGCTGAGAGGAGTGGTACCCAGTGTGGTCTTCTGCTGCTGTAGCCCATCTGCCTCAAAGTTCGACACACTGTGCGTTCAGAGATGCTCTTCTGCCTACCTTGGTTGTAACGGGTGGCAATTTGAGTCACTGTTGCCTTTCTATCAGCTCGAACCAGTCTGCCCATTCTCCTCTGACCTCTGGCATCAACATGGCATTTCCGGCCACAGAACTGCCGCTCACTGGATTTTTTTTCTTTTTCGGACCATTCTCTGTAAACCCTAGAGATGGTTGTGCGTGAAAATCCCAGTAGATCAGCAGTTTCTGAAATTCTCAGACCAGCCCTTCTGGCACCAACAATCATGCCACGTTCAAAGGCACTCAAATCACCTTTCTTCCCCATACTGATGCTCGGTTTGAACTGCAGGAGATTGTCTTGACCATGTCTACATGCCTAAATGCACTGAGTTGCCGCCATGTGATTGGCTGATTAGAAATTAAGTCTTAACACACAGTTGGACAGGTGTACCTAATAAAGTGGCCAGTGAGTGTATATTACCAATACTACAGAACAAAGCACAAGTTTAACGACCAATAATACCATATACTAGGCCAAGCTAATACCGCCAAACCCTAACCAAAACTGTGTCCACTACATATAAAATGAATATTACCTTACTTCTACAAAACATTACAAGCTGCACAAAGACTACTATTACCAACAATACCTCTATAAGAGGATGAAATAATACCGCCACACCATAACCACAGCCGTATCCCCACATAGACAACAAATATTATTACCGTACTTTTACACTGTACAAAAACTAATATTACAATAATACTTCTATACTCAGTTTAAGTGATGCCGCCACACCATATCCACAAACATTTCTACACCATAATGAATAGTATTAAAATACCTATACTGTGCAAAGCCAATTATTGCCAATAATACTACTATACGTGGCTGAAGTAATACTGTTACACGATGGTAGCAACCATTTCCACTTTTCAATGAATGAATACTGTTACCATACGACTACAAAACAAAACACACTGTATAAAGCCATCATTTCCAATGATACCGCTATACTAATCCAAAATAAAACCGCTAAACCATAACCAAAACCATTTCCACTACATAATTAATGAATAATGTTACCAAACTTCTATGGAACAGAACACGCTTTTTTTCAAAGCCAAATAGTGCCAATAATACCACAATACACCTACAAACTGTTCCTACACACGCTCACCATCATGCCACTACCATCCATCCATCTATCCATCCATTTTTTTCTTAAAGTGTTAAAACTTTTCTGTGTGCCATTATAAATGGTTTGACTTCTTCTTGTGCTTTTCCAGTGAATGAGAAGACTTCCGAGGTTATCCAGGCCGCTTTCAGACATGCCTCTTTTCCTAACATCACTGGAGAAAAAGCTGTCGGATTTCTGGGGAAAGTCACATATGGTTTAACAAAGTAAGAATGACAGCATTGTTGAATTTTATGAAACGGGTACAATAAGCTAAGGGACACCGAGAAGCTTCTCTGAAGAAGCAGAAAGCGAAACGCGTTAGGGGGCTCAAGTCCTGCTAAATATGAAGTATTTATTCATGATCTGAAATGTTTATGGTGGTCCTCCACTCTTGAATACCTGAAGGTGTCTCCCTTCTTTAAAGGTTGAATTTAATGCACTTTATATTTATTCCTCTGTGGCTGCTATTATATTCCCATATGCCTCCATTTTATCTGACTCCACTAGATAGAGACATTGTGGACTGTCGATTTATACAGACTTTCTTTAATATACATGTAAAAAAAATTGTGAAAATTGAGCACAATTTCTTCATATTTCGTCTTATTTTGCTTTAATTATTGCATTGTTAGCGTTGTTACTTATGACTTGTGTTTTGAAACTGTTAAACTGTAAAGCGCTGCGGAATATGTTGGCACTATATAAATAAAGATTATTATTATTATTATTATTATTCATATAGATTCATACTCTAATTAGTGTTCTAAACACCATCCAATGATCACTTCATAAAATAATACAGTTTATTAATTTACATTTACCAGTGACATGACTTTTGCAGTAGATTCCCTTTTTAGTTGTGTTTTTATGGTTTTTGTCTGAATTATATATTAATAACATGTATCTTTTTATTCAATTCAGTATCCTTTTTGGCTATATGATTTACTTATACTCCCATGAACTTGTAGGACCTTCTTAGGCTATATGTATATATATACGGCAGGTTAAGATCTACCCTCCTTTTTCCAGATCATAAATTAAATTTAAAAAAAATAACATATTTTGAATCGGAGCATCCGCCCGAATAACCACTTCATACTATTTAGTAAGTATCAATCTGAAATGGTAGAGTCATTGATTTTTGGCTAGTTAACTCCCCCACCCCCCCCGAAAAAAAAGAGATAAAAAAAGTCATATGAACCTCAAAATATGGTAGTAATAAAAATGCAGTTCATATCGACCCAAACAAAAAAGGGTTATAGACCTATGAAAGTGAGGTGCAAAAATCGACAATGAGGACTGCGACTAAGTTGCCCAAGGGCCTGAATAATAATAATAATGACAACAATAATAATAATAACAATAATAATAATCACGATAATAATAATGATAATAATAAATAATAATAATAAAAAAAAATAATAGTAAATATAGTACACAGTCCATAAAGATTTATAGTCACAAAAGTCCACCACTAGCAAATCACAAATCCTAGTGCTTGAAAGATAGCAGACCTGCCTTATACATGGAGATAGGTCTGATCTCGTAGTTATAAGCCTGATATATTAATGATGGGGTGCGCTCACCCCCACTCTGCGGTGACGGACTCCTGGCTTCTGTGCATCAAGAGTAGCCAGTGAGTAGGTGTGAGGAGCGCTCTCTTCATGAATGCACTATACTCCTAACAATGCGCCGTATATTTGATTGCTCCTATTGGACAAACCACACATTATTTTGGCCATTAGAAGAATGTACCTTTGCACAAATTTGCTGTCTTTGCAACGGGGCGACATAGCCTGCTGACCGATGTAGCCGCTCATTTAGGGTTAATAATAAGGATACTGACTAAGGTGCCTCTGCTTCAGTATTCAGATCAGTAATCTATCGATAGAAAGCAGTGAAGTGGATCTGAAGGAGGATGACGCTGTGGAGATCATGATCAAAAACGTCAGCACATCTTTCAAAGGAACTCTGAACTACGGATATGGGACCTGATTGTAAGTGGACATGACAATTATAAAATATATTCCATAAATAAATATATACATAGAAATGATAGAGAGAGTATGTTTAATATATAAAATATTAGATTATGGGGAGCAGAACCTGACACCATCACGGGTCAACTGATACCTCGTGCAGTGGTCACGAAAAGTGCACAATGTACGGAGCCAAAATATCGCAGCTCTGTAGATTGCATAGTGGCCGTTCTCGGTACCGCAGCTCAGATCCCATTCGTCTCAATGGGAGCTGAGCTTGACCACCACATTTGTACGGCACGGCGGTGTTTCAGCTAAGTATACTGTAGATTATACCTAACCTGTGAAAGTGTTTAAAAGTGAACATATCTCTGTGGTCTAAGATGTAATATAATATATTTTATTTGGCATTATTTTCAAAATATAAATGTTAGTAATGTTTAGTCTTATATTTAATTTTTAGTGTTCAGGTTGACCATTCTATTGACTTTGAAATCTTTTCCTCCATTGATTTACAAGTGAACACTAAACTCAGTAAGTAAATATCACTCTATGTAAATGTTTTTAGTCTAAGTTAATCTTTTTGATATATACTATTTATATACAGTGGGGAAAATAAATATTTGATACACTACCGATTTTGCAAGTTTTCCCACCTAAACTTCACCTGTGAGAGACAGAATCTAAAAATAAAATCCAGAAAATCACATTGTATGATTTTTACATAATTAATTTGCATTTTGAAAAAAGTATTTCATCACCTACTAACAAGCAAGAGTTCTGGTTCTCACAGACCTGTTAGTTTTTCTTTAGGAAGCCTCCTACTCTGCACTCATTACCTGTATTAATTGCACCTGTTTGTACTCGTTACCTGTACAAAAGACACCTGTCCACACACTCAATCACACTCCAACCACTCCACCATGGCCAAGACCAAAGAGCTGTCTCAGGACACCAGGGACAAAATTGTAGACCTGCACAAGGCTGTGATGGACTACAAGACAATAGGCAAGCGGCTTGGTGGAGAAGGCAACAACTGTTGAAGCAATTATTAGAAAATCGGAGAACCACAAGATCACTGTCAATCTTCCTCAGTCTGGGGCTCCATTCAAGATCTCACAACGTGGGAATAAGGATGATTCTGAGAAAGGAAAGGAATCAGTTCAGAACTACACGAGAGGACCTGACCAATGACCTGAAGAGAGCTGGGACTACAGTTTCAAACACTACCATTAGTAACACACTACGCCGTCATGGATTAAAATTCTGCAGGACACTTAAAGTCCACCTTCTCACTCAGCACATGTCCAGGCCCATTTGAATTTCGACAGCGATCATCTGTATGCAGTGTCGGACAGGGGTGCCAAGGGCCCACCAGTAAAATTGACTTTTGGGGCCCCCTTTTTACCTGCACACAAATATTACACTACCCTTGCTCACAAATTTGCCTATAGCAGTATGTAATAATAAACTGGCTAGTTTGGTTAATGAATGATGAGATGCTGCTTTTTTCTGTATAGAGTGAATTATGCCAAGTCCTGCCCACACAATGGGATTGGGGGCCCAGATCTGCACAGGGGCCCACCGGGGAATTCCCCTGTTACCCTATGGGCCAGTCCGAGCCTGGCGCCGGAGATCGTGGTACGCGTAGACACTGAATGCATACCACGATCTCCGTCGCCATACTTACCTGAGCGGGAGGAGTGATGCCGTGGTGCTTCTCTTCTCACTGGAGACCGGGCAGGAGTTCGGCGTCGTAATCGCACATGTGCCTAGCGCTATTTGGCGCCATTTTACTGAAGACACATTTGCAGTGTGTCTTCAACAATATGGCGCCGGACAGCGCGGTATGGGCATGCGCGTACTCCAGCGCTGCACTCCTCCCCCGGCCTGTGGCAGAACAGGACAGTTCTGGAGCACAGGGAAGAAAGGTGAGTATAAATATTTTTTTTGTATGTGTGCAGTTTAATAGGGGTGAGGGGGACCTTACATATCAGGATAAGGGGGTGAGAGATAGCATGCATACCAGGATAAGGAATGAGGGGACCATGCATGCCAGGATTGGGAGGTGAGGGGACCATGCATATCAGGATTGGGGGGTGAGGGGACCATGCATATCAGGATTGGGGGTGAGGGAGCCATACATATGAGGATGAGGAATGGGGTGCCATGCATACCAGGATTGGGGGGGGTGAGGGGACCATACATACCAGAATAGGGTTCAATAGCTAGATGGCTCTAACAGTTTAGGAGACCCACTGTTTAATAATGGCCCTTTAAGCAGCTTAATGCTGCCTGATGCCCCTGTAAAAATAGGCTCTGTGACTTTAAGAATCCCTCCTTCATAAATGAAACAAGATGGGTCTGCTTATGTGTCACACACCACATGGCCAGCTAGGGGTGGTAAATGTTACAATGACATTTCCCAGTGAATGCATTTGTTTTGGTTGAAAGCAATGTTAAAGTTGAAAAAAGCTTCAAAAATGCTGCTTCTGAGCATAGCCCAAGTGGGGGAGGAACATTTTGGTACGGGGTTATTTATTTTGCATTATATACAAGTCATTAACCTGAAAAGGATGTACCCTAACATATTTCCCAGCAAAATCCGTTTTGGTATTTTTTTGGTGTATCGGTAAAAATGGCATGAAACTCTGAAAACATTGTTAAAAGCTGTGAACTAGGAGTCAGGAATGCTTCCAGGGGCGAATCCCATGATGTCCCCGTGTCATTTCAGCAGTGTTTCCATCATTTTTTGAAGTTTTTAGACCTTAAAAGGACCCCCGGGGGAGATTGCGGTAAAAATGTTCTGGTCTCCCATAGACTTACATTGGGTTCGTTGATCTGTCCGAGTACCCGAGTATTACAATTTGCTCGACCCGAACAACGAGCATTTTAGTGCTCGCCAATCACTGTTAAAAATATTTTTATCATGGATCTTTTCTCAGAACTGGACCCCTTTTTTGAATTAAAGGTTACAGTTCATTTTTGTGTGTTATACTGTACAGAAATGTGTCTGTTTTTCTTCACCGTAAATCTCCCATTTAAGAAGGGCCCACAATTACTCATAATGGTTTAGGTCCGGTGAGGAAGGGGTTGTATCATTATTCTTTCATCTTTACTGGCAGCCGAGCAGTGGAGACATTGATGCTGCAATGGAGCATTGTCCTGCAGAACAATCATAATTTTCTTGAAATATACAGATCTATTCCTGTAACACTGTATGAAGGAAGAGTCTCCTAAACACTGGTAATAGGTTTGGGACTTGATTTTAAGTTCATCTGCCACCTGAAAAGGTCCATCAAGCTCATCATTAATAATCCCAACCCATAGCTATTCCCCACCTTCACCTTGCTGGTGTCAAAATAGATGTTTGTACCAATTACTTCTTCAACCATTGCCAACTGGTCCATCAAGAGTCACTCTAATCTCATCAGTCCATAAAACCTTTAAAAAATCTGTCTTCAGATATTTATTGGTTCAGTCTTGATGTTTCACCTTCTGTGTCTTGCTCGGTGAGGTTCAGCCTTTCTTACCTCGGCCATGTCTCTGAGCACTGAAGACCTTGTACTTCTGTGTCTTGCTCAGTGGTCAGGTTCAGCCTTCCTTACCTCGGCCATGTCTCTGAGCGCTGAGCACCTTATACTTCAGAGTCACAGACTTCATCATGTCGCTCTATCCCCCTTATCTCTGCCCAGGGCTCGTCTAGTGTGCCCCTCTGCCATTCTGTATCAAGTCTTTCTGTATCATCTGGCTGCCCTCACCGATAAGTTAAGCTTTGGGTGGGCCCGTCTGAGTGAGGGGCTTGGGGCGACTTCAACCTCTGCTTCTCCAGGAGTTATGCTACTGGGAGAGCAGTAAATGAGGATACTTGTAAAGTTTGAGTAGATTAAATTCTCTCATCTTTTTTTAGAACTTAAATATTTTACTGTATGCAGAAATCCTCATGAGAGATATTCAGCCCCTTCCACAATTACATTAGGTCATCGGGATATTAGTAAAAGTACCAAACAGCAGTTCTGTCAGAAGAATCGTTCTAGAAGCAGCATAGATGTTCAATATATTTATTTTTGCATAAAAGTTGTTACTAATATGCAAAGATGAAATAAGAAAGTCTGTAGATACAGTAACTTTCTATAGAGAGGAGCAGATGTTGATGATTCTGCTCCTTGGGCCATTGGTTGTACTTGTGCTGTTTTTGCACATCCAGGTCTGGATCACACACGATGGAGAGGAGAAGAGCAGGAATGTGTAACGTGTGATCTGTGTAGATGGAGTTTTCTTGGATTCTTACAGCACCGCGATCAACCATATAGCCTTCTGTCTGGCCATGGACAGGTAGATGAAGGAGCAGCCGCTTCTTCATTCTGTCCATGACCCGGTAGTGTCTGTATATGGCCGGGGTCACAATTGCCGCTGTCACTCAAGACTGGAGTTTGTTTCTATGCAGCTGAGCGCTAAGGTCCAAGTGCCGGTGGCAGTGCCGGGTATTGAGACGCGAGACTCGTGCGAGTTTCTTGCAAGGGTGACCCTGGCCTATGGCCAAGTATGAGAAGGAGCAGCCGCTGCCTTCTTTTTGGCCATATCCGGTGGAGAAGGAGCAGCCGCTGCCTTCTCTGTCCATATCCAGTAGTCTTGTCCTTACCACCACAGTGTAAATGAGTCAACCAAATGGCAAGTTTGGCTGA
This sequence comes from Dendrobates tinctorius, assembly GCF_039654945.1. Lineage (NCBI taxonomy): Eukaryota > Metazoa > Chordata > Amphibia > Anura > Dendrobatidae > Dendrobates > Dendrobates tinctorius. Next base: position 9,124,117 of record NW_027361822.1, read on the forward strand.
AAGAAGTCCTTCAATTTCAGCCTTTGTTTACTTGCCATTTCGATCCAGAGGAAGGCGAAAAATAACCCCGAGGACTTGTTGTTGGAATATACTCAGGGGAAAAAAATTCCTTCCTGACCCCAAATATGGCGATCGGAATACATCCCTGAATGTTTGGTGCTCGAATCTACATGGCTGTTAATGTGGTGGAACTCTGTAGTATTTGTCACAGTCCGGTAAATTAGAAAGTCCAGGTAATTGTCTCATCTGATTAATTAAAGCTTCATTCCTCGATGTTGCTGGAATGGGGCTGATTTATATCAGCCTATTACTACTGTAAGAAAAGAAATATATTCAAAATAAAGAAATGGAAGCGACTCGATACCATCATAAAGTCTGGGCGGAGATCACAATATCGCAGGTTGCACATTTCAAAAAGGGTCCGTGGACCACAGGGGAGCCCAGTTTAATAGACACCAAACTGGGGAAACAATTGCAGGCCAAAAATGAAGAAAAGCGTCACTCGCCGTATAAAAATACTCCTTTATTAATGTCCTGTAGACTATATCGGCTGGACTCTGTGAACAGTTGCACCTGATACTTCTCTCTCTACTGATGATATGTCTTAAAGGATGTTATTAAGAAAGTGATTTTTAAAGGTGAGTACTGCTTTTCTCCTTTTTAAGAAGAGAAATGTACATTTCTTAGAACTGGCGCCTCACATATATACTGTATACTGGGGGATATAATGATGAGGTGTATGGTGGGCATGTGTGCTACTGGGCAGAGGTAACACTATGGATGTCCCTATGTGCTATACTTACATTTTCGTAATGGAAAGGTGGTTCGGCTCTGCCAGACTCCACGTCGCTCCAGTTTATGGAGCGGAAGAATGGGCGTTCTCTAATGAACGATGTTATGGCATACCGAGCAGATGGAGTTTTGCAGAGAAGCTGGAAGATGAGAGAGACCATTGATCGTTATATTATGTATTATTACTGATACGTTATTACACAATGTCTATGGACTGTCAGCATCATGTCCTCTATCCTTCCTTATAATCTACCAATCTTATCATCTACCATCATTCTTCCTCACCTAATCCTACTTACCCCTTCTAGGATGTCAAGCTCATCGATGGAGATGCAGGGTGGGAAATATAGGACGTTGTCCAAAGACTCATGGTAGTCATCCATATCGCCACTGTTATAGAATGGAGACGTCCCCACAATCATCATGTACAGGATGACGCCAAATGAAAAGGAATCTGACAGATGATTGTAGCCTTATCTATCCAGTACCTGTAGGAACATAAGATAGGAGATGAGCTGAATATTTCGGGAAGGGGATTTACACACAGAGCCTATGAGGACCGGTCTGTGATGAGATATGAGCTGGATACTCAGATTAGTACTCAATCCTACTATCTGCATCAATCACTCAGGGATGTTCCTTACCTCAGGCGCGATGTAACCCTTCGTGCCAACAAATTCTTCCAAGATGTCATCCTTGCCCACATTCACGGCTGAAGTGCCAAAATCACAGATTTTTATGTGTCCAGTACCATCAATGAGGACGTATGAGGCTTCAGGTCACTGCAGGGAAAAGGAGCAGACACTGATGTTAAGGATAATTCATGAAAAGAACTTTCTACAATAGATATGTAAGGTGACAACATAGATTTATGAAGATGAACTGATTACCGATGTATCACGCCATGTTCATGGAGGAACTGGATTCCACAAACCATTTCTGCTGCAAAGCGCCTGTGGAGAAGAGAGGATGGATCAGTGGTTACACACACTTTAGGACCATAATGAACGGGCAGCAGATTATTATGATTCAGCCTAAGATATTTACCTTGTGGTCTCTATATCGAACTTCATCGATTCTAACATTTGGCTAAACAGATCTCCTCCGGCCATTGCCTCCATAGCTATTATATAATCTTGTGATGTTTCTACAAAGCCCCGCAGAGATGTTATGAAGCGGCAGCCGGCGCCAATACTTAGGACCTTTAACTCTGTACAGAATGTTTCTTCATCACAACAACTCTTTTCCATGATCTTAAGGGCTAGTAATTCTTTGCTGACCGGATCTGATGCCAAGACGACCTGGAGAAAAATCACAGAAGATCAGAGCAAACTCTCATCTATTCTAGGGATCTGTGTAATGGATCACTGGTGTATCCCAATTATCATTACATATGAAGATCCTGTAATGAATATTTATACCATCCTGTGTATCTGGTGAAGAATACATTGGGGAGCACGGAGTAGTATAAATTCTTACCTTTCCGTAGCTTCCTCTTCCAATATCAGTGAGTAAATTAAGGCTGTAAAGGTCAATAGGATTTTCTATTTTAACCAGTTTTCTCTCAGGTAAAATAGGGGATCTGGCATCACCAAGGTCTTCTGCTTTCACATCTGCTATGCCAGAGGGCATCATAACGTTTGCACCTGCTGAGATAATATAGGATTTGTTAATCTCTTTGAGAACAAATAATGGAAATACACTTTCCATTAAAGGGAATCTGTCACCCCTTTTTTGAGATATCATACAATGATATAATTCAATTGTGTGTCACATAAGGATTCTCTTAGTACTTTTGCTTCCCCCTGACCCCGCACCTTTCATGCAAAAATGCCTTTTTTATATCGGTTCAGATGTATGTAAACTGCTGCTGTCCGGTCCGCTGGGCGGGGCTTATTCACCTGCCCCCCCCCCTCCCTGTCTGGCTCTACACAAGAAGAAACGCGTAGAGCAAGACAGGGAGGGGGGAGCAGTTGAATAAGCCCCGCCCAGCGGACCGGACAGGAGCAGTTTACATACATCTGAACCGATATAAAAATGGTATTTATGCATGAAAGGTGCGGGGTTAGGGGGAAGCAAAAGTACTAAGAGAATCCCTATGTGACACACAATTGAATGATGTCATTGTATGATATCTCAAAAAAGGGGTGACAGATAGCCTTTAAATGCGGGCTCAGGCACTGAGCATGCATTTTACCAGGCTAACACCAGCTGTATTACATAGCTGCGACCTGCCTATAACTTCAGTGACTGGAGAACAATCCGATTGCTTCAGTTTTACTATTTCATTGCTAAGAGTTGTACTTAAATTAAGTAAATGCCGATTTGTGCGCATCAGAACCCATTAGTCCCCTCAGGACACAATTCCAAGGGGTTTATCGGTTGTAATGTCTATATGGGCCCTATCTTTTATTTTCATCCAAATGTTAAGACCAGCCTGGCTTAATTTCATTTGAAAACGTAACTAAAGCTATATACAGCGATACAGTCCCTTTACAAGAGATCAGAAAATCTCAGGGTCAAATCTTCTAAAGAGACTAAAAAATGAAATAAATAAAAAAGTTTTTTAAATTCAAAAATGTAATTTGAATTACTTATCCTTCCCAGTTAATAATAAAAAAATGAGCATAACTAGGATCACTCCATTAGTATAAGTCCACTATACAAAAATATAAAAATAATTATCCCAAAAAGTAAATACTGAAATGAGAAAAAAAATGGAACTACCAAAATTGCATTTTTTTCAAAATCAGAATGTTACGATGTCTCAGAATATGGCGACACAAACCAATTGTCATTTTTTTTCTTATTAAATTTCTAATTTTCTTCCACCATTTTAGTAAAAAGAAAACTTATGCATATTGGGCATTACCAGAATTGTATCTGACATGGGAAATTTTTTGTTGTGAGGTCATTTTTATTACACAATTAACACAATAAAGAACAAACATGTCGGAATCCCTTTTTTCTACACAATTTTACCGAACTCATTTTTTTTCCTTTTTTTAAAAAAAAAAGCAAAAAAAACATTGAATGACAAAATAAATGCGGTCGTTTGAAGCTACAGCTCGGCCCACTGAAAAAAAAACAAGCTCACATACGGCTGTATTAGAAGACAAATGAAGAAATAAAATTATGGCTTTTTCGAAAAAGGGAGGAAAAAAAACGAAAAACTACCCGATCAAGAAGGGGTTAATAAATATAGCTCCGGATATCACATATTACAGTTTTAAACAGAACTCTATACATCAGCAGGAAATGTCGAATATTTGGGGTTTCGTTTACTGTCTAATTGCAAAAATGTCCCTGTTGCCCGTAGCAACGATTCACAGCACAGATTCCGGTTCTTAACATTCTGTGGAACACTGAAATGTGACTGGTTGCTACGGGCAGCAAAGACTGTTCTTCCACAAATCAGCATTGATAATTGAGGTCTGCACATAATTTTAGAAGTATAATCCCCCTCGCCCGCAGTCTTATCCTACTGAGCTGTTTCCATCTTACCTGTTTCATCTTCATCCATTGCTCTTTCTGGTAAAGAAACGCTGATGGTTTTGGCTGATGACTGGGAACTCCATAGTGCACCATTCCCATTAATAATGGGTGTAGCATAGGTCAGCTGTCTCCTGCATTGGATAACCCAGTCTCTGCTGTTCCGAATTCTCTTCTTGGCTGCCGCTCTTTGCAGGTCCAGGATGTCCTTTCTTTTAGATCTGGATGAGACCAGTCTTGGAGTTTCTTGGAGAACCTCGTCCAGCTTGATATCTGCGCCGATGTTTCTCCGCTTATTTAGGATGGCTTCTTTATTCCTCATCCTTATTGCAGGGGCCAGATCTCCAATTTTTTTCAAGTTGATAAGTATGGCACTCTGAAGCTCAGCGGAGGCTGCAGAGTGGGACTCCATGAGGTACTCCATAATCCTTCTCTCTGTAAGGATCTCATGTCTTATGGACTTTCTAATTTTCTCAAGATTTTGTCGTTTGGACGCCATTTCAGAGGTGTCAGTGTCCATGTTTGGTAGAGTAATGTCTTTTCGCCCTAAAGCGAATAATAATACCTGCTCTTCATTTAATCCTCTCCTCTCTCTCAGTACCCAATCTCGTTGGGCTCGTCTTCTCTCTTTATCCATTTTCTAATCAATTTTTGCTTCGTTCATCACGAAAAACAAAAGGAACTCCCTCTCCCTTGGGGGTCTGTGAGGCAGTGATTTCCTACGGGCTGTAACACTGGAATGTAGAATGTGATGATGTCATCACATCACTGTGACATAGATTGTACCGTGATGTCACAATGAGAATCATGTAGATGGACAGATACATAGACGATATAAACTTTGTAGTATATATATATATATATATATATATATATGTAATTAAATAATGTAAATAAAATCTAAAAAATATATATAATTATAAGCAGAAAATTTAATGTAGGGTCTCTGTTTAGGAAATAAATATAAGTAGGAAAGGGGGAATTTAATACATTACATAATTAAGGATTAAATGCTGCTATGAATCTCAGTTCTCAGATGTAGTTCAAATTTTAAGGTTAAGTGGAAACACCCATTAAATTGTATACACACATTAAACTGTGTCATGGTAACAAGTTTTGACTTTTCAGTCAGCTAAATCTCTTATGGCCCATTTACAATTTGCCTAAAAATTCCGCACACCTTAATAAAGGTCATTGTATCCTTGGGGTATGTGCACACATTAAGAATTTGGTGCAGAAATTTCTGCATCTCTTCGCAGGAAAAACGTTGCATAAAATAGGCTGCTTTTTTTGCTGCGTTACTTTACTTGCGTTTTTTGGTGCAGATTTTACCCTACTCATTAGTACGGATGAAATCTGCATCAAAAACGATGAAAGAATTGACGTGTTTCAGGTTTAAATTTGCACTGAATCTACAAGGAAAAAAATAAGCAACGCGTGCATGAGACTTCAGGATTCTCATTCGCTTCCCTGGCATCAGGAGACCCTTCAGGTTTTGCAACAAATCCGCACACAGCATAATAATCTGACACTTATTAGATAGATCCATTTAGTAGAAAGAGGAATTTTGGAATGGGGAAATGGATTTATTCTGTCTTCTGTGTTTTTCCACTTCTTACCCAAAACTGCAGGGGCTCCTTTTTGATGTCCTCGTCCAAAACGTTCAGTAATAGTAGGTGATGAATTGTCAGAATCTGGCCCTGGAACACCAGGCCTCAGGAGTTGCGAGTCCTAGCCCCGTACTCTTCCACCTGCTCTTGCTCTGGATCTTCCAGTTATGATTTAATCTAGAATATTTCGCCTTCGTAATCCAGAGACAGACTACAGCACCGCCCAAGCATTCTCCCTCTGCTCCCTAGACTTTCTATCTGCGAAGTGACTGCCTCTAGGCAAAAGATGACGATGGTGGTAGTAGTTGCATTTAAGACACAGTTATGAAGCAGCCATAACAACTTGAAACAGAAGTATTTTTACCGAGATACCAAACTGCTCAATATGTGGCCTGTGTTTTTATTTTTTCCCCAAAAATAGTGTATAGACCTAGGGTAACAGACAGCAAATACAGTGGAATGTAGGCCTGAATTGCCACAATTTGTAGGCCACAAATAGATCAGGCGTCTGACAGCGATACCAGACTGTTCAATATGTGGCCTGTATTTTTAAATTTTTTACCCCAAAATAGTAAAATAGTGTTTAGAGGTAGGGTAACACACAGAAAAAAAAGTGAATGGAAGCCTCAAAAGCACCCTTTGTAGCCCACAGTTAGAGGAGGCGTGTCACAGAAATACCACACTGTTCAGTATGTGGCCTGTAGTTTTTTAATTTTTTCCCCAAAATAGTGTATAGAGCTAGGGTAGCAGACAGCAAAAAAGAGGAATGTAGGCCTGAAAAGTAGAGCACAGATAGACCAGGCGTCTGATGGAGATAACAGATTGTTAACTATGTGGCCTGGAGTTTTTTTTAATTTTTTTTACCTTAAAATACTGTATAGATCTAGGGTAACAGACAGCAAAAACAGTTTAATATAGGCCGGAAATGCCACAACTTGTAGAACACAGATAGATCTAGTATCTGACGGAGATAGAACACTGTTAAATATGTGGCCTGGATTTTTTTGGGCCCGCCAAAATTGTCAATAAGTTGGCGATGACACTAAAAAGAATTGTTGGAGTACTAAAATTGTAAAATATTTAGCGCAACGATATGCGATGCGTGTGGCGTAAAAACACAGTGATAAATATATGAACTGTAGCTAAATATTTTTTGGCCAGCTAAATATTTTTTGGTCAGCAAAATGGTTTACAAAAATGTTGTAAGACACTCCAAAAATACTACAGTACCACAAAAAAGGCCAGAATTTTCTGCGCACTCAGGTGTGAGGCCTAGGACGGACAAAGCCGTTTTAAATTGCTGGATTTTCACACTGTTGTATTAAAATGATCTGGCTGTAGTCTGCAGTGTGAACAAGCAAATAAATGTAGAAAAAAAGGGGGCTCTGGATTGTCTGCCAGGCTATTGGATTGCCCACCTGGGCAGTAGGGATACTCGGTACCGGGCCTCTTCTTAAAGGGGCAGTGTCAAGGCAGCAGTGACCCGGTTCTTGGCCCTGGGCGTCAAATAAAAGGGGATATTTACAGGGGAAAAATAAAGAGTTTGTAAAATGTTCGTGACGCCACCTGTGGTTTCCGGTCAGAGGTGAACAGCGCTGCAGGGCAGAGCCTCTGGGACTGATGGTGATGCAGCAGAGTTGGTATAGCTCTCCACAGGCAGAGCTTTGTCCCAGGGCAGCAGTTGTAGTAAATATGTTGTGTTTGATGATGATAGATGTAGCAGTGCTGAGTAGGTGTTGCAGAAAGAATTCAGAGGACAAAGCTGAGTGCAGTTCCAAAGCTTTACTCACAGTTCTGATGCGCATATGCCCGCTTGATGCTGCGTCCTCCAGGTGAGAGGTCCAGCAAACTTCCCAGCGGAGGGAGTACACCTTTCCAGTACTCCCTTCAGTATGTGCCTTTCCTGACCATCTCACTGTGCAGGCTTTTCTACTTCTCTTCCTTCCCAACACTTCACAGTAAGTGTCCAGGCCAGCAGCCGCGGACCTTGTTGGGTAACGTCCTCGCTGCGTTCCTTTGCTCCCTCCGGAGAAGATAACTGTGGCACATGGCTGAGTTACCCAAAGGAGCCTCTTCCTTCGGCTTGCTAGTTGAGTCTGCTGAGATCGCCACTAGGCTCTGGGGCCGATGCCCCTCTGCGACCTGATCCCTCCACTCGACGTCTGCCGGCATGGAACGAGCACCACGGTCAGTATGGTCGCTGCGCTGTGCCTCTAGGGATCCCTTCCCTCTTCAGGGAGCTTCCTTCTGTTCCTTTCCTTCCAGCAGCTCCTCCTGACCAGGAGCTGCTCCACACGTCTGTTCACCTCTTCCCCTACGGGAAGACTCTCTACGCACGTCCTTCCCCTTCCTCCCCTAAGGGAAGACTCTTTACTAAACTCTCTCTTCTCCTGCTCTAAACCCTCTAGTTCCACCCACCTCCCAACACCCTTTACCACCCGGCAGGGTTGAGATCCTCCTCCGTTGAGGTCCATCCAGGGTGCCCTGCTGCTCTAGGGTGTGTGTTGGGTGCAGGTGTTAGTCCTGTTAGGTGTCTCCATCTTACCTGGGAAGTGGGATACCACACCTCTGGGTGAGGTGCAGTACCTCTGTGGCGACTGAACCCTCAGTGGCACCACATTATGAAACGCCGCAGCCATCTTAGTTGTGATCGTGGAGTGATTGGCTGGCCGAACAGCATCATCAGGGGTATAAGAGACCGGATGCCGCCCTGCTCGACACATTCAGCTCTGTTGTGAGAGAGTGTAGGTAGAGCGGCTGCCTTGATAGGGTCAGAATTGGAGATTTCTTAGTTAGTGTGGGGTCTACCATTCTAAATACTGACATCCAGCTTAACCAACAGTCCTTCTAAGGACTAATTCCGGAGTTTATAGGTTCCAGTATTAGACAGGCAGGGTAGTGTATGTCGCTGTATACACATCAGTGCAAGGCCTGAAGGCATTGTATGTGTGTATATAGAGCATTTCCTGCATCAAGAGGGTCCATTCCCTTCCTGTGTTCTGGTGATGCTGCTGCTGCTGCTACCTTTGGGATATATTAGCCGTATATAGCTAGCTCCAGGTGTAATTGGAATACAGGCCACACATTTTTTGGTGTAGTATCTCCGTGCCAGCTCATATCTGTAAAAACAATATCTGGATCAGAGATCAAAGAGATATATATATATATATATATATATATATATATATATATATAAATATATATATATACAGCGTGATAATCAATATTTCAATTGATTATTGTTACAGTGGTAGAATACACATAAAAATTCATACACATAATTAAAAAATAATACCAAGACACTGCTACCTAGAGGTGTCAGCACAACTATCATATATTGTTTATATATATAAAAAATGATATTTCATGCAGAAATGGCCCTAAAAAATCCTTTATCAGTAGTCAGGAAAAACCTGAACAATATAAATCCATAAGTCATTAATTAAATCTCAAAAACATAAGGATCAGGGACAATAAAAGAGTAAAAGTGCTAAAAAATATTAAAAAATATATTATTTGTGCAAAAAATAAATAATAACTATATATATATATATATATATATATATATATATGTATATTGTGCTGCAGTGACCCCTGTGACAGCTAGAGGGCGCTGTATGGGCTGCCCGGGACATGCATGCAGGTATTCCGTTTGTTATGATGGGAAAATGGTGAGCGGCAGGATTATAAATGGCCGATATGTATCACAGGGGTGGGTGCCTGTGATGGAAGTTGGAATATGTATTAATCAGCAGAGATAATACTGCTGAGGGTTTGTTGCTGTGTATTGGGAAAGCTTCTAGGTGACTTGGTGAGATGGGTGGAACCAGTCACCTACAAACCCACCAAGGGGCATGTGTCTGAATGCCCAATGTAAAGCCTGTATGTGTGTGGCTGTGTGTGGAATAGGACCTGTAGTGAGGTCATGACCATGTGATCCATACCTCACCTGTGGGTGTGGTTATGTACCATATAATGTGCCTGGGGTCTGGTCACATGGGGAGAGAGTTAATTTTTAGTGTTCAGGTTGAACATTCTATTGACTTTGAAATCTTTTCCTCCATTGATTTACAAGTGAACACTAAACTCAGTAAGTAAATATTACTCTATGTAAATGTTTTTAGTCTAAATTAATCTTTTTGATATATACTATTTATATACAGTGGGGAAAATAAATATTTGATACACTACCGATTTTGCAAGTTTTCCCACCTAAACTTCACCTGTGAGAGACAGAATCTAAAAATAAAATCCAGAAAATCACATTGTATGATTTTTACATAACTAATTTGCATTTTAAAAAAAGTATTTCATCACCTACTAACAAGCAAGAGTTCTGGTTCTCACAGACCTGTTAGTTTTTCTTTAGGAAGCCTCCTACTCTGCACTCATTACTTGTATTAATTGCACCTGTTTGTACTCATTACCTGTACAAAAGACACCTGTCCACACACTCAATCACACTCCAACCACTCCACCATGGCCAAGACCAAAGAGCTGTCTCAGGACACCGGGGACAAAATTGTAGACCTGCACAAGGCTGTTATGGACTACAAGACAATAGGCAAGCGGCTTGGTGGAGAAGGCAACAACTGTTGGAGCAATAATTAGAAAATGGAAGAAACACAAGATCACTGTCAATCTTCCTCAGTCTGGGGCTCCATTCAAGATCTCGCAACGTGGGAATAAGGATGATTCTGAGAAAGGAAAGGAATCAGTTCAGAACTACACGGGAGGACCTGACCAATGACCTGAAGAGAGCTGAGTCTACAGTTTCAAACATTACTATTAGTAACACACTACGCCGTCATGGATTAAAATCCTGCAGGACACTCAAAGTCCACCTTCTCACGCAGCACATGTCCAGGCCCATTTGAAGTTCAACAGTGATCATCTGTATGCAGTGTCGGACTGGGGTGCCAAGGGCCCACCAGTAAAATTGACTTTGGGGGCCCCCTTGTTACCTGCACACAAATATTACACTACCCTTGCTCACAAATTTACCTATAGCAGTATATAATAATAAACTGGCCAGTTTGGTTAATGAATGATGAGATGCTGCTTTTTTCTGTATAGAGTGAATTATGCCAAGTTCTGCCCACACAATGGGATTGGGGGCCCAGATCTGCACAGGGGCCCACCGGGAAATTCCCCTGTTACCCTATGGGCCAGTCCGAGCCTGGCGTCAGAGATCGTGGTACGCGTAGACACTGAATGCATACCACTATCTCCGGCGCCATACTTACATACTTACCTGACCGGGAGGAGTGATGCCGTGGTGCTTCTCTTCTCGCTGGAGACCGGGCAGGAGTTCGGCGTCGCAATCGCACATGCGCATAGCGCTATTTGGCGCCATTTTACTGAAGACACATTTACAGTGTGTCTTCAGCAATATGACGCCGGACAGCGCGGTATGGGCATGCGTGTACTCCAGCGCTGCACTCCTCCCCGGCCTGTGGCAGAACAGGACAGTTCTGGAGCACAGGGAAGAAAGGTGAGTATAAATATTTTTTTTGTATGTGTGCAGTTTAATAGGGGTGACGGGGACCTTACATATCAGGATAAGGGGGTGAGAGATAGCATGCATACCAGGATAAGGGGTGAGGGGACCATGCATGCCAGAATTGGGGGGGTGAGGGGACCATGCATATCAGTATTGGGGGGTGAGGGGACCATGCATATCATGGTTGGGGGTTAGGTGACCATGCATACCAGGATTGGGGGATGAGGGGACCATGCATACCAGGATTGGGGGTGAGGGAACCATACATGCGAGGATGAGGAATGGGGTGCCATGCATACCAGGTTTGGGGGGGTGAGGGGACCATACATACCAGAATAGGGATGAGGAGGCCATGCATACCATTATAGGGATGAGGGGGCCATACATTCCATTATAGGGATGAGGGGGTGCCATGCATACCAGGATAGGAGGGGGGCAGCACATACCAGGATGGGAGACCATATACCAATAAAAATGCTCACCACCCGGGCATAGAACGGGTTCAATAGCTAGAAGGCTATAACAGTTTAGGAGACCCACTGTTTAATAATGGCCCTTTAAGCAGCTTAATGCTGCCTGATGCCCCTGTAAAAATAGGCTCTGTGACTTTAAGAATCCCTCCTTCATAAATGAAACAAGATGGGTCTGCTTATGTGTCACACACAAAAGGACCAGCTGGGGTTGGTAAATGTTACAATGACATTTCCCAGTGAATGCATTTGTTTTGGTTGAAAGCAATGTTAAAGTTGAAAAAAGCTTCAAAAATGCTGCTTCTGAGCATAGCCCAAGTGGGGGAGGAACATTTTGGTACGGGGTTATTTATTTTTCATTATATACAAGTCATTAACCTGGAAAGGATTACCCTAACATATTTCCCAGCAAAATCCGTTTTGGTATGTTTTTTGGTGCATAGCTAAAAATGGCATGAAACTCTGAAAACATTGTTTAAAGCTGTGAACTAGGAGTCAGGAATGCTTCCAGGGGCGATCCCCATGATGTCCCCGTGTCATTTCAGCAGTGTTTCCATCATTTTTTGAAGTTTTTAGACCTTAAAAGGACCCCCGGGGGAGATTGCGGTAAAAATGTTCTGGTCTCCCATAGACTTAGATTGGGCTCGTTGATCTGTCCGAGTACCCGAGTATTACAATTTGCTTGACCCGAACAACGTGCATTTTAGTGCTCGCCAATCACTGTTAAAAATAATTTTATCATGGATCTTTTCTCAGAACTGGACCCCTTTTTTAAATTAAAGGTTACAGTTCATTTTTGTGTGTTATACTGTACAGAAATGTGTCTGTTTTTCTTCACCGTAAATCTCCCATTTAAGAAGGGCCCACAATTACTCATAATGGTTTAGGTCCGGTGAGGAAGGGGTTGTATCATTATTCTTTCATCTTTACTGGGAGCCGAGCAGTGGAGACATTGATGCTGCAATGGAGCATTGTCCTGCAGAACAATCATAATTTTTTTGAAATATACAGATCTATTCCTGCAACACTGTATGAAGGAAGAGTCTCCTAAACACTGGTAATAGGTTTGGAACTTGATTTTCAGTTCATATGCCACCTGAAAAGGTTCATCAAGCTCATCATTAATAATCCCAACTCATAGCTATTCCTCACCTTCACCTTGCTGGTGTCAAATTAGATGTTTGTACCAATTACTTCTTCAACCATTGCCAACTGGTCCATCAAGAGTCGCTCTAATCTCATCAGTCCATAAAACCTTTAAAAAATCTGTCTTCAGATATTTCTTGGTTCAGTCTTGATGTTTCACCTTCTGTGTCTTGCTCGGTCAGGTTCAGCCTTCCTTACCTCGGCCATGTCTCTGAGCACTGAACACCTTGTACTTCAGAGTCACAGACTTCATCATGTCGCTCTATCCCCGTTATCTCTGCCCAGGGCTCGTCTAGTGTGCCCCCCTGCCATTCTGTATCAAGTCTTTCTGTATCATCTGGCTGCCCTCACCAATAAGTTAAGCTTTGGGTGGGCCCGTCTGAGTGAGGGGCTTGGGGCGACTTCAACCTCTGCTTCTCCAGAAGTTATGCTACTGGGAGAGCAGTAAATGAGGATACTTGTAAAGTTTGAGTAGATTAAATTCTCTCATCTTTTTTTAGAACTTAAATATTTTACTGTGTGCAGAAATCCTCATGAGAGATATTCAGCCCCTTCCACAATTACATTAGGTCATCGGGATATTAGTAAAAGTACCAAACAGCAGTTTTGTCAGAAGAATCGTTCTAGAAGCAGCATAGATGTTCAATATATTTATTTTTGCATAAAATTTGTTACTAATATGCAAAGATGAAATAAGAAAGTCTGTAGATACAGTAACTTTCTATAGAGAGGAGCAGATGTTGATGATTCCGCTCCTCGGGCCATTGGTTGTACTTGTGCTGTTTTTGCACATCCAGGTCTGGATCCCACACGATGGAGAGGAGAAGAGCAGGAATGTGTAACGTGTGATCTGTGTAGATGGAGTTTTCTTGGATTCTTACAACACCGCGATCAACCAAATGGCCTTCTGTCTGGCCATGGTCAGGTAGATGAAGGACCAGTGCGCTTCTTCATTCTGTCCATGACCCGGTAGTGTCTGTATATGGCCAGGGTCACAATTGCCGCTGTCACTCAGGACCGGAGTTTGTTTCTATGCAGCTGAGCACTAAGGTCCAAGTGCCGGTGGCAGTGCCGGGTATTGAGACGCGAGACTCGTGCGAGTTTCTCGCAAGGGTGACCACGGCCTATGGCCAAGTATGAGAAGGAGCAGCCGCTACCTTCTTTTTGTCTATATCTGGTGGAGAAGGAGCAGCCGCTGCCTTCTCTGTCCACATCCAGTAGTCTTGTCCTTACCACCACAGTGTAAATGAGTCAACCAAATGGCAAGTTTGGCTGAAAGAAGTCCTTCAATTTCAGCCTTTGTTTACTTGCCATTTCGATCCAGAGGAAGGCGAAAAATAACCCCGAGGACTTGTTGTTGGAATATCCTCAGGGGAAAAAAATTCCTTCCTGACCCCAAATATGGCGATCGGAATACATCCCTGAATGTTTGGTGCTCGAATCTACGTGGCTGTTATGTGGTGGATAGTGTTGAGCGATACCGTTCGATACCCAAAAATATTGTATCGGATGGTATCGCCCGATACGAAAAAAATATCGGGTATTGCCGATTCCGATACCGGAAGTCCCATTCAAGTCAATGGGACTTCCGGTATCGGAATTTAAAAAAGCCCTTTATTTCCTTGTTGGCAAATTCTACATAATTGAAAGCAAATAAGAATCATGTAGAATGTATTGTGGGAGGTGGAGGAGACATTAAAGGCATAGTGGTTTATTCAAATCACATGGCATAGCATGAATTCCAATTTGTTTTTCAAGACGTTCGGAGTTAAAAAGATATTGACTATGTTAACCTTTTTTATATTTTGTCAGATATGTATGTTTCACAACTTCCATGCTCTTCACCTTCTTTTGTACTTCTCCCACATTTTCTCCTTCATGATCCGCAGCAGTAGCATTTTTTTCATCAACTTTTTCTTCACCTTATTCATCATCTTCTTCTTCATCTTCTTCCCATTATTTTTTTTTTCCATTCTTCATATTCTTCTTATCCAGCTATTATTAATTTTAATATGCTATTTCTTCATCTTCTTCCTATTCTTCTTTTTCTTCATTTTCTTATGGTGACAGGCATTCCTGTAGTACTTATCTATAAAAGTTATAAGATTACACCTTACGTTCTGCCTGTCACTAAAGATTTACAACAGGTTTTGTCCGCGTTCAGTTTGGCCTGCAGCAGCAGGCATTTTCCAGGGGCACCACGAGGAGGAACGGACTCACCCCCATTTACTGCTTAGTCTTCTTCTGCTTATAATTTTGATTTCTTCTATGCTGATTTTTAGTCTTATGCTTAATGTTCTTCTGCTTTCTGTTCTTCTGCTTTTGCTTCTTCTGCTTCTTGTTCTTCTGTCTTTTGTTCTGTATCTTGGTGTTTGTCTTCATGTTCTTTGTCCTCTTGGTCTTATTATTTAGGGTCATATTTCTGGTCTTCTTTGGTGTAGTCTTCAGGGTCGTCGTCATCAGGGTCGTTGTCATGGAGATCAATAAGGATTACCAAAGACAATTTCAAAAAGCTTCATCTTGGAAATGTAGCAGAAGGTACAAGAAGGCTGAGCAACTGGCGAGAACCAGCTGACAGTACTGGAACCCGTAGTGGCAGCAGAAGGAACAATAGCCAATGGCACTACTGAGGAACAGCTGACGGTGCTGGACCCCGGTTACTATGCAGGAGGTACCTGTGCTAGAAACCACTACCAAGGACCAGCTGACGTTGCTGGACCTCGGAAACCGAGATGGAGGCACCTAGGCCAAAGGCTCTGGCGAGAACCAGCAGACAGTGCTGGCACCCGGATGGGTAGCAGAAGGAACAAGAGCCAATGGCACTACCGAGGACCAACTGACGGTGCTGGACCACGGTTACTAAGCAGAAGGTACCTGTGCTAAAAAGCACTACCAAGGACCAGCTGATGGTGCTGGACTTCGGAAACCGAGATGGAGGCACCTAGGCCAAAGGCTCTGGCGAGAACCAGCAGACAGTGCTGGCACCCGGATGGGTAGCAGAAGGAACAAGAGCCAATGGCACTACCGAGGACCAACTGACGGTGCTGGACCACGGTTACTAAGCAGAAGGTACCTGTGCTAAAAAGCGCTACCAAGGACCAGCTGACGGTGCTGGACTTCGGATACCAAGATGGAGGCACCTAGGCCAAAGGCTCTGGCGAGAACCAGCAGACAGTGCTGGCACCCGGATGGGTAGCAGAAGGAACAAGAGCCAATGGCACTTTCGAGGACCAATTGACGGTGCTGGACCACGGTTACTAAGCAGAAGGTACCTGTGCTAAAAAGCGCTACCAAGGACCAGCTGACGGTGCTGGACTTCGGATACCGAGATGGAGGCACCTAGGCCAAAGGCTCTGGCGAGAACCAGCTGACAGTGCTGGAACCCGGGTGGGTAGCAGAAGGTACCCATCCAAAGCAAAGTAGCCAGGCCGCAAGCCGTCCGCAGTTACCGAAACCCAAAGTCCTACAGGGGGTCCATGTCCCATTGGCACTACGGATCCAGCCTTCAGTGCCAGTTCCCGCAGCCCACATAGGAGTCACCTAAACTGAAGGCACCGTAGAGTCGGCTAACCCGGCCGCAAGACGACAGGACAACGGATTGGTGGCATAGTGACCTTGACACTACCCGGAAACAGCTGGCGTGCTGGAACCAACAGGGAGTACCCGTGCTGGGCAACAGGGAGTACCCGTGCCAAAGACACTGCCGAGAACCAGCTGACGGTGCTGGAACCCAGATGGGTAGCAAAAGCTACAAGAGCCAATGGCACTACCAAGGAACAGCTGACGGTGCTGGACCACGGTTACTAGGCAGGAGGTACCTGTGCTAGAAAGCACAACCAAGGACCAGCTGACGGTGTTGGACTTCGGATACCGAGATGGAGGCACCTAGGCCAAAGGCTCTGGCGAGAACCAGCTGACAGTGCTGGAACCCGGGTGGGTAGCAGAAGGTACCCATCCAAAGTAAAGTAGCCAGGCCGCAAGCTGGCCTCAGTTACCGAAACCCACAGTCCTACAGGGGGTCCATGTCCCATTGGCACTACGGATCCAGCCTTCAGTGCCAGTTCCCGCAGCCCACATAGGAGTCACCTAAACTGCAGGCACCGTAGAGTCGGCTAACCCGGCCGCAAGACGACAGGACAACGGATTGGTGGCATAGTGACCTTGACACTACCCGGAAACAGCTGGCGTGCTGGAACCAGGCTGGGCAACAGGCAGTACCCGTGCCAAAGACACTGCCGAGCACCAACTGGCGTTGTTGGAGCCCAGGGACAATCAGGGTGCAGGCCGAGGCCTACTTGGTGGCAGTTTTATATTGTTTGTAGGCTACAACAGACTGTCAACGTGCTCCAATTAGGCATCTGTCTCCACTCTGTTTCCAGGATTTCAAGTGACCACCAACACCGCCAGTTTATGCGTACAGCAGCCGTCTGCCCAATCCACACGAGTTCCTGTGTTCCTGGTGTTCTGTTACATGAGCAGATCCCCCGATGTGTGTCTGCCACTGTCTCCTGCTCTGTCCACGTTCCCACCGCTTGCAGTGGGAAGGTGGACAGCGCAGGAGACAGTGCTGGACACACATTGGGGGATCTGCTCACGTAACAGAACACCAGGAACACATGTGGAATGCGTGGACGGCAACTGTGAGCAGGAACTGGCGGTGTTGGAGGTCAGGGGAAATACTAGAGACAGAGTGAGACAGAGGCCAAATCAGAGAATGTTTAAATCTGAAATAGTTACAATTTGGAGGCAGCAGGAGAGTTTGCCGTACACACAGCAAGGGATCAGCCGACATTACCGAACCCCACTTTCACATGAATGAGTGTGTTTTTCTGTGTGGACAGCACTTCCGAGCACCAACTAGCGTTGTTGGAGCCCAGGGACAATCAGGGTGCAGGCCGAGGCCTACTAGGAGCCAGGTGTAAAGCTGAGGTATTTTGACTTTGGAGGCAGCAGGAGAGTTTGCCCTCCACACAGCAGGGGATCAGATGACGTTACCGAACCCCACTTTCACATGAATGAGTGTGTTTTTCAGTGTGAACAGCACTTCCGAGCACCAACTAGTGTTGTTGGAGCCCAGGGACAATCAGGGTGCAGGCCGAGGCCTACTAGGAGCCAGGTGTAAAGCTGAGGTATTTTGACTTTGGAGGCAGCAGGAGAGTTTGCCCTCCACACAGCAGGGGATCAGCTGACGATACCGAACCCCACTTTCACATGAATGTGTGTTTTTCTGTGTGGACAGCACTTCCGAGCACCAACTAGCGTTGTTGGAGCCCAGGGACAATCAGGGTGCAGGCTGAGGCCTACTAGGAGCCAGGTGTAAAGCTGAGGTATTTTGACTTTGGAGGGAGCAGGACACTTTGCCCTCCACACAGCAGGGGATCAGCTGACGTTACCGAACCCCACTTTCACATGAATGAGTGTGTTTTTCTGTGTGGACAGCACTTCCGAGCACCAACTAGTGTTGTTGGAGCCCAGGGACAACCAGGGTGCAGGCCGAGGCCTACTTGGTGGCAGTTTTATATTGTTTGTAGGCTACAACAGACTGTCAACGTGCTCCAATTAGGCATCTGTCTCCACTCTGTTTCCAGGATTTCACGTGACCACCAACACCGCCAGTTTATGCGTACAGCAGCCGTCTGCCCAATCCACACGTGTTCCTGGGTTACTGGGGTTCTGTAATGCCAGCAGATCCCCTGATGTGTCTGCCACTGTCTCCTTCTCTGTCCACATTCCCACCACTTGCAGTGGGAAGGTGGACAGCGCAGGAGACAGTGGCGGACACACATTGGGGGATCTGCTGACGTTACAGAACCCCAGTAACACAGGAACACGTGTGGAATGCGCGGACGGCAACTGTGAGCAGGAACTGGCGGTGCTGGAGGTCAGGGGAAATACTAGAGACAGAGTGGAGACAGAGGCCAAATCAGAGAATGTTTAAATCTGAAGTAGTTACAATTTGGAGGCAGCAGCAGTTTGCCCTCCACACAGCAGGGGATCAGCTGACGTTACCGAACCCCACTTACACATGAGCGAGTGTTTTGTCTGTGCGGACAGCACTTCTGAGCAACAACGGGCGGTGTCAGAGCCCAGGGAAAATCGGGTAGTAGGCCGAGGCCTACTTGGTGGCAGTTTGCGATTGTTTCTAGACTACTACTAACTGTCAACGTACTCCAATTAGGCCTCTGTCTTCACTCTGTTTCGAGTATTTCCTCTGGCTTCCAACCACGCCAGTTGCTGCTCTGAAATGCCGTCTGCACAACCCACACTTGTTCCTGTGTTACTGGCGTTCTGTAACAGCAGCTTCTCCCTAGAGGTGAGTCAGGCAATGTCTCCTGCTCTGTCCACATTTCCACTACAAGTAGTGAGAATGTAGACAAAGCAGGAGACATTGCCGTGCTCACCTCTGGAGATGAGCAGATTTTACAGGACCCAGGTAACCCAGGAACAAGTGTGGATTGTGCAGATGGCACTTGAGAGCAGAAACAGGCGGTGTTGTAGGCCGGAGGAAATACTCAAAACAGAGTGGAGACAGAGGGTAAATCAGAGAACATATTAAATCAGAGGTAGTCAGAAGTTGTAGGCAGCAGGATAGTTTGCCCTCCACACAGCAGGGGATGAGCTGATGTTACCGAACCCCACTTACACATGAGCGAGTGTTTTGTCTGTGCAGACAGCACTTCCGAGCACCAACTGGCGTTGTCGGAGCCCAGGGAAAATGAGGTAGTAGGCCGAGGCCTACTTGGAGCCAGGTGTAAATCTGAGGTTGTTTGACTGTGGAGGGAGCAGGACACTTTGCCATACACACAGCAGGGGATCAGCTGACGTTACCGAACCCCACTTACACATGAGCGAGTGTTTTGTCTGTGCGGACAGCACTTCTGAGCACCAACTGGCGGTGTCGGAGCCCAGGGAAAATCAGGTAGTAGGCCGAGGCCTACTTGGTGGCAGTTTGCGATTGTTTCTAGACTACTACTAACTGTCAACGTACTCCAATTAGGCCTCTGTCTTCACTCTGTTTCGAGTATTTCCTCTGGCTTCCAACCACGCCAGTTGCTGCTCTGAAATGCTGTCTGCACAACCCACACTTGTTCCTGTGTTACTGGGGTTCTGTAACAGCAGCTTCTCCCTAGAGGTGAGTCAGGCAATGTCTCCTGCTCTGTCCACATTTCCACTACAAGTAGTGCAGACAGCACTTGAGAGCAGAAACAGGTGGTGTTGTAGGCCGGAGGAAATACTCAAAACAGAGTGGAGACAGAGGGCAAATCAGAGAACATATTAAATCAGAGGTAGTCAGAAGTTGTAGGCAGCAGGAGAGTTTGCCGTACACACAGCAGGGGATCAGCTGACGTTACCGAACCCCACTTACACATGAGCGAGTGTTTTGTCTGTGTGGACAGCACTTCTGAGCAACAACGGGCATTGCTGTAGCCCAGGAAATAAAGTTCAGGTCATAGAAACGTGAACACAACAGGAGACCTGGATCCTGTTGCCAGCCAATTATTTATTCTGGAAGAGGACTGGCAAATTCAGGTGAGATCCAGGCCTTGTTCATTTTTAGAAAAGTAAGCCGGTCAACATTATCGGCCGATAGTCGTGTGCGACGGTCTGTTACAACACCACCTGCAGCACTGAAGACACGTTCCGATAATACACTGGCAGCAGGGCAAGCCAGCACCTCCAATACATACTGGCTAAGCTCTGGCCATGTATCCAGCTTAGAGACCCAATACTTGAACCGGGAAGAGCCATCTGGGAGTACACTAACAGGGCAAGACAAGTAGTCTGTCACCATCTGACGGAAACGTTGCCTCCTGCTGACTGGAGCCGTCTGTGATTGCGTAGCCGTTTGTGACGGTCCCACAAAACTTTTCCACATTTGGGCCATACTGGCCTTGCCTTGTCCTGCGGCACTGCCTCTGCTACCTCTTTGTGCAGAGCTTCCTCCACTGCCTCTACCCACATGGCTGCTTTCAAAAGCACTACCAGCAACACTTGCGGGGGGAATGGAGAACATGATGGCCTGCACAAGTGTTTCTTGGTACTCCCGCATTTTTCGCTCCCGGTTCAACTGTGGTATGAGGCTTTGTAAGTTGTCCCGGTAGCGAGGATCTAGGAGGGTGTACACCCAATAATCAGCTGTGTGGAGAATGTTGGCGATGCGGCGGTCATTTAACAAGCACTGCGGCATGAAATCAACCATGTGCTGCAGACTGCCAACTGGACCGGAAACGCTGTCCCCAGCTTGAGGCAGCATCTCTGCCTGCTCAGCATCACCCCACCCTCGCTGTACACACTGACTACTAGAGCCTTGTGTACCTCCCTCCTCTGGAGAGATGTGTTCCTCCTCCTCCATTGACTCCTCGTCATCCTCCTCACTAAGCGTCCCCTGCCTGGGCCTTTGTGTGGAAGCATGTTGCGCAGACTTGCCAGAAGCAGATGGCATTTCTGACTGCTCATCCTCGACCTCTTCAAAAACCTCCTCACTTAGTGCTTGTAAGGTTTTTTGAAGCAGACAGATGAGGGGGACAGTCATGCTGATTAGTGCATCATCTGCACTGGCCATCCGCGTGGAGTCATCAAAGGCACGCAAAACTTGGCAGATGTCCCTCATAGTGGCCCACTCAGTGGTGGTGAAGTGTGTCCAGCGCACAGTGCAACTTGTTTGCGCCTGATGCAGCTGGTACTCCATTACTGCTGCCTGCTGCTCACACAACCACTCCAGCATATGTAATGTTGAATTCCACCTGGTGGGGAGGTCACATATGATGCGATGTTCTGGCAGGCGGAATCGGCGTTGCAGAGATGCAATGCGCGATCTTGCCATGCTGGAACGCCGCAAGTGAGCACACTCTAGGCGAACCTTGTGCAGCAGTGCATCAAGATCCGGATAGTCCCTCAGAAAGCTCTGCACGACCAAATTGAGCACGTGTGCCAGACATGGTATGTGAGTGAGGTTGCCTAGGCCCAGAGCTGCCACTAGATTTCAGCCATTGTCACTCACTACCAAACCTGGCTGGAGATTCGCTGGCACAAACCACACATCGCTCTCCTGCTTGATGGCATTCCAGAGCTCCTGTGCTGTGTGGCTCCGATTCCCCAAAGAAATTAATTTAAGGATGGCCTGTTGACGTTTGGCCACACCTGTGCTCATATCTGGCCTAACAGGCTCATGCAGTGCTGATTCCGAGGAACTAGAGTAGGAGGAGGACTCAATATGTACAGACTGCATTCCTGCGATCCTTGGAGTTGGCAGAATACGTACAGAGCCACTCTCCAGATCTGTACCCGGCTCCACAACATTGACCCAATGGGCAGTGAGGGAAAGGTATTGTCCCTGTCCTTGTCTACTGGTCCACGCATCGGTGGACAGGTGGACCTTGCTACTGACGGCGTTTAGTAGCGCATTTTTAATTTTTCCCTCCACATGCTTTTGCAGGGCAGGGACGGCTTGCCTGCTGAAATAAAAGCGGCTGGGCACATTGTATTGTGGAGCTGCCAATGACATAAAGTTCCGGAAGGTGTCAGTCTCCACCAGCCTGAATGACAGCATCTCAAGGGCCAGTAGTTTGGCAATGCCGGCATTCAGAGACAGTGCTCGGGGATGGTTTGCCGAGTATGGCCGCTTTTTCTCCCATGCCTGTGCTACCGATTGCTGGTGAGTGGCCTGGGAGTGTGCTGATGACTGCGAACGTGGTTCAGTGGGTGGAATTTCACTGGGTCTCTGGACAACAGTGGCAGTGGTTCTTCCATGGTGTTCCAGTGAGGAAGCCGAACCAGCTGTGTGTGAGCTGGAGGAAGATACCCCAACACGAGCTGAAGAGGTGGTAGGTGCTGCTGAAGATTGGCCTACATCTTCAGTGTGTCTGTGTAACTCCACCTCGTGCTTGGTACGCACATGTTTCCACATATTTGTGGTATTGAGGTTGCTCACATTTTTCCTTCGTTTCACTTTCTGATGACACAGCTTGCATTTGACAAAGCAAATGTCATCTGCAACTGTGTCAAAAAAAGACCACGCACTGCAAGTCCTGGGAGCGCCCGTTTTGTGTTTTGGAAGAGGATTGCTCCTCACGGGTGCCAAAGTGGAGGCTACAGGCAACCAAGTCTGCCCCCGCCCTCTCCCTCCTCTTTTGGTCTTTCGGGGAATCTCTTCCTCAGAGCTGCTCCCACCACCTTCCTGTGGCTGACGCCATGATGGGTCAAGGACCTCATCATCTCCACTCCCCTCTTCAAGCACCGGCTGGTCCTGGGTTGTCTCGCCAGCACCATACGCACCAGAAATTGGCAACTGAGTCTCATCATCATCAGATGAGCACTGAGGTGTGCTGACAATAGGCACTGGCCCACCCGCCTCTTCAGATTCAGAGGGACAAAGCAGTTGCGCATCACTGCATACTCCCTCTTCTTCACGCTCTAGAATGCTGCTTGGCTGGCCACCTCTTTCCAAGCCAACAGATTCTGAGAACAGAAGTAAATATTGAGATGGCTCCTGTCCAGGGCTCTCAGACTGCCTGGCCAATTTGGCAGGTGGTGAAGAGACAGATGGTTGCTCTTCAGTGCTCTGGCCTTGGGAGGATGCGGAAGTCATTGAAGTGGATGCGTTAGCTGCCATCCATCCGACAACGGCTTCAATTTGTTCGTCACGCAGCAGTGGGGTACGGCGAGGTCCTACAAAGCTGCGCATGAAGGACTGTTGCCTGGTAAAAGTGGGGGATGCCGGGTCACTGGTGACCGCAGCAGACACCGAATCCCCACGTCCTCTCCCTGCTGAATCCCCCCGTCCTCTCCCTGCTGAAACTCCACGGCCACGACCACGTGCCTTACTCCCTGCCTTCTTCATCTTGGTAGACTGATAAAGATAGGCAGAAAAGTAAAAAAGGGGTGGCTTAGTGTTCTTTTTCCTGAACACCTGCTAACCAGTATAAGAAACACTAATTTGGCTAAGAGTGTGTGTACTACACTTTAACATGATCTAATGTGGCCTACACAACTGTAAAGTGGAGTGTTTGGTGAACTTTATTTCCTTTTTTTTTTTTTGGGGGGGGGAAGAAAAGGATGTGACCAAAGTTTGAAAGCTATAGTATCACAAACTTTTTGGAGCGATTACAATGCAGGAAGCTAACCTACAATGCAATTGATGAGGCTCCAAAAAATAGGGTGATACTAGTCTGGCTGGCCCTGAAGGGCACAAGCCAGCAAAAAGGCTCCTCTATCTAATCCTATATAGTGTTTGCAACCAACCAAAGACAATGGATGTGGATGGAAGCACACTGATATAGGAACAAAAATCTGGCTAATTTAGCTGCAAAAAAAGGACTATGTATGAGGCAGTGACGCACGCTCAGCGGACTACAGCTAGCGGTGGCTGTAGAACACACTGCACCGTGAGCTGCACTCACACACAGAGAGACCTATCAGACAGCCAAAAACAGTGCAGAGAAATGGGCTATAGCACTGAAAGGCTGCTGAAAGGCTCCGCTGTCCACTCCTTTAGTGTTTGCAACCAACGTATATGGATACGTACGGAAGCACACTATAGAGGAGAAAAAAAAGCAGCAATAAAAGAAAAATGTGTATGAGGCAGAGACACACGCTGGGCGGCCTACAAGCAGACGTGCCTGCAGGACACACTACACAGCGTGGGTCTGCACTCACACAGCCCTTGCAGACAGCTATTAAAACAGCGCTGCTGGGCTACAAAAATGCTACAGTGGTGGATTATGTAGCCTGGGTAGAGCAATAGATATTTTAGATGATCGCTATTTCTAACTGTCCCTCACAGTCTTCAACAGCAGCCTGTCCCTAACTGAATTCACAGCAGAGTGACCAGAAATGGAGGCTGCAGCAGTTTTTATAGTGCATCATGACATCATTTCAGCAGCCAATCACAGCCATGCCAGTAGTTAACATGCCTACATGCCTAACAGGATGTGCCCACACTTCTGAGGATCCCCATTGGCTGAATCAAATCGAGCGGGCTCCTAGCATTTTGGGAACTTCCGATTCCGGTATTTGATATGAAAAAAGTATCGGAACTAAGTATCGGAATTCCGATCCAACGAATATCGGCCGATACCCGATACTTGCGGTATCGGAATGCTCAACACTACTAATGACCATGATTCATTTATTTTTTTTACAGGTCCTGATCCTTTTCTTCCTCCAGCCAGGCTTGGACTGGCCCACGGGAGAACAGGAGAATCCTCAGGTGGGCCACCACCCTCTTATATGAGCAGTACTTTGGTACAATATACTGGAATCACTGTGTACAGACAATGGCAGCATCGTATTCATTTACCAATCTGCACAGCTCATTGTTCTATAAATTTGTGATTGAGGATAATCCAATGTATGCTGCTGGAGAAAATAGCTCAATAGGGTCTTACCCGAGAAACATATGATTGAAATGATAGTATTGTGCTCACCAGATTGAGCCACAAAACAGGCTTGTGGAGATACCCGCTGCAGCGGATCCACCGGTCCACTCATGACCAACCAAAGATAAAAAAAAATGGGTAGATTGTGGATTTGATTTGCGCTGCTGAATGATTCAAAGTCCAAAACATGTAGCCTTTCAATTGTGGATTTATTCAACGCGTTTCGAATTACACGACTTCTTCATCAGGAACACCACACCACAATGACCTTGACATTGTGGTGTTCCTGATGAGGTCGTGTACTTTGAAACGCGTTGAATAAATCCACAGTTGAATGGCTACATGTTTTGGACCTTGAATCATTCAGCAGCACAGATTAAATCCACAATCTACCCATTTTTTTTTTTATGATTGAGGATAATGTCACATTTGCTTGTAGCTGAAAAGTGGGGTCCTGGTTACTGGTGGGCCCTTGGAACCCCAGACCGGCGCTGCAAAATATATAGGCTGAGCTGTCATATGCATGTAGGGCAACATTAAAGTTACATTTTAGTAGTCCTGGATCCCCAAGGATGCCATGACTAAGTAGCCTTTGCAGTCCAACACATAGCTATGTCCTCCTCATCCTTTCAATTAAATGGATCTAACCTTTACAATACCTGGTCATGTACCTACAAGCATGATCATAAAATCGCTAGTGAGACAGTCGCCCTACTGTAAACTTGCTTTTAATAAACCCTCCCTTGTGATTTTAGTCATAGTAACGTTTGGAGTGTTTTTTTTGCTGACTTTTGCAAAAGTTCTAGGAAACCCTTTCAATGAACTTTCTTGGAAATTTAAAAAAAAAATAACCAAATGCACTATGACCATAATTTAGTTATTGCTGCTTTGTAAACTTTATCTGTTACTTTGTGTGGCCCATTTCCAGCAATTGTAATAACTGGCTATAACCCTGTGCCCCTTCCTAACACAAAGGAAATGTGTAGTTTCCTGTGCTTTTTTTATGTATCTCTTTGGAGCACTAGAAGCAGATTCTCACTAGCCGCCTCTGTGCAGAACCATCACCATGTGGCCACTGATCCTCTGCACTATCTACTTTCTGGGAGTTTCATCAGCCTGTGAGTTTACTCCATCATCCACCGAAGAGACTGGCATCGTCTGCAGGGTGACAAAGCCAGCCGCATTAGTGTGTAAGTTCTTGCGTCATCTTAGGGAACCTTTTCATGCTCCACTCCATCACATTATGTAAAGCTGATTATTCTCAATATATTTTTTGCTTAGATGTTTTACATAACTAAATGTGCTGCCAATTGGTGTGGATTCGGCTCCTGTCACCACCAATAGCTCAAAATATTGCATTGATACTCTCTTCTGCATGCAGCAGCACTCAGTTCTCGGATGAGCATGCACGCGCAGGGCCGCCATCAGGGCATGACAGCCCTTACTGCTGTATGGGGCCCGATGAACATCAGTACAGAAGGGGGCCCGCAGATCAGGGGCCCCACTCCTGTGCTGCCAGTCATCGGGCCCCAAGTGCTGTGCGTCATAGGGGCGCCAGGCAGGCCCCAAGTGTGCGCTGCGATCGGGCCTGCAGCCCACACATCAGCAGAGCCGCCACAGCGCCCGACATCCGAAAGATAGAGAAGAGCTGAAGGACCTGTGGTGACGTCATCATTATCACAGGCCTTCAGCATTGATCAGACCCGCCCCCTGATCACATGACGATGACGTCACCACAGGTCCTTTCAGCTCACACAGCAGCAGCTCCATCTTCAGCGCAGGAGCGAGGTCAGGTAAGAAGAATGTTTTTATTTTTGAAAGGGGCAATATGTATCCCTGGCAGAATGGAGACACGGGGCAGGATTGGAGTCACACGGGGCAAATATGGAGACAGGGGGCAGGATTGGAGACACAGGGGTAAATATGGAGACAGGGGGCAGGATTGGAGACATGGGCAAATATGGAGACAGGGGGCAGGATTGGAGACACAGGGGCAAATATGGAGACAGGGGGCAGGATTGGAGACACAGGGGTAAATATGAAGACAGGGGGCAGGATTGGAGACAGAGGCAAATATGGAGACAGAGGGCAGGATTGGAGACACAGGGGCAAATATGGAGACAGGGGGCAGGATTGGAGACACAGGGGCAAATATGGAGACAGGGGGCAGGATTGGAGTCACGGGCAAATATGGAGACAGGGGGCAGGATTGTAGTCACACATGGGCAAATATGGAGACAGGGGGCAGGATTGTAGTCACACAGGGGCAAATATGGAGACAGGGGGCAGGATTGGAGAAACAGGGGCAAATATGGAGACGGGGCAGGATTGTAGTCACACAGGGGCAAATATGGAGACAGTGGGCAGGATTGTAGTCACACAGGGGCAAATATGGAGACAGGGGGCAGGATTGGAGACACAGGGGCAAATATGGAGACAGGGGGCAGGATTGGAGTCACACAGGGGCAAATATGGAGACAGCGGACAGGATTGTAGTCACACAGGGGCAAATATGGAGACAGGGGCAGGATTGGAGACACAGGGGCAAATATGGAGACAGGGCAGGATTGGAGTCACACAAGGGCAAATATGGAGACGGGGCAGGATTGGAGACACACAGGGGCAAATATGGAGACAGCGAGCAGGATTGTAGTCACACAGGGGCAAATGTGGAGACAGGGGGCAGGATTGGAGTCACACAGGGGCAAATGTGGAGACGGGGCAAAATGCAAGACATGGGGGTAGAATGCAAGACATGGAGGCAGAATGCAGACATGGGGCAAAATGCAAGACATGGGGGCAGAATGCAGACATGGGGACAGAATGCAAGACATGGGGGCAGAATGCAGACATGGGGGCAGAATGCAGACATGGGGGCAGAATGCAAGACATGGGGGCAGAATGCAAGACACGGCAGAATGCAGACATGGGTGCAGAATGCACACATGATGGGGGCAGAATGCAGACATGGGGGCAGAATGCAAGACATGGGGGCAGGCAGAATATGACAGTGAGACACAGGAGGGGGCTGAATGTGACAGTGAGACATGGGGCAGAAAGGACATGGGGCAGAATGTGAGACATGAGGGCAGAATGCAGAACGTGAGGGCAGAATGCAAGATATGTGGGCAGAATGCAGACATGGAGGCAGAATGTGACAGTAAGACACAGGGGGGCAGAATGGGACATTGAGACACAGGAGGGGGCAGAATGTGAGACATGGGGGCAGAATGTGACAGTGAGACACAGGAGGGGGCAGAATGTGACAGTGAGACACAGAAGGGGGCAGAATGCCCATGGGGGCAGAATGTGAGACACGGGGTCAGAATGGACATGGGGGCATAATGTGACAGTAAGACACAAGAGGGGGCAGAATGTGACAGTGAGACACAGGAGGGTGCAGAATGTGACAGTGAAACACAGGAGGGGGCAGAATGTGAGACACAGGGTACAGGATGGGAGACACATGGTGCAGGATCATGGGGCAGGATGGATACGATGTAGACAGATGGGGCAGGATCTGGAGATCATGTGGGGGCAGAATGGATACTCATGAGGGCAGGATGAGAGAAAATATGGCTGGAGCCAGGATGGGGGATATTATTACCATATGGGGCTAATTAAGGGATATTATTACTGCAGTGATGTATTTATTTTATTTTTTTGAGGATACTGTTTTAAATGGGGGGAGGATCTGTTACTGTACAGAGCGACACTATGTCGCCTTTTTTTCTTCTTCATCTGGTGTAGTGTAGAAGTTGGGAAAAAAAATAAGTAATGTGTTCTGCAAGTGGAGCTCTAGATAACTGTGTTATTTCCTCCAGAGACAAGCCCTGGCTGGAAGACGTGATGGCGATCTGTGCTGGATGAAAGATGAAAAGCAAAGATGAAGGACTTCACCTAAAGACATCACTGGTGAGTTTGTGTTACCTGTACAATGACACTATACACTATATACAGAGTGCCTTTGTACAATGTCACCAGTGATCACTGTATTACCTGTACACTGACACTATATACAGAGGTCCTGTGCATAATGTCACCAGTGATCACTGTATTACCTGTACACTGACACTATATACAGAGTTCCTGTGTATAATGTCACTGGTGATCACTGTATTACCTGTACACACACTACATACTAAGTACAGATCTCCTGTGTATAATGGCACTTATGGTGATAGTAAAATGTTTATTTATTAATGATCAGTATTGTAGTATTCAGTCACCATGTGCTGGTAATATGTAGTCTGGTCATGGTGCGGTGGTATTTGTCCCTTGTATGTGCTATTATTCTGTCACTGGTGGTAATATGTGGCCTGGACATGGTATGGCTGTATTTGTTCCCTGTATGTGGTATTATTGGTCACCATGTGGTGGTAATATGGTGTCTGGGCATGGTGTGGTGGTATTTGTCCTTTTGGATGTGATATTATTGGTCATTTTAAAAATTGAAAAATAAATAAAAAAAATACCTAAATTGTATTGGATATTTTAGCAAATGTTTAATAGGTTAGAGTAGAATAGGGCTCAGCCAAAAGAGTCTCCCTAGTGGTAGCAGATTTAAAAAATCTTTTGGTCATAACAAGAGCTGCTGGCTGCTGTGCTGTGTGTGTGGCTGCTGTGTGTGATCTGGAGATGGGAACTGTTAATGTGTGATTGGTGAGAAGTGGAATTTTTCTAAGAGAGAGCGGTGGGGCTGTGGACAGTTTGAGGGGTGGAGGGCGGGGCTGGGGTGGAGCCTGGGTGAAGTCTCAAGGGGGCCCAAAAAATGTTGCCAGTATGGGGCCCCAAAATTCCTAGTGGCAGCCCTGAGGAGACCTAAAACTTTCATTGCAGACCTGATGGAAGCACAACTTCTCAGGAGTGCTCTGACTCCGTTTTGCAGTGTCTCCTGTTTCTCAACTGGAAGGAAGGATGTTCTGCAACTGGAGTCCAGGAACACGCCCAGGAAAATCTTCCTGTTTTCTGATACCAAGTCCAACTTCTGCCTGTTGATAATCTATCCCAGGTACTCTATTGTGGATATGGTCTTTTCCCTGTGCAGTCGGAGTTCTTCTTCCAAACTTGCCACCAAGAGGAAGTCCTCTAAGTACACTACTATGATAATCTCCTGATTTCTTAGGTAGGCTACCATCTCCAACACCAACTTGGTAAAAACTTGGGGAGCCGAAGCCATGCCAAATGGAAGGCACTGAAACTGGAAGTCGCAGGTTTGAGTCAAGAATTTCACCGCAAACCTCAAGTATTTTTGGGACGCCGGGTGAATAGGAACCTGACAATAAGCGCTTTTTAGGTCGAGGGTGCACATAAAATCGTCTTTGTCTATAAGGGGAACTGTAGATTTTACTGACTCCATCCTGAATCTCTTGTATTTAACCCAAAGGTTTAGGGGCTTCAGGTTTATTATGGTGTGGGACTCTCCTGATGGCTTTATGATGGTGAGCAGAGAGGAGTAGTGACCTTCGCCCTCCTCTGCCTGGGAGACGGGGACTATGACAGGTGAGTCAACCAGCTCCCTTAAGTCTGCCAACAGGGGAGACTGTCAATAAAGTACGGGGCCCGATAAACCTTTCGGGGGGATTATCTTGGATAATCTGGAACCAATTTGCTGTAAAGCGCCTGAGTCGCCCCCCGATCAGAATGGCATCATAGCCTTCTGGATCTTGACCTTGACTCAAATAGGGACCCATTACTCTTCCCTCTTCTGATGTAGGTGCTGCTGTAGGTTCCTCTACTGGACTTCCCTTGGCCCTTGTAGTCGGATTGTCTCTGAGAAGGGCCTGGTTTATGAAAGGACTGGTTCCTTCTAAACCTATCTTCCCGAAACCCCTTCTTTTTATCGGAAGCCTTCTCTAAAATGTAATCTAATGCCGGCATGAACACCCTTAACCCAGAGAAGGGAATGAAGCATAGCTTGTTTTTAGAGGTGTTGTCCCCGACCAGGTTTTCATCCAAATAGCTCTACAGACCACATTGGACAATGACCTATTTCGAGCAGAGAATCTTACAGATTCGGTAGATGTATCAGCCAAAAAAGCAGTAGCAGATTTCATCAGAAGGAGGGAGGCTATGATCTCCTCCCTCAGAGTTTTGTTGGTTAAATGCTCCTCCAGTTGCCCAATCCATAAAGGCATAGACCTGGCAACTGAAGTAGTGGCTATGCTAGTTTTGATCAAAGCCGCGGATGTCTCCCAAGCCCGCTTCAGGAGATTATCTGCCTTCCTGTCATAGGGTCAATTTTTTAAATTGAAGAGTCCTCAAAAGGGCTGAATGTCTTCCTAGCGACTGGCACACCAATTTTGGGGATCCCTTCCCAGATCTTAACATCCTAAGGATCAAAAGGTAGATGACTCTTTAAAGTCACGAGTAATCACCAAGCGCCTCTCAGCATCCTCCCACTCCTCCAGGACCACAGCACGAATGTGATCGTTCATTGGAAACACAAGCTGCTTTGAGCTCTGAGACCCCTGAACATCACGTTTTGTCTGGACAGTGGTTTTGGGACCTCCTCCACCTGCATCGTATCTCTGACAGCTTGTACTAGGTCATTTGTATCCTCAGAGGCAAACAGGTAATCTCCTACCCCGTTCCTGACACTTCGATACTCCTTCACCATCTTCCTCCTAGTCTGACCCCAGGGGATGGGATTTCTCATCTGAACTCAGCTCCCTCTCCCACCAAGATCTCTTAGCACATGGACCCAGACTGGGAGGTGGGGGACAGGTAAGTCTGGACCTCTTCTCGAATCAGGGACCTCATATTAGACAGTAGGGATGGCTGGTCTTCCCTCAAACTCTGGTGGTGCAGGTGTCTCAGAGTTCTGCCATATGTGTCTGGAAGTTTTACGTGGCATATGGGGCATTGTCTGGTTTTTGCAGCAGCTTTGCCAGGCCGTTTTGGTATAGGCAGGGGCTTAGCTGGGGTTCCCTTATCCTGCACAGCACAAAGAGAGGGAATCATCAGGGGCTGCCTAATGCAGATGGAGCTGCACACAGCACACTTACCCCGCCATCCTGATCGACCTTCAGATCCTCCATAGTGCTCCAGAAAGCCCTGTGCCCCTCAAGTTCCAGGTAAACAACTACAGTATTACCGGTCTCACTTGTATATCCGTGTTCCACCCTAGAACGCACACCAATCGCTTGTTCTGGCGCCTCCCTTGACGTCACCGGAAGTGTGACGACATTCTCCCCGTGTGAGTCCTGGAAGCAGTGGCACCATGCTGGCCAGCTTCGGAGCCAATTGCCCCCATCGGGTGGAAGCGGTTCTACCCAGGAGCTTGTCTGCTTGACTGGTTTCTGTGGCTGAGGGACTCTCCACTGTCTTGGCAGGGGGAAGGATTGGTGCACCGCCCATCCAGATAAGCTGAGCGTCTTAATTCGTGCATCCCTCCATGCAGGGACAAGAAAAACACAGGGAGGTGGGTGGGAAGGGGCCTTTTAACCTCTCCTGTGCTTTCCTGTCCCTGTGAGAAGGAGGAGGATGACCTCCATGGTGCTGTCAGGAGGGACATCCTGGAAAAGGTGCTT
The DNA here is from genome assembly GCF_039654945.1 of Dendrobates tinctorius. NCBI lineage: Eukaryota > Metazoa > Chordata > Amphibia > Anura > Dendrobatidae > Dendrobates > Dendrobates tinctorius. The sequence goes on from NW_027361822.1 coordinate 9,157,039, forward strand.
ATTGGCAATTACATGCATTTCCTGATCATCGCTCTATGCTCTAAATTATTTTTCTCTTTCATACACAACATGTGACTTTACTTTGATTTTAGCGGCTTCTTGATAAATTTGTCAATAAAAAGAAAAATCGCTGCTTCCATGTGTGATTTCTCTGATGTCTAGGACACTAATGGCGAGCCTATGGCACAGGTGCCAGAGAGGGCACGCAGAAGCCCTCTCAGCTGGCATGTGGCATCGCCTCATCCTTGTTCCAGAGCTGCAGCTTCCTGCCTCACACATTGTGTGGCGCAGCCGCAACTGGATGACATCATCATTCAGTTCCATGGCCGCTGTGCAAGTGAGAGGAAGGAAGTTGACGGCGCGTGAAGAGGTGAGTGTGGCCGCTGTGCCAGTGAAGCTGCTGTGGTGTGTGTGTGTGTCAATGATGTGGAGAGGGCCAATGAAGGGAGTTATGGGAAGAGGGCCAATGATGGAGAAAGGGCCAATCATGGTAGTAATGGGGAGAGGGTCAATGATGGCGATGATGGGGAGAGGGCCAATGATGGGAGTGATGGGGAGAGGGCCAATGATGGGAGTGATGGGGAGAGGGCCAATGATGGGAGTGATGGGGAGTTGACCAATGATGGTGATGGGGGAGAGGGCAATGATGGGGTGATGGGGGACAAGGAAATGATGGAGGTGGTGGAATGGGCAATTTTTACATTTCTACATGAAGGGTATCATGATGGTGCATATTTCTACATGAATGGAATCATGATGGGGCATTTCTACATGAAGGGGATGATGGGACATATTACTACAAGAAGGGGGATCATCATGGGGCATATTACTACAAGAAGGTGATCATGATGGGGCATTTCTGCATGACGGGGATCATGATGGGGCATATTACTAAAAGAAGGGGACAATGATGGGGCATATTACTACAAAAAGGGATCATGATGGGGCATTTGGCACGTCATCATAAATAATTGGGTTTTAGGTTGCAGTTTGGGCACTCGATCTCAGAAAGGTTCACCATCACTGGTCTAGGAAAATGTGATTTGTGATTAAAATGTTCTGGACATGAAAATGGCTTCCTCCCTATTTGAGATCTCTGGTGTGTAACAAGACTCAATTTATTTGTAAAATACGTACTGCATTCTGTACATGTTTTCTCCTGTGTGAGTTTTCTGATGTGAGCGAAGAGATGAATTGTTATTAAAACATTTACAACAACATAGAAAAAGAAGTATGGACGCACATGGGGATCACCACATAAAAGACTTTATTATGAATGGCATTGGAATATGTAAAAGGTACAAATTTAAAAAAAAATTTAAAAAACCAATAGGCCATTTATATGCAGATTAGGTGCGTCTATAGTTAGATTACCACCTATGGCCCAATATATATTACAGTTCACAGGATATCCATCAAAGAAAATCTTATATACAAAATAGAAGTTTAGTTTATACGGCCATAGATTGAAAAGCAAAGGAATATGAATAATTTGTAATGCCAAGATACAAAAAAATAAAAATAATCAAATATTCCTCAATTATGATTAATAATCACTGAAGTGATATGCATGTCTGTGCAAAAGGACTTATACTAAGCACAGATAACCATGACGATAATCAAATAGGGCAAAATCAGTATAACAAGGAACCTATGAAGGAGGAAAAAGTAGAATGAGGAGAGAAAACCCCACGCGTTTCGCCACACAAGCTGTAGTTTCCTCAGGGGTAAGAATGATAATGGTGTCAGATAACGTCCCTTATATTCACTTAAAGAGAATAGAATGAGGTAAATCATGTAACTAGCAGATGAAGGAGACAAAGGGAGTAAATCAGTGGGTTATATCAGACTTCGGAAATGTGTAATGCCCAACCTTGAACACAAAAGATAAAGTTGATTTAAGGTCGCCAATGTGCAAGTGCGAATACGTTATATTGATAATCTACTTGAAATACTCATTGCACATGCCCAAGCAAGAAGTGGCAATGAAGTTTATGGAGTTATAAATGCGCATGCGTGAACTAATTATCCGAAAGAGAGGGACATGTGCAGAAAGCCTGTTATAAATTGTTTAGAATCGGCGCATGCGTGCAAGAGTGATTATACAGAATATAAGAAAGTTCAATTGATCTATAGCGCAAGTGATGAAAGTACAATGCAAGATTGACAAAGTTATTCAAAGCAAAGGTGGGGCATGTACAGAAGATCTCTGCACCACTAATGGTTTGTATGTAGACTGCGCATATGTGAAAAGAGAAATCCTTACATAATACATAGAATGTTCAATTATTCCATAGTGCGTGCGCCCAGATTGTGAACATTTGTGAAGTATGATAGGTTTAAAGAGGAACACATCAGAGGACAATGAAAAACGAGAAATTTATACTGCAAGGGAGAATGTCCATACAAAATAGCTATATGGAACATTCAGTAGATCTAGAGCACATGCACAAATGATACAATATTGGTGCAGTAGGAGATAAGTGAGAGATACTAAATATATGGCAAAGAGATGGAGTGAAGGGATTATTATATCTCTGAATAATCCAATAAATATATAAGGGACATTATAATGGCATATAAATAGCATATAAATATAAGAAATATTATAGAAGCAAAAATCTAATTTATCGAAGAAGGCCCAAATACAGAGATGTAAGTGTGGAATATCAAGGTATGTGGATTGGATTTCATCCCTTTTTGGATAACTGGCATTTATTGATAATTGCATGCATCTCCTGATCATCCCTGGTGTTGTAAATGACTTTCCCTTTCATCTGTAATGTATGACTTTACTTTCACTTTAAACAGATTTTGATCAACTTGTCAATAAAAAGAAAAATCCCTGCTTCCATGTGTGATTCATCTTATGTTAACAAAATGTGATTTGTGAGTAAAACATTCTGGACATCAAAATGACTCTCTCCCTATATGAATTATCTGTTGATGTACAAGACTATTTGTAAAATGTTTACTACATTCTGAACTTGAAACATGTGATTTTTTACTCTGTATGGGATTTCATATGTGAGCTAAGAGTGAAACTATCATTAAAATATTTCCCACATTTTTTACATGAAAATGGCTTCTCTTTTTTGTGAATTCTCTGATGTGTAACCAACTGTGATTTCCTTGTAAAACATTTCCCACACTCCGGACAAGAAAATGGTTTCTCCCCTGTGTGAATTCTTTGGTGTATAACAAGATCTCCTTTCAGAGTAAAACATTTCTCACATTCTGAGCATGAAAATGGTTTCACCCCTGTGTGAATTCTCTGATGTGTAACCAACTGTGATTTCCTTCGAAAACATTTCCCACACTCCGGACAAGAAAATGGTTTCTCCCCTGTGTGAATTCTCTGATGTATAACCAACTGTGATTTCCTTCGAAAACATTTCCCACACTCCGGACAAGAAAATGGTTTCTCCCCTGTGTGAATTCTTTGGTGTATAACAAGATCTCCTTTCAGAGTAAAACATTTCTCACATTCTGAGCATGAAAATGGTTTCTCTCCTGTGTGAATTAGCTGATGTCTAACCAGGTGTGATTTGCTTTTAAAAAATTTACCACATTCTGAACATAAAAATGGCTTCTCCCCTGTGTGAGTTCTCAGATGATAAACAAGAGATTCTTTCTGTGTAAAACATTTCCCACAATCGGAACATGAAAATGGTTTCTCCTTTGAGTGAATTCTCTGATGTCTAACCAGGTTTGATTTGCATATAAACCGTTTCCCACATTCTGAACATGAAAAGCGTTTCTCCCCAGTGTGAAAGCTCTTGTGTATAACAAGATCTCCTTTCTGAGTAAAACATTTCCCACAGTCTGAGCATGAAAATGGTTTCTCCCCTGTGTGAATTCTCTTGTGTGTAACAAGATCTCCTTTCTGAGTAAAACATTTCCTACATTCTGAACATGAAAACCGTTTCTCTCCTTTGTAAGTCCTTTGATCTTGAATATCCTTTCTGTTATTTTTACTTTGCTCAACAGTCTGTGAGGAATCAGAAGATGGGACTTGTTGAAAAGAATCAGTTGAAAACGTTTCAATGTGAGGACTTGGAGATGGATCTGGGATAATGTTCTGCTCTTCATATAAACCTGGTGTTACACCATGATCATCTGCTTTAAAACGTGAAGATAACAGATGTTCCTCTGAGCCTCTGCTACAGCCATCTGCCAAGAATAACATTTATTTTAATTTTATTTAATAACAAGGAATAGTATTCCTTACAATATTAGATATTTTAAAGCAATTCTATAGAAGCATTTCAATAAATATGTCGGTAAAATTTAATTATTTAATTGAGTAGGAGAAAGTTGACATTAGTAGATGGCAAAGCAGGGACTATGTTATCATGTTTAGTCACCAGGTTGTGCACTTTCAATAGTTCACATCTCTGTAGGTTTGTCATAGGTTCAAATTAGAAAAAACATGGCACTCGATGAATGAGAGGAAGGTGCACAAGTAGGGTAACCAGGCCACTATAGATTATAGTAAAGAAGACGCGCTGATAAGAGGGGCACGAGAGTGCAGGGGAATGGCGCTGAATCTGTGCCCGGGCATATATACCGCTGCTGAAGGAGCAAAACCATTAGATGACCAGGTTTTGGGCAAAGCTGAAAATTAGACACATCAGAGAAGATTGCCATATACCATAAGGATTGGACCATAGAGGACTGGAGTAAGGTAAACATCAGCCTGGCTCTACTTTGCTTCTCATTGATGAAAGGCTTTTTTCTACCTTTACATGATTGAGCCCTGCCTCTAGAAGCCTGTTATGAACTGTTCTAGCCGTGCACATCACCCCAGCTTCATTTGAATGGGTCTACGTGTGTCAGTGTCTCCGGTACATGAGAAAACTGTCACTACACATACCGGAGCCACTGATGTGTGAAAGAGGCCTGAGGATGAGATATTCGCATGTTTTTTGAAAAAAGGCTGCAATGTTGTAGCAAAAAAAGGCACCTTCATTAGGTAACTCACTTTCTCCAACTTTTTTTTCTGATCCACAAAGAAAAAAAAAAGCACTTGGTTGCAGCAAAAAGGACACTTTAAATGTGGCTCACAGAGATGTCGTACGTGCTCATTCACACTATGCAGTTCTGTTTTCTAGGATTCTGACCATTCAAATGAGCATAAAATCAAACCAGATATTAACTGTGACTCAGAGAGCGTGGTATACAAAATGAATTGCACCATGTGTGATAAATTCTACATAGGATGCGCTACACATAAGTTAAAAACCAAGTTCAATGAACATTATATATAAAAAATGGTTGAGCCAGCTCACCTGTTGTGGCGTGTTGTCAGCAAGGACTGCAAGAGGACCGCTTGGAATCAATGGAAAAAGGAAAAAAAGTCCAGCTGATGCAAAGGCTATTTATTGAAAAATTCAAGTTAAGATCAGCATTCCGCAGGCAATGAGCAGTAATGCAGCAACGCGTTTCGAACACTAAGTTTGCTCTTTGTCAGAGCTGGACTTTTTTTCCTTTTTCAATGAACATTACAGTGATGTGTTGTGAACTCTCTTAATCCCTCTTTTGAGGCAGGGCTCCCTCTGGTGGATACTGCTGGTAGCGGAGCTGTTCAACATGATGTTAATCTAACAGCTGCAGAGGATGATTGAAAAAGGCGGGGGTAGTGCCTGGGAGTACATAAGCAAGCAAGTTTTTCTCAGTGGCTGCCGGTGAGACTCCTGTCTGTGCATAGTGAGGCTGTCTCCTGCCTGATCCTGCATTTTTCAGCTAAGTGTCATTTGCTAAATTCTTTGCATCTGACTTTGCCTTGCTGTCAGGAGTCAGCTGGCTCCCCCTGGGGCTGCTGGCTCCTGCCCTGTATTTTTGTATCTTGTGTTTGCTCAATCCGCTGCTGTATTAACCTGTTGCTAGCCGCCAGTTCACACCTGAGTGCTGATATAGTGGGGGCGAGGTTGGGCTAACCTCAGTATTTTTGTGCTTCAGTCGTGTTGGAATTTTTAGGGTTTTTGCATGATTGCAGACAGTGTCTTTACTTTCCTGTCCTATCTAGTCAGTGTGGGCCCCATTATTTGCTCAGTCTATTTTCTGTCTGTGTCTGATCTTGTCTCACCGACAATATTTGTTTGGGGCTGTCTATTCCTTTGGGGATCTCCTCCGGGGCAGTTTAGATTTCACCTGTCTTTAGGCTTAGTTAGTCCTCTGGCTGTGATGAAGCGTCTAGGGCATCGTAGGAACGCTCCACGGCTACTGATAGTTGTGTTGTTAAGATCAGGGGTCTGCAATCTGCTGAGTGACCAACCTCTCTGGTGTTCTGTTGGCATAGCCTTTTGCACTTTCCTCCTCGGTGACCCATTCATAACAGTTATGTACTCAATGCAAATAATACAAGTAGTAACGTTTCTGCTATTGCAATGCATTTTATTATTGAGCACAATCGTGACATGTCTTCTTTACAAGTTTTAGGTATAGAAAAATTATTTCCACATGCAAGAGGCGAGATATTAAACACAAATTATTGACAAAAGAAGCGTATCGGATATTAAATCTGGATTCAAGAAGCCCTAAAGGTTTTAATCTAAAGCGAGAAACCATGCATCATTGACTGTTTTCATACACCTGTTGCTTAATGAATGTATTCATTGATACATTGATGTAATTGTGTCATGTGACTTGTTCCAACTGTTTTCATTGGCACATTTTTAGTATTTTAGTAAATTGTTTTGATTGTGCAACCAAGCTGTGATAAAGAACGCGTATTGCTCCCTTGCCCTGTCTATGCAGAAAAATCAGAAAAGGAGATCCAAGATGGCCACCGATAGAGCAGGACGCACATAGCTAACCTCCTGCTTCATCTGAAGCAGTCCACTCCATCCAGCTTCAGAAGCAAAATGAACAGAGCCCTGAGACTTCTAAGCCTATCTAGCTTTAATAGAGGCTTCAACATATTGCCCCAGAGACGGATCCACCACCTCTAGACGGATTATTCCACCTTCAGATGGAGGAGCGTTGAGACCTGTGGCTAAGCACGAGGCCTGGAGAGGCCTAGCTTCCTTACAGCCAAATGACCGCCTGAAGCTGTTAGAGAGCCACCAGAGAGCTGCTAGAGAGGGTACCTGAGCTGAGCAGATCCCGTGGAGGGAACGGTGCCTGGAGCTCAGAACCGCAAGATGCCTGGAGAGCGTGGCTCAACGTTTCCCCTTCTGCTTACGTGTACATCGCTTACAGGCGCACTTGCAGCAGCAGTCCTTTGTTGCCTCTGGCCCTCAAGGAAATCGCGGAAGGAGCGTGGATCGGAGGAGAGTGACAGCGGAGTCGCGGTCAGGGCAGCGTGGAAGGAGGTAGGAGGCCACTTTAGAGGGTCGCAGGCAGAGTTATTGGTTGGAGGATAGAGGGAAGCCGAGAAATCACTCAAACCACAAGGTAGTGGGACACCATTATAGGAAAGGTGTGAGGGGAAGGTGCAGAAGATGAAGAGCCAGTGATTCACTAATTGCAAAAGAAATCACCCCCACCTAGGGACATTGCTAAAGCTGAGCGACTGCCAAGAGAGATCTGGGGAATTGAAACCCCCTCATACAGTAACTGAACACTCTAAAGTGAGCCTCTGCCCCACTAATAGGAGGTACAGTGCTTGTCAGAGATGTAAATGCTGCGACTCTTGAAGATACTTGTTATTTTTGGGAAGCACATAACCCTAATTAGTCCCTCCTATCTTTTCTGAAATGATTTAAGAGACAATATAGTACCCACCGGGGGATGTGTAGACTTCAATTCCAATGAGCTTAGCAAAACCTAGAGCCATTTACATACATCATCAACACAAGACTGAAGCCCTATAACATGAATATCTCTCACTAGACTGACCTTAGTAACATTGACAAAAAGGAATTTCCATCTATACTGAAATCTGCATGCACCGGAGTTAATAGAGACCCTGAGGAGGAGGAGTGAGATCTCCATCTAGTGATGAAAATATACAAGACGGCCAGAAACTGTCCATATAATCAAAAGTAATTTCATTGTAAGAAACTAGTATCTGAGAGTCTTGAGACTTGACTCTTTGGTCTCAGTAGAGAGATATAGCTGACCAGCCCTTATTATCTACTAAAAAGAGAACTATGGTCAAAATAGGATGCTCGACTAGAACGAACAACCACAGTGGGGCACCATAAATAAAAACATGGAAAAATTTGTCACTAAGCAAGGTGGTTCAAAACAAGACTCACCACACCATAGAGATCATTGTAACGATCCAAACTTAGAGAAAATGGAAACAAGATCCCCTGACCTGGAAGAATCAGGCAAATCCATCTCTAGAGGCTTTATTACAAATATTTTGTCTTCTGCCCTGGCCCCCCTTGCCAAAGATCTCTCAGTGATTAAAAAAGACATTCAACATATCGTTAATAGGGTGGAGGAGCTGGAGGGAACACAGTCCAAACTAACCACCTACGCTGGTGAACTCACAACAGGTCTCCAACTCCATGAAGATCATATCAATACTTTGTACACGACATTAGAAGACATAGAAAATAGGAACAGGCGGAATAACCTGAGGGTTTGTGGTATACCGGAAACATCTGATCAAGAAAATGTAACAGCTATCCTAATGGACCTATTTTTGCCAATATTAGATCCAAATGAAGGGAAAATGTTGATACTGGAGAGAGCACACAGGGCGCTTAAACTTAAGCCAAAGCAAATGGATCCACCTAGGGACATAATTTGCAGAATTTTTTACTTTAATATGAAAGAAAAAATTCTTAAGAAGGCAAGATCAATGGAAACTTTGAATTATACAGGTTCAAAAATTCGCATTTTCCAAGACCTCGCCCCCTCAACTCTAACAAAAAAGATATCTACTGAGACCCTTCACTGATATACTCAAAATTAGGCATTTTCTTTTTCGATGGCTTTTTCCATTTGGATTGCTCATCACAGCTAATGGCAGAAGATACACAGTTAAAACATCTTCAGATATTGCAAAGGTCTGTGAAGACCTTGATATTCAGCTCAACCAGATACCAGATCTAAGATCGGTCCATACCAACCTCCAGCCCACTGACCTGATCTTGCATATTTGAATATTACAACATCCTGGTAGCCCATTATTTGTGCAATTTTTTTTTACATATATAGGTAGGGTATTATTCCTCATATAATCAATTATTACTATTACAGTGACTATTATATTTTACAGTCTAGTTATATATAAATACAAACTGTGGCTGTGTAATGGTCAAAACGTCCTTTTTGCACGGTTGCACTTTTTTTCCTGTTTTGCACACGTTCCCACAAACCCCATTTTCTGCCCTGATTACTTAAGAAATTATTTCTGTACTTTTTGGATCTTTGGTCATATATGTGGTTTCCACCCTCCCCCCGCTGTGTTTAACTTATGAGCAACTGATCCGTATATGTGTCCATGATTGACAGCAAGCATGATTTGAACAAATAGGTTTTACTGACTGTTTTGATTTATGGGATGCTGCTGTATACCATTTTCTTTTTTCTTACATTAAAGACAAAGAGGGCAGATACATTTTTGTTAAAGGGAAGGTTGCACATAAACTAGTAACAATAGGGAACATTTACGCACCCAACACAAAACAAGATACATGGTTCAACAAAACGATGAGAGAAGTTAACTTTACATTTAAATCAATTAATAGACACCTGGAGGTATCTGTACCCCATTGCAAAAGATTATGCCCACTTCTCACAAGCACAGTCATATAGCCGCATAGATTACGTCTTCATACCATTTCAGATGATCCCATGTTTGAAAGATGCGCAGATACTCCCGAATGTTCATTCTGACCATCCTATATTAATAAATAAACTGGTAATAGGACACAGACCTAAAAATAATACCTGGAGATTAAATGAGATCCTCTTATCTGAAAAGTCTTTTAGAGACAAGATAAAGGGAAAGATTAAAGTATATTTTGAGTTTAATGTGCAAGATAATATACAATTTCCGACTATTTGGGAGGCCCACAAGGCTGTAATAAGAGGGGAAATGATCTCCATGGCTTCATTTAAGAATAAAGCATGACAGTCAAACAAACTCCCTCTTTAAAGAGAGCCAAACATTGGAGCGAGACCATAGCCTCACATTGAATCCTGGTGTCCTAACTCTGCTGTCACAAAAGAGGCAGGCCCTGAAAGACTTGCTAAATAAAGATTCAATAAAAATTTAACAAAATGGAAACAGAGTGTTCGCACTCTGGTGATAAAATGTCAAAGTTTATGGTCTCTTATTAAAAAAAGAAAAATAAAATGACTTATATACACACACATTAAAAAGCCCAAATGGAAACAAGATCAAAAACCTGGAAGAAATACTGTTGCTTCAGCCTTTAGAGAGTATTATTCCTCCCTTTATAATATACGTCCCGGTGAGAATGAAGACCAGCTGGAAAAAAGAAGGGTTGATATAAGGGTTTTTTAACCCCTTTCCGACAGCTGACGGGATAGTACGTCAGTGGTCAGACTCCCCTGTTTTGAGGTGGGCTCCGGCGGTGAGCCCATCTCCAAGCCGCGACATGTCAGCTGTTATGAACAGCTGACATGTGCCCGCAAAAGGCGCGAGTGGAATCGCCGTCCGCCCGTGCCTATTAACTAGTTAAATCCCGCTGTCAAGCACTGACAGCAGGCATTTAACTAGCGTTTCCGGCTATCGGGCCGGAAGCGAGCTCATCGCTGACCCCCGTCACATGATCGGGGGTCGGCGTCACGTTGCCTGGACAACCACAGGTCTCAGAGACCTCGATGGTTGTTCCAGCCAGATGGCTTTCAGCGCCGCCCGTTGGACGGCGCTGAAAGCACAGCAGTAAATCTGCTACATATAGGCGATCTGCTCATCGCCCATATGTAGCAGAGCCAATCGAGTTGTGCATGCTTCAAGCCTGTTATGGAGGCTATTGAAGCATGCCAAAATGTTTAAAAATAAAAAAAATTAAAAAAACCTAAAAAGTTCAAATCACACCCCTTTTGCCCCAATCAAAATAAAACTATTAAAAAAAAATTCCACATACAGATATTAGGTATCGCCGCCTTCAGAATCGCCCAATCTATCAATAAAAAAAAGCATTAACCCGATCGCTACATGGCATGACGAGAAAAAAAATTCAAAATGCCAGAATTACGGTTTTTTGGTCGCCGTGACATTGCATTAAAATGCAATAACGGGCTATCAAAAGAATGTATCTACACAAAATTGGTATCATGAAAAACATCAGCCCTGCACACAAGAAATAAGCCCTCACCCAACCCCAGATCACGAAAAATGAAGACGCTACGGGTCTCGGAAAATTGCGCATTTTTTTTTTTTTAGCAAATTTTGGAATTTTTTTTCACCACTTAGATAAAAGAGAACATAGACATGTTTGGTGTCTATGAACTCGAAATGACCTGGAGAATCATAACGGTAGGTCAGTTTTTGTATTTATTGAACCTAGCAAAAAAGCCAAGCAAAAAACAAGTGTGGTATTGCACTTTTTTTGTAATTTCACCGCATTTGGAATTTTTTTCCCATTTATGAGTACATGACATGCTAAATCCAATGATGTCATTCAAAGTACAACTCATCCCGCAAAAAATAAGCCCTCACATGGCCATATTAACGGAAAAATAAAAATGTTATGGCTCTGGGAAGGAGGGGAGCGAAAAATGAAAAATCGAAAAAAGCTCTGGGGGTTAAGGGGTTAAAGATCATTTTCTACCAAAACTCTCTGAGGAACAACAATGTGAACTAATAGACCCTTTCACGATAAGCGAGCTCCAGTCTGCCCTGGCGAGCTTCCCTGATGGCCTTCCAGCCTCCTATTATAAAACCTTTCAAGAGACTCTGAACCCTTATCTCCTGAGGCTATGTAATGAAGTGTTAAAGGGAGCGACCTTTCCGAAACAGAAACTGGAAGTGCACTTATCATTAATCCATAAGGAAGGTAGGGATCCTGAGATATGCAGCAATTATAGACCAATCTCCCTGTTGAATAACGACCTCAAATTATTCGAGAAAATGATTGCCAAAAGAGTTAGCCTAGTACTAGATACGCTAATCTCGCCAGAGCAAGTAGGCTTTGTTGGAGGAAGGGAGGGGAGAGATAACTCCTTACGAGTATTGTACCTGATGCAGCATGCCCACATTCACCATAGGCCCTTAGTAATAATGGGTACAGATGTGGATAAGGCGTTCAACAGGGTAGACTGGAGTTTCATGCAAGAGACCGTTACAAGATTCAGCTTCCACTCAATGCTAGTCAATGCCATATTTCAAATGTATAGCTCCCCAACTACAAAAGTAAGAGTGAACGGGGATTTATGCTCACCCTTTGAAATTTGAAATGGCACAAGCAAAGGTTGTCCCCTCTCACCGGTCCTATTCATCGTGATGATTGAAACATTGATTCAAAGCATTAGACAACACCCAGATATAGAGGGGGTTAAGATTATGGGAACTTCACATGTTGTTGTGGCATTCGCAGACGACCTTCTATTATTGCTGACAAACCATAACAAGGAAATTCCAGCAGTGTTGGAATGGTTTGAAAAATTTGGAGGTCTGCCAAACTTCAAAATTAATCTAGAAAAATCAGAGGCAATGAGTATAAATGTTCAACATGTGATTATCCAGGATATTGCAGTTAAATTCACAATTAAGTGGAACTCGAACTATATTAAATACTTAGGAATAAAATTGAGCCCACATTGGCACTCACTATTCTCACTTAATTATATACCCCTACTTAATTCTACTTTAGATTCAATCAAGACGTGGAGAGCGCATTTTGTTTCATGGATGGGCCGCAAAAACCTTTTAAAAGGCTTCATACTACCCAAATTCAGTTACATATCAAGAATGTTCCCCATAAAGTCCCAGACACATTCTTTCAAAAAGTGCGTTCCTTTTTTGGCAATTATATCTGGAGGGGCTCCAAATCCAGACTTAGCTGTAACATTCTCTCACTCCCTAAAACTAAGGGGGGCATGGGGACTCCTGACCCACAGAAATATCATACCGCGGTGATTTTGTCCCTAATGGTTGATTGGATGGGAGGTCATAAACACAAGCTTTGGAGTAAGATCACAGAAGAGTCAGTGCCAGTCCCAATTTCCACCATATTGCATGCGTCTAAAGAGTTTATCGACAATCTAGAAGTCTCTAATGCAATGTCTAAAAACCTGCTTTGGACATGGACAAAACATTCTTCCTCATTAATGCCACTCCCATCACCGTTGGCCAGAGAAATGGATCTACCAGGTCTCTATCTGGACCATCCCAAAAGTAAGAATCCAGACTCTCTACACTTGATCAAGGAGGGTTTGGAGGCTTTCAAACATAAGTTCCTGCATTACCATATTAATTTTCTTCACTACAACAGGCTCAAAAAATCCATAAGAGCCATCTACAAACTGGGATTCCCTTCAGGGAGTTAACGGCCTTCGAAACATTAATAACTCAACATAAACAGCCAAGAGGTGTACTGGCTATATAATACCAGATACTTTTGACTAGCTCAATCCCAACTAAATGGGCTTTCATCTCAAAATGGGAAAAAGAACTGAATATCAAATTGCAAGTCTGGGAGGTGGAACATTTTTATAAAAATTCACATGGCCCATCTGGGTGTGTAAGAGTTCAAGAAAATTCATACAAGATTATTACTAGATGGAACACCACCCCAGTAACGACACATTTATGGTATCCTAACATATCCTCAACCTGCTGGAGATGCTCTAAAGAAATAGGAACGTTTTTGCACATGGTGGAGGTCATGCGATAACACGTTCTGGAAAAGCGTGTTGAAAAAGATAACTAAAATTTGTGAGCTCTCAGGCTCCCCGCCTCCAAAACTTATTTTTCTAAACTGGTCAAGTGATATTTTACAGCTTAAATACAAACCCCTATTAATGCTCCTGATTGTTGCGGCCAAATTACTTATCCCTTTGCATTGGCTCTCCCAGAGCTGCCCTATCGAGGAGGGTTGCTCACGCTATAGTCTGTCACAATTGTTTAATATAACTGATAGATAACCAAGAAGCAAGTTATAACCTGGGACAGACCTTTATTTGTAACATTGTTATTGTGTTAAAATCAATAAAAAGATGTTTGAAAAGAAAAAAAAAAGAGGAAAAATCAGAAAAATAAAGAATTGGATACCTCTAAAACCAGACCATGATCAGTCAGTTTTTCAGAATCCAACATCTCAGTAATTTCAACCCAGTCTGGAACTGAAAGCAGTGGTGATGCTACTCCCATAACAAAGGTTGCAAAAGATGGGGCCGGAAGAAACACAGGCGGAGCGCACAGCATGACCACAAGACACAAGAAATAACTGAAGCAACATTAAGTGTATTGAAGCTGTCATTCCGTGTTTTTTCTAAGGAACAACTTATTTTGCTGTCAAGAGGCTTTGATCTTGTGCCTGAAAAGAATTTTGACCTGTTTGGAACAATCATGGACATTAATCGCTTTATAAGAAACCTTACGGTAAACATGTGAAAATAACTTTCGAGGATTGGATTGTGCAGAACAGATTTCTGTACTGAATTTGGAAGAATTAAGAGGAAATTCATCTGAAGATGCAGTTTCAAAGATGGATAATATTAGGATGAAAAATCCTTATTTCTATCCTGTCAACTCAAGGGTTGATTGCATGGAGCGGTTTCAGGAGGTTTTGGAGAGGGAATAGCGTACTTTAAGCCTAAAAATCAATAAAATTACTACATCTAAAAACCTTAGTCCAAATTTAGTCAAAGCATTTAATCAGCTAAAATCCATGAAACATATCACAGTGAAAAGCGCCGATAAAGGTGGCAAAATAGTTGTTTTAGACACTGAAATTTATAAGGCGCAGACTTTGAACCTTTTTTCTGATAGAATATTGTTATAAGAGAACCTTATACTGTATATCAGTATACATTCAGATAAAAATTAACTTTTATTATGCCTATTAAAAACACAAGACATTACCAAGCATCAAACAAGCAACCATGCTGGCTACCATAACCCTAAATAATTAACACCTAATGCCACAAGCCTGCCTACCAGCGGAGGTTGGCACCCTAAACACAAAACGAGATTGGCGCTCCAGCTCCTTGGTGGCTGACCCTAATACTCCTAAATGTCCCTATGTTGGTGAATCACGTGGTCACCCATTTTTAAACATAGAAAGGAGTATATAAGGGTTGCCAGTCAAAGATTGTTGTTAGGTAGGCAACAGTAGAAAGTATGTGCATAAAGAGGTGAAATGGCAACACAACAATAAAGTGACGAGTTCAAACACTAAAGTACCTTGCTATGCTGTTCCCTGTTACTGTATAACCTTCCGGACAGTGGAGGTTGGCACCCTACTGGTCAGCGGAATAGCGGATCATCAGGAGGTAGATAAAAACATGCTGCATGGTAACCATCTAAGTCCCTTCTATATATAGATATTCCAGTCATCAAAGAGAAAACTTCCTCCAAATGGTAGAGGTATATATCAAGGTCTCTCAAAATGGAGTCATGAATGGGCTTTGCCCTCTAGGTTTTAAAAAAGTTAGCATCATTTGAAATCCCAAATGCCCATAGGTAGAAGGCTAGATTATGTAACTACCTGCAGTGATAAAAGGCCGGAAGTAAATCAACACCATCGCCGAGTGCATTCCACCTGGAACGCATATACAATTCCTGTCCCCGGAAGCATTTGTAATGCACATGTCTGGGAGCTCCTGCTCCAGATGAAGTTCTCTCTCTCTCTCTCTCTCTCTCAATGCAGGGCTGTCACAGACTTTGCACACCTGGCCTCAGTGGGTGCTATTCAGGACATCTGTCCCCCTGGGACCATCCAACACACAGGCCTCACCGGGTGCTATTTAGGGATCCGATCCTACAGCCAGGACCTCCCCACACTCAAGTTCAAAACACATGACCATGTGACCAGACCTCAGTCACATTATATATCCAAAACTACCCCCCTAGTTGATCCCGCCCAGCTCTCTGACTAGCCCCCATTATAGGTAAATAAACTCATGGACAAGAGCATCATTTTTGGGCTTACAGTGCAGAGGACCTCTGCGACACATACTTGCCATTTACAATCACTGCTTCACCACCACAATCAGGGAAACGCCCACATGCATACCCTGAGGAGCACATAAAGCGCCCCCTAGCTGTAACAGGGGTCACTGCATCACAATATTAAATATCTATATCTATCTATATATAATCTCAATTCTAGAATTGCTGTTTTTTGTTCATTCTGTCACCCAAAAATTGGAATAGAAGGCAATCAAAAAAGTCATCTGCCCAAAAATGGTAGCAATAAAAACATCAGCACATCCCGCAAAAAGCAAGCCATAACATGAATGGAGCAAGTTCAGAAAGAGCGACCAGAATGGTGACCGGTCTGCAAACCCTGTCTTATGAGGAAAGGTTGCAGGATTTGGGAATGTTTAGTTTGCAAAAGAGAAGACTGAGAGGAGACTTAATAGCTGTCTACAAATATCTAAAGGGCTGTCACATTGTAGAAGGTTCAACTTTATTCTCATTTGCACAAGGAAAGACTAGAAGCAATGGGATGAAACTGAATGGGAGGAGACACAGATTAGATATTAGAAAAAACTTTTTGACAGAGTGATCAATGAGTGGAACAAGCTGCCACGAGAAGTGGTGAGTTCTCCTTCAACGGAAGTCTTCAAACAGAGGCTGGACAGACATCTGACTGGGATGATTTAGCGAATCCTGCTTTGAGCAGGGGGTTGGACCAGATGGCCCAGGAGGTCCCTTCCAACTCTACGATTCTATGATTCTATGAATGAAATATGGAAAAATTATAGCTCTCAAAATGCAGTAAATCAAAAACTAGTTTTTGCAATAAAAGGCATCTTTTAGTGTGTGACAGCAGCCAAACATAAAAACCCGATATAAATCTGGTATCGCTGTAATCACACTGACCTGAAGAATAAAGTTGCCTAATCACTCATACCACACAAGAAACGGCATAAATAAATAATAAACCCAGTTCCCCCAAAGATCGCAGTAAGGCTCGGAGCACATCTATCCTGCAACTCTGCACTGAACACTTGCACCGGGGTTTCTGTGTAATTCTCTGTAATATGTTATTCAGATGGAACCTCTGGCAGAAGATTCCCTATACTGAAGCAGATGGAGGCACTGTGGACGCCATCTGACCTGTGATCCGGTGGTGTTCTTTTTAGGATTGCATAAAAGTGCCGTCGGCCACAGTTTTGTGCACTTCTGAAAAGGACACCCCTGAAAAAAGGCCAGACTGAGTCTAGATTAACTCTGCTGCCTCATTATAGTAAATGGATCCATCAGGGGTTTCATCTGTAACATCAATAGGAGACTTAGAAGGAAAGCCCGATGTAAGCGCTCAGTGTAGAGCTCAGGATAAATGTTATGTAAAATATTCCCAATAAAAGCTTCAACTCAATCCACAAAAAAGCCAGGCCCACTCAGGTCTGTCATCTGTTAATGTTAATATAGGGGCTTCCACATTATTAGTAGCACAAAGGCTCTAAAAAAGCTTAATGGTTCCTCGCCCCCCCAAAAGAAATTCAGCAAATTCTCCCTTCCCAAATCCAAATGTGCCCCTCCCTTTTGAGCCCCACAGTGTACCCAATCCACATATTGCATCCACATTTGGCGTTTCTGAAGCGATGAGAGCCCGCTTAACATACGGGTGCATGCCTCCAGAAGCAGAGGCTAGGCATAACTGTTAAATATTAATTATACGTTATTAATTTATTCTTATTCTCAATTCTGTACTGAATACATTGCCTTGTGAAAGGTTTAGCTGACTTTACGTGTTATTTATGTATATTTAGCTCAGGGTAGATGGTAACACCATATAGAGTGGACACTTGATATGTGCGACGTATATAACAAATGATCCACAGGAAGGGGGACTCACACTTTGCACACACTTCACACTGACCCCAGGTTGTATGGACAGATGGTATGTGAGTTAGTCACATGTAAATATACTGTATGTAGTTAATCTTTATATATGTTTAATGCTTATATGTATGTAATCCTTATATGTACTTAAGCTTTGTATGTTAAAATATACAAAAGTGTACGCACTCATTATTCAATCATACTATTCTTTGAATTTTGCAATTTGAAATAAAATTGCATTATATTGCAAGTATTAGCCTTCTTTAAAGCCGTACCTGAACGTTAGCGTTAAAAACTTGTCAAATCAATTAGCCTACCTCGCCCGTAAATAATTCTACAAAGAGGGAGCCATCATACCATTAAATAACACAGAAATTTGATTGCCCTTCAATCTTGTGCATCCTGCTCTCAACATATTGTCGGGATTCCATTACCATTTGAAAAAAAAGAGGATTTGACAGCTTCAGGTTTCATGGTACCTTTTTTTTTTTCCCACTAACAGTCTCCTATCTCTAATCAGATTGCATTGTTGGTTATTCTCAAAAGCTTTACTGAAAACAGACATCATTTTGTGTCATATTTTTAAACTTTATAGACTTGAAAGGATTTTAAGTAATCTGTTTCACTCGCTTTTGGAGTAATTGGTGAGATTTTAATCTGCCACAACTCTGAATTTTTAGCAATTTTTTTTTAGGAAGAGATGCAGATTCTTTCCTTTTTTTTGCCTTGCAGTCAGTTCTCCTTAACTCCATGTTATTTTCTATGTGAATATTAATTTTGACATTGAGAAATGGATTTGGTAGGTGAAAAACGCACTTTTCTGACATTTGAATAAAATCTTTGGGAACCATGCCTTGTTCAACGTCCACCATCTTGCAATGTACGATCTTTGCCTACAGTTTCACAGTTCACAGAATGCTTTCCTTTGCCATCAGAAGATGATTTCAGGGAAAGAACACTATTTTCTTTATCTTATACTATAACAGTTGAAAAAAAAATATGATTTTCAAGGGTTTCTGTGGAGAAAACGCACACATTGCATGGAGGCGTAAGTAATTTTTTTGGCGTGGAAATGCCATTTACTTTAATATGTTGGAAATCTTGCACTGATGGATCATTAATCATCACTTGGGTAGATTAACTTAGACCATTTATGTCTATCATTGGGGACTTGTGAATGTACCAAATTAATATTGTGAAGTGGATTTTCATGGGCCCATCCAATATGTAGGTTCCAAGGTGTAATGGGGTGCATATGACTATGCGGCAAGGCTGGCCTTGCTAGCAAGGTGTAAAACAAAGAGTACGGGAGTACCGTGTGAATATGATGAAGTGGATTTTCCTGGGCCCATCCAGTATGTGGGCTCCAAGGTGTAATGGGGTGCATATGACTATGCAGCAAGGCTGGCCTTGCTGGCAATGTGTAAAACAAAGAGTACGTGAGTACCAAATGAATATGATGAAGTGGATTTTCCTAGGCCCATCCAGTATGTGGGTATCAAGGTGTAATGGGGTGCATATGACTATGCCGCAAGGCAGACATTGCTGTCACTGTGTAAACTAAAGAGTACGGGTATAGACCGTGAATATGGTTAAGTGGATTTTCCTGGGCCCATCCTGTATGTGGGTTCCAAGGTGTAATGGGGTGCATATGACTATGCAGCATGGCAGACATTGCTCTCACTGTGTAAACAAAAGAGTACAGGAGTACCAAATGAATATGGTGAAGTGGATTTTCCTGGGCCCATCCAGTATGTGGGTACCACGGTCTAATGTGGTCCATATGACTATGATGCAGGGCAGACATTGCTGTCACTGTGTAAACCAAAGAGTACGAGAGTACCAAATGAATATGGTGAAGTGAATTTTCCTGGGCCCATCCAGTGTGTGGGTACCAAGGTGTAATGGGGTGCATATGACTATGCCGCAGGGAAGACATTGCTGTCACTGTGTAAACAAAAGAGTATGGGAGTACCAAATGAATATGGTGAAGTAGATTTTCCTGGGCCCATCCAGTATGTGGGTTCCAAGGTGTAATGGGGTGCATATGACTATGCAGCAAGGCTGGCCTTGCTGGCAATGTGTAAAACAAAGTACAGGAGTACCAAATGAATAATATCCATTATAAGTTTATGCTTCGAACATACAACACTGCCCTTCACCTCTCAAAACAAACCTATTTCAACACCCTCATCACCTCACTGTCCAATAACCCTAAACGTCTCTTTGACACTTTTCATTCTCTACTCAACCCAAGAGTACAGGCCCCAACCACGGAGCTTCGAGCTGACAATCTGGCCAACTACTTCAAAGAAAAAATTGACCAGATCAGACAGAAAATTATCTCCCAATCACCTCATACCATGCACTGTCCTCCCTACCCCACTGCATCTAGCTCAATCTTGAACCAGTCACAGAAGTAAGCAGGCTCCTTGCATTTTCTCGCCCAACCACTTGCACCAGTGACCCATTTCCGTCACATCTCCTCCAGTCCCTTTCCCCTGCTGTCACCCCTCATCTAACTAAAATATTTAACCTCTCTCTCTCTTCTGGTATCTTTCCCTCCTCATTTAAGCATGCCATCATACATTCACTACTTAAAAAACCATCCCTCGACCAAAACTGTGCCGCTAACTATAGACCTGTCTCTAATCTTCCCTTCATCTCTAAACTCCTGGAACGCCTGGTCCACTCCCGTCTTATCCGCTATCTCTCTGATAACTCTCTTCTCGACCCTCTCCAATCCAATTTCCGCTCTTTATACTCTACTGAAACTGCCCTCACTAAAGTCTCTAATGATCTTCTAACAGCTAAATCAATTGCTTATTACTCCATGCTAATTCTCTTGGATCTCTCTGCAGCATTTGACACTGTTGATCATCAGCTCCTCCTCACTATGCTCCGTTTCATTTGCCTCAAGGACACCGTTCTCTCCGGGTTCTCCTCCTATCTCTCTGACCTCTCCTTTACTGTATCTTTTTCTGGCTCCTCCTCCTCTCACCTTCCCCTTACTGTTGGGGTTCCTCACGGATCAGTCCTAGGCCCCCTGTTGTGAGTTCATTTTCCCCTTCACCATTGAGGTCTGATGAACTCCCTCTTCTGGTGAAGGAAGGTAGTGAGGCTGATTACCAAGCACCTGGGCAGGATGATGATGACTGGGTGATGGGAATTACTGACTGGATATAAGGCAGCCGACACCCTTCTGCCTTGCTGGTGATCTCTCTGAGGGATTCTAGGAGACCAGTCTGATTCCTGCTCCTCAAAAGCTAAGTTTTCTGCTCTACTTTTTGCATTTGTGTTTTGGTTTTGTTTTGCATTGTTTTTCCTTTATTTCTGCCATTCCCTGCTGGGGTGAGCTGAATTCCTTTTTGCTCTGTCTTCAGAAAATACCTGAGTGCTGATATAGTCTTTTTGAAGCCTAGCGTCTTCAGGGCTTTTTTTCCCTATCAGCTGTTGGCTCTTGTTTTGATAGTGTTTTGGCGGATTACAGACAGCAGCTTTTCTATCCTGTCCTATCTAGTTAGCTTGGGCCCCATCATTTGCTCTGCCTATCTTTCTATCTGTGTGAGTGTGTTTTCATCTTGCTTCACCGTCATTATATGTTGAGGGCTGCCTATTGCTTTGGGGTCTGCTCTGTTAGCAGTTTAGATTTCCTTTTCTGTCTTTAGGCTATGTAGTTCTCCGGCTGTGATCGAGGGGTCTAGGGCACCGTAGGAACCCCCCACGACTACTGCTAGTTGTTGTTGATAGGTTCAGGGGTCTGCAATCCGATAGCTGCCAACTTCTCTGGTTTTCTGGACTTAGCTAGTATTTCTGTTTTTGCCTCCTACGGTGACTCATTTCATAACACCCCCTCCTCTTCTCTTTGTACACTGCCCCTATTCGTCAAACAATCAGTAGATTTGATTTCCAGTTCCATCTCTATGCTGAGGACACCCGATTATATGCTTCTTCTCCTGTCATCACGCCTGTCTTTCTAGAAAACACCAGCGATTGTCTAAACGCTGTGTCTAACATCACGTCCTCACGATATCTGAAACTAAAACTGAACGCCTTGTGTTTCCTCCCGCTACTAATGTACCTATACCCGACATTGCCATTTCCGTGTGTGGTTCCACTATTACTCCCCAGCAATATGCCCGTTGTCTTGGGGTCATACTTGACTCCGAGCTTTCCTTTGCCCCCCACATAAGATCACTGGCTCGCTCTTGTTATCTGCACCTCAAAAACATTTCTAGAATTCGACCTTTTCTTACTTTTGACTCCGCAAAAACTCTTTCTTTTACTCTTATTAATTCTCGTCTCGACTATTGTAACTCTCTTCTAATCGGTCTCCCTCTTACCAAACTCTCCCCCCTCCAATCTGTCTTGAATGCTGCTGCCAGGATCATATTCCTTGCCAATCGTTACACCGATGCCTCTACCTTGTGCCTGTCATTACACTGGCTACCCATCCACTCTAGAATCCAGTACAAACTTATTACCCTCACCCACAAAGCTCTTCATGGCTCAGCACCACCCTACATCTCCTCCCTTGTTTCAGTATACCACCCTACCCGCGCCCTCCGTTCTGCTGATGACCTGAGGTTAGCATCCTCAATAATCAGAACCTCCCACTCCCGTCTCCAAGACTGTACACGTGCTGCACCAATTCTTTGGAATGCACTTCCAGGTCAATACGATTAGTCCCCAATCCCCACAATTTTAAGCCTCAACACATTAACCTAATCTATCCCTGTGTGGCACAGCCAAAAGTTTTTACCATAACCAGGTTCCCCGCATCATGTTCCCACATGCTTTATGCATCCATTAGCCCTCTGTGTCTGTACTGTTACACACTTAACATTATTGCTGGTCCATACAATCAGGGCAATTGTTACCTCCCACCTTTCGTGTCTCCCTTTTTTCCCTCATAGATTGTAAGCATGCGAACAGGGCCCTCATTCCTCTTGGTATCTGTTATGATCTATGTGATTATTGTTATACTGTAATGTCTTTCATCAGTACAAGTCCTCTCTGAAATGTAAAGTGCTGTGGAATATGTCGGCGCTATAGAAATAAAATGTATTATTATTATAATATGGTGAAGTGGATTTTCCTGGGCCCATCCAGTATGTGGGTACCAAGGTGTAATGGGGCTCATATGAATTGGCAGCAGGGCAGGCCTTGCATTCTATGCTACCTTTTTTATGGAGTCCCTCCTGGACATCTTATGAAAGGGGTATTGGGGTGTGTCATAATTCTTGTCAGCCCATCCACTCACAGCATAGGGTACAACAGTTTAGGAGACCCACTGTTTAATAATGGCCCTTTAAGAAGATTAATGCTGCCTGATGCACCAGTAAAAATAGGCTCTGTGACTTTAAGAGTCCCTCCTTCATAAATGAAACAAGATGGGTCTGCTTATGTGTCACACACCACATGGCCAGCAAGGGTTGTTAAATGTTACAATGATACTTTCCTGTGAATGCATTTGAAGTGGTTGAAAGCAAAGTTAAAGTTGAAAAACACTTCAAAAATGCTAAACTAAGCCCAAGTGGGGGAGGAATATTTCGATCTGGGATTAAATTATTTTGCCTTACAGGCAATTCATTAAACTGCAAAGGATGTACCTTAATATATTCCCCAGCAAAATCCATTTTGGTTTAGTTTTGATGTGTTTTTTGTTGCATCGGGAAAAATGGCATGAATCGCGGAAAAAATTGTTTAAAGCTGTGAACTAGGAGTCAGGAATGCTTCCAGGGGCGATCCCCACGATGTCCCCATCTAGACTTTAAAAGGACCCACTGGGGGGGATCGTGGGAAAAATGCTCGGGACTCCCATAGACTTACATTGGGCTCGTTGTTCTGTCTGAGTACCCGAGTATTACAATTTGCTCGACCCGAACAACAAGCACCGGAGCATTTGAGTGCTCGCTCATCACTAGTCAGGAGGCCTAAAACTTTCATTGCAGACCTGATAGAAGCACGACTTCTCAGGAGCGCTCTGACTCTGTTTCACAATGTCTCCTGTTTCTCCACCGGTAGGAAGGATGTTCTGCAACTAGAGTCCAGCAACACGCCCAGGAAAATCTTCCTGTTTTCTGGTACCAAATCCAACTTCTGCCTGTTGATAATCCATCCCAAGTACGCTATATGGTCTTTTCCCTGTGCAGTCGGAGTTCTTGCCACCAAGAGGAAGTCATCTAAGTACAGTGCTATGATAATCTCCTGGTTTCTTAGGTAGGCTACCATCTCCGACACCAACTTGGTAAAAACTTGGGGAGCCGAAGCCAGGCCAAATGGAAGGCACTGAAACTGGAAGTGGCAGGTTTGATTCAAGAATTTCACCGCAAACCTCAAGTACTTTTGGGACGCCGGTAGTGTTGAGCATTCCGATACCGCAAGTATCGGGTATCGGCCGATACTTGCTGTATCGGAATTCCGATACCGACTTCCGATAATTTTTCAATATCGGAAGTCGGCATCGGAATCGGAAGTTCAAAGTTGATTGACAGCCTGACGTCATCATGATGCGCGGTGTGTGCGCATCATGATGCGCCGTCATTTCGGGCCTTCCGGGGGTCTCTGCCGGCCTGCCGGGGGGGCTGTGTGGACTGCCTGGGGTCTGTACCGGCCTGCCGGGGGGCTGTGCCGGCCTGCCGGTGGTCTGTGCACCCTGTGGGGGTCTGTACCGGCCTGCCGGGGGGCTCTGCCGGCCTGCCGGGGGGCTGTGCAAGCATCGTCCGATGGGACTATAAGTCCCATCTGACGATGCCTGCTACCATGACAGTGATTGACACATTAGCCAATGATAGGACAGTAGTAGTCCCATCATCCGGCTAATGTGTTAAATGTTAAAAAAAAAAAAAAAAAAAAAAATACTACATACATACTACATGCATGCTACATGCATGCTACATGCATGCTACATACATACTACATGCTACATACATACTACATATATACTGCATGCATGCTACATACATACTGCATGCCACATACATACCACATACATACCACATACATACCACATACATACTACATACATAACATATATACTACATGCATGCTACATACATACTACATGCTACATACATACTACATATATACTGCATGCATGCTACATACATACTGCATGCTACATACATACTGCATGCTACATACATACCACATACATACCACATACATACCACATACATACCACATACATAACATATATACTACATGCATGCTACATACATACTACATGCTACATACATACTACATATATACTACATACATACTGCATACATACTACATACATACTACATACATACTACATATATGCTACATGCATGCTACATACATACTACATGCTACATACATACTACATGCTACATACATACCACATGCTACATACATACCACATATATACTACATGCATGCTACATATATACTACATGCATGCTACATACATACTACATGCTACATACATACTACATATAAACTACATGCATGCTACATATATACTACATGCATGCTACATACATACTACATACATACTACATACATACTGCATGCTACATACATACTACATACATACTACATACATACTACATACATACTGCATGCTACATACATACTACATACATACTACATACATACTACATGCTACATACATACTACATACATACTACATACATACTACATACCACATACATACTACATACATACTACATACATACTGCATGCATGCTACATACATACTACATACCACATACATACTACATACATACTACATACATACTACATGCATACTACATACTACATACATACCACATACATGCTACATGCTACATACATACTACATATATACTACATGCATGCTACATACATACTGCATGCTACATACATACTACATACATACTGCATGCTACATACATACTACATACATACTACATACATACTACATGCATACTACATGCTACATACATACCACATATATACTACATACATACTACATACATGGGAATTTCCCACGCAGCAATGGCATAAAGTGAGACTAGGGACTTTTTTTTTTAAGTGGCGGAGGAATACAGTGCGGAAGGATACCTACCTTCCGTCATTGGATTCCTGCAGCCCGTAGAGAACGGCAGCATCAGCTGATGCTGCAGTTCTCTACCCAAGATCGTCGTGGGACACACTCGTGGACTGCTTCGGATCGTGGGTGAGTATTTTTGTGGTTTGTTATGTTAATATTTATTCCGTAAAAGACAATGGCTTCGGGGAACAATGTGACAAGTATTGGTAAGTATGTTACTCTATGTTATATGTACTGTATGTCTATGTATGTATTGTATGAATGTATTGTATGTAATATGTATGTAGTATATATGTGGTATGTATGTAGCATGTAGTATGTATGTAGTATGTATGTAGCATGCATGTAGTATATATGTAGTATGTATGTGGTATGTATGTAGCATGTAGTATGTATGTAGCATGCATGTAGTATGTATGTAGCATGCATGTAGTATATATGTAGTATGTATGTAGCATGTAGTATGTATGTGGTATGTATGTAGTATGTATGTAGTATGTATGTAGCATGTAGTATGTATGTAGCATGCATGTAGTATATATGTGTTATGTATGTAGCATGCATGTAGCATGCATGTAGTATGTATGTAGTATGTATGTGGTATGTATGTAGCATGTAGCATGCATGTAGTATATATGTGGTATGTATGTAGCATGCAGTATGTATGTAGCATGCAGTATGTATGTAGCATGCATGTAGTATATATGTAGTATGTATGTAGCATATATGTAGTATGTATGTAGCATGTAATATGTATGCAGCATGCAGTATGTATGTAGCATGCATGTAGTATATATGTAGTATGTATGTAGTATATATGTAGTATGCATGTTGCATGCATGTAGTATATATGTAGTATGTATGTTGCATGTAGTATATATGTAGTATTTATGTTGCATGTAGTATATACAGTGGGGCAAAAAAGTATTTAGTCAGTCAGCAATAGTGCAAGTTCCACCACTTAAAAAGATGAGAGGCGTCTGTAATTTACATCATAGGTAGACCTCAACTATGGGAGACAAACTGAGAAAAAAAAATCCAGAAAATCACATTGTCTGGTTTTTTTTCCTTTTATTTGCATATTATGGTGGAAAATAAGTATTTGGTCAGAAACAAAATTTCATCTCAATACTTTGTGATATATCCTTTGTTGGCAATGACAGAGGTCAAACGTTTTCTGTAAGTCTTCACAAGGTTGCCACACACTGTTGTTGGTATGTTGGCCCATTCCTCCATGCAGATCTCCTCTAGTGCAGTGATGTTTTCGGCTTTTCGCTTGGCAACACGGACTTTCAACTCCCTCCAAAGGTTTTCTATAGGGTTGAGATCTGGAGACTGGCTAGGCCACTCCAGGACCTTGAAATGCTTCTTACGAAGCCACTCCTTCATTGCCCTGGCGGTGTGCTTTGGATCATTGTCATGTTGAA
The DNA here is from genome assembly GCF_039654945.1 of Dendrobates tinctorius. Classification (NCBI taxonomy): domain Eukaryota; kingdom Metazoa; phylum Chordata; class Amphibia; order Anura; family Dendrobatidae; genus Dendrobates; species Dendrobates tinctorius. The sequence continues at coordinate 9,184,418 of NW_027361822.1, forward strand.
AGACCCAGCCACGTTTCATCATCAATGCCCTTGCTGATGGAAGGAGGTTTGCACTCAAAATCTCACGATACATGGCCCCAATCATTCTTTCATGTACCCGGATCAGTCGTCCTGGCCCCTTTGCAGAGAAACAGCCCCAAAGCATGATGTTTCCACCACCATGCTTTACAGTAGGTATGGTGTTTGATGGATGCAACTCAATATTCTTTTTCCTCCAAACACGACAAGTTGTGTTTCTACCAAACAGTTCCAGTTTGGTTTCATCAGACCATAGGACATTCTCCCAAAACTCCTCTGGATCATCCAAATGCTCTCTAGCAAACTTCAGACGGGCCCGGACATGTACAGGCTTAAGCAGTGGGACACGTCTGGCACTGCAGGATCTGAGTCCATGGTGGCGTAGTGTGTTACTTATGGTAGGCCTTGTTACATTGGTCCCAGCTCTCTGCAGTTCATTCACTAGGTCCCCCCGCGTGGTTCTGGGATTTTTGCTCACCGTTCTTGTGATCATTCTGACCCCACGGGGTGGGATTTTGCGTGGAGCACCAGATCGAGGGAGATTATCAGTGGTCTTGTATGTCTTCCATTTTCTAATTATTGCTCCCACAGTTGATTTCTTCACTCCAAGCTGGTTGGCTATTGCAGATTCAGTCTTCCCAGCCTGGTGCAGGGCTACAATTTTGTTTCTGGTGTCCTTTGACAGCTCTTTGGTCTTCACCATAGTGGAGTTTGGAGTCAGACTGTTTGAGGGTGTGCACAGGTGTCTTTTTATACTGATAACAAGTTTAAACAGGTGCCATTACTACAGGTAATGAGTGGAGGAAAGAGGAGACTCTTAAAGAAGAAGTTACAGGTCTGTGAGAGCCAGAAATCTTGTTTGCTTGTTTCTGACCAAATACTTATTTTCCACCATAATATGCAAATAAAAGGAAAAAAAAACAGACAATGTGATTTTCTGGATTTTTTTTTCTCAGTTTGTCTCCCATAGTTGAGGTCTACCTATGATGTAAATTACAGACGCCTCTCATCTTTTTAAGTGGTGGAACTTGCACTATTGCTGACTGACTAAATACTTTTTTGCCCCACTGTATGTAGTATGCATGTTGCATGCATGTAGTATATATGTAGTATGTATGTTGCATGTAGTATATATGTAGTATGAATGTAGCATGTATGTAGTATGTAGTATGAATGTAGCATGTAGTATGCATGTTGTATGTATGTAGCATGTATGTAGCATGTAAATTTTTTTTTTTTTTTTACATTCAACACATTAGCCGGATGATGGGACTACTACTGTCCCATCATTGGCTAATGTGTCAATCACTGTCATGGTAGCAGGCATCGCCCGATGGGACTTGTAGTCCCATCGGACGATGCCTGCACAGACCCCCGAAGCCTGCACAGCCCCCCGGCAGGCCGGCACAGCCCCCCGGAGCCTGTACAGCCCCCCGGCAGGCCGGCACAGCCCCCCGGCAGGCCGGCACAGCCCACCGGAGCCTGCACAGACCACCGGCAGGCCGGCACAGCCTCCCGGCAGGCCGGCACAGCCCCCCGGCAGGCCGGCACAGCCCCCCGGAGCCTGCACAGACCCCCTGGCAGGCCGGCACAGCCCCCCGAAAGGCCCGTACAGACCCCAGAGAGGCTGTACAAGGCAAAAACAGGGTTTTTCTTATTCCGATACCGGAAGTCCCATAGACTTGAATGGGACTTCCGGTATCGGAATCGGCGATACCGATCCTTTTTTTTTTTTTTTTTTTTTTTTTAAGATCGGCCGATCCATTCCGATCCGATACTTTGAAGTATCGGACGGTATCGCTCAACTCTAGACGCCGGGTGAATAGGAACCTGATAATAAGCACTTTTTAGGTCGAGGGTGCACATAAAATCATCTGTCTATAAGGGGAACAGTAGATTTTACAGACTACATCCTGAATCTCTTGTATTTGACCCAAAGGTTTAGGGGCTTCAGGTTTATTATGGTGCGGGACTCGCCTGATTGCATTATGATGGTGAACAGAGAGGAGTAGTGACCTTCGCCCTCTTCTGCCTGGGAGACCGGGACTATGACAGCGGAGTCAACCAGCTCTCTTAAGTCTGCCAACAGGGGAGACTATCAATAAGGCATGGGGTGTGATAAACCTTTCAGGGGGAGGTGTAGCAAACTGTATTGCGCAACCCTCTGTTATGGTTCTGAGAACCCACTGATCCTGGGTAATCTGGAACCAATTTGCTGCAAAGCCTTTGAGTAGTCTCCCCCGATCAGAATGACGTCATTGCCTTCTGGATCTTGAGCTTGACTCAAATAGGGACCCCTTACTCTTCCCTCCTCTGAGGTAGGTGCTGCTGTAGGCTCCTCTACTGCACTTCCCTTGACCCTTGTAATCGGATTGTCTCTGTGAAGGGCCTGGTTTATGAAAGGACTGGTTCGTTTGAAACCTGTCTTCTGGAAACCCCTTTTTATCGGAAGCCTTCTCTAAAATGTGATCTAATGCCGGCCTGAACACCCTTAAACCAGAGAAGGGAATAGAACATAGCTTATTTTTAGAGGCGTTGTCCCCGACCAGGTTTCCATCCAAAAACTCTACAGGCCACAATGAGCTATTTCTAGCAGAGAAGCTTACAGATTCGGCAGACGTATCTGCCAAAAAAGCAGTAGCAGATTTCATCAGAGAGAGGGAGGCTATGATCTCCGCTCTCAGAGTTTTGTTGGTTTGTTGCTCCTCCATTTGACCCATCCATAAAAACATTGACCTGGCAACTGAAGTAGCGGCTATGTTGGTTTTGATCAAAGCTGCTTATGTCTCCCAATCCCGTTTCAGGAGCTTATCTGCCTTCCCGTCATAGGGTCTTTTAAATTTGAAGTCCTCAAAAGTGATGAACGTCTTCCTAGCGACCGGCACACCAATCTTGAGGATCCCTTGCCAGATCTTAACGTCCTCTGGATCAAAAGGTAGGCGACTCAGTCACGAGTTATCACCACGTGCCTCTCAGCATCCCCTCACTCCTCCAGGACCACAACACGAATGTGATCATTCACCAGAAATGCAAGCTGCTTTGAGCTCTGAGACTCCTGAACATCACACCTTGTCTGGACTGAGGTTTTGGGACCTCCTCCACCTGTATTGTATCTGACAGCTTGTACTAAGTCATTGGTATCCTCAGAGGCAAACAGGTATCTCCTGCCCCATTCCTGACACTCCGATACGACTTCACCCTCTTCCTCCTGGTCTGACCCCAGGGGTTGGGGGATTTCTCATCTGAACTCAGCTCCATTTCCCACCGAGGTCTCTAAATACATGGACCTGGACTGGGAGGCTGGGGACAGGTAAGGCCTCTTTCACACTTCCGTTTTTGACAATCAGTCAAGATCCCCAAATTTTGAAAAAAAAACAGATCCGCCATTTTTCTTTGCGGATCCGTTTTTTTCCCCATTGACTTTCATTATTGGCGGATCCTGACTGATTGCCATCCGTTGCATCCGTTTTTGTGAGGATCCGCCACAATGTTAGTTTCCGTCAACATCCTCAAAGATTTCCAAACGGAGCTTGCAACGTTTTTTTGGCCAGCGGATCCTCCAGACACTGAATTAACCCCAAATTCTGTCTGGGTGCCGGACAAAAAAAAAAAAAAAAAAAAAAAAAGAGATTCTTCTCTTCTCTCTCTCTGTCTCTCCTTCCCAGCCAGCGGTTCCTTTAAATTTCCTCATTTTCAGGATCCGTCTAAAAACGGATCCTGTGCCATCCGTTCACATCAGTTGAGAACGGATCCGCTTGTCTACCTTTTTGGCGGATTTTAACTGATGCAAATAACTGAAGTGTGAAAGAGGCCTAAGCCTGAACCTCTTCCTGAGTCAGGGACCTCATCACAGACAGTAGGGATGGCTGCTCTTCCATCTGGTGCCGCAGGTGTCTTAGAGTTCTGCCATCTGTGTCTGGAAGTTTTATGTGCATACGGGGCATCATCTGGTTTTTGCAGAGGCTTTGCCAGACCATTTAGGCATAGGCATTGGCTTACCTGGGGTTCCCTTATCCTGCACAGTGCAAAGAGAAGGAATAGTCAGGGGCTGCCTAATGTGGTTGGAGCTGCACACAGCACACTTACCCCACCATACTGGTCGACCTTCGGATCCTCCATAGTGTTCCAGAAAGCCCTTTATCCCTTGAGATCCAGGTAAACAACTATTACCTGTCTCCCTTGTATATCCGTGTTCCACCTTGGAACACACGCCGATCGGTTTTCCCGGCGGCTTCCCTGACATCATCAGAAGTGTGACAGCATTCTCCCTGCACGACTTCTGGAAGCAGTGGCACCATGCCATCTGACTTCAGAGCCACGAGCCTCCCATCGGGAGGAAGCGGCTCTACCCAGGAGCTCGTATGCACGACTGGTCTCTGTGGCTGAGGGACTCGCAAGCGTCTTGGCAGGGGGAAGGATTGGCACGCCGCATGATCCCCCTGAGCCCATCCAGTTAAGCTGAGCTTTTTTCGTGCATCCCTCCTTTGCAGGGACAGGAAAAACACTGATGGAGGTGGGTAGGGAGGGGCCTTTTAACCTTTCCTGTGCTTTCCTGTCCCTGTGAGCAGAAGGATGACCTCCATGTTGCTGTCAGGAGGGACATCCTGGAGAAGGTGCTTATTGGCAATTACATACATTTCTTGATCATCGCTCTATGCTCTAAATTATTTTCTCTTTCTTACATAACGTGTGACTTTACTTTGATTTTAGCAGCTTCCTGAGAAATTTGTCAATAAAAAGAAAAATCGCTGTTTCCATGTGTGATTTCTCTGATGTCTAGGAAAATAAGATTTGTGATTAAAATGTTCTGGACAGGAGTATGGCTTCCTCCCTATTTGAGTTCTCTGATGTGTAATAAGACTCAATTTATTTGTAAAATATTTACTACATTCTGTACATGAAAATATTGTTTTCTCCTTTGTGAGTTTTCTGATGTGAGCGACGAGATGAATTGTTATTAAAACTTTTACAACAACATAGAAAAAGTAGTATGAACTCACATGGGGATCACCACATAAAAGTCTTTATTATTAATGGATTTGGAATACAAAAAAGACAAATTTTTAAAAACATATTTAAAAAGCCAATAGGCCATTTATATGCAGATTAGGTACGTCCATAGTTAGATTACCACCTATGGCCCAATATATATTACAGTTCACAGGATATCCATCACAGAAAATCTTATATACAAAATAGAAGTTTAGTTTATACAGCCATAGAATGACAAGCAAAGGAATATAAACAATGCCAAGATATTAAAAAAATAAAAACAAAAATATTCCTCAATTATAATTAATAATCACTGAAGTGATATGCATGTCAGTGCCCAAGGACTTATACCAAGCAGATAACCAAGAAGATAATCAAATAGGGCAAAATAGGTATAACAAGGAACCTATGAATGAGGAAAAAGTAGAATGAGGAGAGAAAACCCCACGCGTTTCACCACACAAGCTGTAGCTTCCTCAGTGGTAAGAATGATAATGGTGTCAGATAATGTCCCTTATATTCACTTAAAGATAATAGAATAATGAGGTAAATCATGTAATTACCAGGTGTAGGAGACAAAGGGAGTAAATCAGTGGGCTATATCAGTGTTCGGAAATGTGCAATGCCCATGCATGAATACAAAATATAAAATTGATTTAAGGTTCCCAATGTGCAAGTATGCTATAGTGATAATCTACATGCATGTAGAACCCAATAAACAGGCTCTCCATGCATGTGCCGTGACTTGGACACAGCCGGGACACATGCAGCTGCGGCGACAAACAGCTGATCAGCCAATGCGCTCCATGTATCCGGGTTTCATCTGCAGCTTATTGGGTAAGAGCTATAGCTTGCCGAATAATCAGGGACCCGATCAAATTCACTTATCTCTAATAGTATGTGTGAAACACTCTTTGCGCATACCCAAACAAGAGGTGTCGAAGTTTCTAGAGTCATAAATGCAAATGCATGAAGTAATTATCCAAAAGAGAGGGGCATGTGCAGCAAACACCTGTTATAATTTGTTGAGAATCAGCGCGTGCGTACAAGAGTAATTATACAGAATATAAGAAAGTTCAGTTGATCTATAGCGTAAGGTACAATGTGAGATTGACAAAGTTATTCAACAGCAAAAGGTGGGGGGCATGCACAGACGATCTCTGCACCACTAATGATTTGTACGTAGACTGTGCATGTGTGAAAAGAGAAATCCTTACATAATACATAGAATGTTCAATTAAATGAAAAAACGAGAAATTTATACTTTAAGAGAGTAGGACCTTACAAAATAGATATATGGAACATCCAGTAGATTTCTAGGGCAAGCACATGATACAACATTGGTGCAGATAAGTGAGAGAGGATAATAAATCAGAAAATATAAAAGGTAAGAAACACATTATTAATGGTAAAGAGCAAATGGATCATGACATATCTGAATAATCCAATAGAATTCACCACATAAATATATAAGGGACAATATAATGGCATATAAATATAAGAAATATTATAGATATATCTTTATTGAAGAAGGCCCAAATACAGAGATGTAATTGTTGAAAATAATAGGAGACTATCAAGGTCTGTAAATTGAATTTAATCCCCTTTTCAATAACAGGTGTTTTTCGGTAATTGCATGCATCTCCTGATCATCACTGGTGTTGTAAATGACTTTCCCTTTCATATGTAATGTATGACGTTACTTTCACTTTAACAGATTTTGATGAACTCATCACTAAAAAGAAAAATCCCTGCTTCCGTGTGTGATTTCTCTGATGTTAACAAAAATGTAATTTGTGAGTAAAACATTCTGGACATCAGAATGACTCCCTCCCTATATGAGTTATCTGATGATGTACAAGACTTTATTTGTAAAACATTTATTACGTTCTGAACTTGAAAGATGTTGTTTTTTTCACTCTGTATGGGTTTTCATATGTGAGCTAAGAGTGAAGCTATGATTAAAATATTTCCCACATTTTTTACATGAAAATGGTTTCTCTTTTGGGTGAATTTCCTGATGTGTATCCAAGTGTGATTTCTTTCTAAACCATTTTCCACGTTCTGGACAAGAAAATGGTTTCTAACTTGTGTGAATTCTCATGTGTATAACAAGATTTCCTTTCTGAGTAAAACATTTCCCACATTCTGTACATGAAAATGGTTTCTCTCCAGTGTGAATTCTCTGATGTCTAACCAGGCGTGATTTGCTTGGAAAAAAATCCCCACATTCTGGACATGAAAATGGCTGCTCTCCTGAGTGAATTCTCTGATGTATAACCAGGTGAAAGTTGGATATAAAACATTCCCCACATTCTGAACACAAATATGGTTTCTCCCCTGTGTGAATTCTCTTGTGCATAACAAGATCTCCTTTCTGAGAAAAACATTTCCCACATTCTGAACATGAAAATCGTTTCTCCCCTGTGTGAATTCTCTGATGATAAACAAGGGTTCCTTTCTGTGTAAAAGATTTCCCACAATCGGAACATGAAAATGGTTTCTCCTTTGTGTGACTTCTCTGGTGTATAACAAGATCTCCTTTCCAAGTAAAACATTTCCCACATTCTGAGCATGAAAATGGTTTCTCCCCTGTGTGAATTCTCCGATGTGCAACAAGGTGTGATTTCTTTGTAAAACATTTCTCACATTCTGGACATGAAAATGGTTTCTCCCCTGTGTGAATTCTCTGATGATTAACAAGAGTTCCTTTCTGTGTAAAACATTTTCCACAATCAGAACATAAAAATGGTTTCTCCTTTGTGTGACTTCTCTGGTGTATAACAAGATCTCCTTTCTTAGTAAAACATTTCCCACATTCTGAGCATGAAAATGGTTTCTCCCCTGTGTGAATTCTCTGATGATTAACAAGAGTTCCTTTCTGTGTAAAACATTTTCCACAATCAGAACATAAAAATGGTTTCTTCTTTGTGTGACTTCTCTGGTGTATAACAAGATCTCCTTTCTTAGTAAAACATTTCCCACATTCTGAGCATGAAAATGGTTTCTCCCCTGTGTGAATTCTCCGATGTGCAACAAGGTGTGATTTGCTTGTAAAACATTTCTCACATTCTGGACATGAAAATGGTTTCTCCCCTGTATGAGTTCTCAGATGTATAACCAGGTGTGATTTACGTATAAATGATATCCCACATTCTGAACACGAATATGGTTTCTCCCTTGTGTGAATTCTCTTGTGTTTAACAAGATCTCCTTTCTGAGTAAAACAGTTCCCACATTCTGTACATGAAAACGGTTTCTCCCCTGTGTGAATTCTCAAATGTATAACCAGGTGTGATTTACGTGTAAAAGATTTCCCACATTCTGAACACGAATATGGTTTCTCCTTTGCATGAATTTTCTTGTGTAAAACAAGACCTCCTTTCTGAGTAAAACAGTTCCCACATTCTGAACATGAAAACGGTTTCTCCCCAGTGTGAATTCTCCGATGTGCAACAAGGTGCGATTTGCTTGTAAAACATTTCTCACATTCTGGACACGAAAGCGGTTTCTTTGCTTTGTAAGTCCTTTTACGTTGCATATCCTTTCTGTTATTTTTACTATGCTCAATAGTCTGTAATGAATCAGAAGACAGGACTTGTTGAAAAGGATCAGTTGAAAGCATTTCAATGTGAGGACTTGGAGGTGGATCCGGGATAATTATCTGCTCTTCATATGAATCTGGTGGGACACTATGACCATCTGCTTTAAAATTTGAAAACGACAGATGTACCTCTGAGCTTCTGTTACAGCCATCTGCCAAGAAAAAATAAATTTTAATTTGATTCAATAGCAGGGAAAAATATTTCTTACAATATTAGATATTTTAAAGTAATTTTATAGAAGCATTTCTATAAATATTTTGGTAAAATTCAATTGAGTAGGAGAAAGTTGACATTAGTAGATGGCAAAGCAGGGACTAGTGGATTATTATGTTTAGTCACGAGGCTGTGCACTTTCAATAGTTCACATCTCTGTAGCTTTGTTATAGGTTCAGGTTTCTTTGTGCCCATTGGCAACCTTTTCTAGTAAAACATTTAGTAATGACTAGAGATGAGCGACTTTGCCTTTTTTCTGGTCGAGTCGGGTTTCATGAAACCTGACGTTCGCAAAAGTCGGGTTGAACGAAATCGGCGGATTATCGTGAAAAGTCGGAAGCCGACTGAAACACGAAACCCAATGCAAGTCAATGGGGAAGCAAAGGCGGCAGGGAGTGGAGGACAGGAAACACACCTACAGTGCCCTTTTGAATGCCAAAAACATCAATTCTGATTACTGAAGCTTTTCAACCTTAATTTACTTCATAATACTAGTTACGCACTGAAAAATGGGGGTTATTTGGCTAAATTTGTGGGGGGGTAGGGCTGGCTCCAGGTTTTCATGTGCCCTGGGCCAAAGAGCGCCCCTTTAACACATACCACAACTCATGATGCTCCGATACCGCAGAGAAATAGCGGTATAGTACAAAGAAAAATACTTCACTTTTTACATCTCATGACTGATATCCATTTTTAATAGCTCCAAAAATGGACAGTATATTACTCCATACAGTATTATGGCCACCGCATAGTGCGCTATACAGAGTAATGAGGCCCATATATTTCTCCATACAGAATCATTGGTCCCATATAATGTTTGAAACAGTATATGATGAGCTCCACATAATGCTACAGTATATGTTGGTCCCCATGGATGAAGCTCCTCTGTTTTATGGGCCCAAATATGTATGCTCCATACATAATGGGCCCCGTTTCTAATGCTCTAGTGTATAATGTGTCCTGTAAATGCTGCTCCAGTGTCTGATGTCCACCTTTGGAATGCTTCAGTGTACGGTGGGCCCCATATATCATTCTCCAGAGTATAGTGCTCCCCAAAAATTGCTGTCCCCACATTGAAAACAATTAAGTAAGTCTCCTCGCTATGGAATCCCTGTACTAGCCTGGACTACTCGTCGTCCCCATCGTCCATGTCACTGCACTTGGCTGTTTAGGCAGAGGGCGTACAGATGTGATGTCATTGCACTCTCTGATCAGACTATCACTGTCAGGAAACGCGGAAGACGTCATGGCGGTGGAGCAGGGAGAGGTAAGTATTTCAACTTTGCAAGTGCTGTGATCCTGCGCAAGCAGGGGGGGCCCACTCGCTGGCGATGGCAGTGGCACAGGGCCCCTCTAATAGTACGACGGTGTATGGCGGTGTGTCTGACGGCGGGTGGGGGTCCCCCTCCCACCGGCAGAGACACTTTTGCGTACTATGAGGGGCCCTGTGCCAGTGCCTTCGCCCATGAATATGCCCCCCCCACCAGCTCAAGGAACCTGCACTTTCATCTGCACCTTCCTCTTTGTCACCGTGTAAGGTGGTATAGTATGCTGGAAGGGGAACCTGAGTTTCCTCTGGGTCAGATTCTGGCTGTGTAGAGTGTGAGAGGAATGTAGTGGTCTGGGTCAATGTACCAGCAAAATCATCTAGCAGTGGCTGGGCATCAGTGCACTTGTGGCATCCCCAGGAGTACGGTCGCCACAGTGGCATTACCTTTCTCCTAGGGAGTGTGATGTCATGCTTGTGAGCAAAGAAGTATCTCTCTAGCAGTTAAACCAACACAACACATTTCCCACTCCACGCCAGAAGGGAGACCTCTGAACATGACTGCTGAGGAGCTGCTCTCTGTGGTCGAGAGGAGGTAAGTTAGGCCATTCTGTGCAGCGAAGGGGAAGTGTGTGGACGTGAGAAGGGGAGCTGGAGGATGAGCAGCTTTAAGGCTCACTCCTAGCTGGAGCGCATGGTCCGGATTCCGGTCTCCGAGTTTGCAGGGACACTGACGTTCCTGCAGCAGAATCCGGAGGAAGTAGCAGCTGTAAATGCTCTGTACCCAACTGAGGCTCGGAGGCCCCAGCATCAACGTGTGTGAGCCAGAAGGAAAAGGCTACGGCTGCCAACCATACGAGAAAGTTCCAAAAGAGAGTCAACAGGGGGAACTTCATTGAACTCAGCACTGCGAGGACCTCAGATAAGCGCTAGAATGGAGGCCACACTACCTATCTGCAGAGAGAGAAATCCAAATTGGCTTCCAGGCTGACCAACTCCTTCTCCATCTGTACTCTGGGTCCTGGACAGCACCTACCAAGTACAGGTAAAGGAACTGCACGACTGTGTCTGTCATCTTTCTCCTGCGCCTGGCGCACAGCTTAGCTACATCCTGCACTGCACACCATCTCCCAACTCTTTCATCTGCCCTGCGACTATGGCCCTACCTGTGCAGGTCTTCTACATCTTAGCTGCACCACAACATCTGTCCCACAGAAGCGACACTGCAGCGCTGGTCAATCTAATCAGAAACCAGAGGTGGCGTCACGTATCATTCACCTCTAAATGTAATTCACCCCTTTGCATGGATGCCCAGGGCAACGGAACAGGTCACCACCACCGTGACACATCCCTGTGAGACACCAGCCCGGTACCGATTAACCCCACTGCCCTGGCTGGCCACCCACATGCCATGTCAGATTTATCTTGGACTGGGGAATTCACGATTTGACTTAACCCAGGCATGGTATGATAGAAAGAGCTACATGGACTAATGTGAAGTGTGGCTTGCTGCCTCAGTTTGGGTGGGGGTGCAGGACACAAGGAAAGGGGTTCTTCCTGACCAGGAGCCAGCACTTGACCACTCAGTGCTTGCATTTTTTAAAACTTCAGAAGAGGCGGGCATATTTGATGGAGTCTGTTTTGTCAATGTAACCCAAACCCAGTTCCTCATGCTCCACCTTTAAAAGCGGTCAACCTACTCCCAGAAAAGGTATCATTCCAGGCGTTCCGGAGTCAGACCATGATGCAGGCTCAACACCCCCTGCCTTAGCTGCTATTGTGCTTTTGCCACTACCAGCAGATGCACCACCACCATCACCACCAGCTGGCCCCCCCCACGCCCACGTCCGCGGCCTCTTCCACCAAACTTCCAAATTTTGCACAAAATACACACAAAACAACATCAGATCTATGGCACTGTATCAGAAATGTACAGCTCTATTCAGTCAAAGGATAATTGTCAATCTCCATATATATTCCATCAGTCACACAGATGCTCACAGGCTCAGTATGGATTAGACAAGAATATAAAAAGTAGACAAAGTGTACAGTATCATCAGATAGCAGGTATATATAGCATAGTTTAAACATTAACAATGTATGTCTATATATCATGAGTAGTGATGAGCCACCCCGCTAGTGTTTTGGTTCGTCACACAGAAGGCAAGTTCGTCGAATGTTCGTTGAACCCCATTGAAAACAATGGCAGGCAAACACATACAAACACATAGAAAAGACTTACAAAACACCTTAAAAGGTGTCCCAAAGCAGAGAAAATGCTCAGAAGACAAAAATTACATATGAAAAAGGGCAACTACATTTAGAAAAGAGGTGGAGGAGTAAAAGGAGGAGGTGGAGGAGACACAGATATAGGCTTCAATGCAAATAAACTATAGGAACAACAAAAGTGCAATAGGGTCTTCTCCGGGTTATTAGAAGAATTAGTAAAAATTCACTCACCCTTTCCAGGAAAGGTTCAGGCATACAAAATCCGTAGTCAGCTTGCTGCACGTCCAAAGGTCAACACCGTGACCACCAGAACTTCAGATTTTTATGGAATAAATTCATAGACTTAGGTGAGCTGCTTGACAAATTTACGAATCCAGGTTATGAGAAAGATTAACTGTTTATTTCCCAATGCTTTTCAAAGTGTATACCACTTCTTCCTCAGGGGATGACATATATGAATAGATAGAGCTATCACAGATTATATACATCCACGATTCAAAAAGTTGGCGCCAATGATCACATGTCATACGGTACAAAAGTCAAAGTTCAAAGTACACCAAATAAAATGACATATTAATTAAGCTTTGTTTATTAAAAAGTATTATTTTAATTAATTCACAGATAAAAAAAACTCAAAGAAAGCTAAAAAATAAAAAAAATAAAAATTTATATATATATATATATATATATATATATATATATATATATATATATATATATATACACACACATACACACACACACACATATATATTTAAAAACGAACTCCTGCTGTTGAAAAAAGAAAAAAAAAAGCACGATCTGCACTCAAGCCACTACACCAAAGCCAGATCATGTCTGAAGGGAAGAAGAAAAGAGGAGTGAATGTTGTTGAAGAAAGTGGGTAAAAAATAAATAAAAAATGATTAAAAAACGGGGGAAAATATTGAATAAAAATATATTAAAAAATATGTATATATATAAATTGCATGATAATAAAAAGACCTTTTATAATGAAAATATGTGTGTCAATGGATTACTGCCGGGATATGTCCATTCACAATTTACTCGCTCATATATCAAGTAGTCAGTGGCAGCCGACCAGAGACACAAACTACAGGAAATTCCAGCACCTCCCGAAGAAACCAGGATCGCCTCCCGTATATTATTGCAAGAGGAAAAGAAAGAAGAGGAAACTTACTTGTAGTTCAATAACACTAACACCTTTTGAGAACTTGTAATAAAATCAATAATCACATCGTAAAAAAATATGTAAAATATACACAAAGTGATATCAAGATTGGGTTCCAACATGTTACCGGAATAAAAAGTCGCACATTAAAAATTACATTAAAAATTAAAAAATGATGAAAATTAATTTATAAAAAATTTGAATACATAGTAAAAAATTATTCAGAATGAAAATTAATGAATTCACCCTATTTTAAAGAAAAACTTCCGCAATTTCGTTCAATCCATTGGGTTTAAGAGTATTTAACCTATAAATAAAAAAAAATCTCTCTTCTGTTTAATTGTCCCATTCTGTCAAGAATGTCACCAGGAATATGTTCAATTGGACTAATTTTCAGTCCATTAAAATCCTTATGTTTGGTAGTAAAATGTCTGGAAAGACCATGTTGCAAAAAACCTCTTTTAATATTATATCTATGTGAATTAACCCTTAGATGTAATGGTTGGGTTGTTCTTCCAACATACTGTTTTTTACATTCACATTCAAATCAGGTATATAACAAATTCCGTGGTGCAACTAAGATAATCTTTGATAGGAAAAAATTCACTAGTAGTAGATGATTTAATATATTTTTCTTTGTGTGTAATGATATTACAGCAAAGGCAATTCCTCCTCCCACATTTATAAATCCCTCTTAAAGGGGTATGAATTGAAATCGGTTTATAATTGGTTTTCAAACGACTAGGGGCCACTAAGCCTTTAATAGTTGGTGCCCTTCTAAAAGTAACCCCTGGGTTGCTGGGAAAAAATTTCTGTAATATAGGATTACTCAAAAGGATATACCAATTATTATATAAAATTTTACGTATCCTTGTGTGTTCAGCACAATATTGTGTGATTAAATTAGTCATGAATTTTTTTATTATCTGGTTTAACAGTTTTTTGTCCATTAATAAGCGTATCTTGTGATATATTGATACACTTATTGTAGGCATTTTTAATCAAATTATTAGGATATTTTTATCCACAAACCTATTCTTTAAAATATCCTCTTGGACCTAAAAATCCTCTAGACTAGAACAATTTTTCCTGATCCTCCTATACTGGTTGTCAGGAATATTCCTCAACCATTTTCCAAAATGCCCACTATTGAAGGTATGTAACTATTAATATCCACATTTTTAAAAAAGGTTTTAGTTGAAATAATCTTGTCCTTGATGAAAATGGTTATATCTAAAAAAATAATATTATTCTTATCATATACTGAGGAAAATGATAGACCCCAAATATTGTTATTAATATCATTAATAAATTCATTGATATTATCAGAATTGTCCCATATAAAGAAAAGGTCATCAATAAATCTCGTATAGATGATTAAATTATTGCACCACTTAGAGTTAAAAATATAAAAATCTTCAAAGACCCCCATAAAATTTGCGTAGGTTGGTGCGACTTTGGAACCCATCGCAGTCCCAAGGTGCTGATGATATAAATATCCATCAAACGTAAAGTAATTATTCCTCAGAATGAATTCCATACCTTTTATAATAAAAACTTTTTTGATCTTTGGATAATCTATTATCCCTTATTAAGATTTTATTAAAACAGGCGAGACCTAAATTATGCGATATGTTTGAATAAAATGAAGATATATCCATAGTGAGAAACAGGTAGTGAGATTTCCATTCAACCTGTTGCAAAAATTGGATTAGATGAGTGGAATCTCTAATATAACTTTTTAGAGTCGGAATTAAAATTTAAAACCTGTGTCTATAGATCAGGAGGCAGGCTCAGACAGCCTCAGGCCCAGTATGGATTTGACCAGCTTGTACAAAGTTGAGAAAGGGTACATTAATCACTGGATAGCAGGTATATATAGCATATTTTAAATATTTAAAATCTCCATGTTCTCAGTATGGATTAGACTATCTAAAAAGTAGAAAAAAGGATATGTATTTGAAGCGTACACCAGTATACACTTTTGGTGGTATTTTTAAATCTTCATATATATTTCTGTCTCAGTAAGACAGTCCAGACTCTCTGCAATAGGAAATGAGATGCATACAATTACTGACAAATTCTAGTGATTGCAGAAATCTAGGAATTCCTATTCACGGGATAAACTTCCGTCACAATTCTCGGAGGCGATGCAGACCCTCAATTAATTAGTGTGTGGAGACAGCGAAACTCTCTTTGTGAAGAAAGTGTTGCTGTGTCGCAGTACCATTGATCTCATCGCCATTACTCATATCCATATAATTTTTATCACAGGGAGAGATGTAAACATGGTGCTCACTGCCTATCATGCTCTGTCACGTAACTTTGGAGTGCAAAAGACAGAAGCCACAGGCCATAGGCGATTCATTTGGATGGCATGAGAGGGCACATTTAAAAATGTGCCCTGGAATGTCACACGTCTGTGGGTAGGAAAATTGTGAAAGCTGATGAGAAACAACCACTGCATCTCATTGTGAGTCGACGTCGACATCTGAAGCTAGATCCCGGCCAGCGGGACAGGGCATAGCTACGTCTTAACCATCATCTATCAGTTCACCAAATATGTAGTGGCAGTCCCAGTGAATTTGACAGCCCAGCTTACTCAGCGGAGGAGCAGGGAGAGGTAAACATTGCAAATGCTGGGGCCCTGCCCAAGCAAAGGGGGCCCACTCGTGGGCATCGGTACTAGCACTGGGCCCCTCATAGTACGGCGGTGTGTCTGATGGCAGGTGTGCACCCCCACCATCAGAGACACTTGATTGCATTATGAGGGACCCTGTGCCTGTGCCCGTGCCCAAGAGTCGGCCCACCCACCTGTCCAGGGCAACGGCACTCGCACGGTTGTGTGCGCTAGGTGGTGACCCTGGCCATGGGGGGAGGAGTTAGCCCAGTTAGGGAGGTTTACAAAATGGCATATGTTGATGTGGGACATTCACTTGCTGCTAAAGGCGAAATTGGTCAAGTCCCAGGAAGAGGCGGACCAAAGAAAGCCATTTTTCTGTCATCCTATGTGTCATCAGGGTAAGGTGTGACAAAATCCTTGGAAACCCATGCATGGTTCATTTTAATAAAAGGTTAGATCATCCACTTTTTGGGTCGACAAATGGGTTCTTTTTTCTGTCAGGATTGATGCAGCAGCACTGAAGACTCTTTCCGATAGCACACTTGCAGCTGGGCAAGCGAGGTCCTGTAAGGCATATTGTGCCAATTCAGGCCAGGTGTCCAGTTTAGCTGCCCAATAGTCAAATGGGAATGACCTGTGAGGGAGAACATCGATATGGGAGGAAAAGTAGTTTGTAACCATAGTTGACAACTGCTGTCTCCTGTCACTTTCCATCGATGCAGTATTACCAGTTGTGTGAGCGGTATTTGAAAAATCAGTCCACAACATTGTCATGAAACCCCTGTCTCCAACGCCACTTCTGATGTGTGCACCACCAACACCTCTTCCAAGTTGCCCCCGGCCCCTACGGCTCGTGTGAGAACCATCACCGCTGCTGTGTGCTGGGAATGCCTCAACCAACTGGTTTACCAGATTAGCTTGTTTGTTAGCCAATATTAGGTAAAGGTTCTGCTGTGGCATGAGGTTTTAGAATTTGCCTTTATAGCGTGGATCCAGGATGCTGGCCAACCAGTAGTCATCATCGTTCATCATTTTGGCAATGCGGCGGTCCCTTTTTAGGATCTGCAAGGCATAATCTGACATGTGGGCCAATGTTCCCGGAGTCAATGATGCACTGCGAGTGCTTGGTGGAGGAGCACTTTCAGGCAAATCCACATCCCTCCAGTCATGCACAAACCCAGTACCAGACCTTGCCATGCCAACATTTTCTCTTGCCCCACGAGAAGCATCCTCCTCCCCTAAGTAATCATCCCCATCATCCTCCTCCTCCTTTTCTTCCTCCACCTCGTCCATGACTGCTCCCTGACCAGACAATGACTGACTGTCATCAAGGCTTCCCTCCTCCTCTTCCTCATCATCCTCGGCTGCAGACGCCTGCTCCTTGATGTGCGTCAAAGTTTGCATGAGCAGACGCATAAGTGGGATGCTCATGCTTAGGATGGCGTCGCCTGCGCTTACCAGCCGTGTGCATTCCTCAAAACATTGAAGGACTTTACAGAGGTCTTTCAGCTTCGACCACTGCACACTTGTCAACTCCATGTCTGCCCTCAAAGTGCCTGCCCGTGTATCCTCCCACAAATGCATTACAGCCTGCCTCTGTTCGCACAGCCGCTCAACCATGTGCAGGGTGGAGTTCCACCTTGTTGCAACGTCGATAATTAGGCGGTGCTTGGGAAGGTGAAGCAATCGCTGCAGCTTCTGCATACGACTGAAGTGTACCGGCAACCGGCGGATGTGCAAGCACAGTCTTCGAACCTTATGGAGCAGGCCTGTTAACTCCGGATAATTAGTGAGGAAGCACTGCACCACCAGGATCAAGGTGTGAGCCAAGCAAGGTATGTGTCTGAGCTTTGAAAGGGCTATGGCTGCCACAAAATTTCAGCCGTTATCACTAACTACCTTGCCTGCCTCAAGATGTAGACTGCCCAGCCATGTCTCAGTTTGTCGCTGAAAGTAGTCGGCCAGTACCTCCGCCGTGTGTCTGTCGCCCAAACACATCTGCAACACAGCCTGTTGACGCTTTCCACTAGCTGATCGATAGTGGGACACATCGTGTGCACCGCTGTCAGCTGCGGATGCAGTGCTCGTGTGACTGCGCTCTGTGGACGAGCTTTCGCTTCTGGAGGAGGAGGAGGAGGAGGGTTGAACGCCTACAGCCAACTCTTTCCAATACCATGGGCTAGGCAGCACTGTGCCATCACAGCTGTCCCCTGTGGACCCTGCATCCACCACATTAACCAAGTGCGCAGTGATGGACACGTAACGGCCCTGGCCATGCCTACTGGACCATGCATCAGTTGTGAGGTGCACCTTTCCACTCACTGATTGCTTGAGTGCATGGACAATGCGGTCTTTCACATGAAGGTGGAGGGCTGGGATGGCTTTGCGAGAAAAGAAGTGGCGACTGGGTAGGTCATAGCGTGGTACTGCGTAGGCCATGAGTTCGCAGAAAGCTGCGCTTTCAAGCAACCGATAGGGCATCATCTCTAAAGAGATTAGTTTGGCAATGTGGGCGTTCAAACCCAGTGTACGCGGATGAGAGGATGAGTACTTTCTTGTCCTACTCAGTCTCTGGTAGGGTGAGCTGGACTTGAGAGCTGCATATGGAGGAAATAGTGGTGGACATGGCGAACTGAGAGAGGGTTGATGATGGTGATGGAGTTGGTGTTCTTTCTGATGGCCTAGATTCAGTCTTTCATTGCAATAACAGTGTGATTCCCTGACTGATTTGCCCTTGCGACGACAACTCAACATTTGCTGCTGGTGGTATGCTAACCGGTGGACTTACAGTGGGGGAAACAATGTAGCGTTGCAGACTGCCTTCTTTGGGAGCAGTAGCACATGTGGTACATGAGTTTTGGTAGTCCGTCCACGCTTGCAAGTGCATGGTGGTTAAATGTCTTAGCATGCAACTGGTATTCAAATTTCTCAGATTTTTCCCTCGGCTAAAGGTCTTTGCACACTTCTTACAGATTACCTTTGCCTGATCATAAGGATTTTGTTCAAAAAAGTGCCACACTGCACTCTTCCTACTATGGAAGACATTTTGAGGCCTTGCACGCTGTGCTATTTTGACCGTCTGGCCCAGCTGTCCTGCATCTCTTGGTTTTTGTAACCCGTTTTTGGACTGCTCCGGGCCTGCCAGATAACAGCTGTTGCGATGTCTATGCCTGCAGCGGATGCTCCTCCTCCTCTTCTGAGCTATTGGCATCGGCACCCTCTACCCCCAATGGATGCCAATCTGGGTCAACAACTGGGTCATCCATCACCTCCTCTTCAAGGTCATATGCACCTTCCTCTGTCACCGTGTATGGTAGTATAGTATGCGGGAAGGGGCACCTGAGTCTCATCAGGGTCAGAATCTGGCTCAGTACACTGCGAGGACAATGTAGTGCTCTGACTGAATGTACCAGCAGAATCATCTATCAGTGGCTGTGCATCAGTACACTCCATGTCAGATTCATCTTTGCCTGGGTAATTCACGATTTGACTTGATAACCCAGGCATGGTATGTGAAAACAGCTCCATGGAGTAATCTGTAGTGTGGCCTGCCGCATCCTTCAATTTTGGTTGGGGTGAAGGACACAAGGAAAGGTGTGGTTCATGAACATGAGCCTCCAATGATGACTCAGTGCTTTTATTTTTCAAAACTTCAGAAGAGGAGGCGATAGAGCTGGAGGCTGATTCAGCAATGTAAGCCAAAACTTGCTCTTGAAGCTCCGGCTTTAAAAGCGGTTTACCTACTCCCAGAAAAGGGAGCCTTCGGGGCCTTGTGGAGCCAGACGATGATGCAGGCTCAACACCTCCTGCATTAGGTGCTATTGTGCTTTTGCCACTACCAGCAGATCCACCACCAACGCCATCATTACCAGCTGCCAACCCCCGCCCACTTCCACGGACTCTTCCACCACACTTCCTCATTTTTGGGGAAAATGTACCCAAAAAACCACCAACTATATGGTACTGTAAAACAAGGTACAAGGTGTATATAGTAGTGGGGAGAATTGGAATCTCTGTAGACTTCAGGACACAGTTGGATTCTGTCAGGCCCTGTTTATTTTGCACCGCAATGTGACAGGCAGATTCTGGATGGTGTAAAAGGTGGATAGAGGACTGTGGAGAATTGGAATCTCTCTACACTTCAGGACACAGTTGGATTCTGTCAGGCCCTGTGTCTATAACACCGCAATGTGACCGGCAGAAATTGCCTAGTGTATGACAAACTACAAGGTGTATATAGAATTGGGCAGAATTGGAATCTCCCTAGAGTGTAGGTCTGTAAGAACGGACAAACTCCTCGACTTTTCCTTACAAAGTCACACGTAGATAGCTTCAATTTGGCCGTGATAACAGCCGTTACACGGTACTGAGAGAGGAGCGTGCACGTACACCGCTGTCCAGTGTATGTAAAATTGTCAAGCTCCGTGTTTTTGTGTACGGACTGACACACGCTGTCTCTCTCTAGTTTTGAATGTAATCAAACAGCAAATATACTAAACTGTTTGAAAAACTGACAAAACTATAAGGTGTAGGTCTGTAAGAATGGACAAACTCCTCAACTTTTCCTTACAGAGTCACACACATAGATAGCTTCAATTTGGCCGTGATAACAGCCATTACATGGTACTGTGTGAGGAGCGTACACCGCTGTACGGTGTGTGAAAAAATGAACACTCACTACCTCACCAGGACAAAACAATACAATTTGGATTGCTTTTAAAAAAGCAGTTTGAACACCAGTGTGGACACAGCAATGTAGCTAGCCTTAAAAGGCAGGCTAATCACCACCAGCGCTGCTGCACATAAGTGAAAATCTTCAACTTTCACTGCACAGTAACTAC
Source organism: Dendrobates tinctorius (assembly GCF_039654945.1). NCBI lineage: Eukaryota > Metazoa > Chordata > Amphibia > Anura > Dendrobatidae > Dendrobates > Dendrobates tinctorius. Next base: position 9,205,377 of record NW_027361822.1, read on the forward strand.
AGTGAAAAGCGCTAGCAGCAGAAGCAGTTTTTTTTTTCCTTTTTGCCTTCCTAACGCTCTCCCTACAGAATCAGCAGCTCTCCCTATTCTGAGATCAGCATGAGTAACATGGCAGTCTGCGTCCCCGCCCTTTTATACCCCCTGTGATGCTACACAAAGCAAGCCAATCACTTGCATGCCCTTCTCCAAGATGGTGGTGACCGCTGCCTATGTCATAACGTTGCCCTCAGTGTCCGTTCTTCCTGATTGGCTGAAAAAGGGCGCTAAAGCATCTTTTGAAACGCGACTTTTGAATTTTTTCAACCCGTTTCGCTCAACTCTAGTAATGACTCATGAAGGCGCCTGTAAGTCAGTAATAATAGGCATCTACTGTATGTCAACACAGCATTTACTCTTAATGCCAGACGTAAATTGACCCCTGGACTAAGCATTTCATTGCGAAACGTGCATCAGGTGTGGTGGAAGCCTGGACCTTCCTCTACTTTACTGGTAATGTGTTTTTATTGGTTACGTCTCGTGCAATTGTCTATGTGCTGTTCATAAACAGTCAATTAAGTTATGAGAACTTCTAACTACTCAATATATTATGAATGGCTGGATTTTATGTGGCTGTAATGACTTCTTAACATTTGTACTATTAATCAGCCTCATACTTAATGTGCACCGCATATTGTCTGTGGAGCGCCCTGCCAGGGCAATGGGGTACTTGGCACCGGGCCGCTTCTTAAAGGGGCAGTGTCACAGTGGCAGGGACCCGGTCCATGGCCCTGGGCGTCCAATAAAAGGGATATATTTACAAGGGATGAAAAATAAATAGTTTTTGTAATAAGTGTTTGTGACGCTACCCATGGTATCTGATCAGAAGCAACTAGCGCTGCAGTGCAGAACTGCTGGGAAAGATTGTGATGCAGCAGATGAAAGATGTTGAGGAAGATGGTGATGTAGTATTCAGCAAGAGATGTAGTAGTGCTGAGAAGGTGTTGCAGAAAGAATTCAAAGGACACAACAGAGTGAAGTTTCCTTTACCTTTTATGTTGCTTTGTAGGTACAGTCCAGGGCTCAAAGTTACAGTTGATGTAGGAGTTGGTCAGCCTAAAAGCAATTTAGGGAATCTCTCTATACAGGTGGGTTGTGAGGTCTCCTTTCTAGCGCTATTCTGGAGTACTTGCGGTTGTGAACTCCACTCAAGTTCCTCTGTCTGTTAATTTTGTAGAACTCCACTCGCATGACAGGCAGCTGTAGCCTCCTTCATGAACCGCTCCTAATGGCATCTCTGGCTCACATGTTGCTGCTGTGTCGTCGAGTCTCAGTTGGGAACAGAGGATCTGTAGCCTCTTGTCCTCCGGATTCTGCTATGGGACCTTTAGCATCCTCCGACTCTGGGGTCCGGGTTCTGGCGCTTAAGCTTGTAGATGAGCTCTGCTACAGGTCCGATCTCTAGTTCTTCTCCACACGTCCTCTCGCTTCCCTGTCCACTAACTACCTCCCTCCTCCTGACCAGAGAGAGCAGCTCCTCTGAAGTCGGGTTTAGAGCTCCCTCTGCTGGTCTGGAGCAGGAACTGTGTTGTATGCTGGAACTACCCGATAAGGAGATCCTTTCCTTGCTTCCAGGCATGACGTCACTCTCCCTTAGAGGGAGGTAAGGTCACTGTGGCAACCGTACTCCTGGGGCGCCACATTTGCACTAGCAAAAAAATATTTTTTCCATGGACTGCTGTTATATAATACAGTGTCTTGCGAAAGTATTCGGCTCCCTGGAACTTTTCAACCTTTTCCTAAATATCATGCTTCAAAGATACCAAATGTAAATTTTTGGTTAAGAATCAACAAGTGGGGCACAATTGGGAAGTTGAAAGAAATTTATTGGTTATTTTAAATTTTTCCGGAAATTCAAAAACTGAAAAGTTGGGCGTGCAATATTATTTGGCCCCTTTAACTTAATACTTTGTTGTGCTACCTTTTGCTGTGATTACAGTCCCTTGGGGTATGGTTCTATCAGTTTTGTACATCAAGAGACTGAAATTCTTGCCCATTCTTCCTTGGCAAACAGCTCGAGCTCAGTGAGGTTTGATGGAGATAGTTTGTGAACAGCAGTTTTCAGCTCTTTCCACAGATTCTCAATTGGATTCAGGTCTGGAGTTTGACTTGGCTATTCTAACACCTGGATACATTTATTTGTGAACCATTCCATTGTAGATTTTGCTTTATGCTTGGGATCATTGTCTTGTTGGAAGGCAAATCTCCATCCCAGTCTCAGGTCTTTTGCAGACTCCAACAGGTTTTATTCAAGAATGGTCCTGTATTTGGCTCCATCCATCTCCCCATCAATTTTAACCATCTTCCCTGTCCCTGCTGAAGAAAAGCAGGCCTAAACCATGATGGTGCCACCACCATGTTTGACAGTTGGGATGGTGTATTGAGGGTGATGAGCTGTGTTGCTTTTACGCCAAACATATCGCTTGGCATTGTTGCCAAAAAGTTCGATTTTGGTTTCATCTGACCAGAGCAGCTTCTTCCATATGTTTGGTGTGTCACCCAGGTGGCTTGTTGCAAACTTTAATTGACACTTTTTTTGGATATCTTTGAGAAATAGCTTTCTTCTTGTCACTCTTCCATAAAGGCTAGATTTGTGCAGTGTACGACTGATTGTTGTCCTATGGACAGACTGTCCCACCTCTAGATCTCTGCAGTTCATCCAGAGTAATAATGGGCCTCTTGGCTGCATCTATGATCAGTCTTATGCTTGTTTGAGATGAAAGTTTAGAGGGACGGCCGGGTCTTGGTAAATTTGCAGTGCTATGATACTCCTTCCATTTCAATATGATCGCTTGCACAGTGCTCCTTGGGATGTTTAAAGTTTTGGAAATCATTTTGTATCCAAATCCGGCTTTAAACTCCACAACAGTATCACGGACCTGCCTGTTGTGTTTCTTGGTCTTCATGATGCTCTCTGTGCTTCAAACAGAACCCTGAAACTATCACAAAGCAGGTGCATTGATACGGAGATTGATTACACACAGGTGGATTATATTTATCATCATTATTCATTTAGGACAACATTGGATCATTCAGAGATCCACAATGAACTTCTGGAGTGAGTTTGCTGCACTGAAAGTAAAGGGGCCGAATAATATTGCACGCCCCACTTTTCAGTTTTTGTATTTCCACAAAAATTTAAAATAACCAATAAATTTTGTTCAACTTCACAATTATGTTCCACTTAGTGTTGATTCTTCACCAAAAATGTACATTTGGTATCTTTATGCTTGAAGCATGATATGTGGGAAAAGGTTGAAAAGTTCCAGGAAGCCGAATACTTTCACAAGGCACTGTACCTGCTTGGTTCCTTACAAACCTATTTGCATAACTTGTAATACAATTGATGATGCTATATATATACACAATATATCACGTAGCTTGTTGATGTGCAAAAAGTAATTGGCAAACTTTACAAATTGATTGAATACTCGAACAATGAAAGTTGACCTCATCCCACCTTCACTCTGACATGTGGATGGTGGCCTGGAGGACAGCTGTGTCTTTAGAAAGGGACCTCTATCCTTCTGCAGAGAGACTCCGCAGAACAACAGGCAAGGCACCATGGTTCCTGTAACAACCCTGCTGGCATCACGGCATGGCCTCCCATCCCCAGCGCACCAACTTACTTTCTCCTTCAAACCATGCTGTGAAATCTGTCTGTTGCCAGCCCTGAGCTCCATGTGCTATGCCTCTTGTTTTCCTGCTTGCTCTCCATGTTTCCTGACTGTGTGTATAGGGGGGCGGCGCCTGAACTCTCTGGTTCTTATGCGGTCTGGGTGCACCTGTGTAATCTGTCCCTGACCAACCACCTGGAGCCCTTGACTATTTAGTTTCGCCACTCCCACTGAAACATTGCCTGAGCAATGTCTATACTCAGTTAGTATTCCGCTGCTGAGCTAGCCAGGCCCTGTTCTGTTTGTCTCCTTCTCTGGAGGATTCTCTAGTCTTGCTTTGCACCCTGTCTGCCTGCCGGGAGGCTGAATATCGTGGTCCCTGAGTCTTTGTCCCTGTGCCTCTGTCTGAACTCAGTCTTACCTCTGTCTGTCAGTCTCCTTGTTTGTGGTTCCTTCCCTGCCGTGTCTTTCCTTGTGTCCTCTTTATCTGTGCATCTGCAAGGCTCCCTAGCCGCTCTGTCTGCACGGCTCCCTAGCCGCTCTGTCTGCACGGCTCCCTAGCCGCTCTGTCTGCACGGCTCCCTAGCCGCTCTGTCTGCACGGCTCCCTAGCCGCTCTGTCTGCACGGCTCCCTAGCCGCTCTGTCTGCACGGCTCCCTAGCCGCTCTGTCTGCCCCGCACTCCTGCGGCTCTGCCTGCCCCGCACTCCTGCGGCTCTGCCTGCTCCGCACTCCTGCGGCTCTGCCTGCTCCGCACTCCTGCGGCTCTGCCTGCTCCGCACTCCTGCGGCTCTGCCTGCTCCGCACTCCTGCGGCTCTGCCTGCTCCGCACTCCTGCGGCTCTGCCTGCTCCGCACTCCTGCGGCTCTGCCTGCTCCGCACTCCTGCGGCTCTGCCTGCTCCGCACTCCTGCGGCTCTGCCTGCTCCGCACTCCTGCGGCTCTGCCTGCTCCGCACTTCTGCGGCTCTGCCTACCTACATCTCCTGTGTGAACAGGTCCAAACCTGTTCTCTCGTATACCACACCTTCCTGCTTATATCCATACCTGCATCTCCTGTGTGAACAGGTCCAAACCTGTTCTCTCATATACCACACCTTCCTGCCTAGATCCATACCTGCATCTCCTGTGTGAACAGGTCCAAACCAGTTCTCTCATATACCACTCCTGCTTGCCCTGTGTCTCCAAGCCGTGTCCGCTTGCCCAGTGTCTCCAAGCCGTGTCCAGTGTCTCCAAGCCGTGCCCGCTTGCCCAGTGTCTCCAAGCCGTGCCCGTTTGCCCAGTGTCTCCAAGCCGTGTCTCCAAGCTGTGCCTGCCTGCCAGTGTACCAAGCCGTGCCTGCTTGCCCAGTGTCTCAGCCTGCTTGTCACTCGCACCTGTCCAGGTGTCCTGTTCCAGAAGTGGGATCAGCAGCCACAGCCAGACACCACCCTGGAGTGGCACCCGGCAGCTACCTGCCGCACAAGCCTGACCTCACCATCAGAGGCTCCAGTGAAGACCAAGGTAGCTGTCGCAGTCACGCCCCTTCCAGGGTAGTCTGGTCTGTGGCACAGTAAGGCCACAACCCCCGGCTCGCGCCATTCAGCCAAGGCGCGAGCGTGACAGTTCCATCAAGAGGAATACAGATTTGAAACTATACAGGATGCCAACTTAAGGGACCATGGCCCCAACTAGAGGAATACAGATCTGCTCAATTGAATATCACTGAACCTATGGAAAAGTACAGAGAAGCCAGATTGGGACCAACCCCTAGCCACATACCTGAATAGACTGTCAGATTCAAACACTTTTTATTACCTCTGCTCTGTGAGTGCCTGCAATATCAGGGTGCCAATGGTTGGGTTAGTAGGCCCTGGAAGCACTGAAGTTGCAGTGAGTCAACAGAAGTGTGAGGCTATGTAACTTGATTCATCTTGTGTATTTGCTGGGACTGTACAATATGTTGTTGTCTCTTGGTGGTTCAATAAAATATTGCCACACTGTTTCACCTCCACCCTGTGTTGTCTGACCCTATGGACTTACTGTCCGGTTTTATCAGTACCAAGCTGATGGCAGCTTGTTACACCTTGCTGGTAAGTACAATTATAACAGAAGCAATGGACATTATTAATAAGGCCTCATTCAGACATCAGTGATTTTTCACACATGCATATATGTTCTGGGTGACATCAGTGTTTATCATCAGCGTTTCCTCAGTGTTTGGTCAAAGTTTCAGTTTTTACCATTAGATTTTCATCAAATGTTTTTAAATAATAGTAAAAGAAATTGCAAAGGTTCTCTCTAACTGATTCCCAATCACGGACATCCTAAGAACTGAACACTACGGCCATCCGTGTGCTGTCCAGGAATTCATGATTTTTACAGATGCATAGACCTATACAGGCATTTTTGTTTTGTGAATCTAAAACCTGTGAATAGCATCACTGACTTTAATTGTGACGTACCCTGTCCATGAAAAAAAGGGATAGAAAAACATACATCTGTGTGAGGCTCAAAATGGATCATCTACAACCAAAGGTGGATCAAGATCATGGATTCTCTCAGGTGAAGCATGAAGTGGCAAAACAAATATAATAAACTATCCTTTATCCTTTTCAGGTGATTTTTCTGTTTTCTGTTCTCCCCTTCTTTAACCCCTTGCTAGAGATAAGCGAATATTTCAATGTTCAGTTTATAATCACCGAATTTGCAATATTTGTCTATTAATTCGATGAGTATTCGCTGAACATAATTGAACGCCATTCAAGTTAATGGGAGACACATGCACAACACCTTATAATGGCCCCAAATGCTGCCAAATGAGGGACAGACACAAGGAAAATGGCCTCAATTCACCCTCAGTACTAATTGCAGCATGGCACTGCAGCAATCAGCCAGGCATGAAGTATCAGGGTCTGGGAGAGCATTCACAGCTTTCAATTGAACATTACAGTAAGACGAGGTGGGTGAGGGATCTGTGTAGGCCTCCTGTGCTGGGAGCCCTGATACCACATGTAAAAGCTCAACCTGCTTTCATATTCAGCCACACTCCGGTGACACAAATATCATATAAATTTCATAGACTACTATTGTTAGAAAAAAACTAAGCATCGTAACTAGTGCTGAGCGATACCATCCGATATAGAGAAATATCGGATCAGATTGGATCGGCCCGATACAAAAAAAAAGTATCGGGTATCACCGATTCCGATACCGGAAGTCCCATTAAAGTCAATGGGACAGAAATATCGGAATGAAAAAAACCCTTTCTTTACTATAAGATCCAGTTCGGGAGTGGGGAGGAGTGTGGGCGGTGCGTGGGCAGATACTGAGCGTGTCTGTGTGTGCGGGCGCAGTCTGTGCGGGCCTGCCGGGGGTCTGTACGGGCCTGCCGGCTGCCGGGGGTCTGTACGTGCCTGCTGGGGGCTTGTTCCGGCTGCCGGGGGTCTGTACGGGCCTACCGGGGGCTTGTGCCGGCTGCCAGGGGTCTGTACGGGCCTGCCTGGGGCTTGTGCGGGCCTGCTGGGGGTCTTGTGTGTGTGCAGGCATCGTCCGATGGGACTACAAGTCCCATTGGGCGATGCCTGCTACAATGACAGTGATTGACACATTAGCCAACGATGGGGCAGTAGTAGTCCCATCATCCGGCAAAAATAATATATATATATATATATATATATATATATATATATATATATATATATATATATATATATATATATATTCAAACAATGTGAAAAACATATAGCCAGCTCACCATAAAGGAGTTCCTCTTGATGCAATAATCGGCGTTCACCTTATACTTTGCACGGATCCAGGCAGGGAGTATGCCCCAACAAATAGAAATATAGTGAAATAGGGATCCAGCAAAAGGATGAACGTTCACCAGATTTGTAAAAACTTCTTCTTTATTAATCCATTGTATCATAAAAAGTATGAGGAACTCCAATCAATTGGTAGCATTCCAGCAAGGAACTACATGTTTCAGCACTATGTGCCTTCCTCAGGACCATGAGGAAGGCACATAGTGCTAAAACATGTAGTCCCTTGCTGGAATGCTACCAATTGATTGGCGTTCCTCATACTTTTTATGATACAATGGATTAATAAAGAAGAAGTTTTTACAAATCTGGTGAACTTTCATCCTTTTGCTGGATCCCTATATATATATATATATATATATATATATATATATATATATACATACATACATACATACACACACACACACACGTATATACATACACACACACACACACACACACATATATATACATACATACAACATGCTACAGACAAAGAACATACATCCTACATTCATACTACATATATACTACATTCATACATACATACTACATTCATACAACATACATACTACATACATACAACATGCTACAGACATACAACATACATGCTACATACAATACATTCATACAATACATACATACTACATACATACTACATACATCATGCTACAGACATACAACATACATACTACATACAACATACATACATTCATACAATACATACTACATTCATACAACATGCTACAGACATACAATACATACTACATACAATACATTCATACAATACATACATATAGACATACAGTACATATAACAGAGTACATACTCACCATTACTTGTCACATTGTTCCCCGAAGCCAGTGTCATCTATGAAAAAATATGAAAACAACAAACAAGCCATATACTCCCTGATCCGCAGAAATCCACAAGGGTCCCATGCCAATTTCACGTGGAGAACAGCAGCATCAGGTGATGTGACCGCTCTCTACGGGGCTCCAGGAATCCAATGACGGGAGGTAGGTATCCTTCTGCACTGTATTCCTCCACCACTGTAAAATAAAAAATAGTCCCTAGTCTCACTTTTGGCATTGCTGTGTGAAAAAGTTCCCACGCAGCTTTGCCATAAAGTGAGACCAGGGACTATTTTTTTTACAGTGGCGGAGGAATACAGTGCGGAAGGATACCTACCTCCCGTCATTGGATTCCTGGAGCCCCGTAGAGAGCGGTCGCATCAGCTGATGCTGCTGTTCTCCACGGGAATCAGCGTGGGACCCTCGTGGATTTCTGCGGATCAGGGAGTATATGGCTTGTGTGTTATTTTCATATTTTTTCATAGATGACACTGACTTCGGGAAACAATGTGACAAGTAGAGTTCAGCGACTTTGCCTTTTTTTGGGTCGAGTCGGGTTTCACGAAACCCGACTTTCGCAAAAGTCGGGTCGAACGAAATCGGCCGATTTTTGTGAAAAGTCGAAGGCCGACTGAAACACGAAACCCAATGCAAGTCAATGGGAAAGCAAAGTCGGCAGGGAGTGGAGGCCAGGAAACACACCTACAGTGCCCTTTTGAATGCCAAAAACATCAAATCTTATTACTGAAGCTTGTCAACCTTAATTTACTTCATAATACTAGTTACGCACTGAAAAATGGGGGTTATTTGGCTAAATTTGTGGGGGGGTAGGGCTGGCTTCAGGTTTTCCTGTGCCCTGGGCCAAAGAGCGCCCCTTTAACACATACCACAACTCATGATGCTCCGATACGGCAGAGAAATAGAGGTATAGTACAATGAAAAATACTTCACTTTTTATATCTCATGACTGATATCCATTTTAAATTCTCCAATAGCTCCAAAAACAGAGTATAGTGCTCCCCAAAACTTGCTGTCCCAACATTGAAAACAATTAAATAAGTCTCCTCAAATAAGTCTTCTCGCTAGGGAATCCCTGTACTAGTCTGGGCGTACAGACGTGATGTCATTGCGCTCTCTGATCAGAATACCACTGTCAGGAAACGCGGAAGACGTCATGGCGGTGGAGCAGGGAGAGGTAAGTATCTCAACTTTGCAAGTGCTGTGATCCAGAGCAAGCGGGGGGGCCCACTCGATGGCGACGGCACTGGCACAGGGCCACTCATAGTATGGCGGTGTGTCTGACGGCGGTTGGGCCGAACCTGCACTTTCAGCTGCACCTTCCTTTTTGTCACCGTGTAAGGTGGTACAGTATATGGGAAGGGTAACCTGAGTTTCATCTGGGTCACATTCAGGCTGTGTAGAGTGCGAGGGGAATGTAGTGGTCTGGGTCAATGTACCAGCAGAATCATCTAGCAGTGGCTGGGCCCCAGGAGTACAGTCGCCACAGTGGCATTACCTTCCTCCTAGGGAGTGTGATGTCATGCTTGGGAGCAGCGAAGGATCTCTCTAGCAGTTAAACCAACACACAACACATTTCCCACTCCAGGCCAGCAGGGAGACCTCTGAACCTGACTGCTGAGGAGCTGCTGTCTGTGGTCGGGAGGAGGTAAGTTAGGGCAGTCTGTGAAGGGAAGGGGAAGTGTGTGGACGTGAGAAAGGGAGCTGGAGGATGAGCAGAGTTAAGGCTCACTCCTAGCTCGAGCGCATGGTCCGGATTCCGGTCTCCGAGTTTGTAGGGACACTGATGTTCCTGCAGCAGAAACCAGAGGAAGTAGCAGCTGTAAATGCTCTGTACCCAATTAAGGCTCGGAGGCCCCAGCAGCGACGTGTAGGAGCCAGAAGGAAAAGGCTACGGCTGCCTGCCATATGAGAAAGTTCCAAGAGAGAGTCAACAGGGGGAACGTCACTGAACTCAGCACTGCGAGTACCTCAGATAAGCACTAGAACGGAGGCCACACTACCTATCTGCAGAGAGAGAATTCCAAATTGGCTTCCAGGCTGACCAACTCCTTCTCCATCTGTACTCTGGGTCCTGGATGGCACTTACCAAGTACAGGTAAAGGAACTGCACAACTGTGTCTGTCCTCTTTCTCCTGCCCCTGGTGCACGGCACTGCTACATCCTGCACTGCACACCATCTACCAACTCTTTCATGTGCCCTGCGACAACGGCCATACCTGTGCAGGGCTTCTACATCTTAGCTGCACCACAACTTCTGTCCCAGAGAAACACCACTGCAGCGCTGGTCAATCTACTCAGAAACCACAGGTGGCGTCTCGTATCATTCACCTCTAAATGTAATTCACCCCTTTGCATGGACGCCCAGGGCCACGGAATGGGTCACCACCACTGTGACACATCCCAGGGAGACACCGTCCCGGTACCGATTAACCCCACTGCCCTGCCTCGCCACCCACACTCCATGTCAGATTTATCTTGGACTGGGGAATTCACGATTTGACTTGATAACCCATGCATGGTATGATAGAAAGAGCTACATGGACTAATGTGAAGTTTGGCCTGCTGCATCATTCACTTTGGGTGGGGGTGCAGCACACAAGGAAAGTGGTTCTTCCTGACCAGGAGCCAGCACTTGATGACTCAGTGCTTGCATTTTTTGAAACTTCAGAAGAGGAGGGCTTATTTGCTGGAGTGTGTTTCGGCAATGTAAGCCCAAACCAGTTCCTCATGCTCCGGCTTTAAAAACGGTTAACCTACTCCCAGAAAAGGTAGCCTTCCAGTCGTTCCATAGACAGACCATGACACAGGCTCAACACCTCCTGCTTTAGCTGCTATTGAGCTTTTGCCACTACCAGCAGATGCACCACCACCATCAGCACCAGCTGGCCCCCCCCACGCCCACGTCCGCAGCCTCTTCCACCAAACTTCCAAATTTAGCACAAAATAGACACAAAATAGCATCACATATATGGTACTGTATCAGAAGCGTACAGCTCTATTCAGTCAAAGGATAATTGTCAATCTCCATATATATTCCATCAGTCACACAGACACTCCCAGGCTCAGTATGGATTAGACAAGAATATAAAAAGTAGACAGTGTACAGTATCATCAGATAGCAGGTATATATAGCATAGTTTAAACATTAACAATGTATGTCTATATATCATGAGTAGTGTTGAGCCACCCCGCTAGTGTTTTGGTTTGTCGCACAGGAGGCAAGTTCGTAGAATGTTCGTCGAACCACACTGAAAACAATGGCAAGCAAACACAAACACATACTAACACATAGAAAACAATTACAAAACACCTTAAAAGGTGTCCCAAAGCCGACAAAATGCTCAGAAGACAAAAATAACATATGGAAAAGGGCAACTACATTTACAAAAGAGGTGGAGGAGTAAAAGGAGGAGGTGGAGGAGACACAGATCTAGGCTTGTCATGCCCTTATTAAGTCAAGAAAGTCTGGACTAAAAATGTAAAAACCAAACAAAAAAACAAAATCTGAAAACGAACATGATCATATACCGTCGTACTTCCCACCAATAAATTATGGCAACTGGCGATCGGGCTGCGTTATTCCCATGAACCTCCAAACAGCATCCATGAAGCCAAAGTGTTTGCTTTCCAGGGGCAGTATGATTGCAAAGCTAAACCTTAAAGGAATGTCCAAAAGGGCACCACCAGGAGTGAAGAATGCGGCTTAATTGGACTCTACCTGGGAAACCACAGCCATGCCACCTCAAACAAAGATGCACACATTGAAAGCTTTGTCGATTGTGTGTGTGTGTGTGGTGTGGTATGTCCGTTTGTAGTTGTGCTAGCAATTTGTCAGCTTTATTCCGTTAACGAACGAGACTCTGGCATGCCCCTGCGGTATGCGTAAAGCTTACTAGAGGGATACGCGAGGCTCTGGCACGCGCGATCGAGCAATAACAGGGCTATCATGGCCTTCCATGTCCGGGGCTACATACACGCTACACTGAAAGGACCATTACAGGTGCAGATAACCCGCTGAACACCGTTAGAGATGGGGAGCTGGGATTCCAATTATTCGCCGTGAACGATGATTTCCCAGTAAGTGCAGGTCAACAGCAATTCTTGATTTCGGCCTAACAGACATTCCATAAAAAATGCAAAACATTACGTGTCCAAACCACAGGTGCTGTAGCTTGCCTAACAGCTCTGCAGCTGTTCTCAGGCCCAGTATGGATTCTACAAGATTGGAGAAAGTTGATAAAGGGTACAGTCTCACCGGATAGCACGTATATATGTTGCATAGTTTACACATTAAAAATCTGTGTGTATCGATCAGGAGGCAGACTCAGACGGTCTCAGGCACAGTATGGATTAGACCAGATTGTACAAAGTTGAGATAGGGTACATTATCACTGGATAGCAGGTATGTAGAGCATAGTTTAAACATTTAAAATCTCCGTGTTCCCTGCATGGATTACACAACAATCTAAAAACTAGAAAAAAGGAAATGTATTTCAAGCGTACACCATGATACACTTTTGGTGGTATTTTTAAATCTTCTTCATTTATATTTCTGTCTCAGTAAGACAGCCCAGACTCTCGGCAATAGGAAATTAGATGCATACAATTATTTCAATTATTTACCTATAGTCTAGTGATTGCAGAAAAGTACGAATTACTATTCACGGGAACAACTTCTGTCACAATTCTCAGAGGCGATACTGACCCTCAATTAGTGTGTGGACACAGCAAAAACCTTTGTGAAGAATGTGTTGCTGTATCGCAGTACCGTTGATCCCATCGTCGTTACTCATATCCATCCAATTTTGATCACAGGGAGAGATGTAAACATGATGCTCACTGCCTATCATGATCTGTCACGTAACTTTGGAGTGCAAAACACAAGCCACAGGCCGTAGGCGATTCAATTGGATTGGCATGAGCGGGAGGGCACATTTAAAAATGTGCGCTGGAATGTCACACGTCTGTGGGTAGGAAAACAGTTAAAGCTGAAGAGAAACCACCACTGCATCTCATTGTCAGTCGATGTCCATAAGAAATGGAAGCCATTGATCATCTGAAGCTAGATCCCGTCAGCGGGACAAGGCATAGCTACGTCTTAACCATCATCTTCTATCAGTTCAGCAAATTTGAAGTGCCAGTCCCAGTGATGGATTTGACAGCCCAGACTACACAGCGGAGGAGCAGGGAGAGGTAAACATTGCAAATGCTGGGGCCCTGCCCAAGCAAGGGGGGCCCACTCATGGGCGTCGGCACTGGCACTGGGCCCTTCATAGTACGGCGGTGTGTCTGACGGCGGGTGTGCACCACCACCGTCAGAGACACTTGATTGCACTATGAAGGACCCTGTGCCAGTGCCCGCGCCCACAAGTCGGCCCACCCACCTGTCCAGGGCAATGGCACTCGCACGGTTGCGTGCACTCGGTGGTGACCCCGGCCATTGGGGAGAGGAGGCTGTCCAGTTAGGGAGGTTTAAAAAATGCCATATGTTGATGTGGGACATTCACCTGCTGCTAAAGGCGAAATTGGTCAAGTCTCAGGAACAGGCGGACCAAAGAAAACATTTTTTCTGGCAACCTATGTGTCATCAGGGTAAGATGGGACAAAATGCTTGGAAACCCATGTATGGTTCATTTTAATGAAGATTAGATCATCCACATTTTGAGTCGAAAGACGGGTCCTTTTTTCTGTCAGTATTGATCCAGCAGCACTGAAGACTCTTTCCGATAGCACACTTACAGTTGGGCATGCGAGCTCCTGTAAGGCATATTGTGCCAATTCAGGCCATGTGTCCAGTTTAGCTGCCCAATAGTCAAATGGGAATGACCTGTGAGGGAGAACATCGATATGGGAGGAGAAGTAGTTTGTAACCATAGTTGACAAGTGCTGTCTCCTGTCACTTTCAATCGATGCAGTATTACCAGTCGTGTGAGTGGGACTTGAAAAATCAGTCCACAACATGGTCATGAAACCCCTGTCTCCAATGCCACTTCTGATGTGTCCACCACCAACACTGCTTCCAAGTTGCCCCCCGCCCCTACGGCTCATGTGAGAACCATCACCGCTTCTGTGTACTGGGAATGCCTCAACCAACCGATTTACCAGATTAGCTTGTTTGATAGCCAATATTAAGTCAAGGTTCTCCTGTGGCATAATGTTTTTTGAATTTGCCTTTATAGCGTGGATCCAGGATGCTGGCCAACCAGTAGTTATCATCGTTCATCATTTTGGCAATGTGGGGGTCCCTTTTTAGGATCTGCAAGGCATAATCTGACATGTGGGCCAATGTTCCCGGTGTCAATGATGCACTGTGAGTGCTGGGTGGAGGAGCACTTTCTGGCAAATCCACATCCCTCCAGTCACGCACAAACCCTGTACCAGACCTTGCAAAGCCAACATTTTCTCTTGCCCCACGAGAAGCATCCTCCTCCCCTAAATAATCATCCCCATCATCATCCTCCTCCTCTTCCTCCTCCACGACAGTTCCCTGACCAGACAATGGCTGACTGTCATCAAGGCTTCCCTCCTCCTCTTCCTCCTCATCAACCTCGGCTGCAGACGCCTGCTCCTTAATGTGCGTCAAAGTTTGCATGAGCAGACGCATAAGTGGGATGCTCATGATGGCGTCATCTGCGCTTATCAGCCGTGTGCATTCCTCAAAAAACTGAAGGACTTTACAGAGGTCTTTCAGCTTCGACCACTGCACACCTGTCAACTCCATGTCTGCCCTCAAAGTGCCTGCCCGTGTAGCCCCCCACAAATGCATTACGGCCTGCCTTTGTTCGCACAGCCGCTCAACCATGTGCAGGGTGGAGTTCCACCTTGTTGCAACGTCGATAATTAGGCGGTCGTTGGGAAGGTGGAGCAATCGCTGCAGCTTCTGCATACGACTGGAGTGTACCGGCGAACAGCGTATGTGCGAGCACAGTCTTCGAACCTTAAGGAACAGGCATGTTAAATCCGGTTAATTAGTGAGGAAGCACTGCACCACCAGGTTCAAGTTGTGAGCCAAGCAAGGTATGTGTCTGAGTTTTGAAAGGGCTATGGCTGCCACAAAATTCCAGCCGTTATCACTAACTACCTTGCCTGCCTAAAGATGTAGACTGCCCAGCCATGACTCAGTTTGTCGCTGAAAGTAGTCGGCCAGTACCTCTGCGGTGTGTCTGTCGCCCAAACACATAATCTGCAACACAGCCTGCTGACGCTTTCCACTAGCTGATCGATAGGGGGGCACCTTGTTTGCAACACTTTCAACTGTGGATGCAGTGCTCATGCGACTGCGCTCTGTGGACCAGCTTTCGCTTCTGGAGGAGGAGGAGGGTCGAACGCCTACAGCCAACTGTTTCCAATACCGTGGGCTAGGCAGCACTGTGCCACCACCGCTGTCCCCTGTGGACCCTGCATCCACCACATTAACCCAGTGCACAGTGATGGACACGTAACGGCCCTGGCCATGCCTACTGGCCCATGCATCAGTTGTGAGGTGCACCTTTCCACTCACTGACAGCTTGAGTGCATGGACAATGCGGTCTTTCACATGAAGGTGGAGGGGCTGGGATGGCTTTGCGAGAAAAGAAGTGGCAACTGGGTAGTTCATAGCATGGTACTGTGTAGGCCATTAGTTTGCGGAAAGCTGTGCTTTCAACCAACCGATAGGGCATCATCTCTAACGAGATTAGTTTGGCAATGTGGGTGTTCAAACCCAGTGTATGCGGATGAGAGGATGAGTACTTTTTTGTCCTACTCAGTCTCTGGTAGGGTGAGCTGGACTTGAGAGCTGGATATGGTGGAAGTAGCGGTGGACATGGAGGACAGAGAGGGTTGATGATGGTGATGGAGTTGGTGTTCTTTCTGATGGCCTAGATTCAGTCTTTCGTTGCAATAACAGTGTGATTCCCTGACTGATTTGCCCTTGCGACGACAACTCAACATTTGCTGCTGGTGGTGTGCTAACCGGTGGACTTACAGTGGGGGAAACAATGTTGTGTTGCTGACTACCTTCTTTGGGAGCAGTAGCACATGTGGTACGTGAATTTTGGTAGTCCATCCACGCTTGTAAGTGCATGGTGGTTAAATGTCTTAGCATGCAACTGGTATTCAAATTTCTCCGATTTTTCCCTCGGCTAAAGGTCTTTGCGCACTTCTTACAGATTACCTTTGCCTGATCATTAGGATTTTGTTAAAAAAAGTGCCACACTGCACTCTTCCTACTAGGGAAGACAGTTTGAGGCCTTGCACGCAATGCTTTTTTGACCATCTGGCCAAGCTGTCCTGCAATTTTTTTGGTTTTTGTAACCCGTTTTTGGACTGCTCCAGGCCTGCCAGATAACAACTGTTGCGATGTCGATGCCCGCTGCGGATGCTCCTCCTCCTGTTCTGAGCTATTTGCAGCGGCACACTCTACCCCCAATGGATGCCAATCTGTGTTAACAACTGGGTCATCCATCACCTCCTCTTCAATGTCATGTGCACCTTCCTCTGTGTCACCGTGTTTGATGGTATAGTATGTGGGAAGGGGCACCTGAGTTTCATCTGGATCAGATTCTGGCTCAGTACACAGCGAGGACAATGTAGTGCTCTGAGTGAATGTACCAGCAGAATCATCTATCAGTGGCTGTGCATCAGTGCACTCCATGTCAGATTCATCTTTGCCTGGGTAATTCACGATTTGACTTGATAACCCCGGCATGGTATGTGAAAACAGTTCCATGGAGTAATCTGTAGTGTGGCCTACCGCTTCCTTCAATTTTGGTAGGGGTGAAGGACACAAGGAAAGGTGTGGTTCATGACCATGAGCCTCCAATGACAACTCAGTGCTTTTATTTTTTAAAAATTCAGAAGAGGAGGTGATAGAACTGGAGGCTGCGTCAGCAATGTAAGCCAAAACTTGCTCTTGAAGCTCCGGCTTTAGAAGCTGTTTACCTACTCCCAGAAAAGGAAGCCTTCGAGGCCTTGTGGAGCCAGACGATGACGCAGCCTCAACACCTCCAGTATTAGGTGCTATTTTGCTTTTGCCACTACCAGCAGATCCACCACCAACACCATCGTTACCAGCTGC
This sequence comes from Dendrobates tinctorius, assembly GCF_039654945.1. Classification (NCBI taxonomy): domain Eukaryota; kingdom Metazoa; phylum Chordata; class Amphibia; order Anura; family Dendrobatidae; genus Dendrobates; species Dendrobates tinctorius. Next base: position 9,222,742 of record NW_027361822.1, read on the forward strand.
CAACCCCCTCCCACTTCCACGGACTCTTCCATCACACTTCGTCATTTTTTGGAAAAATTTACCCAAATTTACACCAACTCTCTCATACTGTAAAACAAGGTACAAGGTGTATCATAGAATCATATAGTACTGTGTATATAGTACTGTGTAGAATTGGAATGTCTCTACACTTCAGGACACTGTGGGATTCAGTCAGGCCCTGTTTATTTAACACCGCAATATGACAGGCAGATTCTCTATGCTGTTAGAAAGGTGTATAGAGGACTGTGGAGAATTGGAATGTCTCTACACTTCAGGACACTGTGGGATTCAGTCAGGCCCTGTTTATTTAACACCGCAATGTGACCGGCAGAAATTGCCTAGTGTATGAAAAACTACAAGGTGTATATAGAATTGGGCAGAACTGGAATCTCCCTAGAGTGTAGGTCTGTAATAACGGAACAACTCCTCGACTTATCCTTACAGAGTCACACACAGATAGCTTCACTGTGGCCGTGATAACAGCCGTTACACAGTACTGAGAGAGGAGCGTGCACGTACACCGCTGTCCAGTGTATGTAAAATTGTCAAGCTCTGTGTTTTAGTATACGGACTGACACACGCTGTCTCTCTATAGTTTTGAATGTACTCAAACAGCAAATATACTAAATTGTTTGAAAACCAGACAAAACTATAAGGAGGAGGTCTGTAAGAACGGAACAACTCCTCGACTTATCCTTACAGAGTCACACACAGATAGCTTCACTGTGGCCGTGATAACAGCCATTACACGGTACTGTGAGGAGCGTACACCACCCGTACAGACCCCCGGCAGCTGGCACAAACCCCCGGCAGGCCCGTACAGGCCCCTGACAGCCAGCACAGGCACCCGGCAGGCCCATACAGGCCCCCCGCAGTAGGTACAGGCCCCCCACAGTCGACACAGACCACGCATCATGATGCGCTCAGACCGCGCATCATGATGACCATTTCAGCAGCCAATCACAGCCACAACAGTGGCTCATCGCATTATCGGGACTTCCGATTCCGGTATCCGATATTGAAAAAATATCGGTACTCTGTATCGGAATTCCGATACAGCGAATATCGGCCAATACCCGATATTTGCAGTATTGGAATGCTCAACACTAATTGTAACACGGGTAGTTGACTCCAAGGGAGTGGAGATCTGACGGTCTTGGAGGACTACTGCTACAGGCAACACACATGATGGAGACCCGAGCAGGAGTCTACACATTTACAAAAATTAGTGGCAGACACCAACAAAGTGGCATCAATTGCAATAGAGTAGAACTAGTATAGCGGGGACCGACACCTCTTCCACTTTAGCCAACCCAGCTGTTTGAGACAGTAACAGGCAAGGTGGTGGAATCACTGTTCCATATCGCTCTGAAAGTCTGGAAGGGGTGTAACTATGTGGCCTACCAAATCCCTACTCAGACAAGTGGCACCAGGTGAAAACTGGGACCCAAGGAGGGATAAAGATGTGGCACCAGGTGCTACTCCATGGCTCATCTACAGAAGCTGGCAGCTGACCCCTTTCAGCGGGTAAGCTGCTACAGCCCGAAGGAGGAATGAAAAATGCCAGCAGGCACTGTAGGGACTCTGAAACCATGGGTGCAGATGGGACTGGCTGGAGGAACTGAAAAGCACTGGCAGGTGCAGGCTGGACTGGCTGATGGACAGAAGAGCACAGGCAAGTGCAAGCAGATGAGCACAGACAGATCAGAACAGATGGGTACAGGGTAGACAAATAGACAGGTGGACTTGATGAACCTGACAACTATCAAGCATGCAAGGAAAACTAACAACGTAGCTCAGGCACCTCCAGATAGGAGAAGAAGCCTTAAATAGAAGGGGTTGCCCAGCTATAGGTTGGGAATACCTTAGACTGATGCAGGCGGTCCCTTTAAGAGGCAGGGTGCACCCTCATGCATCCTCTAAGCATAGTTCCCGGTCCTACAACTGAACGTTGGTGGACACCAACACATAGGGGGTGAGATGAGAAGGCATTGTGTGAGAGGGAGGCACAATGTCCTCTCTGTTAGGTATGGGGAGATCCAACAAAGGGCCAAGTCTGTAATGTTAACAGATCAGAAAGTCTGTAGTAAGAGGGAATGGTCCACTGTGTCAAAGACAGTGGCCAGGTCCAGGAGAAGGAGGAAGACAAACTCGTGTTGCTTTCATTTGGCTGTTAGTAGATTGTTGGTGATTTTAGTCAGGGCAGTTTCAGTGGAATGGTGCAGTCTGAAGCCAGATTGTAAGCGGTCAAAGAGGGAATAAGAGGAGAGGTGGGAGGGCAGTTCAAAATGGAGGTGTTCCAGTAGTTTGGAGGCATAGGGGAAAAATGATATGGGGCGATAGGTAGACACACAGGATGGGTAAAGCATGGGCTTTTTGAGGATGGGTGTAATCAAGGTATGTTTCAATCAGGATTGAAGACACCAGTTGTTAGTGACAAATTGAAGAGGTGGGTTAGGCTTCTGATGAAGACTGTCAAAGTTTGGAATGAGGTGGGACGTTATTGTGTCAAGTTCACAGGTGCTGAGGCAAAGTATTCAGCTGAGATGAGAGGGAGGGGGAGATGGTGGAAGCAGGAAAGAATTGTAAGTACTGAATAGCTGTATAGGGTTGTGAGACAGGTATGATAGAAGTGATAAGTCGGCTTGTTTTGCTGCAGAGAGCAATTGCACAACATTTTTACAACTTCTGTTACTGGATGGACACCTCTGCTTTGGCAACTGTCCAACAGTACGCTTTGTAGATGAGGGCTAGAAAGAACATGTGCTCCAGTAGATTTCAACCGCTGCAGCAAGTGACCTCTGCTCCTCTTCCTCCTCCACCTTATCACACAGTCCTCAATGGTGGCACCCCAATTACCCTTTATTTCCCCCACATCTCAACTCTCCAAGTGCCCAACTGACTGTTCAGAACCACAGATGGCCGAGTCTGCAGATCTTTTCGCACATTGCATGCCATGGGCATAGGAAGTGTACTCAAAAGACTCACAGAGTCAAGAGGAGGAAATCATCTGCACAGATGGCCAAATTTTTTCTCACTTTGATCTATGGCCGGACGAAGTTTGGCACGAGCATAAACAAAACCCCCGTCTACAGACGTTAACCTTGTTGGGTGAAGGTGATCCATGTGTGATGAGACTCAGATACTTGAGGTGCCTGTGAACTGTACTGTGCTGTCAAGGCAGGGAGAGGAGGAGGGTTACTCTCAGGGTGAGGAATAGGAGAAGAAAGGATGATAATGAGGTTGTAGATCACACTTGGTGTAAACCCAGAGGCATGCATCTGAATAGCTCAACAGAGGAGCAGGAAGGTGAGGAGGTTACATAGACACACAGTTAGGCAACCACAACAACCAATGCATCCTGAGGCCCAACTCTGGCAATGGACAGCAGCTTTTGCAGTTCTAGAATTGCCTATCTTGGGTCTTTTTTTCAGACCGGCAAAAAAAAAAAAAAAAAAAAAAAAAAATCATCTCTCCGGCCGAAGAACCTCAACTTGTTTACCCCCTATAGTTGGGGTGACTGAGAGCTTGTCAGCTGATACTGATTTGGACATGCCTGCTGTTTTTGACTGATCTCACATACCAAGGACACCCCATATTTCTCAATCCACTAACATCTCCGCCTGCACCTCTCTTACAGTCCAGCAGCTTGTTGTGTTCATCCTACTCCACCCTGTGTTAGTACAGCAGTTTTGCTCATTTAAGATTCTTTACTCCAACTCATGTCAAAGTTAACAGCTTGAATTTCTCCATCTTCAATCTACTAATAATAATAACTTAAATATTGCAAGGACATTCCGCATAGCTTTATGAGTCAGCAGTTCATATAAAAGTAGTGTTGAGCATTCCGATACTGCAAATATCGGGTATTGGCCGATATTCGCGGTATCGGAATTCCGATACCGAGTTCCGATTCTTTTTGCATATCGAATACCTGAATCGGAAGTTCCCATAATGCTATGAGCCAGTTTGATTTGATTCAGCCAATGAGGAATCCTAAGAAGTGTGGGCACATCCTGTTAGGCATGTTAACTAATGGCATGGCTGTGATTGGCTGCGAGCAGACCACCCAGCTGCTCCTCCCCCAGACACACACTGAACAGTGATCTATGGAAAGTGAAACTAGTGAGGGAGGAGGAAATGACCAGTTCTCATTTCAATGCCAGAACACACCCACCCTGTACATTTATCTTAGAAGCAAGAGAGGATATCTTGGAAACTGTGCAGACTAGCCACAGAAGGTAAATTACTTATTGTCAGCATTCTGCAGCCTAGATATGCACTGAGATTGTGAAAAGCCCGGACAACCTGTTCTGTTATGTATTTCCGCCAAGTTGGATCGCCTGCCAGGGCTGGTGGGGTACTCGGTACCAGGTCCGTTGGTTTCAATGGGAGATGTCACGGTAGCTGTGACCCGGTCCGTGGCCCTGGGCGTCCATTATAAAAGGGAAATGTTGAACGTGTGGATGATGATTAAAGTGAATGATTCTTGACACCACCTGTGGTGTTCGGCAATGATGATGTTAAGCCGACGCTGCAGACAGATCCTCTGGGACAGATGGTGTGGTGCAGCTTTGATGTTGTGGACCTCCACAGGTAGGGCTGTAGTCCCAGGGCAGTGTAGATGGAGAGGTAGTGAAGAGACGTAGATTGTGCAGTGCCAGGCACAGAGATGTAGCAGTGCTGAGTGTGCTGGCGCAGGAATAACTGGAGGACACCAGGGCATCTAGTTCCAAAGCTTTACTCACAGTCTGTTGTGCATACAGGTGCCCGCATTCGTGCCATGTCCTCTGGGTCAGGGGCTCAGTCAACCTCCAAGCTAGACGAAGCACTCCGTTCCAACACTCCACCAACATGTGCCTTTTCTGAACGTCTCCCTCTATTGCTACACAACCCCTTTAACATAGTCAATATCTTTGTAACTCCGAACGTCTTAAAAAAAAATTAATTCATGCTATTCCATTTGATTGGGCTAAACCTCTATGCCTTTAGGGTATGTGCACACGCTGCGGTTTTGCTGCGGTTTTGGCCCTGCAGAACTGCAGCATTTCCGCAGACATGGAACAGTACCATGTTAGCCTATGGGTTTTCAAAACCGCAGTGCTCACGCTGCGGTTTTTTACCTGCGGAAAAGCTGCGGTTTTTTTTCCGCAGCATGTCAATTATTTCTGCGGATTCTGCTGCGGTTTACCATCTCCTCCATTGTAGAGGTGATAAACCGCAGGGCAAAACCGCAGGTCACTTTACCTGCGGTTTTACCTGCGGTTCCGCAGGAAAAAACCCGCAGGTGAATCTGCAGTGTGTGCACTTACCCTTAATGTCTTCTCCACCTCCCCCAATACATTCTACATTATTCTTAGTGGTTTTCCTTCATATAGAATTAACCTACAAGGAAAGAGGGTTTTTTTTAATTCCATTATTTCTGTCCCATTGACTTGCATTGGTTTCGAGTATCGGAATCAGCGATATCCGATACTTTTTGGGTATCGGTCCGATCCGATATTTCCCGATATCGGAAGGTATCGCTCAACACTATATAAAAGTCAAAAGGTAGGAAGTTTAATATAATCAAACAATTAAAGCAAAAATAATCATGACCCTGCTCTTCAGAGCTTACAATCTACAATGAGGTGGGGGTGATACCAATTACAAGTGCTTATTTACAATGATGGTACAACCATCTTGAGGAAGTGGGGGGGTAGAAAAGGCTGTGTGACCCTTTTCGGTATCTTGGAGTTTGAAGTGAAGCAGAGAATAAGCGAATATAGAATATATATATATATAAATAAATAATGTTTTTAGGGCGCACCAAAAAATGTCTAATTTGTGGTTATACTCCTAATTTCAAGGGGGACAAAGGGGCTGCGGGGCTGGGATTCTCGGGCATGCACAGTGGTGATCTGCAGCGCTCCGCCTCCCGGAAATCACTCCGCCTCCTTCTTCCTACATTGCTTCGTCAGCCTTGTAATCATCTGTCTGAGTATCCCAGCCCCGCAGTGTGGATAAATCATAAACGACTGCGGGGCAGGATCTCAGGCCACGCAAGATCAAAGGCCAAGATGCTATCTGACAGCCTGGTCACGTCGGGCAGCGCAAACTGCGCATGCTCCCTAACATACAGTACAGCGCAGGCGCCAGACTTTCAAAAGCAAACTAAGGAGGTGGCGCCAGGTCTGAAAGGAAGGATGGATGAGAGGTGTCTGGCAGAGGAGTAAAGTCCTGCCCACCTGACAAATTTCAGGTATTTTGGAACAACTTTATAAACGATTATTTCTGCGGTGGAACAGAGGCCAAGTAAAAGAGCCACCTTGACAGAATGCAGCATTAGTGCTGCACAAGGTGGCTCTTTTACTTAATGTCTGGAGAGGGTGACTCTTATTCTTAATCTTATTAAAGGGCCATTATTAAACAATGGGTCTCCTATACTGTTAATGCCTATGTAGTGAGTGGCTGGGCTGCCAAAAATTAGGACGCACCCCAATACCCCTTTCACGAGACGTACAGGAGGTCCTCCTGAAAAAATGTTGAATTGAATGCAAGGCCTGGCCTGCCCCAAAGTTACATGCACCTCAATAATCATTTCAGCAGACGTACTTGAGGGCCTCATGACAAAATTGCTCCCATTAAAAGAAAGTGTGTCTCCCATAGTGTTTGCTTATACATTGAATGCAAGGCCCGCCTTGCCACAAAGTTACATGCACCTCAATAACCCTTTGAATGGATGTACTGGATGGACACATGAAACAAAAGTTCCCATTATATACTTTTTAATACCATTACATTTGCCCATGAAGTGAATGCAAGGCCTGGCCCAAATTTGCACGCACCACAATCCCCCTTGCAAGAAATGTATTCTAAGTATAGAAATTCTATACTTAGAATGCCCATACAAAGTGTATGGGCTGACAAACATTTCCCCCTGGGGGTACACATCAACATAGTGTGTAAACTTTTTGTTTTACGGGCATCATAAACATCCTGGAAAACCATAACATAGCTTTCTACATAGTTGCTGCTGGGAAGGTGCAGGATTTTATTAAAAATATACCTGACGAATTGATGGATGAAGTGATCAGGGAAAGGGGCATGGTGACGGCAGGAATGGGAACATGCATGATTAGTTACAGTTGTGTCTGTGGGAGGAATGAGATCCAGGATACAGCCTACAATGATTAGTCATTTAGCCACCAACAATTACCAGAATGCGTTTCATGCCGTCAGAAGAACAGTGTAACATATGCGTGTCTGAAGCTTGTCATAAAAGATGCCCGTAAGAAATAGGTTGCCAAAGATGCACGTGTCCGTATGAAATGCAAACAGCAACATGTTTGTGACATGATGAATTAGAGAAAGCAGATCAGTGTTGGAGGAAAACCAAACAAACTGATGGATGCTCGTGAAAAGCTAAGTTTAAAGAGGAGTGCAGTGGCTGTAATTATCAACACTCCTATGGCACAAGGTTCTTCATGTTCTTCACCCATACATATAACCAAGAATATCAAAATGTCACAGCCGAAATCTATTTGTTCCAGTGTAACGAACACTGTTAAAGGAATGCCAATAAATGTAGATAACTACGAACTTGGGAAACAGATTTCCTCTTTACAAGATATGGATGATGATGGTATTGATGACGACTTTGAACTTTACCACAACCTCACTAAGAAGATGAAGATCACAGCTGCAAACAATGTGCAAAAAAGGCTGTCAATGTCTGGAAATTCAATTTCTTTTGAGCAAATTTTACCTCTTACTAAAGTGTTACAGAATGATGCATACAAAGCTCCCATGTCTACTCAGCGGACACTTCGCCAATCAACACCTTTATTGCACAAAAAGGCTGTAAACAACGTGTCAAGGACACTTGTCACAAAGGAGGCCAGCTCATCAGTAGGGCTCACTCATAAAGAGTCTGTCTTTAGCTCTTTAGAAGGTCAAAAATTACCATTAATAATTTGCATCCAAGAGTCACACAAAAAGTTATCGTGGGGGTTTTCTGTGTATGCGGTGTCTTGAGGCACACCTGCTTGCTGAGCTACGGTGTTGCAGAGCTTGAGTTTGTAAGAAAGAAAGATGCAGTTGGTGCCTACAAAAATACAACAGATACCTATATGGACAAAAAATGAAATGGTAGTGTGATAACATCAGACCAGCCCATACTTCAAAGATTAAGTGACACCCCATCAAAGAAGGAAGGTTAATGTTGAAGAAATACAAACTCCTCCTCTTCCAGTGTTGCTTAAAATCTTCCAGCTGAAGTTGATCCTAATACTATCTTAAAAGCACTCTTTAAAGCCTCAGGGTTATAGGCAGTCATCAAGCCACCTGCATTTAAGTTTAAGCTCTGATGACCGCAACACAACTTGGAGACTGTAATAACAGAGAATCACAATTCACATATGGGCCCAGAGATTCCTTTTTAAAAAAAATATTTATTCTTTTTGGTTTTTGCTTAACGCTGATGATGAACACCAGCAGGTAGTTGATGTTTGAAGGAGTCTGGCATCAGACATTGGACAATTTATCCTGTTCACAGCACTGTAGTACAGTTCACCTTTGTTGTGGCGCAGTTGCCTTTTTGCATCAAGAATTTCTGCTTTCCACTTGCTCTAGATACAGCACGATTATGGTTCTACTTTTCTGTCAAGGGAGGCTAAATAAATGTTGAATAACTTGTTTAAATGTATTCAATAATCTGTTTCCACTTAAAAGATAATATTTGTTGTTTGGTAGCTTTAATATCTGGATTCCTACAAATAGATCTCCAGACCTTCATATTGCAGTAGCTGGAAGGGAGGGGGAGGGGGACTAAGTGTCCACCGACTGTGTTACAGATAAGTAATTTTTTCTTTTACTAATTAATGTTTCACACTGTAGAAATTTCATCCAGAACTGTTCAATTGTAGGCTGTGGCTGAAGCATTTTGTGATATCTATGATCTGAAGACAGAGAAATGCTGAAGAGAAAGCGTTCACTGTAATAGTGATCTAAATACTGAGATGTGTACAGAGGAATGCTGGGAGGACACAGATTGTGGTTTTTTAATCAACTTCAGCTGCATTTGAAAATTTGTATGTAATGCTGCTAATTAAAAAAAGGTACTCTACCACAACTATCTATTTGCTCTTCCTGTACAACCCTATAATTTTTGGATAATTAATATTTATTTGTAGTCCTCATTGGGAGGGGGGAGACACAAGGAATTATAGGTGAACTCTGCTGAGACCTCAAACATCCCTTTGCAAACAATAACGTGGCTGTTGCATCACAAAACACCTTCACCCTGGTGTTCTAGTGGTGGTGTCTGAAGAGATGTGGAGGATGTGTGGTATTCCACTATGAAGCCAATTCTATGGTATACTGCATAGTGCGTTTTCACATAAATGTTCACCATTTTTATGTGGACTGTGCATTTTAAATATATTGTGAGACCTGCTGACAGACTGCAAAAAAAAGGGTTAATCTTCTCCTCTCTGAATTTATCAGGTGCCAAAGCTCACATAAGGTATCAAGCCTCCACAGTATTTTTTTGGTTGTATCTTAGCCCTTATTCACACAATTTTTCTGCCCCCCCCCCTCCCCACAAAAAAAAAAAATGCAGGCAAGGCAAGATATTTGAGAGTGGCCTGACTGCGTCAGACGCCTCATCTATCAGAGAGCCACAAAATATGGCATTTGAGTCCTCCATTGAAATGTTCTGTCTCTTACTTAAGTTATTGCCACCAGTATGATGGAAAAAAACATTTTTTACCGACAGGCTAGATATTTTAAACTGTGGGTTTACCACACACGGATAACATAAGCTTGATCTAAATTGAGCCATTTTGAGTGAACGTGGTAAGTAATGTAGAACATTAAAATGGCCAAGGCGTGTGGCAAGGGACGGGGAAGTGGACGTGATGGTGATGGTGCATGCAGAGGCTGAGGCTGTGGGCAAGCTGAAATTGGGCAAGACCAAACACCCACATCTTCTCGCTCGACCATCCTGTCACAAATACTAGGGGAAGCATCAGCACACCACGTATTGAACCTAGAGCAGTATCAAAAGGTTGTTGGTTGGATAGTGGATAATGCTTCCAGTCACTTTGCCACCACCACCAGCACCCTGTCTTACACACGTTCAAGTCTGAGTAGCCGAGAGTGTGACCGCACATTCCTTCACCCTAATCCTCCTTCCTCCCACCATGCCGATTGCCTGTAGACAACTGATCCCATACTTGGACACTCCCAACAGCTGTTCACTTTACCATTTATAGATTCAGGCCTCTCACACGATACACATGAAGCGGAGCAAGATGATATCGCATGTAGTGCTGCCAAATATTTGAGCAGCCATGATCACATGAAGGCGACGGTGGAAACGTCTCACAAAAGGTGGACGATAAGACAATTGACAGAAAGTGTGGAGGAGGACCAGGGTGCGGAAGTGGAACACGAGGTCGTGGATGATTTTGTTATTATTAGTCATTTTTGTAGCTCCATTTATTCCATGGCGCTTTACATGTACAAAAGCTGGCATACATTATTATTATTATTATTATTTATTGTTATAGCGCCATTTATTCCATGGCGCTTTACATGTGAGGAGGGGTATACATAAAAACAAGTACAATAATCTTAAACAATACAAGTCATAACTGGTACAGGAGGAGAGAGGACCCTGCCCGCGAGGGCTCACAATCTTCAAGGGATGGGTGATAATACAGTAGGAGAGGGTAGAGCTGGTCGTGCAGCGGTTTGGTCGATCGGTGGTTACTGCAGGTTATAGGCTTGTCGGAAGAGGTGGGTCTTCAGGCTCTTTTTGAAGGTTTCGATGGTAGGTGAGAGTCTGATATGTTGTGGTAGAGAGTTCCAGAGTAGGGGTGATGCGCGAGAGAAATCTTGTATGCGATTGTGGGAAGAGGAGATAAGAGGGGAGTAGAGAAGGAGATCTTGTGAGGATCGGAGGTTGCGTGCAGGAAAGTACCGGGAGACGAGGTCACAGATGTATGGAGGAGACAAGTAAAGTACACTAAACATGAGCAATACAAGGCACACACAAGTACAGAAGGAGAGAGGACCCTTCCCACGAGGGGTCACAGTGTACAGGGGATGGGTGTGGATACACTAGGAGATGGTAGAGCTCGTCTTGCGGTTCAGTAGACTGAGGATCACTGCAGGTTGTAGGCTTGTCGTTAGAGGTTGTTGGCTTGTCGGAAGAGGTTGTTATTCAGGTTTGTTTTGAATGGTTCCATGGTAGTCGGTAGTCTGATGTGTTTGGGTAGAGAGTTGCACAGTATGGGTGAAGCATGGAAGAAGTCTTGTATGTGGTTAGGGGAAGAAGAGAACAGAGGGAAGTAGAGAAGATGTATAGAAGACTGAAGGTTGCATGTAGGTAAGTCCAAGGAGACCACGTCACAGATTTATGGAGGAGACAGGTTGTGGATGGATTTGTAAGTCAGTTTTAGGGTTTAGAGAGGAGAAGCTGGGGAATAATGGGAAGACAGGTGGATTAGTTGGGCAGCAGAGTTTAGGATAGATTGTAGTGGTGCAAGAGTGCTAGAGGGGGGGCCAGAGAGTAGAAGGTTGCAATAGTCGAGGCGGGAAATGATGGTGTGCAAAATGGTTGTTGCAGTTTCTTGGTCAAGAAATGTAAGGATCTGAGAAATGTTTTTGAGTTGGAGTTGGCAGGAGGAGGAAAGGGCTTGGATATGTTGCTTGAAAGAGGGCAGAGTCAAGGAACACCCGAGGCACCAATCATGCGGGACTGGGGAAAGTGATCAGCCATTAATATTGATAGATAGTTATGGTGGAGGGGTTCAGTGAGATGGTTGAAAGCTGATGAATTCTGTATTGTCCATGTTCACTTTTAGAAAGTGAGCAGAAAAGGAGGATGAAATAGCATACAGACATCGTGTGATTTTGGTCAGTAAGGAGGTGATGTCAGGTCGAGATAGGTAGATCTGCGCATCATCGACCTAGAGATGATATTGCAAACTATGGGATTCTATGAGCTGTCCCAGGCCGGAGGTGTGGATGGAGAAGAGTAGGGGGTCCTAGAGCTGAGCATTTTGGAACCCCGAAACACAGACAGTGAGGTGAGGAGGTGGTGTTGAAGAGGAAGACACTGAATGTCCCCATAACACCAACACGACGCAAGATGCCAGTAGAACTGTTAGGTGTTCCCGAGTCTGGTGGTTGTTTAAAGACTCTCCCGATAACCTCAAACAGGCCATTAGCACAACCTGCCATGCTTTCATCAGCAAGGGTAGCAAAAATACCAGTCTGTCCACCACCATCATGATCAGGCACATGTCAGCAAAGCACCCGACTTTGTGGGCTGAACATCAGGCTCCAAGAACAGTGTCAGCGGGTGATATCACTGTGTCTTCCGCTCTTGCGTGTGCAAGCCAATCCCTTATCCATGGTGCATGCGATGATGCCTCCTGCCCTGCATCTGTCGTTGCACACAAACTCAAATAGCACCATCAAAAAGCACGTCCACGCCCTTGTCCCAGGCGCAGCAGTCAGTTGTTCATACCCCAGTTCTTAGAACACAAGGGGAAATATTCAGTCAAAGCCCAAAAGAACCTATTCATAAATTCACACATTTCTCTTCTGATTCCACTCAAAATGTTGCCTTTTAGCCTCAGAGACGTAAACTTTCTGCTAACTGAATTCTGCATCCGTCTAAAAAAAAGGACTCTGTCCCAGCCACCACTATTTCTCCCAGTGTGCCATCAAGGCATGACACAAGAATGTGTCCCACTACATTACCCAGGCACTAAATCATGCTGTTACTGGGAAAGTCCACCTAATCACAGACATGTGGACAAGTGCTCGTGGCCAGGGACGGAACATCTTGCTAACGGCACACTGGGCTAACATAGTGGAAGCCAGGACTCAGATGGACCTTGGAATGGAACACATCCTCCCAACAACGAGAATTGCAGCCCCTATGTCAATCAGGGTTGCCCCCACAGTCTACAGCTCCTGCTCTTCATCTTCCTCTTCAGCCTCCATCACCAAAATGAGCACATCAGTCACAAGCTGGAAGCACTGCCTCAGCCAAGCATCAACAGGCTGTACTGAAGCTAATATGCTTAGGTGACAAACCACACAATGCTGAAGAGTTGTGAACAGCTCTGAAAGAGCAGGCATATCTGTGGCTGATATCACTCAACCTACAGCCAGGCATGGTCATGTGTGACAATGGCCGGAACCTGATGGAAGCTCTGAGGCAAGCTCACACACATACCATGCCTTGGCCATGTGCTTAACCTCGTTGTTCAATGGATTAAGAAAAGCGACCCGGAGCTGCCAGATATGCTTGTTAAAGCATGCCACCCTGCGTGCCCATTTTAGAAAGTCAGCTACAGCTTCATCCACTCTTGACGTGCTTCAGCAGCGTTTGCAGCTTGCAGCTCACAGACTGGTGTTTGATGTCCCCACACATTGGAACTTTACACTGCACATGTTGTAAAGGATTTGTGAGCAGAAGCGGGCAGTTGTTGCCTACTAGCATCAACAAGGCCATCGTTATTCAGTTCAGACTTTACACATAAGATCTCAGGAGTGGACATAGATGTACCATCCTCCAAAACATTGAGGAATCAATCAAGATGGTGAGAGGCGATGATGCCATAATCTGCATCACCATCCCGCTCCTTTATGTTCTAATAATACTAATAATCTTTATTTATATAGCACAAACATATTTACAGTTTGAAAATGTTAAACACAACAGTCCTAAGTAAAAATAAACCTTACAATAATTTAATCAAAAGATAACGATAATGACCCTGCTCGTGAGAGCTTACAATCTACAATGAGGTGGGGGAGATACAAAGAACAGGGGTGTATTAACAATGATGTATTTACAATGCTAGTGCAGACGTTAGTCGAAAGTCGGGGATGGTCTGAGGACAAGGAGGAGGAGGGGGAGGAGAGCATGGTCAGTCGTCCTCTTGGTGAGGACATGGAAGTCTTGACTGTTAGCAGTCTGGCCCGCATGGCTGACTTTATGTTGCGCTGCCTTTCCCGTAACCCTCGCCTTGGTCAAAATTTTTGGTGACACTCGTGCACCCACACTACAAGGAGAACTTTCAATCTCTTATTCCAAAGGCAGACAGGTGTATAAAAATGTTGCAGTATCAGAGGGCCCTTCTTGTGGAATGATTAAAAAATTCCCATTTCAAAACGCTGGTGGCAGAGGTCAAAGTTCGTTTGACAACCAAGGAGTACAGGTGAAAGAGACAACTCCAATCCAACAGAGGCAGTGGATCACTGGCAAAGTTATGGGAGAGTTTTCTCAGACCCTTCCATCGCCCTGGTCCTGAGGCATGGGGTACTCTCATATGGAGTGCAAATTTTTGGAAGATGTACCTTGCTGACTGTACCGATGTCCTACGTCATTTCTCTGTGCTTTATAATTATTGGTTATCCACGCTGGAAACGTGACATGAACTGGCTCTCTGTATTGTGCACGTGTGCTGTACTCATGGTCATGGACCACACGATGCCTCGCTCTCTGGTCATTGGACACACGGCGCCTTGCTTTCTGGCGGGAGCTGACGGGAGCAATTCTTCATGGCGCCAGTGCTCTAAGGACGGAGCATGCTGCTCAGCCTCCTATGTGCGGCTTGTCCCCGCCAAAAATTTCTGCTGTCGTGCCTGCTTTCTCTTAAACTGGCCCCACTGCCTCTAGGTCACCGGGTCTGCCTGCTGCAGTCCGTCGCAGTGCCGGTGCTTCGGGTGCTGACAGCGGGGGACTCACTCCTGCTTTGCGTGTTTTTCCCTCAGCTTCCAGCCAGGTTCCCTGTCTAAACATGCCCCCTGTTCCTGGATTATGGGGCCTATTCATTCCCTTATTCCTTCCCCTGGGAAACAGAGGACGCAGCCTTGACATTTCCGGACCCGGCGTAGCACAGGTAACCGCAATCCCGTCTTCCTGAGTCCGTACATATCTGTCTAATCAGTTCCTTAATGCAAGCATCATAGAAGGCATCTTCTAATTTTCAAGAGCAAATTGCACATTACATCCAGAACAGTTTCACTATGAAGGACTTTGTGGCTCACATCAATCCACAAGATGATACTAGTCTCACACTTCCAAATTTTGGTGGAAAATCATTGCCACACAGATAGATTGTATGTTCTGACTTCTGCAACATCATTTGGGTGACAATTATTCATAACTATTT
Source organism: Dendrobates tinctorius (assembly GCF_039654945.1). NCBI lineage: Eukaryota > Metazoa > Chordata > Amphibia > Anura > Dendrobatidae > Dendrobates > Dendrobates tinctorius. The sequence continues at coordinate 9,237,945 of NW_027361822.1, forward strand.
GCTTCATAATATATTCATCATCTTCTTAAAGGCTTCGGAATATAATGTTCTAAAAGTGAAAGTAAGTTGGTGAAGTGTGTGGTAACTCATTTGTGAAAGTAATTGTAATCGTTCATATTTCTCCATTGTGTGTGCAGCTAACCACTTCATTGTTCTTTTTTTTTCTTGCCAAAGAAACTACTCCATCAAAACCACACAACCAAAACATTTTAATGTAGGTATGAAATGCCCAAATTTGAAGCCCACAGATGCATGAGCAATATATGGCCTGTATTTTTTATTTTTCACCCCAAAATAGTGTACAGAACTAGGGTTACAGACAGCAATTACAGTGGAATGAAGGCCTGAATTGCCAGAGTTTGCAGGCCACAAATAGACTAGGCATCTGACAGTGATACCAGACTGTTCAATGTGTGGCCAGTATTTTTTGATTTTTCATTGCAAAATAGTGTTTAGAGCTAGGGTAACACACAGCAAAAAAAGGTGAATGGAAGCCTCAAAAGCACACTTTGTAGCCCAAAGATTGATGAGGCATGTCACAGGGATATCAGACTGCTCAATATGTGGCCTGGAGTTTTGTTTTTTTACCCCAAAATACTGTATAGACCTAGGGTAACAGACAGCAAAACAGTGGTATATAGGCAGGAAGTGCCACAATTTGTAGACCACAAATAGATCTGGCGTCTGACGGAGGAAGAACACAGTTAAATATGTGGCCTGGATTTTTTTTGGCCCACAAAACTTGTGTCAATATGTAGGCTATGACACTAAAAAAAAAAAAAATTGTTAGAGTACTAAAACTGTAAAATATTTAGCCTAATGATATGCGATGCGTGTGGCTTACAAAATACAGTGATAAATATATGAACTGTAGCCAAATATTTTTGGGCCAGCAAAATGGTGTCCAAAAGTGTTGCAAGACTCTCCAAAAAATACTACAGTACCACAAAAAATGCCAGAGTTTTCTGCGCACTCAGATGTGATGCCGAGGACGGGCAAACACATTTTAAATTGCAGGATTTTCACTCCATTGTTTTAAAATGATCTGGCTGTAGTCCGCAGTGTGAACAAGCAAATAAATGTAGAAAAAAAGGGGCTCTGGATTGATTTGGACTAAAATTAGCAGGACTCAGGTGCAAAAAAAAAAAATTATTCCTAGACATAGATACCTGCAGCTAGGTATATATATAATAGGCAGCACCAGACAGTAATGGACCCTTTTGACGTATACAGTGAGATCTATATACTCACATACAGTGCCTACATGCCTTACACTGATGTGGATATGCGCACATAGACTCTCCTGCCTACCTAGCTCTGCAATCTTTATACCCCCTAATTAGCCCTTAAAATGACTATTGGTTTAGCTGGATTTGTGGATTGAACAATGGTAGACCCACACTAGCTAATAAAAGCACAAATCTGACTCTCAGCAGCAGCTCTCCCTACACTGTCTGAATCCAGAGCTAAATGTGCCTAACAGGGCAGCTTCCAGTCTATTATAGACCTGATGACGCTGTGCAGCCAGCCAATTACTCCAATACCACAACAAGATGGCTGCGGCATTACAGCGCATGGCAGACAATCCCTGCATACTGATTGGTAATCTAAAGACCGCCAAAAATGCAGGACAGAGACCCGATATCCCGCAAAATAATCCCGTAAATGCTCGGTGCTCGCCCAATACACAGATTACAGTGACACTCGGGCGACTAACGAGTAGCGGCGAACACGATAACTCATCACTAATCAGCACCCTTCTGCATGTTTTTGTAATGGCTACTAAAATGGTTAACACTTTCGATGTCATAATCAACATCACTATAAGGCTGGGATCACACTACCATGTGTGATGCAAGAAACTCTCTCGAGTCTCTCGCATCAACACCCGGCACTGCCGCCAGCCCTCGGAACAGAGCTGTTGCTGCATGTATTATCAAAATAATAAAATGCAGCACACTTACCTTACCGATCCCCTAAAGATTTTCTTCCAATGCTGCCAGGTACCCTGCTAATATCTGTATTTCATCATGATCACTGCCAACAGCGGTAACCAATGCGTCGTTGCTTCTGCCACATATTATCTTGGCCCATTGCCATTACTTTTATTTTTTTGCGATTTTCTGTAGGCGACTATGTAATGCTATTTTAATATATGGAAATAAGCGCTAAGCTTTAATTAGGCAGATGGACGCTTTGGTAACATATTTGCCAAAAAGGAAAATGGAGTTGAAGTGACTCCTGTGGCCTGTGATTGTGTGCAGAAACCACATTTGTGGTCATCAACCATGGATTTCATTTTTCCCTGTTGTAAGAATAGTATACGGCATTTCAATTTTACCACTACAAATACATATGTAAAAAAGTTTTCAAAATTTGTGTCACACTAAAAGGAAAAAAAACAAAAAAAAAACAGCACAATTGTAGCATTCAGTGGCTCAAAAGAATCTGACTTCTGGGAAGTTTGAGGTTACTACTCACCTGTGCTGCTATCAGGAGGAATCTCCTCATTACACAGCTCATCACCCCTCACAAATGTCTCTGTAGTATTACTATGGAACAGATCTTCACCCTGAAACAAATATTGTAAAAGTCACAGACAGGTGAAGAAGTCACATTTATGATCAGGTCTAATCCTGTCATTTCCACCGTTCTCATTACACCAGTATAAAACATTGACACTGGTATTGGTGAATTCCTGCGGGGATGCAACCACCCCCACCACCATTTCAACCTCTTTAAATAAAGAAAGGCTGACACCGAATTTCTTTGGAATAATTATGGCCATAGCAGCCTTTTATTTAAATAACAAATCAATAAAACTCTCAGAATAAATAATATTTTAACCCGCTGGGAGGAGTCCTTGAAGCTCAGAAAAATCTGGTGAATACAAGAATGAAGTGAACAACCACCAAATTATTTACCCCCAAGTGTTACCCCACTGGCTCGGGAGCACCATAACCGCAAGTATACCAAATGTTCACTCCCAACATACTGGGGATTCGACCACTTAGCCCATGGATCCCCGTATCAATTTTTAAACCGACTCCAAGGACTCCCCCCCCAACCACTGCAACGCGGGCCTTGGAACACCTCAAAGGCCCAAGACCCCCCACAACGAAAAGCTATGGCCCTTTCGATGCCCTCCTGCAAACCAAGCGCCCAGATATCACTGCCCACCCCATTCAAATGAACCCCATCAGCCAACCAAAAATCGTCGACCCCTTTTTCCAAGCGCAAAAGCATAATAAACAGGCAACCGGACACATTAAGAAGTCCTGAACTGGGCCTAAAATCACCAATGAGCCCTTTCCTTCCTGGTCTGTTTTTGACCTACGTAACCAAAATTCCACCCCAAGCTCAGTGTTCACCACGTCTCTGGCCAAAAGACCACCAAAAGAGTTTTTGCTAGGGGTTACCAGCTCACCTACCCTGAGAGCCCCAAAGAATGCAAAGGGAAAAGCCAACCTAAAAAGACAGACTTCGAAGAAAGAACTGCAACATGAAACTAAAACCCCCCAACCTTTCCAAAAGACCAAAAGTGATAGGACGCCTCCTATCCCCATGACTCCTATTTCTCCTAAAACCCTTCACCGCTATTCCGATTAGAAAAGATTTAGTTAAATCCACCTGACCCCTCATTCTGAAACCAAAAGCGAGGGTGGCCATCATGGGCGATACCTTTGCTGAAGACCAACCCGCTTCGGACCCGCGCCACATCGATGAAAGCAGGATGCCTACTTGATGTTCTGGAGACACCGAACCCGTGTTAACAGCCAACAAACCCTCCCAAGAATACCATACTGCCTGATACGCAGCCCAAGTCTTAGAGGCTAACGAGGCCCTGATCAATGATTCATCGTCACGGATACCACACTCCAGAATGCCTCTGGGCATTCCAGTCCCTTGGTCTCCGCCTCCAGAGCTAATGCACAAAAACGGTCCCACTGTGAATGAGAGAGAGAATCAGCAATCTCATTCTTAACCCCAGGCACGTGGATCAAAGAGTCATAGAATCGTAGAGTTGGAAGGGACCTCCTGGGCCATTTGGTCCACCCCTGCGCAAAAGCAGGATTCGCTAAATCATCCCAGACAGATGTCTGTCCAGCCTCTGTTTGAAGACTTCTATTGAAGGAGAAGCTCACCACTTTTCGTGGCAGCCTATTCCACTCATTGATTACTCTGTCAAAAAGTTTTTTCTAATATCTAATCTGTGACTCCTCTCATTCAGTTTCATCCCACTGCTTCTAGTCTTTCCTTGTGCAAATGAGAATAAAGATGATACTTCTACAATATGACAGCCCTTGAGATATTTGTAGACAGCTATTAAGTCTCCTCTCAGTCTTCTCTTCTGCAAGCTAAACATTCCCAAATCCTGCAACCTTTCCTCATAAGACAGGGTTTGCAGACCGGTCACCATTCTGGTCGCTCTTTTCTGAACTTGCTCCAGTTTGTTGATGTCTTTTTTTAAAATGTGGTACCCAAAACTGGACACAGTAATCCAGATGAGGTCTGACCAAAGAGGAGTAGAGCGCAATAATGACTTCATGTGATCTAGACTGTATGCTTCTGTTAATACATCCTAGAATTGCATTTGCCTTTTTTGCTGCTGCATCACACTGTTGACTTATATTCAGTCTGTGATCTATTAGTATACCCAAGTCTTTTTCACATGTGCTGTTGCTTAGTCCTATTTCTCCCATTCTGTATATGCTTTAACTGATGAGGTTGTTATGTGCTGGTTTCCATAGTGATGGACACGTGTTCCAGCCAACCAATTGGATAGCCTTTAACATCAACTCCTCACGCATGCACCCATTTGATAAAGCGTCGGGTTGTATAAATCACGTGGTATTTGGTTGTCCAATCAGACAGCCGCTAATGTTGGTGACGCTTCTGGCATGCGCATTGAGATCTCTCCAATGGCGGACCGCACATCAGGGTCGGCATGCGCGGCGTTCTTACACACCTGCCAGTATGAATAAATTACACATTTAGGTATAAAAGATGGGCCTGGATGGATGCCTGCATGCACCCCTTCTGAGAGAATTCGAAACGCGTGTCAGGGGGTACTTTATGACGGTCTCTGGACATTTGGTAAATATTTGTACCTTTTTCTAGCCTCTTGTATACCATCCAGCAATGTCACATTTGTTCTATTTATATGGACTCTCCAAATATGTTTGACCATGGTGTGGAAAAAGAACTAAGATGCTATTTATTATATTTAATGAATATTAACTGGTGCATTTTTTATTTGCAGAACATGCATCAATATTGAACCCTGGTTATGTGTCCTTTTGGATTTGTTTTTGAGCTCGTAGTTATGATTTGTAATTTCTAGATGTCATATGTCCATACTTGTATTATTGTATTTATTGGAAAAATTTGGGGGGCTTTAGTATTTACCAGCACATATAGGGCAAAAAAAGTATCCTTTCCGCACAAAGATTTGCATTTATTTTTCTCTGTATGTCATCATCCCTTTTTTTTATTTACATATTTAAATGACATTGTTCAATAAAAATGTATTTTTATATGAAAGGAAACCTCTTGGAGGGCCTGTCTTCTTATGTAGGTTGTTTGTTGTCCACGGCCCTCCGTGTTGATACTTTGGGGCAACTCCTTTGTCCATTGTAATTGTGCTGTGTTTTATATTTTTTCACATTTTTTTGTGCCCAAGATGGATATTAGAGCCAGGGACAATACCTGGCTATCCCAAATAAATTCTGTATTTAAGGGAGATTTAACTACAGGGAAACGTGTTGGCAATGATGGGGTTCAGGATCTCATTAATTCTTCAAAGGTGCTAATGAAGAAAAGATTTAAGATGTAGTGGAATAAGGCATCACTTGAAAATTATTTAGCAAAAAATATGATACCAAGGGGACTATGGGTCAAAATTACACCAGCATTTAAGGTTGAGGATGGCATTTTTCATCAGAAATGGGAAGATGCTTGCAATAACTGCTCTCGGGTTATGATTGACCTATTGATTGGTCTTGATAAAAAGAACATAGATGCCATCGAAAGCGAGATTGAAGACATCCAGAAGAAAATTAAGGAGACATTATCTGTTAATCAGTTGGAATCCTTTAAAAAGGATATGGATCAGTCCTTCACAACCTGGGAAAAAAAAATACAAGAAATGAAAACCAACAAATTTTAACGTGATTTGCAGGACTATCAGACTGCTAAAGTCTTTAGATGGAATGATATAAAAAGAGAGCGTACACAATCTGTCTCCTCATCTGTATCATCTGCTGCTTCTGAAAGCAGATTTAGGGATAATCTTGGGACACATCCATATGATCTGAGAGATAACAAGCGGAGGGGGCCTTACCGTGAACAAAGGCACCAAAAATCTAGAAATTTTGAGTCAAATAGGACTACCAATCGTTTACAGGTAATTAATCTGTCAGATAAAGTTTTGTCACAAGCTCAGATTGAGATCCTTAGTCTCAGCCTTACTTTTTCACCATCTCAGGGATTTGATTTATTCACAGCACTAACGGACCTGAATCTATTTGCACAAAAATTGGTTCTTAAGAAAATTCATGACAAACTCCCGACTACTGAAGCAATTTGGACTGAACAGGAATTACAAGTAATCAGGACCCTTGAAGACTTGGAGTATGAAAATGAAGGGCCGGATATATCTGGGTCACCCTCCCAGGGCTGTGGGGTACTCGGTACCGGGCCAGTCCTTCAGAGGGGAATGTCACAGCAGCGGTGACCCGGTCCGTGGCCCTGGGCGCCCAATTTAAAAAGGGGGATGAGTTGGGAATAAAGTTTATGAGTGATTCGTGACGCCACCTGTGGTATTCGGCAAGGGAGATGTTAAGCCGACGCTGCAGACAGATCCTCTGGGACTGATGGTGTGGTGCAGCAAGGATGTTATAGCCCTCCACAGGTAGGGCTGTAGTCCCAGGGCAGAGTAGGTGAAATGACACGTAGATTGTGTACTGTCTGGCGCAAGGGATGTAGCAGTGCTGGGCAGGTTGGCGCAGGAATGAGTGGAGGACACCAGGGCATGTAGTTCCAAAGCTTTACTCACAGTCTGTTGTACAAACAGGTGCCTGCTTCCGTGCCGTGTCCTCCCGGTCACGGACTCAGTCATCCTCCAGGCCAGATGGAATACTCCTTTCCAACACTCCGCCAACATGTGCATTTCTGAACGTTTCCTCTTATAGCACCTTTAATGAAGTACTCCTAGTACTGAGTTACACTGGAGTTCCTCCTGTCCGATGTTCTTATGAACTCTACTTGTACGGCAGACAGCTGTAGCCTGCTTCGGGGACTCCTTGCTACTAAGTCCCGGCTCACTATCCAGTTGCTGTTGTGCCCCCAAGTCTTGTGTGGGAATAAAGTGGTCACTACTTCTATTCCTCCGATGTCTGCTGTAGGACCATTAGTATCCATACAACCTCGGGGACCGGGCCCCGGCCTTGCGCTTAGAACTTCTAGGAAGGGTTCTCCTCTAACCCACATCCTCTGTTCTCTTTTACTCCTCATGTTCCGTACTAATCTTTCTTTCTATGGAGAGTCAGGCTTTCAGTCTATGTTATCTCTCTCTTCCTTTCCCGTGCCAGCAGACCCAAGTCACTGGGATCTGCTGCAGCACTTCCATCCATCCCTCTCTCTGGGGATCTTCTCTCCAACTCTCTAACCAATTGACTTTTCAATCCTCAACTCTTCCCGCTCTCTGTAATATAAACTAACTCCACCCACCTCCCAGCATGTTTCGTGTTCCAAGCATGTAGCCACCAATGGGTGCTTTGCTATACTCCAAGCAGAGCGCCGCCGAAGGTGCTTTGCTACACTACTTTGTGGTGTGGGGTGCAGGTGTTGGAGTGTGGTCAGGCGTCTCCAACTTACCTGGATGGTGGGGTACCACACCTCAGGAGGAGGTGCAGTACCTCTGTGGCAACTGAGGCTCAGGGGCGCCACATATCAAGTATGGTAAATCGACCTTTCAAATCTAAATCCAAGAAATGTCCTCCATTAAGTATGTATCCAAATATAGATTTTTTGTTAAGCTTGTGTCGGATGAGTTTACTAAAATACCATCTAGGGTTCGGAATGATAATTTGACCCCAGAGCAAAGACAAGCTTTAAAGGATTTGAAACAGTTAAAAGGGGTTCTAATTAAACCAGTAGATAAAGGTGGAAATGTGGTGATCTGGCCGGAAACCATGTATGAGAAAGAAGCCTTTAGACAGGCACGGAACACGGAATGTTATAAAAAATTGGCTTATAATCCTACCAATTCATTTCATGTTATTTTGCAGAAATTACTGGAAGAAGCATTTGTGGATGGAATTATCAACAAACAGGAGAAAGAATTTCTTACAGCTGAATATCCACAAACTCCCTGTCTATATTTGCTCCCAAAGATCCACAAGGATGAATTAAATCCACCTGGACATCCCATTGTATCTGGGAATGGAGGCCTGTGTGAACCATTATGTAAGTTCATAGATTGGCATTTAAAACCATTGGTTGAAGATCTACCCTCCTACTTAAGAGACTCCACTGACTGTATAAGGAAATTTGAAAGGATACAGCTGGATACGGACATGTGGCTGGTTTCTTTGGATGTAGAAGCCCTATATACATCTATTAAACATATGGATGGGATCAGGGCAGTGTCTTTCTTTTTGTCCACCACTACATTTGAGGATGGACTTAAGAAATTCCTTATCACATTTTTGAATTTTTGTCTCCAGCATAACTTTTTCCTGTTCAAGGGTGCCCCCTACCTTCAGCTCCAAGGAACGGCCATGGGAGCGGCCTTTGCGCCCTCCTATGCAAACCTTTTCCTGGGGCTGTGGGAGCAGGAATGCTTTATGACGAATCCCATCAAACATTCGGAGAAGGTTTTAATATGGTCGAGATTCATTGACGACATCTTGTTTTTGTGGCAAGGTTCTGAATGTCATCTGATTGAGTTCATTTTGGAATTGAACAACAACAACATTAATTTGACTCATCATTATAGTCAGACCTCCATTGAATTTTTGGATATCCATGTGTTCAAGGACAATCAAAATTGTCTACAAACGAGTATTTTTAGGAAGAGTACTGCAGTTAATTCTCTGCTACACGCTTCCTCTGCTCACCCGAAACATCTCAAGGTTAACATCCCGATTGGTCAATTTTTAAGACTGAGGCGCAATTGTTCTGATGATCTCTCTTTTAACCTACAATCTTGTGAACGATCCAGAAAATTTCTGGATAGAGGATATAGCAGAAGATCAGTCAGGAGGGGCTTGCGAAGGGCCATGAGTACTCCAAGAAAAGATCTCCTTAAACCCCATGAGGTCAAAACTGGAATAGAACAGGCGAGATTTATCTCTAAGTTTAAGGAGAATTGGTTTAGAATGAGACAGGCCCTGTCTAAACATTGGTCTCTATTGACAATGGATACAGCACTTAAAGGATGTATTGCTGGTCAACCCTCTATTACCTATCGCAGGACAAAAAATCTGAGGGACCACTTGGTGTGAAGTGATTATGTGGGATCTGTATCCCAAAATATATTTGGATCAAGTGGACCAAAGTGGGGCTTTTTCCCATGTGGGACTTGTCTCGCATGCCCAAATATGAGAAGGGATTCAGAATTTGTCTCGAGCAGTGGCAAGAAATTTCAGATAACTCAGCACATTACATGCAATATGGAATATGTAGTTTATTATGCTACCTGTTCCTGCAATATTATTTATGTTGGTTTGACCACCAGGAGATTGCATGTGAGAATTCGTGAACACGTCCTTGATATTATCAATGCTGAGAAAGTGGAGGATTCTTTGTCTCTGAAACCCATCCCGAAGCATTTTAAATCTGTACATGGATGTAATCCTAAATATTTGAAAGTGATTGGTATCGATTGTGTGAAAAAGAGCCATCTTGGTGGTGATTTAAAGATGCTATCACAATTAGAATCAAAATGGATTTGAAAATTGGAAACGGTGCACCCTAAAGGTCTTAATGAGAACCTGAGTTATGCTCCTTTCTTGTGAAAAATCTTCTTTTATTTGTTTCTAATAATTTTTTTTAACCTTTACTTTATAGGCCATTTCTTGTTCTACCTAAATTGTGGAAACATGCTTTCTTATATTTATCCAGTGGATATTCTATTCAATATGTGAATCTGAAGATGAAGACTCGCCGTCGTCATGTCTATTTGATGGAGGAAGGATTTCTTGGTTGAAGGAACAATTTCCATTCTGAATTCTGATGCATATATCTGCAGTTTTTGTGATTCATCCAGTCTATACAGAATGTTGGAATATTTTGACTTATTGTCTTATGGACTTTTCAACTGGATGTGTTTATCTATCGTACAAATAGTCGGTGCTTGTTTTTTTATATATCTTTTGGCAGTTTTGGATTATTTTTGCACATCTTTGGTCAGAAAATAGAATATGTGAAAAGTATTTATATATTCACATGTTGATATGTCTAGGTCGATTTTTATATATTGCACTTTTTTCACATTTTTTATCTAAGCATATACACACTTTATATTGCCGTATACGTCTATGTATGAGTATACTGCTGCTATTTAGGCACTTTAAATATTTGCACTTAGGCACTTTGTCTTTCTTCTATTTTAGCACACTCTCATATTTTGTGCACTTTATTTGGTTCACTCAATGCTTGCACCTTATTTTATAAGTATTTTTCGTGTGTGTATGCATGTATATATACTTATGTGTTTGTATGTGTACTCCTATATATATGAATCTATTGCTGCTATCCAAGTACTACTTTTCAGCTTTCAGCACTTTTTCATATTTTGTGCACCTCTTGTAGGTCACTCAATGCTTGCACTTTATCTTAATAAATATCACCTTCACTTTGGTATATTCTGTGTCATTTCACTTAATGCATTCTTAGGCTACATTCACACATCAGTTATTTGCCGTCAGGCAGGATCCGGCTATTTTTAGAAAAAACGGATCTGGCATAAATTTTGGAGAACTGTAGAAACGGATCCGTTTTTTTGCTGGATCCGTCTAGCAGGTTATATCTGTTCCTGGGGCCTGGCCAATTGGATCTGAGCATGCGCAGACTTAAAAAAACCGGATCCGGTGGCTGGATCCGTCTTTTTCTGGATCCGGCGCATTCCGGCGCCCATAGACTTTCATTGTAGCAAAAAGCTGGAAGCGCCGGATCCGGAGCTTCCGGCTTTTTCGCCGGAGACATAAAACGTTACAGTAGCCGTTTTTTCCAGACGCCGGAATGAGACAAGTTGCCGGATCCGGCAAAAAACGGATGAAACGCAATGCCATCCGGCACGATCCGGCGCTAATGCAAGTCAATGGGGAAAAACTGGATCCGGCATTGCATTTTGCCGGATCCGATTTTACAAAAAAAAGCCGGATCGCGCCTGAAGGCAAAAAACTGATGTGTGAAAAGGCCTTAACTTTTTATTTTTCCACAGATTATTTTTGTGTTGCCAATTTTTTATTTTTATTTTCATTATACTCTTTCTTTTTTTTGTATATTTGATTATTTCCGGCTGCAGCATTAATAAGTTTATAATGTCTCCATATGGCATCTGTTTTGAATTCTTGAATATGTGTCATCCAGGTGCTGCATGAGGGACCGCGTGCATCATCTGTTAATATATGGCATATTTGTTTTATTATTAAAAATATTTATATATCATTATTATTTAATTTATCTTATCTACTTGGATTTGAACTGATGCCATTGGGTTTGGATTTGGATTGTCCTTTTTGTGGTGTATGGTAATTGGTGGTGGCTATTCACTTGCACCACTGAATTAAGCAATCCTTCCATTAGGATCTTATGCAGGTCTGTTTGGTCAAATGCATTTGAATTACTTGATATCGCGCCGACTGATGAGGTTGTTATGTGCTGGTTTCCATAGTGATGGACATGTGTTCCAGCAAACCAATCGGATAGCCTTTAACATCAACTCCTCACACATGCACCCATTGGATAAAGCGTCGGGTTGTACTAATCACGTGGTATTTTGTTGTCCAATCAGACAGCCGCTAACGTTGGTGACTCTTCGGGCATGCGCATTGTGGTCTCTCCAATGACGGACCGCACATCAGGGTCGGCACGCGTTCTTACACACCTGCCAGTATGAAAAAAATTACACATTTAGGTATAAAAGATGGGCCTGGATAGATGCCTGCATGCACCCCTTCTGAGGAAGAATTCGAAACGTGCGTCAGGGGGTACTTTGTGACTGTCTCTGGACATTTGGTAAATATTTGCACCTTTTCTAGCCTCTTGCATACCATTTAGCAATGTCACATTTGTTCTATTTATATGAACTCTCCAAATATGTTTGACCATGGTGTGTAAAAAGACCTAAGATGCTATTTATTATATTTAATGAATATTAACTGATGCATTTTTTATTTGCAGAACAAGCATCGATATTGAACCCTGGTTATGTGTCCTTTTGAATTTGTTTTTGAGCTTGTAGTTATGATTTGTAATTTCTAGATCTCATATGTCCATACTTGTATTAATGTATTTATTTGAAAAAAAATTTGGGCTTTGGTATTTACCAGCACATATAGGGCAAAAAAAGTATCCTTTCCGCACAAAGTTTTGCATTTATTTTTCTCTGTATGCCATCTTTTTTTTTTTTTTTTTTTTTTTTTTTTAATTTAATGACATTGTTCAATAAAAATTTATTTTTATATCAAAAGAAACCTCTTGGAGGGCCGGTCTTCTTATGAAGGTTGTTTGTTGTCCACGGTCCTCCAGGTTGATACTTTGGGGCAACTCCTTTGTCCATTGACTCATATTCAGTCTGTGATCTATTAGTATACCCAAGTCTTTTTCACATGTGCTGTTGCTTAGTCCTATTCCTCCCATTCTGTATATGCTTTTTTCATTTTTATTGCCCAGATGTAGTACTTTGCATTTCTCCCTGTTAAAAACCATTCTGTTAGTTGCTGCCCACTTCTCCAGTTTATTTATATCTTTTAGAATCCTCTCGCTCTCTTCTCTAGTATTAGCTATCTCTCCTAGCTTGTGTCATCAGCAAATTTAATCAGTTTACCCTCAATTCCTTCATCTAAATCGTTGATAAAGATGTTGAATAATACAGGACCCAGAGACATTCCTCCAACTGGATGTGCAGCCATTTGCGACCACTCTTTGGATCCAATCACTAAGCCAGTTATGAATCCACCTAACAGTTGTCTTGTCCATTCCATACTTAGCCATTTTTTCAATAAGGATTGTGTGAGATACTTTGTCAAATGCTTTGCTGAAGTCAAGATATACTATATTTACAGCATTTCCCTGATCCACCCAATCAGTGATTCTGTCATAGAAGGAAATTAAGTTAGTCTGACATGACTTTTTAGTTACAAACCCATGTTGACTCACTTCATTCTTATCCAGGTACTTACATACATGTTGTTTAATGATTTGTTTAAAGATCTTTCCTGGTATAGAAGTCAGACTCACCGGCCTATAGTTGCCTGGGTCCACCTTCTCCTTTTTGAAGATAGGAACATTTGCTCTTCTCCAGTCTTCTGGGACTTCTCCTGTTCTCCAAGAATTTTCAAAGATTATGGAGAGGGGTTCAAAAATTTCTTCTGCTATCTCCTTCAGTACTCTGGGGTGTAATTCATCTGGACCTGAAGACTTGAATTCATTTAGGTTAGCTTAGTGTTAACTCACTATATTTCTGTTTATAGATATCCTGGTTTCTTCTATTCCCTTAATAGGACAGTGAAGAACAGTTGATGTTACATTTCCTTTTTGAGAGAAAACTGATGCAAAATAGGAATTTAAAAGTTCGGCCTTCTCAACATCCTGTCTTACCATTTAATCATTTTCATCCTGAAAAAATCCTATAGCATCTTTGAATTTTCTTTTACTTTTGACATATCCCCCAAATCCTTTATTATTGCTTTTGACGTCTCTTGCAAGCCTCATTTCATTGTCAGATTTAGATAATCTAATTTGTGCCCTGCGAGATTTGCAGACAGCATTATATTCTTCCTTTTTAGCATGTGCTTAAGTTTTGTGTTCATCCATCCTGGTTTACTTAAATGCATCCTATTCTTCCCTCTTTTTGGAACTAACAATTGTGCATTGAAAATTTCATTTTTCAAGATTTCCCATCCTTCCTGGACATTTTTGTCCTAAAGGATATCCAGCCATTGGATCCCTTCAAATCTGCCTTTCTGAAATCTAACCTTGATGTCTGAGTCTTCACAGGTCTTCCTCCTCTAATTATCCAAAATTCTAAAATAGCATGGTCGCTACCTCCTAGGGTCCCAGCCACTTTTACGATTCCCAACAAATGTCTGGATAGTTGAAATCATGACAACTATGTCATATTTTTTGGAGAACTTGGCCATTTGATGCATAAAGAGTTCATCCATATCTTCAGCTTGCACAGGCAGCCTGTAGTAAATGCCTAAAATGGTGTCCTATCCATTGTTCTGTCCTTGTATTCTTACCCAAACAGTTTCCACAGAACTCCCAGTCTCTGAATCTTCACCTGAGAATTTAAGGACAAACAAGTCAGAACCAACTGGCGAAGCACCTGAACCACCGAAGGCGATAATGCCGAGATGCTGTTAATAGCACACACCACCCCCTTATTATCACAATTAAAACGGACCCGCCTATTTGGAAACTCCCGTTTCCACAAATTAACAGCCACCAAGATGGGAAATATCTCTAACAAGGCAATATTCCGAACTAAACCGGAAGAAAACCAATCATCGCGCTAACGCACTGCACACCATTGACGTTTAAAGTATGCACCAAAACCGATACCGCCTGCCTCATCAGTAAACAATTCCAAGATATTGTCCACCGTCTCCTCCATGAGCAAAGAACGACCATTGTATTGTTCCAAAAACGTATGCCACATTGCCAAGTCCGCCCTGAATTCTGCAGAAAGCCGAACAAAATGATGGGGCGCCCGAACGCCCGCGTGAAAAAACTCGCCCCATTGGAATAATCCCGAGCAATGACTAAGTCCCTTAAAGACAATTTCTTTAAACGGTGCGCCCTAGCAACTTCCCTCCGCAATGCAACGACTTTTTCTTCCGGTAATCGGCATTCCCAAGTGACCATGTCAATGACAATACCCAAAAACCGCAAACAAGTACTTGGGCCTTCCGTCTTATTGGGGGCCAACGACACGCCAAAATGCCCCATTACCCACTCCAATGTCCTCAAAATGTTCTGACAGCGTGACGTCTCACCTGGGCCTACACATAAAAAAATCGTCCAAATAATGGATCACTGAATCAAAACCAGAAACATCACGCACAACCCGTTCCAAAAAATGAACTAAAAGCCTCAAAGTATGCACATGACAATGAACAGCCCATAGGCAAGCAAAGATCAACATAAAACTCCCATTCCAATAACAACTCAATAACTTTGAACTATCTGGGTCAACTGGCAACAGCCGAAAAGCAGATTTGATATCTGTCTTTGCCATAAGGTCCCCTTTTCCACATATAGTGACCCACCTTAGTGCCTCATCAAAAGAGGTGTAAACCACTGAGCAGAGCTCGGGATCAATGCCATTGTTCACCGACATGCCCCGAGGGAAAGATAGATGATGAATGAGCCGAAACTTATTCGGCTCTTTCTTGGGCAGCACCCTCAAAGGCGAAACCACTAAGCCCTCAAATGGAGGAGAACTAAAAGGACCCGCCATGCGGCGCAACGTGACCTCCTTCACCAGCTTTTCAGACACCACATCCCCATGCTCCATCGCTGAACACAGGTTCTTAAGAACTCTAGATATAACAAAAGGTGTAGGAGGAACCGTAAAACAAACTGTGAAACCGAAAAACAACAATGCCGCCTTTTCTCTAACAGGGTATCTATTTAGATAGATACCATCCTTTTCACCCTCACTGGAGTCATCCCCTTGGGAATTAGCCCCCCCCTGACTTGGTTTTGCCTTTTTTGAAGCATTTGACAGTCCCAAGTGAGGAACCGTTGCAATGGGAGCAGAGGTATTTAAACTTACAATTGGCTCCAAATTTACTCTGGCTGTCGTTAAACTGCCAACATAAACCCGTTTTTTGTGTTTCCGCCTGACTTCCAACCCCTGAAGCGGAATACTGACTACTGGCGTGGCCGGCATATCCGGCCCCCCTGAAAGGAATTCCCAGATCTATTAGCCGCCATAATTCTCAACCACAGGCCTATGTCTTTTTGGTCCCATCTAATCGCCGGCCTTATCGCCTTCCGTTGCCTGAACTGCTCATCGTACCAGAGCCATGCCTGTCCACCATAAGACCTATGTGCCTCACCAATAGAATCCATGTAACAGAAAATGGGGGAGCAATTCTCCGGCGCCTTCTCCACCAATAACGCTTGCAAGAATGGCAAAAGCCTGTAGCCAATTGACAAACGTCTGGGGGATCAAACGCCACCTACGCTTCTCTTCTTCTTTCTTACTCTCATCCTTTTTACCTTTATCTATATTAAATTTTTCCAAAGAAAGCAAGGAAAAGATCTTCACATATTCATCTTTCCATATCTTTTCACGCGCTTATTTTTTTAAATGTGCCCCTAAAGGCCCCTCAAAGCACACATACACCTTCCCTTGAGCCCTACCCAAATGAATCCGGCATTCCTTTTCCTTTTCTGTCTGCACTGACACAGATACCAGGATGAGAAGACTACCCGAAACATCCAATGGCCTTTTCGGCCAAACCCCCCCCCGCTCGACTGACGGGACCATCCATGCCAATAAATGCCACGACGCTAATACCCCTGTTATGAATGAGTCACCGTAGGAGGCAAAAACAAATACTAGCTAAGTCCAGAAAACCAGAGAAGTTGGCAGCTATCGGATTGCAGACCCCTGAACCTAACAACAACTAGCAGTAGCCGTGGGGGGTTCCTACAGTGCCCTAGACCCCTCGATCACAGCCGGAGAACTAAATAGCTTAACGACAGAAAGGGAAATCTAAACTGCCCCAGAGCAGACCCCAAAGCAATAGGCAGCCCCCAACATATAATGACGGTGAAGATGAAAAAACACTAACACAGATAGAAAGATAGGCTGAGCAAATGAAGGGGCCCAAGCTAACTAAATAGGACAGGATAGAAAAGCTGCTGTCTGCAATCCGCCAAAACCCTATCAAAACATGAGCCAACAGACTGATAGGGAAAAGAGCCCTAAAGACGCTAGGCTTCAAAAAGACTATATCAGTACTCAGGTATTTTCTGAAGACAGAGCAAAAAGGAATTCAGCTCACCCCAGCAGGGAATGGCAGAAATCCAGAAAAACAAGGCAAAACAAAACCAAAACACAAATGCAAAAAGCAGAGCAGAAAACTTAGCTTTTGAGGAGCAGGAATCAGACTGGTCTCCTAGAATCCCTCAGAGAAATCACCAGCAAGGCAGAAGGGCGTCGGCTGCCTTATATCCAGTCAGCAATTCCCGTCACCCAGTCATCAACGTCCTGCTCAGGTGCTTGGTAATCAGCCTCACTACCTTCCTTCACCAGAAGAGGGAGTTCGTCAGACCTCAATGGTGAAGGGGAAAATGAACTCACAACATACCCCCCCTCACAAACCGACAAAGTAAATCCCGCACACTTGACAAAACCTCCCCTACGGACGCACCTGCCAAATTACCTGAAACCACCAAATCACCCCTAGCAGCTACCTCAATGCCCTGACTAGCACCTAAACTTGGGGACCCCACAAAAAGTTGAGACGCAAAACACATGGAGTTATACTCACCAGGCTGCAAGGGGGCTGTGACCCCTCCAGCCAGAGAAGTGGAATCCAGATGATCATCAAATATGAAGATCCCGCTCGTCGGGACATTCAGAGACGCCAGACCAGATGCCAGCACCCTAGAGATTCCAGGCATCCCAGGGAAACGATCCAGCAGGGAAGCAGAAGACCCAAGCTGCTGAACTGGACCCACAGGCTGTGCCTGCGCTGGCCTGTCTGCAGCACACAACTCGCTGTCTGCAACCCCCTGTGCACCAGTAGCCGATGTCATCCTTGATGCCCCTGTGGCAGTAATGCAGGCCGCTGCTGATAAGGATCAGGCCGAAACCACCTCATCAGGGTGAATCCATGCCGCAGCAGATCCTTCCCAGCGGTCCGTTCCGAGTTCCCTGGAGACCGAGGCAGGCCATACAGTTGAAGCAACACCGCGGCGCCCCCTGATGCCTTCAGGACTCCCAGAAAGCCTGGGGCGTGTAGGCTCCACCCCTGACCGCCACGAGATGAAGGCCTGGACACCGCCGACGCCGCTGGACCCGGACTGGCATGGGAATTCAATGGCGCCTGGCCTTTAGTGTCCCTGGAGGGGCACCTGCACCTCTGTCGGGTGACAGCCTCTACAAAGGCCTCACGCAGCGAGGACGCCGCTCGCGTGCAGCAGCATCACCCGCTGGTCCCCCCCCCCCCGACGCTGCAAGGATACTGGAAACTTGTTCTTGAAGCCATCCATGGGGCTGGGATGCAGCAGCAGCCCTCAAGCTCTCCAGCAGCTGGTCTACCTCCGACATGGTAAGCGTTGTGGGGACCGAATTCCACCCTGGAGAGTGGGAAGTGGCGAGACACAACCCTACCTTATAAACGGCCCCATTAATCTGTCCCCCTTATGAATACCCCCTTAACTCACCCACCCATTGTCATACCGGCCTCCGCCCACGTCGGGGGGGGTCCGGCTTTGCTCTGGCCTTCACTATTTTACTGGTTGATGATCACTGTGCCACGGGGTCAAGTCTGCCTAGGAAGAGGCATAGCTAAGCGGCTACCAGGAGCTCCTGATGGTGAAGACAGACTGGTCTGCAGGTAACCACCAGGTAACATTCCCAGGCAGACTTCAGTACTGCAGCTGCCAATCCCAAGAGGTCGGATTTGCTGGATGAGGAGATGTAACTGGAGTCACTTCCGAGCAGGATTTGAAGACAGACTGACAACTTGGATCTTGAAGAAAAGTGTCTTGTTCACACTCGCAGTTATCGGGAAACAGTTTGGCAGCTGGCCACAAAAGGATCAGTGACTATGGATTCAGGACTGGCAGCACCAGGATCAGGGAGGTCCAGTTCAGGTACTGACAATGCGGTTTTAGGATTCGGATATGGATACTACCGAATGTGATACCTATGTGATATGTATGGTGTGTGCATGAAGAAGATAGGTGTCCAGATTCCAGATTAGGTGATAACGGGTCTTATTATTCCTTTTTGCATTTAATTCAGCACAGTTTAAGATGGCTGAAGTGGTTGACCGCTACATGACCTGATAAAAGCATGGGGGTTTCGGTGAAAAAAAAAAAAAATTATACAGCGCCTGCGTGACATGAGCTGATTACAAGCTCAAGAATTAACCACGCAGGCGCCAAGCAGATAGCTGAAAGGGTTGACCGCTACATGACCTGATAAGAGCATGGAGGTTTCGGTGGGAGACAACTATACAGTGCCTGTATGACATGAGCTGATTATGAACTCAAGAATTAATCATGCAGGCGTCAAACGTAAACATGTTATATGAGTATTACTTACAAAAAGTGTACTGCGCATGACTGAACTGATATCTGATCGTAAACAGCATATAACAAAGTGGGTTCTCACTGGTGAGCAGGGACATTCCAGGAGATTTTATGGACTCATAACTTCTGTGATGATGTGCTGCTGGATATTTCCTCCTCACCAGTCGAGTCCCCCGATGGAGGAGTGATGCTGCAATATCTGGTAATATATATTGATGCTTACTTTCTCTATGTTATAGATGATGACTTTCTCTATGTTATAGATGATGATGATGATGTGATGTTAGACTAGTGCTGCTATAATTCATGTGCCTATAATACATATATATTGGACTATTATATTAATAAACTATAAATTGTTTTACCGATATAAAGACCTAGTAGTCTTCTTGCCTAATTAGGATATTAGTGAGCGCTATGTACGTAAGGGGCTTGCCCCTCTTAAGGTGAAAACTCGGTAAGAGATAAATTGGCGTAGTCGGCAGGATTTTTTTTTTTTGCTCTCTAAAATGTTTAAGAAACGAAAGGAAAAGCAGGAGGATGTTGTGGATGTGCCCGGTTGGACTGAGGCACCGTATAATATATTGGCACATGAATTGAGCAGTTCTGGACTAGCGGAAAAGTGGTCTAGTAAGCTTAAAGGTAGTGAACCCACTGATGTTGTTAATGTACTCAGGGGTGTCCCCGCCAAGGCGGGTGATGTAGTGTCGCTTGGGCGACGAACCTGGATTCTGCTCAGTGCATATCGCGTGATGCATGAGCGGAATATACAGATGCAGAAGAAATGTTCCCAGTTGGAACAAAAAGTTAGAGTTAGGAGGGCAGAAAGTGGTGCTGGAATGCAATACCCGTCTGCTCAAAGATAAGTTGGAACATTATCAGAGTGTGGCAGAGAAAGCTGCTATCAAAGTTGCTCAAAATAAATATCGCAAGAGAAAAGGAAAAATCAATAAAGAAAAAGTATGTAAAAGTATAGCCACTGCATCTGTAAATTGGGACCCAGATAAGTGGGACGGAGATGTATGGGATACCTCCTCATCAGATGATTGGAAGGATCCACCCGATCCCGTTATAGATCCCCCAAAAGGATCTAAGGTAAAAGCCAACCCAATTCAGAGACGGATGAATGGACAGAAAATGAAATTATTCGAGAGCAGGTCCGTGATGCAGGTGGCCAGCTCCAAGTAGATGAGAACGGGCAGCCTATTATGGTGGAACGGACAGTTACCCATACCCGTACTAGAGTTTCTGTGGAAGATTATACCCAAAATGAAATAGACAGCATTTTAACGCAATTTAAACAGCGGTTGGGAGAATCAGAACTCTCCTGGTTGGTCAGGATGCATGATTATGGAGGAATAGGAATAAATGTAGATCCACAGGATATTTCTAAATTTGTCACATTGTCCCGGGATCCAGAGATCCAAAGATATTTCAAGAATTATTTTAGAGAAAATGCACAAGATAATATGCAGAATTTAGTGATCATTTTGGCCCGAGCAATTATGGATAAATATCCTACTGAAGCTGATATCCCAGCTAATGATAAACTATGGTATACTTTGCGAGATGGAATTGACAGACTGAAGGAGGAAGCGATGCGAAGTGTAGTGGCTGTACTCAATATAGATGATGATTACTTGGAATTTCCAATGACTGCTAGTATGAGAAGTAGGTTAGTGAAAACTGCTCCTCCCGCTTACAAAGCCATTATATTGACGTTAACTGTGGCTATGACAGGGAACCCAGTGAGCCAAGTAATTACACGTATGAGAGAATTGCAGGATATGGGTGATTGGAAGGCGACGGATCGTTTAGCCTCCTCTCAGAATTCCTCTCAGAAACATTCAGATAACAGTAAACCACATAACCCTGAATGGAAAAAAGATGGAAATACTACAAATCAAACAGATAGAGTGTCCAGGAGAGAGATGTTTCAGGCACTCTTAAAGGCTGGAGTGAGCAAAGAATCTATAGATGGAAAACAGACAGGTGAATTATGGAGGTTGTATAAACAAAAGGTGCTGTCGGCAAAGAAAGTTGATGCTGAAAAAGGCACTACTAGAATAGGTAAAGCTGAAGATCAGGGTAAGACCCCCACAGCACCAGAGAAAGTGTCTTGGGAGGACTTTAAAAATGTTTATCCGTGGGAAGAATTAGCTGCAGCAGTAGCCACTCGAGTGAGTGATGGATGGGGTAGGAATGCCTATGAGGCAGCTACCGGGAAGAATGTGGACTCAGATGAAGAGATCCCATAGGGTGCCAGCCAAGCCCCCGTATGGATAACAGCTGATCAGCGTCCTTACGTAAATTTAAGTATCCATTAGAAGGGGGGCAATGTGCAGAGGGTCCCTGCTTTGATTGATACTGGGGCGGAGGCTACCCTAATATATGGAAATCCCACAAAATTCAAAGGTCCAAAAATTAAAATTGCCAGACTAGGGGGACAGGTAATCACCGGAGTACCAACACAAGTTGCTTTGAAAATAGGAAACCTACCGATAAGAAATTACCGTGTTTTAGTAGTACCCATTCCGGAATATATATTGGGAATTGATGTTTTAAAAAGGAATGACTTTAAATTTATCGGCTGGAAAATTCTCCTTTGGAGTAAAAAGGGCAGAAATACAAATGAGACCTGTAACGGTAGGAAAAGTAAAAATGCCCCCTGTACATATCCCTCCTGCTACCAAAATGGTGGCAATGAAACAGTATCGAATACCAGGGGGACACAAAGAGATTACTGAAACAATTAAAAATCTGGTGGACGCAGGAGTCATGCGCACCACTACTACTGCATGGAATAATCCAGTCTGGCCAGTTAAAAAGAGTGATGGCTCCTGGCGTATGACAGTGGATTACAGGGAATTGAACAAATGTACCCCTCCATTAACAGCTGCAGTGCCAGATACTATCATTATAATAGAAAATATACAGAGTCATAATGGAACTTGGTATGCAGTGATTGATTTGGCTAATGCCTTCTTTACAATTCCAATAGAGGAAAAGGCGCAGGATCAATTTGCTGTTACCTGGTTAGGTCGACAGTATACCATGACCAGATTGCCTCAAGGATGGCTTCATAGCCCTACTATTTGTCACCGGACAGTGGCAGAACATCTTTATCAGTTCTCCTTGCCCTCAGATATGCAAATTTCACATTATATTGATGATATAATGATACAAGGAAATGAGGAGCAGGCAGTGAAATCACAATTGGAAAAACTTTTGGTGCATATGAGGAGCAAAGGATGGGAAATAAATGAAGCAAAGGTCCAAGGACCGGCTCAAGTTGTAAAATTTCTTGGAATCCAATGGAATAAAGGACATAGGGAAATTTTACCAAAAGCTAAACAGAAGATTATTAATTTCCCTACTCCCAAGTCTAAGCAAGAGACTCAATCTTATATTGGGCTATTTGGATTTTGGAGACAGCATATACCTCATTTAGGACAGATGCTGTCCCCTTTGTATAAAGTTACGAGGAAGAAATATGAATTTCATTGGGGGGAAGAACAACAAACCGCCTTTGAAATGGTAAAAGAGGCTATACAGCAAGCTGTAGATTTATGGCCAATGACAGCGGGGAGTGTAGAATTGCATGTATCAGTACAAAATATGTATGCAAATTGGTCATTATGGCAAAAACAAGGGGGAAAAAGAGTCCCTTTAAGTGGGAGTCACACACAGCGATCTCGCTAGCGAGATCGCTGCTGAGTCACAACTTTTGTGACGTAACAGCGATCTCACCAGCGAGATCGCTGTGTGTGACAGCGATCAGCGAGCGGCCCCCCTGCCGGTATCGCTGATCGCTGGAAGAAACCTCTGGACATATTTTTGGTCGCTGGTCTCCCGCTGGCCAGCACGCATCACTGCGTGTGACAGGCGGGAGACCAGAGATCAGCTGTAAAAAATAGAATCAAAATAAAAAATATAGTTATTCTCACCATCCGACGTCCCGTTCAGCCATCCGGCCTCTCTCCACGCTCCGTTCCCAGTGATCCTTTGCACGAATGACCGCGAGACTTCGCGCTCCTGCAAGACCGTGACGTCTCGTGGTCATTCTTGCAAAGGATCACTGGGACCGGAGCGTGGAGAGAGGCAGGATGGCTGCGCGGGACGTCGGATGGTGAGAATAACTATATTTTTTATTTTGATTCTATTTTTTACAGCGATGGCAAGCGATGCCGGGCGCTCGGCATCGCTGTGCTGATCGCGGGTGAAGCTGTCTGTGTGGCAGCTCACCAGCGATCACATAGCGACTTACCAGCGATCCTGACACCTTGATATCGGTGTCGGTATCGCTGGTAAGTCGCTATGTGTGACTCCAGCTTTAGAATTTTGGAATCGAAAACTCCCTGATGCTGGAGAAAAGTATACTCCATTTGAACAACAATTGCTAACTTGTAATTGGGCATTGGTAGAAACAGAACAGCTAACTTTAGGACATGAAGTCTTATTAAGACCAGCAATACCTATAATGCAATGGGTATTGTCTAACCCTAAAACCAATAGGGTAGGACATGCACAGGAACAAAGTATCATAAAACGGAAATGGTACATTTCTGAAAGAGCAAAGAAAGGAGAAGGCGGGATCACCTCCCTCCATGAGAAAATAGCTGAAATAGGGGAAGAAATCAAATCCCCTGTGAAACCAACTGTCCTGGAAGAGTCCCCTGTAAAATGGGGAAAATCTTATGAAGATTTAACAGAACAACAACAGCAACATGCTTGGTTCACTGATGGGTCAGCTCGATATGTCAATGGAAAGCGACACTGGAAGAGTATGGCTTATAACCCGAAACTGGAAAAAAATTTGGTTATGGAAGGTCACGGTAAAAGTAGCCAATATGCAGAATTATATGCTATCTTTCTGGCATTGAGTTTTGAACAAGGGAAAGAGTGTCACCTTTTCACAGACTCATGGTCTGTGGCTAATGATCTTGCAACTTGGATGATGGGATGGAAGAAATATGGTTGGCTAATCTATGGTAGGGAAGTGTGGGGTAAGGAGGTGTGGGAATTTATAGAAGAAATGGTTCAAGTCACCCCTACTACTGTTTTTCATGTTGATGCACATATGCCTGCTGACTCACTTGACCGTTTGTTCAATTCTGAAGCAGATAAAGCCGCCGCCATTAGACAGACTTCTGAAGTTGATCAAGAAAAAGAAAAATGGCTGCAAGGTACAGCCGTTTGGTCGCACAACTAGAGTGGACACCTTGGAGAAAGAGCCACTTACAGGTGGGCCCAAGAAAGAGGTGTGCCACTAACTATGGACATAATAAAACAAGTCATTGCACAGTGTCCAGTATGCCAGCATTCACAAAAAAGGGAAGTTCCACACACAGTAATGGGACACATAGCTCGAGGACAATTACCAGCTCAAATTTGGCAGATGGATTTCATTGGTCCACTCACTGAGAGTAGGGGATGTAAATATGTCTGCACAGCAGTAGATACCTACACAGGACTTAATGATAGGATTCCCTTGCAAAGCAGCCACACAATGGAGCACATTACGTACATTAGAGATTATCACACAATACTATGGTGTTCCACTGCAGATACAGACTGACAATGGGTCACACTTCACTGGTCAACAGATAAAGGATTATGCTAATGAGCATAATGTCCAATGGGTATATCATATGCCCTACTATCCCCAAGCTGCAGGGTTGGTGGAAAGGATGAATAGACTCTTGAAGTCCACTCTGAAAAAGATACACAATAAGGAAGGAGAATATGGCCAGTGGAGAGACAATTTGAGTGAGGCTTTACAAATTATCAACAATAGGCCTATAACTGATTCCATGACACCATTGATGAGAATGCTGACACCCAATCTTACCATACACGAAACTCATATTGTACATACAATCACTTGGTGGAAGATGAATCAAGAGGCTAAAATTCCTGAAAGAGCAACTCCCCTGTCTGCGGGATTGGATGTCAGCGCAATAGAGGTGACTATTGTGCCGCCAGGTAAGACTGTTCCTATACCGACGGGATTGGGGTGTCAGATGCCAAAAGGACACTATGGCCAGTTGGCAACCCGCTCTAGCTTTGCTGTGAAAGGGGCAGTAGTGGTGGGAGGAGTAATTGATGCTGATTATCAAGGGGAAATTAAAGTAATCATGCTTAATGTAGGACAGGAGCCGTTGGTCATCCCTAAAGGACAGAAAATGGCTCAAATGTTAGTAATCCCTGTCAATTTGGGTCACGCAATAGAAGGACAGGCTCCTTTGGAATTATCCCTAAGGGGAGACAAAGGATTTGGATCATCAGATGTGACCAATGTAGGAGCCAAAATTTGGGTACAGAGTCCCCAGGGACCGCCCTCAGCAGCTGAAGTAATAGCTATAGGCAAAGATCGCACTTTGTTGATTATGAGACCTGGAGTGGAAAAATGGGAATATGTTCCTCAAGAGAAATGCTATTTGCGTGAATAAAATTATGCTTTGATCTTTTTTCAGATATTTCTGGGAATATGTGGAATCCTTGGAAGTGGATATTTGGCTAAGGTTGAAGGATGGACACCTGGAACGCAACTTACCACAGAACAAGTGTGGCCTCATCCTAAACCAGGGGACTGGAATGCGTACAATAGAACATTACCCAAAGAAATACCCAAAGAAAGCTGTGGCACGTGGGGAGTAAATTATAACTTCTCACAACCAGTCTTCCGAGTAAACTTAACTTTGAATCAAACAGATCAGAGTTGGATGTATGGACAACCATTGGAAGATCCGAATCAACAAGAGGCGGCGTACTATTATTGGCCTGATACTATCGTGACTAACGGAACAGGACAAGTGATTATTGAAATCGGAAGAGGAAATAATTTGTTGGGAAGAAAAAATAGAGAAAGATATTGGTTATGGGAGGCTTAATGTTTCTGTCTGGATAAATTATACAGACAAAGGGGAGAATAAGACAATTTTTATATTTCCTTTAAACCACACTATGATAATAATTTGTGCTAATGCTACGGATAGAAAGGTGGAATTCCTGGTGGGGAAGACATTGCCACGGTGTGATAATGTCACGGGTGACTATAATGGTTCTGGACTATGTTGTGGGACTCCAAATTTGCGGGCTTCGGCTTGGAGTAGATGGTTGAGGGTATATCAAAGCACCGTCTTTAAAAGCGATTCGGAACATATGAAGAAGATCCCCTCATCTTGTTTA
Source organism: Dendrobates tinctorius (assembly GCF_039654945.1). NCBI lineage: Eukaryota > Metazoa > Chordata > Amphibia > Anura > Dendrobatidae > Dendrobates > Dendrobates tinctorius. The sequence continues at coordinate 9,264,648 of NW_027361822.1, forward strand.
ACGACTGGAATCCAATCACAAAAAACTGTAGTGACTGCTATAGTAACTTTTCCGCCTAACATTCTTTGTCCTATTAGACAAAGAAGAGCATGGTATGACACACTATTAGGAGGGGTGGGAGTGGTTACTGGAACTTTGAATTCCTTTGATATAGAAACATTAGCTAATTGTATGAGTAATGCAGGTAGAGATATACAAGATGTTTTAACTGTACAGGGGAAGTGGATGCCTACAATATGGTACCCTTGGAAACAGGCCCTACAAATAGATAAATTTTTGTTAAAAATGCAAAATGCTACGAATTCTTTTGCTTTGAAAAAAGGATCAAATATTAGTGCCGTTTTTAATTGGACCATGTGTACCATGCAAGCCATTTATCAAATGCAACAAAAGGCAACAATGCAGACCCGGCTTATGACAGGAAATGAGTGGGTATGGAGGACCGTGTTTAATAATACGATCCCTGGAGTTTCATGGTTAAAAATTGAGGCTCCCAAAATGGTCTGCAATGATACAGTATGCCAAGGTATATTAAGTCTGTATAATGTAACAAATCAACAAATAATGTGTAGATATGTTATTTTACCATTGCTGTTAGGACCTCCAGGGGACCAATGGCTATGGATGCCTAAAATGAATGGTCTATATATTGATAATAATAATCGTACGCATGATTTAAGTTTATGTGAAAACACTTTAGAAGGTAAAATTTGTAGATTGCATTCTGCTATATATGAACCGTGCTTATTACAAGGAACGGTGAATGTTTGTGAATTTACCATTCTCCCAACATCATATAAAATGTTGGTGGAAATTGGTCCGCAGGAAGTTTGTGTAATAACGGAAGTTCCTGTGGTCCCAGGTATGAAAGTTCCTTATGTTGGATGTCTGCAAAATGTTTCAGCTTTAGAGTGGGAAAATCAAACTTTTCTTCTTACTCCTGATCGAGTGGTGCGGGAAACCATACAATGGCAACCTGCCGTGCTGCAGATAAACTGGGAGCTGAATATGACCAAACTTCGGGATATCATAGAAAAATCTAAAGAAGGTTCTGAAATGATTAAAATACTAAATAGGACTATACAACAGCATATAATTAGTACCACTATAGTAGCGGGAAAAATTGTTAAAATAGGTTCTGTAATTGCTGATGCCACTTATCATTGGTATGATATTTTCATGGGTCATTCCCCTTCAGCTCCAAAGATGTTAAATTGGATCATTCACCCTGTGTTGGTGCTTGTCATTGTAGTAATGCTTCTATCCATATGGAATTGCTACATGGCATACAAAGTCTTCTGTAGGAAACCAAAAGTGCTGATGGTGACCCTATAGAAGTGGAAAATAATTCCCGTGATCAAGGACCGATTGTGATACCTATGTGATATGTATGGTGTGTGCATGAAGAAGATAGGTGTCCAGATTCCAGATTAGGTGATCACTGGTCTTATTATTCCTTTTTGCATTTAATTCAGCACAGTTTAAGATGGCTGAAGTGGTTGACCGCTACATGACCTGATAAAAGCATGGGGGTTTCGGTGAAAAAAAACACAATTATACAGCGCCTGCGTGACATGAGCTGATTACAAGCTCAAGAATTAACCACGCAGGCGCCAAGCAGATAGCTGAAAGGGTTGACCGCTACATGACCTGATAAGAGCATGGAGGTTTCGGTGGGAGACAACTATACAGTGCCTGTATGACATGAGCTGATTATGAACTCAAGAATTAATCATGCAGGCGTCAAACGTAAACATGTTATATGAGTATTACTTACAAAAAGTGTACTGCGCATGACTGAACTGATATCTGATCGTAAATAGCATATAACAAAGTGGGTTCTCACTGGTGAGCAGGGACATTCCAGGAGATTTTATGGACTCATAACTTCTGTGATGATGTGCTGCTGGATATTTCCTCCTCACCAGTCGAGTCCCCCGATGGAGGAGTGATGCTGCAATATCTGGTAATATATATTGATGCTTACTTTCTCTATGTTATAGATGATGATGATGACCATGTGATGTTAGACTAGTGCTGCTATAATTCATGTGCCTATAATACATATATATTGGACTATTATATTAATAAACTATAAATTGTTTTACCGATATAAAGACCTAGTAGTCTTCTTGCCTAATTAGGATATTAGTGAGCGCTACGTACGTAAGTGGCTTGCCCCTCTTAAGGTGAAAACTCTGTAAGACACCGAAGCAGCCACCGGATAAAGAACACACTATACTGTACTAATGGAACGACAAGGGAAAGGGAATAATTATAACAGATTAATGATGGGGAATGTGACAACATACAGCTGAACACACCAACGCACTAATCACTAAACTATAGGGGTTGCTCAGGCACCTTTCTATTGAGGAGGGCTCCTGTTAGATAAGATGCCTCCCAGCTATTGGTGGGGGCATTTTACTGTGTAAGTCCTCTGCTCCTTTAAGAGCAGGGAAGCGCGCACATTAGGCTTGCTGCCGGGAAGTGCACCCACACAGGAGACAGGGAGCACACAGAAAGATGTAAAAGCAACAACGCATCCACAGCAGTGAGCATGTCGATTTCCCTGCATGGGAGAGGAAGGGGAACCATGCAGGGGTGCCGGAGCATTACAATAGGGGAGATATCATGACACCTTCTTTCCACCTACCTGTTGATCCTGAGGAACATTGGGATATTCTTTATTACAGTCCTGATGAACAAGAGGACAAGGACATGTCTCTGGTGTTATACTGTTACTGGATAGATCTAGAGGAAACACATATAGGGACTTAATTAATTCTTTACAAAACAGATAGTTGTATGCCATGTGCTCTTAGTCCTATTACCTGGTGATGCGAGGGACTGGGGAGGGGTCAGGAAAAGATGTCTGAATTCTTCTAAAAAGTCCCACTGCTCCATGGAGAAATAGACTGTGACACCTTGACACCTTGAAGGAACCTGACAGAAACAATAATAAGGATGATGTAAAGTGACATAAAAATCTCTCACCCCTCCAGTAAGCCAGAAGAGGATCTCTAGGGTGAGGGGTAATATCATCTCCACGATCTTGTCCCTGTCCCTATCCATCAGTGATGAGTCTTTAAGGAAAATTCTCTTAACTAGAAAACCTCCACTGAGAGGAACCAATATTGTAGGAACCTGAAAAAAAAAAATAAGTAAAATCATACAAAACCTGAGAGGAAACCTTTAATGAGATATTAGGAGCGAATATAGGTTTCCAAAGCAAAGAGAACAGATGAACGGCACTAGGGAACACAAATCACCACTTAATAATAGTAATAATAATCTTTATTTATATTGCGCCAACATATTCCACAGCGCTTTACAGTTTAACAGTTTCAAAACACAAGTCATAAGTAACAATTTAACAATACAACAATTAAAGCAAAATAAGACGAAATAAGACGACCCTGCTCGTGAGAGCTTACAAACTACAATGAGGTGAGGGAGATACAGAGTACAGGTGTGTATTTACAATTGTATATTTACAGTGAAGGTCCAGCCATCTTGAGGGAGTGAAGGATGGATGGAGATAGTAAATGGGCTACACACGCACTTACACATAGAATGACTGATTAGTGAACGTGATAAGCAGCTCTGAACAAATGTGTTTTGAGGGAGCGCCTAAAACTCTGCAAATTGTGGTTAGTCCTAATTTCTTGGTGTAGAGCATTCCAGAGGATAGGAGCAGCACGGAAGAAGTCTTGGAGTCGGGAGTGGGAGGTACAGATTAGTGCAGAGGTTAGTCGAAAGTAGTTTGCAGAGCGCAGCGATCAGCTAGGCCGATAGACAGAAATGAGGGAGAAGATGTAGGGGGGTGCAGCACCGTGGAAAGCTTTGAGGGTGAGAACAAGTACTTTGAATTGGATCCTATAATGAATGGGCAGCCAGTGTTTTGACTGATGAAGAGCGGACACGTCCGAGTACCGATTAGCCAGATGGACGACTGTGGCTGCTGCATTAAGTATGGACTGGAGAGGGGATAGTCGAGTGACGGGGAGGCCAATTAATAGAGCATTGCAGTAATCCAGGCGGGAGTGGATCAATGCTACAGTGAGGGTTTTTGTTGTTTCCATGGTGAGAAAAGGGCAGATTCTAGAGATGTTCTTTAGGTCTAAGTGGCAAGAGCGGGTAAGCGATTGTATATGGGATGTGAAAGAGATTGGTGTCAAACATAACGCCTAGACAGCGCGCCTGCTGTCGGGGTGTTATTGTGGTACCACCCACGGAGAGGGAAATGTCAGATTTAGGAAGGTTAGTAGACGGCGGGAGCAGAAGTTGTTCAGTTTTGGAGAGGTTGAGCTTCAGATAGACAAGGAACCAAATAAATCTGAACACTGCCCTGCGCATAGCTGGTATTGGTGCTCGACGAAAACAGACAAATCCAAGGAGCAGTAGAAGAAAAAAACGTAACACTCACCAGCAAAAATAAGATCCAATAGTCCTTTATTCACATAAGTGCCATGGACAGCAAGTGGACAAGCAGGACATGGGAGACGTGCGGGGAGGGAGGACGACGGCCGTTTCGTGATTACTTGCTTCTACGGGTCCAGGTGCAATAATCAACCTCGGGTCAACTCCTTTATAGGGATCATTCATGACCTTAAATTATAACAAGCTGTGCAAACATACACCAACATTCACAAATATAAAAACATATCATGATTACTACTATTATGCAGAGTACAAAAAATTATCAAAATTTTATGATTGTAAATAGCAATATATAAAAAGAAAACTAATAGCACAATCATAGGAAAACCGAGAGATCAATGAGGCGCAGTAATCCTTTACCTGTAGTAATAGAGCGGTAATGCTCACTAAACCGCACAGTCAGCGTCCGAATTGTCTTACCTATATAGAAATAACGTCATGGGCAGAATAAAATATAAACTTCCCCTATAGTTTGACAAGAAATATAAGTCTGAACCGTGTGCTTGACAGAGCCAAAATGTATGGGATTAGATATTAAATGCAAGTGACAGTATTTACGGTGTCAGCATTTATAATTACCTTTTGGTAAGCTGGAACACCACCAATTGTTATTAGAAGGGAGCAAGCGATTATGCACCAACAAATCTCCTATATTATGTGCCCTCTTGTAAGCAAATTGTGGAGTTAGCATACCCATCTGTTACAAAACTATCTGAACTGATAAGATGCCAATTCTTCCTTATAGCTGCATGAAGAAACTTATCCATAGGGCTATGCTTAAAGCAAAGGGAGAATTTTTGCGGTTTTTCACCTTGCGGTAAATCACATTTTCAATTTTTTTTATTATACAACAGATCAAACAGTGAAAATTTTTTCATGCGCTCATGGGCTTCATCTAACAAGCTTAGAGGATAACCTCTCTCTAAGAAGCGTGTTTTCAGTTCCATAATCTGTTTATGGAAATTCTCCCCATTATTATTATTATTAATTTTACGAAGCCTCAACATCTGACTATAGGGAAGACCTTTTTTCATATGCCATGGGTGGGAACTCTAAAAACGTAAAGCATTATTAGTTGCTTTTTGTTTTCTAAACACCTCTGTCTGTAATTTCTCATCTCGCACTTGAATTTTAATATCCAAAAATTCCAAAAAGAGAGGTAAAGCGCATATTATAAAGATTAACATCATTTACCTAGCTAACAAAATTCACAAAATCCCCCTCAGAGCCATCCCAGATAGGGATGGGCGAATCCTGAAATACTCGGAATCGCTAGACTCTAACGAGTCTGACTCGGAAACTCGCTACTCGTTGCGAGTCTAGCGAGTCCAATGTTAATGAATGGGGATGCGAGTATTGCAGCGATTCCTGTGCTGCCATTTTTTTTGTTCCGCTTACTTCCCGCATGTGGCTGTGCACACCATGCGGAAAGTAAGCAGAACAATTGCGGATGGTACCCACGGTCCGGAGGAGAGGAGACTGTCCTCCGGGCTTTGGGTACCATATCCCTGTAAAAAATAGAATTTAAAAATAAAAAATATTGTTATTCTCACCCTCCGACGTCCCGCGCAGCCTTCCCGCCTCTCCACGCATCCGTTCCCAGTAGTCCTTTGCGAAAATGCCCGCGATGGCGTCCGTTCTCGCGGGATCGCGAAGTCTCGCGGTCATTCGCGCGATGTCATCGCGAATTACCGCGAGACATCGCGATCCCGCGAGAACGGACGTCATCGCGGGCATTTTCGCAAAGGACTACTGGGAACGGATGCGTGGAGAGGCGGGAAGGCTGCGCGGGACGTCGGAGGGTAAGAATAACAATATTTTTTATTTTTTTTACATTTTATCTTTTACTACTGATGCTGCATAGGCAGCCTCAGTAGTAAAAAGTTGGTCACACTTGTCAAACACTATGTATGACGAGTGTGACCAACCTGTCAATCAGTTCTCCAAGCGATGCTACAGATCGCTTGGAAAATGCTAGCATTTGCATTGGACTCGTTACTGTGCGAGTAATCGCTTGGAAACTCGCAGAGTACCGACTCCTGCGAGTCCCCTACTACTCGCAGAGTAACGAGTCCTAACGAGTAGATTCGCCCATCCCTAATCCCAGATAATAAATAGGTCGCCCACAAAAAGCAGATAAGTGTGAATATATTTAAGGAATGGATTAGAACTAGATTTAATATAATGTTCCTCAAATCTGGGTAAAAATAAATTTGCAAAAACACGATACAGGAGTACCCATTGCTGTACCAACTTGTTTAAGATATCACTTATCTAAGAACTTGAAGGCATCATGTGTCAACACGAAATCAAGTGCTTCAGACACGAGAGACAAAATCTTGAGATTTATCCGTAGTCATAAGAATCGCTGAAATGCCAATATCATGAGGAATCCGGGTGTAAAGACTTTCCACGTCTATAGAAACTAATGGAAAATTTGGTTGCCATTCTACATTTTTTAATTTTTTAAAAAAGTCTCCAGAATCTTTAACAAAAGATGGAATGGATCTTAAACATAGGTTTTAGGAGCCAAGCTACATAATGGGACAATGGTTCTGTCAAGGAATTTCTGCCAGATATAATTGGGCGACCGGGAGGCTCTGAGAGGGATTTATGAACTTTAGGGAGACTGTACGAATAGGGGATCTCAGGAAACTCAGGCAAAAGCCTTTCAGCCTGCTTTTTAGATAGAATCCCTTTTTCCACATATTTTCTAAGGAGGGAAGGCAATTTGTCTTTATATTTCTGCAGTGGATTTTTCTCAAGGATACAATATGTACTAGAATCATTTAATTGGCCTAAAGCTTCAGAGATATAGTATTCCTTGTCTAATAAGACTAAGTTTCCCCCCTTATCGGCTTTCCTGAATATAATGTCATCCCAATTTTACATATCATTCATTGCTTTTATTTCAATATCTGTATGGTTTTTATTAGATGTAGGATAAATCAGCGTTTCTGTATCTTTAATTACCATTTAATGAAATAAATCAATATTATTACCAGGAGATACCGGTGGCATATAACTTGATTTTACACCCCCAAAAAAGGGTTTATGAGAACCACAACAATCCCTATTTTGCTCCAAACTAAAAGAAGGATCTGCTATACTGATCAATATAGACACGTCACCAAGAAAATTAGGGTGACAATCAGATTTCAACAAAAAACCCAATGGTCCTAAAGACGCTGGGTTTTCACCTTCATAACAAGAAGACGCATCAGCTGACGTCACATTAGAAAAAGATTTCTTCAGGTGCAGTTTTCCAATGCTCGTAAATAATTCAAGTCTGAAGTCAATATAATCAAACTGCTCAGAAATTCAAAAATTAAAACCTTTGGACAGGACTTGGATATGGTCTTTAGTAAGCTGGCATTTGGAAAGATTATTTGTAAAGACTCTTTCGGTGTTATTTCTTCCAAGAAACTCGTTTCCTTTCTCTTCCTTGCTCAACTGTTTTTTCCACCTCTCTGTCTTCACCCTAAAGGGACTGGTACCGCTGAAGTAGAGGGGGAAACACTTGTATTTAATTCACCTCGCTCTTCTGTGGCACTAGAATCGGAATCTGGAGTCCATACATCAAAAAATGGTTTCTTTCTATTCATAATTTTGGTTTTCCGATTCTTATTCTGAGAGGGACACTTCTTATTCCAAGAAAAGATATTATTGGCTTCATAATCAGCTTCGTCCTGCAAAAATTTATCTTTCTTCTTTTGTTTAATTTCTATCTGCATTAGGACAAGTTTTTTATCCAACTTCTTAAAACAATTCCCAAACTGGCTCTCAGTCAAACAAGATTGAAGTTCTATTTTAGCCTTATTTAATGGTTCATTCAGAAGGCTATATTTTTGTTCATTTTTCTCGGTCACCAGATGTAACAAGTTATTAGAATGCTGTAAGTGAGCATATTCCCATTTGTTTTGAAAAAAGTGGGATCATGAAATTGTGAAATCTTTTTATAAGTACGTAGCCCTCTTGGTACTCTATTACAACCCAAATAGGACTTTAAGGATTTAACAGTCCAAAAAAGACGAATCTTTCAGCTAAACTCTGAAACTCTATATAGGCAAGACTATTCCGCTGCTGACTGTGCGGTTTAGCGAGCATTACCGCTCTATTACTACAGGTAAAGGATCACTGCGCCTCAAACATCAATGAAAAGCATAATGCTAACCCTGAAACTTTAAATTTTGCAGGTATTGAAAAAATTGATTACCGTATTTTTTGGACTATAAGACGCACCGGACCATAAGACGCACCCCAATTTTCAGTAGGAAAATAGGGGAAAAAAAAATAATGTGTCAAATGGGGGTCCATCTTACAGTCCGAATTCAGCTTACCTGGGAAGAGATCCGGCACAGGTGGAGAAGTAGGCACAGGGGTCATTCAGTGGTCCAGGCTCGTGCGGTGGCGGCTCTGTGCTGGGGCAGGTTGGTTGTGCTGGGGCAGCATGGCTGGGGCAGGGGCAGCTGTGCTGAGGCATGGGCAGCAGTGCTGGGGCAGCAGGGCTGGGGCAGGGGCAGCATGGCTGGGGCAGGGGCAGCAGGGCTGGGGCAGTGGCAGCAGGGCTGGGGCAGTGGCAGCAGGGCTGGGGCAGTGGCAGCAGGGCTGGGGCAGTGGCAGCAGGGCTGGGGCAGCAGGGCTGGGGCAGCAGGGCAGGGGCAGCAGGGCAGCAGGGCAGGGGCAGCAGGGCAGCAGGGCAGGGGCAGCAGGGCTGGGGCAGGGGCAGCAGGGCTGGTGGCAGCGGGCTGTGCTCCGGTGCAGGGGCGGCGGCTCCGCTGGCATTTCATCGCAGCCCGGAGGCTGGACGCCAGAAAGATGGCCGCCGGTCCAGGGATGGCGCATGCAGGGGATCAGATCTCGTCCCGAGATCTCGGTGGACGAGATCTCATTGCAGAGATTTGAATCTCATCCCCCGAGATCTCGGGACGAGATCTGATCCCGCGCATGCGCCGTCCACGGACCGGCGGCCATCTTTCCGGCGTCCATGCTCCCGGAGGCCACCACAACATGGCGGCGGCCAGCAAGGGAAGTGCGGAGGCCTCCGGGCTGCGAAGAAATGCCGGCGGAGCCGCCGCCCCTTCACCGGGGCACAGCCCGCTGCCACCACCGCACCGCAGAGCCCCGCCCACTGCCGCCAGGTTAGTACCGTGTATTGCGACCATAAGACGCACCCCCCACTTTCCCCAAAAATTTTGGGGGAAAAAGTGAGTCTTATGGTCGGAAAAATACGGTACCCACCGCAAGGAGGTAATTATGATAAAATTTTATTAAGACAAGAAACTTGTTGGATCCTAAGGGCTAATGCACAGGGTCTGCTTGGTCTAAATGACAGATTTGATATCTCGGTTTTCCTATGAATGTGCTATTAGCTCTCTTTTTATATATTGCTATTTAAAGTCATAAAATGTTGAACATTTTTTGTACTCTGCATATAGTAGTAATCATAATAATTTTTATTTATGTAGCGCCAACATATTCCACAGCACTTTACAATTAAGTGGGGCCATGTACAGACAATAAATTCAATACAAGTTAAGACAATTTAAACAGTGACATTAGGAGTGAGGTCCCTGCTCGCAAACTTACAATCTACAAGGAAATGGGGGGGACACAGTAGGTGAAAAGTGCTTGTCATTTCAGGTTTGGCAATTATAATAAATGGATTTTCAAATAAAGCTGCATGATCCGGTCATCAGCCCGTGTGTTTAAGTGCAATAGTCAAGTATCAAGTACAGCTATCGTGTGCATGGAGGGTGTGGAGACAGATGACTAGTAGGGTGCAGATTCAGAATAATATCTGGAAGTAGGGAACAGGGCAAAGTTAGTTTACTGAGTAGTTGATGTGGTAGGCTTGTTTGAAGAGATGGGTTTTCAAAGCGCGTCTGAATAGGTCGGGGCTAGGTATCAGTCTGATCATCTGGGGAAGTGCATTCTAGAGAGCTGGCGCAGCACGAGAGAAGTCTTGGAGACGGAGGTGCGAGGTTTGGACTATGGGAAATGTAAGTCTTAGGTCATTTGTAGAACGGAGGGCACGTGTAGGGCGATAGAGATGAGAGGGGAGATATAAGGCGGTGCAGAACTGTGGAGAGCTTTGTGGGTGAGAGAGATGAGTTTATACTGAACCCTGTAGCGAATAGGTAGCCAGTGTAATGACTGGCACAAGATGGAGGCATCGGTGAAGCGGCTGGACAGAAATATGACCCTGGCTGCCGCATTCAAGATGGATTGGAGAGGAGAAAGTTTGATAAGAGGGAGACCGATCATAAGAGAGTTGCAGTAGTCCAGACGAGAATGAATAAGAGCGACAATAAGAGTCTTAGCACTTACAAAGGTGAGAAAAGGTCAGATTCTGGAGATGTTTTTAAGATGCAGGTGACAAGAGCAAGTGAGTGATCGAATATAGCGAGTAAAGGAAAGTTCGGTGTCGAATATGACCTCAAGACAACAGGCATGCTGCTTGGGAGTTATCGTTGAATGGTTGAACCCTCCAGGGTTATTTCGATGTTAGATAGAGTGAGGTTAGTAGAGGGGAGAAACACAAGTAGTTCAGTTTTGGAGAGATTTAGTTTCAGATAGAGGGAGGACATAATGTTAGAGACAGCAGACAGACAATCCTTGCTATTTTGAATTAGGGTTGGGGTGATGTCAAGGGAAGAAGTGTATAATTTGGTGTCATCAGCATACAGATGATACTGGAACCCAAATCTGCTGATTGTTTGTCCAATATGGGCAGTGTATAGAGAGAAGAGGAGGGGGCCTAGGACTGAGCCCTGCGGGACCCCAATAGTAAGGGGACGAGGAGAGGAAGAGGAGCTGGCAAAAGATACAGTGAAGGAGCGGTCAGAAAGGTAGGAGGAGAACCTGGAGAGGGCTGTGTCCTTGAGGCCTATAGAGCGGAGCATAGTGAGGAGAGGAGCTGGTGATCCACAGTGTCAAATGCGACAGAGAGATCCAGGAGAATCAGCAGGGAGCAAAGGCCTTTCAATTTAGCTGTTATTAGATCATTAGAGACTTTAGTGAGGGCAGTTTCAGTGGAGTGTAAATAGCGGAAACCAGATTGTAAGGGGTTGAGAAAAGTTATCCGAGAGATAGCAGATTAGACGGGAGTGGACCAAGCGTTCCATGAGTTTAGAGATGAAGGAAAGATTAGAGACATGTCTGTAGTTAGCAGTGCAGTTCTGGTCCAGGGAAGGCTTTTTAAGTAAACAGGTTATGATGGCATGTTTAAATAAGGAGGGAAATATACCTGAAGAGAGAGGTTACATATTATAGTCAGGTGAGTGGTGCCCACTGGTGAGAGACTGCAGGAGATGTGAAGGAATGAGGTCACTGTTGCAGGTTGTAGGCTGAGCAGAAGCGAGGAGCTTGGAAACTTCTTCTGAAACAGGCTCAAAGATGTCTAGTGAGCTTGAGGTGCGGCAGGGAAGGGGATCCAGGCACTGAGGAGATTGGGCTCAGATATCCTGATGGATGTGGTTGATTTTTTTCTAGGAAATAAGTGGCCAGATCCTCACCGATGAGGTTGGTGATGGGGGCCTGCATTTTAGGTTTCAGGAGGGAGCTTAAGGTTTCAAAAAGTCGTTTTGGGTTGTTGGATAGTGAGGTGATGAGGGTGGTGAAGTAGGATTGTTTGGCCAGATGAAGGGCATATGTTTTTATATTTGTGAATGTTGGTGTATGTTTGCACAGCTTATTATAATTTGTTATAGTCTTTATCCCTATAAAGGAGTTGACCTGAGGTTGATTATTGCACCAGGACCTGTAGAAGCTAGTAATCACGAAACAGCCGTTGTCCTCCCTTCCCTGCACGTCTCACATTTCCTACTTGCCACTTGCTGTCCATGGCACTTATGTGAATAAAGGACTATTGGATCTTATTTTTGCTGATGAGTGCTACGTTTTTTCTTCTACTGCGAATACAGGTTTTCCTGTACTCAGGGCAAAAATTCAGTTTGATGCCTTCTCCAATACACAGATTAATCAGTTGGAGAAATTGTCATGTGACCGCTCATATATGATTTTGATACTTAGTTATGTGTCAGTAAGAGATGAGCGAATATTTCAACGTTCGGTTTGGATTTCGGTCGCCGAATTTGCAATATTCGCCGAACATATCAGAACGCCATTCATGTCAATGGGGGGCAAAAACAACACATGCACAACACCTTATTATAACCTCCCCAAATGTTGCCAAAACGCATCAAATAAGGGACAGACACCAGTAAAGTGGTCTCAGTTCACCAACAGTATTTACTTGCAGCATGGAACTGCAGAAATCAGCCAGGCATGAGGTATCGGGGTCTGGAACATCATTCACAGCTTTCAATTGAATGTTACAGTAAGACGAGGTGGGTGAAGGATCGTTGTAGGGCCCCCTTTCTGGGAGCCCTGATACCACATGCAACATCTCTACTTGCTTTCATGCTGAGCCACACTCAGGTGACACAAGTATCAGTTTTGTAGACTACCATTGTCAGAAAAATTTAGAGATAGTAACACGGGTAGTTGAGTCCAAGGAAGTGTAGGTCTGACGGTGTCGGAGGCTTACTGCTACAGGTAACAAGCATTAAAGGAGACCCAACCAGGAGTGTTCACATTTTCAAAAATTATTGCCAGACACCGAAGTGGCATCAATTTCACCACAGTAGAAATAGCATAATAGGGACCGAGAGGTCTTCCACTATAGACCACCCATCAGATGGATACACAAGAGTGTTCACTAGTGATGGGTTAGCACTAATATGCTCAAGTGCTTGTTGCTCGAGTCGAGCAAATTGGAATACTTGGGTACTCGGACAGAACAAAGAGCCTTTCCAGGTTAATGACTAGTATAAAAAGGTAAAATAACTAACCTCAGACCAACATGTTCCTCCACCACTTGGGCTATGTTCAGAAGCAGCGTTTTTGACGCATTTTTCAACGTTAACATTGCTTTCAACCAAAACAAAACGCATTCAGTGGGAAATGACATTGCAAGATTTACCAACCCTAGCTGGCCATGTGGTGTGTGACACATAAGCAGACATATCTTGTTTTATTTATGAAGGAGGGACTGAAAAAGTCAGAGTCTATTTTTACCGGGGCATCAGGCAGCATTAATCTGCTTAAAGGGCCATTATTAAACAGTGGGTCTTCTAAACTGTTATAGCCTATGCAGTGAATGGATGGGCTGCCAAGAATTATGACACACCCCAATAACCCCTTTCACGCGTTGTCCAGGAGGGCTTCTATAATAAATGTTGCATTGAATTGCAAGGCCTGCCCTGCTACCAAGTCATATGCACCCCAATAAGCCTTTGAACCCACATACTGGATGATCACAGGAAAATCTACTTCACATTAGTCATTTTTTAATCCCATTCTGTTTTCTTATGCATTGACTGCAAGGCCTGTCCTGCTACCAAGTCATATGAACACCAGTAACCCCAATCCCCCCTGGAAGAAACATGGAGGAGGGCCTCTTAACAAAAAATGTCCCACTAAAAAGGAGCAGGTCTCCTAGACTTGGAATGCTCATACACTATGTGTGTTGGCTGTCAAACATTTTCCCCTGTGGGGTTCACCTCAACCTTTTCCATAACAAGTATTTTACAACCAGCAAAACCACCTACCCTTGTTCGGAATTAGACACTGGCCGCAGCAGCATGGAACACGTTAACGCTGGTGATCTAGTGGCGGCGGATGATGAGACGTGGAGTAAGGCCTCATTAAAAACTAGGACCAATTTAAAGAAGCAGGTCTCCTAGACTCGTAATGCCCATACACAAAGTGCATGGACTGACAAACATTTCCCTCTGGAGGGGGGGGGGTAAAGTTGTTAAAAATATTTTATGGGCATCATAGACACCCTTGCCAAAAATTGGACTGGCTGTAGTAGCAAAGAACACGTTAACACTGGTGATCTTGTGGCGGAGAATGAGGAGACATTGATGAAGGCCTCAGTAAAAGCTAGGCCCAATGTAAAGGAGCGGGTTAACCCTGGTGATCTAGTGGTGTAGAATGAACAGACATAATGATAAATCATAAAGAAATCAAACAAATAAATTAAAAATGTGAATCCACCTATGTAAGAAAATATCAAAAGGGAGGGGCGAACACAGGTTCATAGATATGAAGCCATAATGTGTTCGATGAGATATGTTTGTCCTTAGCAGCAGCTCAGAGACAGGGACATAAATTAAAATAATAGTATTTCAATATTTTCTACTGTATACACTAGGTCCTAAGGATGATGGTACAACTGGAAAATATGAGAATAAATGGGAATAATATACATTCATCTCATTTTTATGACAGTTCCCCCTGGGGGAGTAACATTTGTTTTGGTTTCAAATTAGTAACGGGCATCATAAAAACACACTTGCCAAAAATTGAGGTACTTTTGCATCACGGAATACGTTCACCCTGGTGTTCTAGTGTTCTACTGGTTGTGGATGATGAGGATAAGGATGAGGATAACACCAAACAGACCAAATCAGAAAGCGAATACCCATGTGTGGTTGTGAAGAGGTGCATGAGAATACACCTCCACAAAAAAAAAAAAAATGTATTTGAGGTTATGTTTCGATGTTTTCATTCGGTGGTGTACAGAAGTCTTGCCCAATCCAGCCCTTGCTCAATTTTATAAGAGTCAGCATTGTCAGTTGACAGGCGGATGCACTTATCTGTTATAATTCCACCGCGGCACTAAAAATCTGCTCTGACAGAAAGCTAGCAGCAGGGCAGGCCAAGACTTCCAAGGCGAAGCGAGCCAGTTCATGCCACATGTCCAGCTTGGATACTCAATAATTAAAAGGCACAGAGGAATTCAGGAGGATGTTTGTATGATCCGCAAGGTACTCCCTTCACCATCTTCCCAAACATTGCACTTCTTGTGACACCACCCCTTGCCTCTGTGGCAGCATGATGGGAGGGTCTCAGAAAACGGTCCCAGAACTTGGCCATTGTTCCCCTGCCTGAGCTGGATTGTATTTCTGTCTCTCTCGCTTGTACTCCTTGGCTATACAACAAACTCCGACGTCTGCTGCCAGCGTTCATGCATGAGAATTTTTTCAGTAATTCCACTACAAGGGCCCTCTGGTACAGCAACATTTTTGCACACCAGTCTGCCTCTGGAAGAAGAGATTGAAAGTTTTCCTTGTAGCGTGGGTCTAGAAGTGTCACCAACCAGTAATGAGGGTCACCGAAAATTTTTATAATGTCAGGGTCACGGGAAACAGCGCAAGATAAAGTCAGCCATGTGTGCCAGACTACTAACAGGCAAGACTTCCGTGTCCTCACCAACAGAACGACTGACCATGCTGTCCTCCTCCTCCTCATCACTCCTGTTCTCAGGCCATCCCCGCTGAACAGACTGTATGACAGCTGTGCTTGTAGTACCGTCTATAGCGCATCAAAGTAGCTACTGTACTTCCTCCTCCTCATTATCTACCAATCCACATTGCGACGACATGAGGCTGGGCTGAGTGTAATCACCCTGTATGGTTCCTTACTCCATGTCATTGTGCTCTGCCCGCAATTAGAGTTGAGCGATACCGTCCGATACTTCAAAATATCGGATCGGAATGGATCGGCCGATCTTTAAAAAAAGTATCGGTATCACCGATGCCGATAGTCCCATTCAAGTCTATGAGACTTCCGGTATCGGAATTGGAAAAACCCTTTCCTGCCTTTGTACAGCCTCTTGGGGGTCTGTACGGGCCTTCCGGGGGTCTCTGCCGGCCTGCCGGGGGTCTGTGCCGGCCTGCCGGTGGGCTGTGCGGACTGCCCGGGGTCTGTGCACCCTGTGGGGGTCTGTACCAGCCTGCCGGGGGGCTGTGCCGGCCTGCCGGGTGGCTGTGCTGATGTCCGGGGGTCTGTGCAGGCATCGTCCGATGGGACTACAAGTTCCATCGGGTGATGCCTGCTACCATGACAGTGATTGACACATTAGCCAATGATGGGACAGTAGTAGACCCATCATCCGGCTAATGTGTTAAATGTAAAAAAAAAAAAAAAAAAAAAAAAAAATGCTACACGCATGCTACACGCATGCTACACGCATACTACACGCATGCTACACGCATACTACACGCATGCTACACACATACTACACGCATGCTACACACATACTACACGCATGCTACACACATACTACACGCATGCTACACACATACTACACGCATGCTACACACATACTACACGCATGCTACACACATACTACACGCATGCTACACACATACTACACGCATGCTACACACATACTACACGCATGCTACACACATACTACACACATACTACACGCATGCTACACACATACTACACGCATGCTACACACATACTACACGCATGCTACACACATACTACATGCATGCTACATACATACTACATGCATGCTACATACATACATGCTACATACATACTACATGCATGCTACATACATACTACATGCATGCTACATACATACTACATGCATGCTACATACATACTACATGCATGCTACATACATACTACATGCATGCTACATACAATACATTCATACAATACATACATAGACATACAGTACATATAACAGAGTAACATACTTACCAATACTTGTCACATTGTTCCCCGAAACCATTGTCGTCTACGGAATAAATATTAACATAACAAACCACAAAAATACTCCCACACAGCTTT
This sequence comes from Dendrobates tinctorius, assembly GCF_039654945.1. Taxonomy (NCBI): domain Eukaryota; kingdom Metazoa; phylum Chordata; class Amphibia; order Anura; family Dendrobatidae; genus Dendrobates; species Dendrobates tinctorius. Next base: position 9,281,751 of record NW_027361822.1, read on the forward strand.
TCCAATAAAGTGAGACTAGGGATTTTTTTTTTTTTTTAAGTGGCGGAGGAATACAGTGCGGAAGGATACCTACCTTCCGTCATTGGATTCCTGCAGCCCGTAGAGAGCGGCAGCATCAGCTGATGCTGCAGTTCTCTACCCAAGATCGTCGAGGGACACACTCGTGGACTGCTTCGGATCATGGGTGAGTATTTTTGTGGTTTGTTATGTTAATATTTATTCCGTAGACGACAATGGCTTCGAGGAACAATGTGACAAGTATTGGTAAGTATGTTACTCTATGTTATATGTACTGTATGTCTATGTATGTATTGTATGAATGTATTGTATGTAGCATGCATGTAGTATGTATGTAGCATGTATGTAGCATGTATGTAGTATATATGTGGTATGTATGTAGCATGTAGTATGTATGTAGCATGCATGTATGTATGTAGCATGTAGCATGCATGTAGCATGCATGTAGTATATATGTGGTATGTATGTAGCATGTAGTATGTATGTAGCATGCATGTAGTATGTATGTAGTATGCATGTAGCATGAAGCATGTATGTAGCATGCATGTAGTATGTATGTAGTATGTATGTAGCATGTAGTATATATGTGGTATGCATGTAGCATGTAGTATGTATGTAGCATGCATGTAGTATATATGTAGTATGTATGTAGCATGTAGTATGTATGTAGCATGCATGTAGTATGTATGTAGTATATATGTGGTATGTATGTAGCATGTAGTATGTATGTAGCATGCATGTAGTATGTATGTAGCATGCATGTAGCATGCATGTAGCATGTATGTAGCATGTATGTAGCATGCATGTAGCATGCATGTAGCATGCATGTAGCATGCATGTAGTATGTATGTAGCATGCATGTAGTATGTATGTAGCATGTATGTAGCATGTATGTAGCATGTATGTAGCATGTATGTAGCATGTATGTAGCATGTATGTAGCATGTATGTAGCATGCATGTAGTATATATGTAGTATGTATGTAGCATGTAGTATGTATGTAGCATGCATGTAGTATATATGTGGTATGTATGTAGCATGTAGTATGTATGTAGCATGTATGTAGCATGTATGTAGCATGTATGTAGCATGTATGTAGCATGTATGTAGCATGTATGTAGCATGCATGTAGCATGCATGTAGCATGTATGTAGCATGCATGTAGTATGTATGTAGCATGCATGTAGTATGTATGTAGCATGTATGTAGCATGTATGTAGTATGTATGTAGCATGTATGTAGCATGCATGTAGTATATATGTAGTATGTATGTAGCATGTAGTATGTATGTAGCATGCATGTAGTATATATGTGGTATGTATGTAGCATGTAGTATGTATGTAGCATGCATGTAGCATGCATGTAGTATGTATGTAGTATATATTTTTTTTTTTTTTAAACATTTAAGGCTAGTCTCACACTTGCTTTTTTTTGCAGCGCGTTTTTCCCGCAAAAAAACGCATTGAAAAACGCATGCAAAAGCATACAACTGCTGCGTTTTTTTCAAGCATTTTTATGAGCATGCATGAAAAAAACGCAGCGTTTTTATGCGTTTTTAGTGCGTTTTTACCGCGTTTGCGTTTTTTCCAACATTAGATGGCCCCTCACACTAACCCAAACCATGACTTTACTAACCCTAACCCTGACCCTAACCCTAACCCTGACCCTAACCCTGACCCTGACCCTAACCCTTAACCAAACCATACTTAACCCTAACCCAAACCCTAAACCCTAACTAACCCTGACCCTAACCCCAACCCTAACCCTAACCCTGACCCTGACCCTAACCCTAACCCTAAACCCCCTTAACTAACCCTAACTCTAACCCTAACCCTAACCCTAACTAACCCTAACTCTAACCCTGACCCTAACCCTAACCCTGACCCTAACCCTAACCCTGACCCTAACCCTGACCCTAACCCTGACCCTAACCCTTAACCAAACCATACTTAACCCTAACCCAGACCCTAAACCCTAACTAACCCTGACCCTGACCCTAACCCTGACCCTAACCCTGACCCTAACCCTAACCCTGACCCTAACCCTGACCCTAACCCTGACCCTAACCTTTAACCAAACCATACTTAACCCTAACCCAAACCCTAAACCCTAACTAACCCTGACCCTGACCCTAACCCCAACCCTAACCCTGACCCTGACCCTAACCCTAAACCCCCTTAACTAACCCTAACTCTAACCCAAACCCCTAAATTCCATGGTTAACAAAAAAAACGCATGTGCAAAAAAACGCATACATAAGCATGCCAATGCGCACATATGCGCACCCATAGACTTATATTGGGTGTCTTGCTGTAAAAAAACGCATTGCGCGCGCATGCGTTTTTTTGAGGCAAGTCGGACGCACAAAAAATGCAACAGGTTGCATTTTGTGTGCCCGAGCGCATACCGCAAAAAAACGCATGCGCGGTAAAACGCGTACAAACGCATGTGTATGCGCACATAAGCGCATCCCATGCAAAGTATAGGAAAAAAAAACGCATGCGCTATTTAGCGCTAAATTACAGCGAAAAAAAACGCAAATGTGAAACCAGCCTTACACATTAGCCGGATGACGGGACTACTACTGTCCCATCATTGGCTAATGTGTCAATCACTGTCATGGTAGCAGGCATCGCCAGATGGGACTTGTAGTCCCATCGGACGATGCCTGCACAGACCCCCGGACATCAGCACAGCCCCCCGGCAGGCCGGTACAGACCCCGGGCAGTCCACACAGCCCCCCGGCAGGCCAGCACAGACCCCCGGCAGGCCCGAAATGACGGCGCATCATGATGCGCACACACCGCGCATCATGATGACGTCATTTCGGCTGTCAATCAACTTTGAACTTCCGATTCCGATGCCCGATATTGAAAAAAATATCGGATGTCGGTATCGGAATTCCGATACAGCAAGTATCGGCCGATACCCGATACTTGCGGTATCGGAATGCTCAACACTACCCGCAATGCATCATCTTTAATTGTGAGCAGAGAGGTTTTCAGAATGCTGAGAAGCGAGATGGTGAAGCTAATTATGGAGTCATCGCAGCTCACCATCTTGATGCAGTCCTCAAAGTTCTGGAGGATGGTACATATGAATATAAATCCAGAAAAAAACAGGGGTTAAATAAATAACTTATACCACTAAACAGGGTATACTCCGAACTAAATCATATAAACAAAAGAAAAGGAGTACAATTACCCATAAAAATTGTATAAATTTTATTCCATAACAATAAATATTCAATCCAAAAGTAAAAAAAATTATTTTAAAAATGTACATAAAAAGTGCAAGGTACATGACAAAATATCTGACACATTCGCAAATCTATGTGGACCAGGGTTTCAGAGACTAACACAGTTAGTACAGTTGCAGGGCCTGAGGTATCTTCACAGTCACGGTGAACTGGGAATTGGCTTGTACGCAAAACAGTGGAAGAAGCAGTGTTGTCACTTGCAGACAGTGTTCCTGGAGCCTGGGATTTGGCCCACAAAGTTGGGTGCTTTGCTGCCATGTGCCTAATCATGCTGGTGGTGGTCAGGCTGGTCGTTTTGCTACACCTGCTGTTGCGGGCATGGCAAGTGCTGCAAAGGGCCTGATTGGGGTTATCGACAGAGTTTTTAAAAATAACCAGACTCAGGAAGATCTAACAGTTGGAATGGTAACTTCCATCCAGTTGGTGTTACGGAGAATGAATGCACGCCTTCTGTCTGCGGCCACCACACTGCTTCTTCCTGCCTGTTGGGGTGATATGCCTCTTTCCCCATGTGTGCTGCTGTTCTTGATCTGCATGTCCTCCTCTCAGGTTGGGTCAGTCACTATGTCATCCACCACCTCGTCTTCCACATCTGCACCCTGCTCCTCCTCCTGACTTTGAGGCAATTGTGTCTCATCATCGTCCACCTCTTGCGACCGTGGCTGCTCAAAGATTTGTGCATTGCTACATGGAATATCATCTTGGCCCGCTTCAATTGGAGCGAAGATGTGGGTCTTTGCTGTGGCACACTTTCAGCTTGGCCACGGCCTCATCCTCTGCATGCACCATCAGTATCACGTCCACTTCCCTGTCCCTTGCTGTTAGGGCTGGCGTAACGCACCAAATAATAAAATATTAGTAAGGTGCGTTCACAGCCCGGGGTCCACTGTGCAGAGGTGGTAAACTGCTGCTTAGTAATGGCGGATGGATATAGCGGTATACAAAAAGTTCACACGCGGGTTAACGTCACCCGGTGTGAACAGGAGCGGACTGTATTATGTCACAGAGCCGCAGTACTGCGGAACATAAATACCAGAGCCTGTTAAGACACACAGCACTCGGCACGAGAGCGCTCAGTAAATGGTCACAGAACTAAGCCCCAAGGACACGACGTCTGAATCCCTCTAGATCTACTGAGCGTGCAGCGTCGCACCTGCAGACGCCTCTAATGAACACTGACCACCGAGGAGTGCAGACTATGTGCACCGTGGCGTACAGACAAAGCCACCAGTGGATGCTGATGCCAGTCTCTGACTCTGCCTCTACCTGGACCTTAGCCTGGGCGCTAGCAGGCTAGGCTACACAACACATGGGTACCAAGGGTAGGGGTTTCATAATGACTCATTCACCAGAAAAATTCATACATGCATACAACACTCACTCCACATGGTCTAATCTGCTTCTATATTAGCGCATGGCCGGGTGGCCATGCGAACCTTTTATAGTTGCAGCCTTCCGGGATCTTCCTGGTGGTCCAATCGGAGCAGCAATAGGACCTGAGCATGTGACCTCCGACCTCCAATGAGAGGTATTCCCACGGGCATGCTCAGTAGGAGAAAAGCAGGACAGTCCCAGGGGCGTCTGCTCGCCGCTGACTCATGCATGATACAATAGCTGAGCCTGGAGGAGCAAACAGACGCCTAGCATTAGCCTGGGCAAGACGCTGGGACAGACATCTCTGCTGAGCAGGAACGTCTGCGGCTGCAAAAGAATGGGAGACCGCAGAGGACATGGCTTGAGATTCCTCCTGTGCAGTGGTGGGAACTTGACGCCTAACATTACCTCCCCTCCTAGGGCCCCCCTCCTTTGACCTCGCTTTGCTCAAAAGCTGCAATGCGCTGAGGGGCACAAATGTTCTCTACAGGTTCCCAGGTCCTTTCCTCTGGACCATGACCCTTCCAGTCCACTACATAATGTTTTTTGCCCTGTACCACCTTACACCCCACAATGGCGTTCAGCTCGTACTCGTCCGAGGACAAGCTTGATACTGACCTCCGCCCACGTCGGGGTGTGTCCGGCTTTGCTCTTGCCTTCATTATAATACTGGTTGATGACCACTGTGCCACGGGGCCAAGTCTGCCTAGGAAGAGGCACAGCTTAGCGGCTACCAGGAGCTCCTGATGGTGAAGACAGACTGGTCTGCAGGTAGCCACCAGATAACATTCCCAGGCAGACTTCAGTACTGCAGCTGCCAATCCCAAGTGGTTGGATTCACTGGATGAGGAGACGTGACTGTAGTCACTGCCGAGCAGTATTTGAAGACAGACAAATTGGATCTTAAAGAAAAGTGTCTTCTTCACACTCGCAGTTATTGGGAAACAGTTTGGTAGCTGGCCACAAAAGGATCAGGGACTATGGATTCAGGACTGGCAGCACCAAGATCAGGGGGGTCCAGTTCAGGTACGGACAATGCAGTTTTAGGATTCGGATACTTCTGAAGAAGCCACCAGATAAAGAACATACTATACTGCACTAATGGAACGACAAGGGAAAGGGAATAATTATAAGAGACTAAGGATGGGGGATGTGACAACATACAGCTGAACACACCAACGCACTAATCACTAAACTATAGGGGTTGCTCAGGCACCTTTCTATTGGGGAGGGCTCCTGTTAGATAAGATGCCTTCCAGCTATTGAGGGGGCATTTTACGGTGTACATCCTCTGCTCCTTTAAGAGCAGGGAAGTGCGCACACTAGGCGTGCTGCCGGGAAGTGCACCCACACAGGAGACAGGGAGCACACCGAGAGATGTAAAAGCAAGAACGCATCCACAGCAGTGAGCATGTCGACGTCTCTGCATGGGAGAGGAGGGGGAACCATGCAGGGGTGCCGGCATTAGCATTACAATAGGAGAGATAACATGACACCTTCTTTCCATCTACCTGATGATCCTGAGGAACATTGGGATTTTCTTGATTACAGTCCTGATGAACAAGAGGACAAGGACATGTCTCTGGTGTTATACTGTTACTGGATAGATCTGGAGGAAAGACATACAGGGGCTGAATTAATTCTTTACAAAACAGATAGTTATATGCCATGTGCTTTTAGTCCTATTACCTGGTGATGTGACGGACAGAACTAGGGTAACAGACAGCAAATACAGTGGAATGAAGGCCTGAATTGCCACAATTTGCAGGCCACAAATAGACTATGCATCTGACAGTGATACCAGACTATTCAATGTGTGGCCCATATTTTTAATTTTTCACTGCAAAATAGTGTTTAGAGCTAGGGTAACGCACAGCAAAAAAAGGTGAATGGAAGCCTCAAAAGCACAATTTGTAGCCCACAGATTGAGGAGGCATGTCACAGGGATACCAGACTGCTCAATATGTGGCCTGGAGTTTTAAAAAAAAATTTTTTTTACCCCAAAATACTGTATAGACCTAGGGTAACTGACAGCAAAACTGTGGTATATAGGCTGGAAAAGCCACAATTTTTAGACCAAAGATAGATCTGGCGTCTGACGAAGATAGAACACAGTAAAATATGTGGCCTGGATTTTTTTTGGCCCACCAAAATTGTGTCAATAAGTAGGCTATGACACTAAAAAAAAAAAAATTGTAAAATATTTAGCGCGATGATATGCGATGCGTGTGGCATACAAAACACAATGTTAAATATATGAACTGTAGCTAAATACTTTTGGTCAGCAAAATGGTGTCCAAAAATGTTGTAAGACTCTCCAAAAAATACTACAGTACCACAAAATATGCCAGAGTTTTCTGCGCACTCAGATGTGATGCCTGGGACGGGCAAAGGCTTTTTAAATTGCAGGATTTTCACGCCGTTGTTTTAAAATGATCTGGCTGTAGTCCACAGTGTGAACAAGCAAATAAATGTAGAAAAAAAGGGGCTCTGGATTGCTTTGGACTAAAATTAGCAGGATTCAGGTACAAAAAAAAAAAAAATATTCCTAGCCATAGACACCTGCAGCTAGGTATATATATATATATATATATATATATATATATATATATATATATATATATATAAGCACCAGACAGTAATGGACCCTTTTGACGTATACAGTGAGATCTATATACTCACATACAGTGCCTACATGCCTTACACTGATGTGGATATGCGCCCATAGACTCTCCTGCCTACCTAGCTCTGCAGTCTATATACCCCCTAATTAGCCCTTAAAAGGACGGTTGGTTTAGCTGGATTTGTGGATTGGGCAATGGTAGACAAACACTAATAAAAGCACAAATCTGACTCTCTCAGCAGCAGCTCTCCCTACACTGTCTGAATCCGGAGCTGAATGTGCCTAACAGGGCGGTGTCCTGTCTCTCAAAGACCTGATAACGCTGTGTTTCCAGCCAATCACTGTAATACCACACTAAAGATGGCTGCGGCATTATAGTGCATGGCAGACAATTCATTATTTTTCCCTGTTGTAAGAATAGTATTCGGCATTTCAATTTTACCACTACAAATACATATGAAAAAAGTTTTCAAAATTTGTGTCACACACTAAAAAAACCAAAAAAACAACACAATTATAGCATTCAGTGGCTCAAAAGAATCTGACTTATATAAAGTTTGCGGTCACTACTCACCTGTGCTGTTATCTGGAGGAATCTCCTCATTACACCACTCATCACCCCTCACATATGTCTCTGTAGTATTACTATGGAGCAGATCTTCACCCTGAAAGAAATACTGTAAAAGTCACGGACAGATGAAGAAGTCACATTTATGATCAGCTCTAATCCTGCCATCTCCACCGTTCTCATTACACCAGTATAAAACATTGACACTGGTATTGGTGAATTCCTGCGGGGATACAACCACCCCCACCACAATTTCAACCTCTTTAAATAAAGGAAGACTGACACCGAATTTCTTTGGAATAATTATGGCCACAGCAGCCTTTTATTTAAATAACAAAACAATAAAACTCTCAGAATAAATAATATTTCCTTGAAGCTCCAAAAAAATCTGGTGAATACAAGAATGAAGTGAACAACCACCAAATTATTTACCCCGAGCTGTTACCCCACTGGCTCGGGAGCACCATAACCGCTAGTATACCAATGTTCACTCCCAACATCCTGGGGATCCGACCACTTAGCCGACTTCCCCACCCCATTTCACCAGATCCACAATAAATCAAATTCCAAACGGAGGAAACCATATGCCCATGGATCCCCGTACCAATTTTTAAAAGAAACTCCAAGGACTCCCCCCAACCAGCACAATGCAGGCCTTGGAACACCTCAAAGGCCCAAGACCCTCCCAACGAAAAGCTATGGCCCTTTCGATGCCCTCCTGCAAACCAAGCGCCCAGATATCACTGCCCACCCCATTCTAATGAACCCTATCGGCCAACCAAAAATCGTCGACACCTTTTTCCAATTCAAAATGTCTCACAACCAAGCCTCCATTTCTAATCACAAATGCAGACACCGTTCTATTAACCTTGATCCTGGCCTTGTTAATTTTATCCACTGACCTCGCCTATCTCCAGCTCCTTCGCGGTACAATCTCAGACGACACAATGGTAAGCCCGGAGTACGACACCCACAACCACAGTAGATCATGCTTTATATCCTTGACCAGCTCCCTGAAAGGCCTAACTCCCAAGTCGTTGCCACCTACAAATGAAGATGTCTGGAGCCCTGTCTAAATGAGCACTGTTATGGATTTCTCGCAGCACCCTATTCCAAGACATTCCCTGAAAGCCGAGCCACCTGATGACTGACGTACTCCTGGGAAAACTGAGCGGCCTGCCTTCCTTCCTCACATCGGCCCGCAACGCTCCCCAATGTACGTACAAATGGCCGAAAATCCAAACAAGCAATTGGGTGGAACCTGAAAACGGAAAAAACAGACAACCTCAGCAAAAAATCAACAACATACGCAAATACAACACTACAAACACCAGCTTGGAACTGCCTCACCCGGCCTAACATAACTACAAAAACACCTCAACTGCCATCTACCAATACGCTGCACCGCTTCCACACCAAGCCCCCCTACAGCCGCCTCCATTGCTGCCCCAATACGAAATTAATGAGCAGCACAACGAGAATCATCCAATCCCAACCTGCGCACAGCATTCCTAAAAATGGCGGTCAACTGGTACCTGGACAAAAACGAACCGTCCTCAAGGCATAAAGGACCACCAACGCTAGGCCGTAAAGCACGAAAGCGTAATAAACAGGCAACCGGACACATTAAGGAATCCTGAACCGGGCCTAAAATCACCAACGGCAGTTCAGTACAACCAGTCAAGAAGGAGCTCAAAAATTGGAAGTGGGGATTTAAAAGGCTTCTTTATTATCCACAATGCGTTTCAACAGAATAATCCGTCTTCCTCAGCTGGCAGTACAGATCACAGTGGGAAGGGGAGGTTTTAAAGGAACAATAGCCAATGGAAAATGGCTGTTAGTTAAAAAAATCACAGCAACATTATAAATAAAATACAAGAAATAAAAACTGAATATAAACAAAAATTAGACAAAACACTTACATTGAACACTCAATAATATTAAAAGCAATCAAAAAGCAACAGGAGCGGAATATCAGAATGGTTTCTCAATAGTGAGATTTAATCCCTCAGGTGCTAGTGTCCCTAATTTAAAGATCCAAAAACTTTCCCTCCTGATTAAATTCTCATAACTGTTAATAACATCATCCTTGATATGTTCTATGATCGTCAGCTTCAGCGCACCAGGATCCTTATTGTGTGTGAGTATAAAATGTTTGAATAGTTCTACCCATATATTGCAACCCGCAGTCGCATTAGATTAAATAAATAACAAAATTTGACTGACAGTTGACGTGACTACTAATTTTAAAACAAGAACCTGTGGTGTAAGATTTAAAATGTTGCACACCATTACCAATGGATGTGCAACAGAGGCATTTGGGGGCCCTACAAGCAAAACAGCCGGGATTCTGTAAACCATATGTGGTTGATGGGGATGGCCGACTGATATAAGTAATGAATAAACACGGCCAAAATATATGAAATGGGTATCTGTTACACAGTCTTACGAAACATTTTCTACTCACACACAATAAGGATCCTGGTGCGCTGAAGGTGACGATCATAGAACATATCAAGGATGATGTTATTAACCGTTATGAGAATTTAATCAGGAGGGAAAGTTTCTGGATCTTTAAATTAGGGACACTAGCACCTGAGGGGTTAAATCTCACTATTGAGAAACCATTCTGATATTCCGCTCATGTTGCTTTTTGATTGCTTTTAATATTATTGAGTGTTCAATGTAAGTGTTTTGTCTAATTTTTGTTTATATTCAATTTTTATTTCTTGTATTTTATTTATAATGTTGCTGTGATTTTTTAGCTAACAGCCATTTTCCATTGGCTATTGTTCCTTTAATACCTCCCCTTCCCCCTGTGATCTGTACTGCCACCTGAGGAAGACTGATTATTCTGTTGAAACACGTCGTGGATAATAAAAAAGCCTTTAAAATCCCCACTTCCATTTTTTGCGCTCCTTCTTGACCGGTTGTACTGAACTGCCGTAATTTTCCTCCTCTTTTGAGGTGTCCGACTGGAGCTGCACTCCTCCCTAAACCACGCACGGCTAGCGCTCCTTTTTTGACCGTCCTTACACTACCCTAAAATCACCAACGAGTCCTTTCCTTTCTGGTCTGTTTTTGACCTACGTAACCAAAATTCCACCCCACGCTCGGTGTTCACCGCGTCTCTGGCCAAAAGACCACCAAAAGAGTTTTTGCTAGGGGCTACCAGCTCACCTACCCTGAGAGCCCCAAAGAATGCAAAGGAAAAAGCCAATCTAAAAAGAGAGACTTAAAAAATACTGCAACATGAAACTAAACCCCCCCCAGCCTTTCCAAAAGGCCAAAAGTGACAGGACGCCTCCTATCCCCTTGACTCCTATTTCTCCTAAAACCCTTCACTGCTTGTCTGATTAGAAACAATTTAGTTAAGCCCACCTGACCCCGCATTCTGAAACCAAAAGCGAGAGCGGCAATCATGCCAGATACCTTTGATGAAGACCAACTCGCTTTGGACCCGAGCCCCAACCATGAAAACAGGATGCCTACCTGATGTTCTGGAGACGCCAAACTCGTGTTAACAGCCAACAAACCCTCCCAAGAATACCATACCGCCTGATACGCAGCCCAAGTCTTAGAGGCTAATGAAGCCCTGATCAATGATTTATCGGCACGGATACCACACTCCAGAGTGCTTCTGGGCACTCTAGTCCCTTGGTCTCCGCCTCTGGAGCTAACGCAAGAAAACGGTCCCACTGAGAACGAGAGAGAGAATCAGCGATCTCATTCTTAACCCCAGGCATGTGGATCGACGTCACCTGAGAATTTAAGGACAAACAAGTCAGAACCAACTGGAAAAACACCTGAACCACCGAAGGCAATGATGCTGAGATGCTGTTAATAGCACACACCACCCCTTTATTATCACAATTAAAATGGACCCGCCTATTCTGAAACTCCCGTTTCCACAAATTAACAGCCAGCAAAATGGGAATCCTCTCTAACAAGGCAACATTCCAAAGTAAACCGGAAGAAAACCAATCATCGGGCCAATGCACCGCACACCACTGACCTTTGAAGTATGCACCCAAACCGACACCGCCTGCCGCATCAGTAAACAATTCCAAGACATCATTGTCCACCGTCTCCTCCATGAGCAAAGAACGACCACTGTATTGTTCCAAAAACGTATGCCACACTGCCAAGTCCGCCCTGTGTTCTGCAAAAAGCCGAACGAAATGATGAGGCACCCAAACGCCCGCGGTAGCACTAGCCAAACTCTGAAAAAACTCGCCCCATTGGAATGATCCTACAAGCAAAGTTCAATTTCCTGAGCAATGACTAAGTCCCTCAAAGACAATTTCTTTAAACGGTGCACCCTAGCAACTTCCCTCCGCAAAGCAACGACTTTTTCTCCCGGTAATCGGCATTCCCAAGTGACCGTGTCAATGACAATACCCAAAAACCGCAAACAAGTACTTGGGCCTTCCATCTTTTTGGGGGCCAACGGCATGCCAAAATGCCCCATTACCCACTCCAATGTCCTCAAAATGTTCTGACAGCGTGACGTTTCGCCTGGTCCTACACATAAAAAAATCATCCAAATACTGGATCACTGAATCAAAACCAGAAAAATCACTCACAACCCATTCCAAAAATGAACTAAAAGCCTCAAAGTATGCACACGACAACAAACAGCCCATAGGCAAGCAAAGATCAACATAAAACTCCCTATTCCAATAACAACCCAATAACTTTGAACTATCTGGGTCAACTGGCAACAGCCGAAAAGCAGATTCGATATCTGTCTTTGCCATAAGGGCCCCTTTTCCACATATCCTGACCCACTTTACTGCCTTATCAAAAGAGGTGTAAACCACTGAGCAGAGCTCGGGATCAATGCCATCGTTCACCGACATGCCCCGAGGGAAATATAGATGACTGAGCTGAAACTTATTTGGCTCTTTCTTGGGCACCACCCCCAAAGGCGAAGCCACTAAGTCCTCAAATGGAGAGCTTAAAGGACCCACCATGCGGCCCAACGCGACCTCCTTGCCCAGCTTTTCAGACACCACATCCCCATGCTCCATCGCTGAACGCAGGTTCTTAAGAAATCGAGGTATAACACACTCACTGGAGTCACCCCCTTGAGAATTAGCTCCCCCTGACTTGGACTTGCCTTTTTTGAAGCATTTGACTGCCCCATGTGAGGAACCATTGCAATGTAAGCAGAGGTGTTTAAACTTACAATTGGCTCCAAATTTACACTGGCCGTCGTTAAACTGCCAACATAAACCCGTTTTTTGTGTTCCTGCCTGACCCCCAGCTATAATTCACAACCACAGGCCTATGGCCTTTTGGTCCCATCTAATTGACGGCCTTATCGCCTTCCGTTGCCTGAACTGCTCATCGTACCGGAGCCATGCCTGTCCACCATAAGACCTATGTGCCTCACCAATAGAATCCATGTAACAGAAAAGGGGGGGGAATCAATTCTCCGGCGCCTTCTCCCCAATAACGCTCACCAGTATGGCAAAAGCCTGTAGCCAATTGACAAACGTCTGGGGATCAAACGCCACCTACGCTTCTCCTCTTTTCTTACTCTCATCCTTTTTACCTTTATCTATATTAAATTTTTCCAAAGGAAGCAAGGAAAAGATCTCCACATATTCGTCTTTCCATATCTTTTTCCGCACTTTTTTTTTTTTTTTTTTAAAAAGTGCCCCTAATGGCCCCTCAAAGCACACATACACCTCCCCGTGAGCCCCATCATCCAAATGAATCCTGCATTCCTTTTCTGTCTGCACTGACACCGATACCGGGACGGGAAGACTACCCAAACTGTCCAATAGCCTGTTCGGCCAACCCCCCCGATTGATGGAACCATCCATGCCACTAAATGCCCCGGCGCTACTACCTCCCTCTCTAACCGACAAAGGAAATCCCGCACACTTGCCAAAACCTCCCCTACGGACGCACCTGCCAAATTACCTGAAACCCCCAAATCACCCCTAGCAGCTACCTCAATGCCCTGGCTAGCACCTAAACTTGGGGACCCCAGAAACTGTTGAGACACACAAGACATGGAGTTATACTCACCAGGCTGCAAGGGGGCAGTGACCCCTCCAGCCGGAGAAGTGGAATCCAGATGACCATCAAATGTGAAGCTCTCGCTTGTCGGGACATCCAGAGACCCCAGACCAGACGCCAGCGCCCTAGAGATTCCAGGCGTCCCAGGGAAACGTTCCGGCAGGGAAGCAGAAGACACAAGCTGCTGAACTGGACCCACGGGTTGTGCCTGCGCTGGCCTGTCTGCAGCACAAAACCCGCTGTCCACAACCCCTGTGCACTGATGTCATCCCCGATGCCCTTTTGGCGGTAATGCAGGCCGCTGCTGAAAAGGAACAGGTCAAGACCGCCCCATCAGGGTGAATCCCGCCTGCAGATCCTTCCCCGCGGTCTGTTCCAAGTCCGCTGGAGGCCAAGGCAGGCCGTATGGTTGAAGCTACACCACGGCGCCCCCTGACACCGTCAGAACTCCCAGAAGGTCTGACGCGTGTAGGCTCCGCACCCTGACCGCCGCGAGATGAAGGCCTGGACACAGTCGATGCTGCTGGACCCGGACTGGCAAGCAGATTCCTCCCAGACCGGGGCCTGCTGGCATGGGAATTCAATGGCGCCTGGCCTGGAGTGTCCCTGGAGGAGCTCCTGCGCCTCCGCCGAGGTATGAGGGGCAACGTCGGGCGACAGCCTCTCGGGAGGCCTCACGTGGTGAGGACGCCGCTCGCGTGCAGGAGCATCGCCCACTAGTCCCCCAGATGCTGCAAGGACACCAGAAACTTGCTCTTGAAGCCAGCCATGGGACTGCGATGCAGCAGCAGCCCTCAAGCTCTCCAGCAGCCGGTCTACCTCCAACATGGTAAGTGTTGCGGGGATCGATTTCCGCCCTGGAAAGCGGGAAGTGGTGAGACTCACCCCCAACCCTACATTATAAACGGCCCCACCAATCCATCCACCTTATGAATACCCCATTAACTCACCCTCCCATTGTCATGCCTGCCTCCGCCCACGCCGGGGGGGGCCGGCTTTGCTCCGGCCTTCACTATAATACTGGTTGATGACCACTGTGCCACGGGGCCAAGTCTGCCTAGGAAGAGGCATAGCCAAGCGGCTTCCAGGAGCTCCTGATGGTGAAGACAGACTGGGCTGCAGGTAGCCATCAGGAAACATTCCCAGGCAGACTTCAGTACTGCAGCTGCCAATCCCAAGTGGTCGGATTCGCTGGATGAGGAGACGTGACTGGAGTCATTGCCGAACAGGATTCGAAGACAGACAGACGAATTGGTTCTTGAAGAAGTGTGTCTTGTTCACACTTGCAGTTATTGGGAAACAGTTTGGTAGCTGGCCACAAAAGGATCAGTGACTCAGGGCCGGCCCGAACGTATAGGCGAACTAGGCGGCCGCCTAGGGCGCCGACCCAAAGGGGGCGCCAGAGAAAAAATAGAAAAAATTATAAAAAATCTTTTCAAAAGGCAAAAAGTTTTAGGGATGGAAAGAAAAGTGTACATATTTAAGGGCAAATATGACGCAAGAGAGTTTGGTTGGGTTGGCAACAAATTCAATAGAATCTAAAGTTGCTAAACAAATTAATCTCGGTGACAGTGTCATCCTTTAAAAAAAAAAAGGCAAGGAAACAAAAATTTTAATTACCTATGGTCGTTTTTGTTTTGTGCTATTGATTACTTTGTATATATTTGTCCTATACAACTTCTCAGAAGATTAAAGAGTTAGGAGAGAGTTAATTAATCATTGTTGTTGTGGTTTATTTTGCTCCTAAATTTATATCCCAAGTTTTCATCTACTGCCAAGAATAGTAGGGGCGCAACAAAATAGTTTCACCTAGGGCGCCGTAATCTCTCGGGCCGGCCCTGCAGTGACTATGAATTCAGGACTGGCAGCACCAGGATCAGGGGGGTCCAGTTCAGGTACCGACAATGCGTTTTTAGGATTCGGATATGGATACTACTGAAGCGGTCACAGGATAAAGAACACACTATACTGCACAAATGGAACGACAAGGGAAAGGGAATAATTATAACAGACTAAGGATGGGGGATGTGACAACATACAGCTGAACACACCAAGGCACTTATCACTAAACTGTAGGGGTTGCTCAGGCACCTTTCCATTGGGGAGGGCTCCTGTTAGATAAGATGCCTCCCAGCTATTGGTGGGGGCATTTTACTGTGTACATCTTCTGCTCCCTTAAGTGCAGGGAAGCGCACACATTGCTGCCGGGAAGTGCACCCACACAGGAGACAGGGAGCACACCGAGAGATGTAAAAGCAACAACGAATCCACAGCAGTGAGCATGTCGACGTCCCTGCATGAGAGAGGAGGGGGAACCATGCAGGGGTGCCGGCATTAGCATTACAATAGGAGAGATATCATGACACCTTCTTTCCATCTACCTGATGATCCTGAGGAACATTGGGATTTTCTTGATTACAGTCCTGATGAACAAGAGGACAAGGACATGTCTCTGGTGTTATACTGTTACTGGATAGATCTGGAGGAAACACATACAGAGGCTGAAATAATTCTTTACAAAACAGATAGTTATATGCCATGTGCCTTTAGTCCTATTACCTGGTGATGTGACGGACAAAACTAGGGTAACAGACAGCAAATACAGTGGAATGAAAGCCTGAATTGCCACAATTTTCAGGCCACAAATAGACTAGGCATCTGACAGTGATACCAGACTGTTCAATGTGTGGCCTGTATTTTTTAATTTTTCACTGCAAAATAGTGTTTAGAGCTGGGGTAATACACAGCAAAAAAGGTGAATAGAAGCCTCAAAAGCACACTTTGTAGCCCAAAGATTGATGAGGCATGTCACAGAGATACCAGACTGTTCAATATGTGGCCTGGAGTTTTTTTAAATTTTTTTTTCCCCAAAAATACTGTATAGACCTAGGGTAACAGACAGCAAAACCGTGGTATATAGACCGGAAATGCCACATTTTGTAGACCACAGATAGATCTGGCGTCTGACAGAGATAGAACACAGTTAAATATGTGGCCTGGATTTTTTTTGGCCCACCAAAATTGAGTCAATAAGTAGGCTATGACACTAAAAAAAAAAGTAAAATATTTAGCGCAATGAAATGCGATGCGTGCGGCGTACAAAACAATATATATCCACCATAAATATCCACCATGGGTCTGCTCCAGACGTAGTCGGCTCCATCAATTTCAAAGTACTAATGTCTAAGTACTTTGAATTAGACCTGAATTCTAGAATGCATTTGTCCACTCATGACTCCTACTGTATTGGCATCATCATCACCATCTGACCGAGATGTTCTTCTGTTCCCACAGGTATGCATTGCTGAATTTCCACCACTTTCTCATGCTCCTGAATGCCCCATGTTATTTTATATGGTATGCACTGCTGAATTTCCACCACTTTCTCATGCTCCTGAATGCCCTATGTGAACTGCATTGTATTTTATATGGTATGCATAGCTTACCCATCTTCTTGTATCCATAATTGTACTCCATCTTGTTATCTTTGCCACACATCTAAGTGGTCTATGTAACCCCTTCCCCCTTTTATGAGCTCTGCTTAACTCTGTGCATTTGGCCTGGGCAGTCACACCCCACTTTTCACTCACACCTGATTGTCTTTAGCTGCACATATATTCACCACCATGGGTCTGCTCCAGACATAGTCGACTCCATCAATTTCAAAGTACTAATTTCTAAGTACTTTGAATTAGACTTGAATTGGACTGGAATTGACTGTAAGGTAACGGACTATAACACCACAACAATGTTTCGCCTTCTTTTTACTATCACCCCCATACAACTCTATTTCTCCCTAACTCCTGCAATCCCTCCACCCAGTAAGGAACTTGTCATTTCCCCCTCCATCCTTCCCAGCCATATCACCTCTTCCTCACAACTGTTCCTCCACATACAATCATTTTTCTCCAGACACACACGGCCACATCATGTCCTATCCTGCTCCCACCTTCTAATGCTCTGTCTACTACTGCTTATTGCTGGCGACATATCCCCAAATCCTGGCCCTCCTCAACAAATCCCTACACTCACTTCTACCACCCTGCCATGATCCTCTACACGTCTTCGCAACCATGATAACCTCATACCCATTCATCCAGCCCCCACTCCCTCAACCCCCTTACCTGGAGCCCTGTGGAACGCACGCTCTGTCTGCAACAAGCTATAATTTATCCATGACCTCTATCACCAACAAACTCTCCTTCCTCGCCATCACAGAAACCTGGCTCACTCCCTCTGACACAGCCTCTCCAGCTGCGCTTTCCTATGGCAGATTCCATCTCTCTCACACTCCTCGCCCCAGAAACAAACGTGGTGGAGGAGTTGGCTTGCTCCTGTCTGATACCTGCTCCTTTACCCCAATTTCTTTGCTACCCTCCGCTACTCTTCCCTCATTCGAGTTGCACTCCGTCCGCATCTATTCCCCCTCCAACTGGCTGTCATCTACCGCCCCCCAGAACTAGCCATCTCCACCTTTCTCAACCACTTCACCACCTGGCTACTCCATTTCCGTTCTGCTGACATCCCCACCATCATGGGCAACTTCTCTTCACCACTCCTCCTGTTCCCTCTTTGACCGGTTACCATCTGGCTTCCGACCGCATCACTCAACTGAAACTGCCCTAACTAAAGTCACTAACGACTTACTAACCACCAAGAGCAAGCGACACTACTCTGTCCTCCTTCTCCTGGACCTGTCCTCTGCCTTCGACACTGTAGACCATTCGCTCCTGCTACAGACTCATCTCTTGGCATCACAGACCTGGCCCTATCCTGGATCTCATCATACCTAACAGACCGAACATTTAGTGTCTCCCTCTCACACACCACCTCCTCACCTCACCCCCTGTCTGTCGGTGTTCCCCAAGGCTCTGTCCTAGGACCCCTACTATTCGCCATCTATACCTTCATAGTAACATAGTTATTAAGGTTGAAGGGAGACTAAGTCCATCTAGCTCAAACCATATCCTATCCTAACCTGCCCTAACATGTTGATCCAGAGGATGGCAAAAAAACCCATGTGGCAAACAGTAAGCTTCACATTGGGGAAAAAAAATTCCTTCCCGACTCCACATACGGCAATCAGACTAGCTCCCTGGATCAACGCAATATTAAGGAAACTAGTGTATATACCCTGTAATATTATATTTTTCAAGAAAGGCATCCAGTCCCTTCTTAAATTTTAGTAGGGAATCACTCATTACATCATGTGGCAGAGAGTTCCATAGTCTCACTGCTCTTACAGTAAAGAATCCGCCTCTGTGAGTATGCTTAAACCTTCTTTCCTCCAGACGTAGAGGATGCCCCCTTGTCCCCATCACAGGTCTAAGAGTAAAAAGATCATTAGAAAGGTCTATGTACTGTCCCCGCATATATTTATACATTGTAATAAAATCACCCCTAAGCCTTCGATTCTCCAAACTAAATAATCTCAAGTGTAATAACCTGTCTTGGTATTGCAGACCCCTAGTTCCCTAATAACCTTGGTCGCTCTTCTCTGCACCCGCTCCAGTTCAGCTATGTCTTATACACCGGAGACCAGAACTGTACACAGTATTCCAAGTGTGGTCGCACTAGTGACTTATATAGAGGTAAAATTATGTTCTCCTCATGAGCATCTATGCCTCTTTTAATGAATCCCATTATTTTATTTGCCTTTGCAGCAGCTGCCTGACACTGGCCACTAAATGTGAGTTTGTTGTCCACCCATACACCCAGGTCTTTTTCAGTGACAGTTTTGTCCAGTGTTTTACAATTAAGCACATAATTATACATCTTGTTCGTTCTACCCAAGTGCATGACCTTACTTTTATCCCCATTAAAGCTCATTTGCCATTTATCAGCCCAAGCTTCTAGTTTACATAAATCCTCCTGTAATATAAAATTGTCCTCCTATGTATTGATTACCCTGCAGAGTTTAGTGTCATCTGCAAATATTGAAATTGCACTCTCTATGCCCCCTACCTGGCCATTAATAAATATGTTAAAAAGAAGCGGGCCCAAAACTGACTTCTGTGGTACCCCACTGCTAACCGTGACCCAGTCCTATCCCTGAGCCAGCTCTTAACCCACCTACACATATTTTCCCCTATCCCCATTGTTCTCATTTTATGTATCAACATTTTGTGTGGCACCGTATCAGAAGCTTTTGAAAAGTCCATGTACACCACGTCCACCAATCCACTGCATTCCCTTGGTCCAGTCCGGAACTTACCTCTTCATAAAAGCTTATCAGAATAGTCTGACAGGAAGGGTCCCTTGTAAACCCATGTTGATATTGGGTCATGAGGTTATTCTTCTCCAGATACTCCAGTATAGTATCTCTTAGAAAACCCTCCAGGATTTGACCCACAGTTGAGGTTAAACTTACTGGCCTATAATTTCCAAATTCAGTTTTTGTCCCCTTTTTGAATATTGGCACCACATTTGCTATACGTCAGTCCTGTGGTACAGACCCTGTTATTATGGAATCTTTAAAGATTAAAAATAATGGTCTATGACTGTGCTTAATTCCTGCAGTACTCGGGGGGGGGGGGTGTATCCCATCCGTGTCCGGGGATTTGTCAATTTTAGTGATTTTTAGACGTCGCCGTACTTCCTGTTGGGTTAAGCAGGTGACATTTAATGGAGAATTTTTATCCCTGATCATGTTATCCGTCATGAGATTTTCTTGTGTAAATACTGTTGAAAAAAAGTCATTTAGCATATTGGCTTTTTCCTCATCCACCATTTCACCCAGACTATTTTTAAGGGGACAAACACTATCATTTTTTAGTTTCTTACTATTTATGTAGTTAAAGAATATTTTGGGATTATTTTTACTTTCTCTGGCAATGAGTCTCTCTGTCACAATCTTTGCTGTCTTGATTTGCTTTTTAGAGAATTTAATTTTTTGTATTTATTTAATGCCTCATCACTACCTACTTGCTTTAATTCTCTAAATGCTTTATTTTTATCTCTTATTGCACCCCTTACAGCTCTATTTAGCCATAGTGGTTTCCTCCTATTTCTGGCATGTTTATTCCCATACGGTATATATTGTGCACAGGTCCTATTCAAGATGCTAATAAACGTCTCCCATTTTCTTTGTGTATTTTTATGTCTCAGGATATCGTCCCAGTTAATTGCACAAAGATCATCTCTCATCCGTTGGAAATTTGCTTTCCTGAAGCTTAGTGTCCTTGTAACCCTCTACTACACATCTTATTAAAGGATACATGAAAACTTATCAATTTGTGATTACTATTACCCAAGTGACCCCCAACCATTACATTTGATATGCGGTCTGGCCTGTTGGTTATTATTAGGTCTAGCAGTGCCCCCCCTCTTGTTGGGTCCTGAGCCAGTTGTGAAAGGTAATTGTCTCTCATAGTTGTCAAAACCCATTACCTTTGCTGGAACTGCAGGTTTCGGTTCCCCAATGTATTTCAGGGTAGTTGAAGTCCCCCATAATAATGACT
The DNA here is from genome assembly GCF_039654945.1 of Dendrobates tinctorius. NCBI lineage: Eukaryota > Metazoa > Chordata > Amphibia > Anura > Dendrobatidae > Dendrobates > Dendrobates tinctorius. The sequence goes on from NW_027361822.1 coordinate 9,303,085, forward strand.
TCTCTTTGAGTCGCTGCTTCATCTATTTGCTTTATGAGGATATTTTCTATTGCTTCCATTATTTTTGGAGACTTATAACAAACCCCTTCGGCTTCGGACAGCTCATAGAATCCCACGGTTTGCAGTATCACCTCTATGCCGATGACACACAGATCTACCCATCTGGACCCGACCTCGCCTCCTTACCTACTGAAATCCCACAATGTCTGTCTGCTATCTCAGCCTTCTTCTCTGCTCGCTTTCTCAAACTGAACATGGACAAAACAGAATTCATCATCTTTCCCCCCATCTCACGTTACCCCTCCATTAGACCTATCCATCAATGTCAACGGCTGCTCTATTTCCCCAGTCCCGTACGCTCCGTGCCTTGGCGTGATCTTCGACTCTGCGCTCTCTTTCAAACCACATATCCATAGCCCTCGCCTTCTCCTGCCGCCTCAAACTGAAAAATATTCCTGGATCCACTCATTCCTCAACCACGAAACCACAAAAACACTAGTGCATGCTATTATCTCCCGCCTCGACTATGGCAACCTCCTACTCTCTGGCCTTCCCTCAAGCACTCTGGCTCTGCTCCAGTCCATCCTACACTCTGCTGCCTGACTAATCCACCTGTCTCCCCGCTATTCCCCAGCCTTCCCCCTATGCCAGGCCCTTCGCTGGCTTCCTATCGCCAGAGGCTCCAATTCAAAACCCTAACCATGACATACAAAGCCATCCACAACCTGTCTCCTCCATACATCTGTGACATGGTCTCTAGGTACCTGCCCGCACGCAACCTTCCATCATCTCAAGATCTCCTTCTCTACTCCCCCCCTTATCTCTTCTTCCCACAACCGCATACAAGACTTCTCCCGTGCTTCCCCCATACTCGAACTCCCTGCCGCAACACATCAGACTCTCACCATCAACGGAAACCTTCAAGAAGAACCTGAAGACCCACCTGTTCCGACAAGCCGACAGCCTGCAATGATCCTCGGTCTACTGAACCACAGCACGACCTGCTCTACCCTCTCATACTGTATCCTCACCCATTCCTGTAGACTGTGAGCCCTCGCGGGCAGGGTCCCCTCTCCTTATGTACTTGTGTGTCCCTTGTCTTACACGTTTACTATACTTGTCTATATTTCCCCTTTTCACATGTAAAGCGCCATGGAATAAATGGCGCTATATAAATGCATAACAATAATAAATATATGAACTGTAGCTAAATATTTTTTGGCCAGCAAAATGGTGTCCAAAAATGTTGTAAGACACTCCAAAAAATACTACAGTACCACAAAAAATGCCAGTTTTCTGTGCACTCAGATGTGATGCCTGGGACAGGCAAAGGCTTTTTAAATTGCTGGATTTTCACGCCTTTGTATTAAAATGATCTGTCTGTATTCCGCAGTGTGAACAATCAAAAAAATGTAGAAAAAATGGGACTATTTCCTTTGTAATAAAATTAGCAGGATTCAGATGCAAAAAAAAAAAAAAAATTATTCCTAGCACAGATGTCTGCAGCTAGGTATAGGTGTGTGTATATATATATATATATATATACACATATACACTCACTGGCCACTTTATTAGGTACACCATGCTAGTAACGGGTTGGCCCCCCTTTTGCCTTCAGAACTGCCTCGATTCTTCGTGGCAGAGATTCAACAAGGTGCTGGAAGCATTCCTCAGAGATTTTGGACCATATTGACATGATGGCATCACACAGTTGGCGCAGATTTGTCGGCTGCACATCCCTGATGCGAATCTCCCGTTCCACCACATCCCAAAGATGCTCTATTGGATTGAGATCTGGTGACTGAGGAGGCCATTTGAGTACAGTGAACTCATTGTCATGTTCAAGAAACCAATCTGAGATGAATCGAGCTTTATGACATGGCGCATTATCCTGCTGAAAGTAGCCATCAGATGCCTGTTCTTAGCTGAGAGGAGTGGTACCCAGTGTGGTCTTCTGCTGCTGTAGCCCATCTGCCTCAAAGTTCGACGCACTGTGCGTTCAGAGATTCTCTTCTGCCTACCTTGGTTGTAACGGGTGGCAATTTGAGTCACTGTTGCCTTTCTATCAGCTCGAACCAGTATGCCCATTCTCCTCTGACCTCTGGCATCAACAAGGCATTTCCGGCCACAGAACTGCCGCTCACTGGTTTTTTTTTCTTTTTCGGACCATTCTCTGTAAACCCTAGAGATGGTTGTGCGTGAAAATCCCAGTAGATCAGCAGTTTCTGAAATACTCAGACCAGCCCTTCTGGCACCAACAATCATGCCACGTTCAAAGGCACTCAAATCACCTTTCTTCCCCATACTGATGCTCGGTTTGAACTGCAGGAGATTGTCTTGACCATGTCTACATGCCTAAATGCACTGAGTTGCCGCCATGTGATTGGCTGATTAGAAATTAAGTCTTAACACACAGTTGGACAGGTGTACCTAATAAAGTGGCCAGTGAGTGTATATATATATATATATATACACAGTGGGGAAAAAAAGTATTTAGTCAGTCAGCAATAGTGCAAGTTCCACCACTTAAAAAGATGAGAGGCGTCTGTAATTTACATCATAGGTAGACCTCAACTATGGGAGACAAACTGAGAAAAAAAAATCCAGAAAATCACATTGTCTGTTTTTTTTTCATTTTATTTGCATATTATGGTGGAAAATAAGTATTTGGTCAGAAACAAAATTTCATCTCAATACTTTGTGATATATCCTTTGTTGGCAATGACAGAGGTCAAACGTTTTCTGTAAGTCTTCACAAGGTTGCCACACACTGTTGTTGGTATGTTGGCCCATTCCTCCATGCAGATCTCCTCTAGAGCAGTGATGTTTTTGGCTTTTCGCTTGGCAACACGGACTTTCAACTCCCTCCAAAGGTTTTCAATAGGGTTGAGATCTGGAGACTGGCTAGGCCATTCCAGGACCTTGAAATGCTTCTTACGAAGCCACTCCTTCGTTGCCCTGGCAGTGTGCTTTGGATCATTGTCATGTTGAAAGACCCAGCCACGTTTCATCTTCAATGACCTTGCTGATGGAAGGAGGTTTGCACTCAAAATCTCACGATACATGGCCCCATTCATTCTTTCATGTACCCGGATCAGTCGTCCTGGCCCCTTTGCAGAGAAACAGCCCCAAAGCATGATGTTTCCACCACCATGCTTTACAGTAGATATGGTGTTTGATGGATGCAACTCAGTATTCTTTTTCCTCCAAACACGACAAGTTGTGTTTCTACCAAACAGTTCCAGTTTGGTTTCATCAGACCATAGGACATTCTCCCAAAACTCCTCTGGATCATCCAAATGCTCTCTAGCAAACTTCAGACGGGCCCGGACATGTACAGGCTTAAGCAGTGGGACACGTCTGGCACTGCAGGATCTGAGTCCATGGTGGCGTAGTGTGTTACTTATGGTAGGCCTTGTTACATTGGTCCCAGCTCTCTGCAGTTCATTCACTAGGTCCCCCTGCGTGGTTCTGGGATTTTTGCTCACTGTTCTTGTGATCATTCTGACCCCACGGGGTGGGATTTTGCGTGGAGCACCAGATCGAGGGAGATTATCAGTGGTCTTGTATGTCTTCCATTTTCTAATTATTGCTCCCACAGTTGATTTCTTCACTCCAAGCTGGTTGGCTATTCCAGATTCAGTCTTCCCAGCCTGGTGCAGGGCTACAATTTTGTTTCTGGTGTCCTTTGACAGCTCTTTGGTCTTCACCATAGTGGAGTTTGGAGTCAGACTGTTTGAGGGTGTGCACAGGTGTCTTTTTATACTGATAACAAGTTTAAACAGGTGCCATTACTACAGGTAATGAGTGGAGGAAAGAGGAGACTCTTAAAGAAGAAGTTACAGGTCTGTGAGAGCCAGAAATCTTGATTGCTTGTTTCTGACCAAATACTTATTTTCCACCATAATATGCAAATAAAATGAAACAAAAACAGACAATGTGATTTTCTGGATTTTTTTTTCTCAGTTTGTCTCCCATAGTTGAGGTCTACCTATGATGTAAATTACAGACGCCTCTCATCTTTTTAAGTGGTGGAACTTGCACTATTGCTGACTGACTAAATACTTTTTTTCCCCACTGTGTATGTGTGTATATATATATATATATATATATATATATATATATATATATGCACCAGACAGTAATGGACCCTTTTGACGTATACAGTGAGACCTATATACTCAAATACAGTGCCTACATGCCTTACACTGATGTGGTTATGCGCACATAGACTCCTGCCTACCTAGCTCTGCAATCTTTATACCCCCTAATTAGCCCTTAAAAAGACTGTTGGTTTGATTTGTGGATTGAACAATGGTAGACCCACACTAGCTAATAAAAGCACAAATCTGACCCTATCTCAGCAGCAGCTCTCCCTACACTGTCTGAATCCAGAGCTGAATGCGCCTAGCAGGGCGGAGTCCAGTCTCTTATAGACCTGATGACGCTGTGTGGCCAACCAATCACTGTAATACCACAACAAAGATTGCTGCGGCATTACAGTGCCTGACAGACAATCCCTGCATATTGATTAGTAATCTAAAGACGGCCAAAAATGCAGAACGGAGACCTGAGCTCCCGCTGAATAATCCCGTAAATGCTCGGTGCTCACCGAATACACCGAGTACAGTGACACTCGGACGAGCATCGAGTAACATAGTAACATAGTAATTAAGGTTGAAGGGAGACTTTAAGTCCATCTAGTTCAACCCATATCCTATCCTAACTTGCCCTAACATGTTGATCCAGAGGAAGGCAAAAAAAACCCATGTGGCAAACAGTAAGCTTCACATTGGGGAAAAAAATTCCTTCCCGACTCCACATACGGCAATCAGACTAGCTCCCTGGATCAACGCAACACTAAGGAAACTAGTGTATATACCCTGTAATATTATACTTTTCAAGAAAGGCATCCAGTCCCTTCTTAAATTTTAGTAGGGAATCACTCATTACAACATCATATGGCAGAGAGTTCCATAGTCTCACTGCTCTTACAGTAAAGAATCCGCGTCTGTGAGTATGCTTAAACCTTCTTTCCTCCAGACGTAGACGATGCCCCCTTGTCCCCGTCACAGGTCTAAGAGTAAAAAGATCATTAGAAAGGTCTTTGTAATGTCCCCGCATATATTTATACATTGTAATAAGATCACCCCTAAGCCTTCGATTCTCCAAACTAAATAACCCCAAGTGTAATAACCTGTCTTGGTATTGCAGACCCCCCAGTTCCCTAATAACCTTGGTCACTCTTCTCTGCACCTGCTCCAGTTCAGCTATGTCTTTCTTATACACCGGAGACCAGAACTGTACGCAGTATTCTAAGTGTGGTCGCACTAGTGACATATAGAGGTAAAATTATGTTCTCCTCATGAGAATCTATGCCTCTTTTAATGCATCCCATTATTTTAGCGGCGAGCACGTTCGCTCATCACTAATCAGCACCCTTCTGCACGTTTTCGAAATTGCTACTAAAATGGTTAACACTTTCGATGCCATCATCAACATCACTATTAGGCCGGGATCACACTACCATGTGTGATGCAAGAAACTCTCACGAGTCTCTCGCATCAACACCCGGAACTGTCGCCGGCCCTCGGAATGGAGCTGTGGCTGCATGTATTATCAAAATAATAGAATACAGCACACTTACCTTACCGATCCCCTAAAGATTTTCTTCCAATGTTGCCCAGGTACCCTGCTAATATCTGTATTTAAATCATGATCACTGCCAACAGCGGTAACCAATGCGTCGCTGCTGCTGCTGCAAGATATTATCTTGGCCCATTGCCATTTCTTTTATTTTTTTGTGGTTTTCTGTATGCGACCATGTAATGCTGTTTATTTTAATATATGGAAATAAGCGCTAAGCTTTAATTAGGTGGATGGATGATTTGGTAACATACTTGCCAAAAAGGAAAATGGAATTGAACTGTCTTTTGTGGCCTGTGATTGTGTGCAGAAACCACATTTGTGGTCATCAACCATGGATTTTATTTTTCCCTGTTGTAAGAATAGTATACGGCATTTCAATTTTACCACTACAAGTACATATGAAAAAAAGTATTCAAAATTTGTGTCACACAAACGCTAAAAAAAAAAAAAACACCACAATTGTAGCATTCAGTGGCTCAAAAGAATCTGACTTCTGTGAAGTTTGCGGTCACTACTCACCTGTGCTGTTATCTGGAGGAATCTCCTCATTACACCGCTCATCACCCCTCACATATGTCTCTGTAGTATTACTATGGGGCAGATCTTCACCCTGAAACAAATATTGTAAAAGTCACAGACAGATGAAGAAGTCACATTTATGATCAGCTCTAATCCTGCCATCTCCACCGTTCTCATTACACCAGTATAAAACATATAATATTGGCTGATGACCACTGTGCCACGGGGCCAAGTCTGCCTAGGAAGAGACATAGCTAAGCGGCTACCAGGAGCTCCTGATGGTGAAGACAGACTGGGCTGCAGGTAGCCAACAGGTAACATTCCCAGGCAGACTTCAGTACTGCAGCTGCCAATCCCAAGTGGTCGGATTTGCTGGATGAGGAGACTTGACTGTAGTCACTGCCGAGCAGGATTTGAAGACAGACTAATTGGATCTTGAAGAAAAGTGTCTTGTTCACACTCGCTGTTATCGGGAAACAGTTTGGTAGCTGGCCACAATAGGATCAGCGACTATGGATTCAGGACTGGCAGCACCAGGATCAGGGAGGTCCAGTTCAGGTACTGACAATGCGGTTTTAGGATTCGGCTATGGATACTACTGAAGCAGCCACCGGATAAAGAACATTATACTGTACTAATGGAACGGCAAGGGAAAGGGAATAATTATAACAGACTAAGGATGGGGGATGTGACAACATACAGCTGAACACACCAACACACTTATCACTAAACTATAGGGGTTGCTCAGGCACCTTTCTATTGAGGAGGGGCCCATAAGATGCCTTCCAGCTATTGGTGGGGGGCATTTTACTGTGTACATCCTCTGCTCCTTTAAGAGCAGGGAAGCGCGCACATTAGGCTTGCTGCCGGGAAGTGCACCCACACAGGAGACAGGGAGCACACCGAGAGATGTAAAAGCAAGAACGCATCCACAGCAGTGAGCATGTCAACGTCCCTGCATGGGAGAGGAGGGGGAACCATGCAGGGGTGCCGGAATTAGCATTACAATAGGGGAGATATCATGACACCTTCTTTCCATCTACCTGATGATCCTGAGGAACATTGGGATTTTCTTGATTACAGTCCTGATGGAGAAGAGGACGAGGACATGTCTCTGGTGTTATACTGTTACTGGATAGATCTGGAGGAAACACATACAGGGACTGAAATAATTCTTTACATACATATAGTTATATGCCATGTACTCTTAGTCCTATTACCTGGTGATGCGAGGGGATGGGGAGGGGTCTGGAAAAGATGTCTGAATTCTTCTAAAAACTCCCACTGCTCCATGGAGAATTGGACGGTGACACCCTGACACCTTACAGGAACCTGACAGAAACAATAATAAGGATGATGTAAAGTGACATAAAAATCTCTCACCCCTCCAGTAAGCCAGAAGAGGATCTCTAGGGTGAGGGGTAATATCCTCTCCACGATCTTGTCCCTGTCCCTATCCATCATTGATGAGTCTTTAAGGAAAATTCTCTTAAAATAGAAAACCTCCACTGAGATGAACCGATATTGTAGGAACCTGAAAAAAAAAAAAATAAGTAAAATCATACAAAACCTGAGAGGAAACCTTTAATTTGATATTAGGAGCGAATATAGGTTTCCAAAGCAAAGAGAACAGACGAACGGCAGTAGGGAACACAAATCACCACTTAACAGACAAGGAACCAAATAAATCTGAACACCGCGCTGCGCATAGCTGGTATTGGTGCTCGACGAAAACAGACAAATCCAAGGAGCAGTAGAAGAAAAAACGTAACACTCACCAGCAAAAATAAGATCCAATAGTCATTTATTCACATACTGTAAGTGCCATGGACAGCAAGTGGATAAGCAGGACATGGGAAACGAGCGGGGAGGGAGGACGGCCGTTTCGCGATTACTCGCTTCTACGGTCCAGGTGCAATAATCAGGTCAACTCCTTTATAGGGCTCATTCAAGATCTTAAATTATAACAAGCTGTGCAAACATACACCAACATTCACAAATATAAAAACATATCATGATTACTACTATATGCAGAGTACAACAATTATCAAAATTGTATGACTTTATATAGCAATATATAAAAAGAGAGCTAATGGCACAATCATAGGAAAACCGAGAGATCAATTCTGTCATTTAGACCATAAGGACCCTGCGCATTAGCCCTTAGGGTCCAACAAGCTTCTTGTCTTAATAAAATTTTATCATAATTAGGCTAGTTTCACACTTGCTTTTTTTTGCAGCGCGTTTTTCCCGCAAAAAAACGCATTAAAAAAACGCATACAAATGCATACAAACGCTGCGTTTTTTTCCAGCATTTTAATGCGCATGCAGGAAAAAAACGCAGCGTTTTTGCGCGTTTGTATGCGTTTTTTGTGCGTTTGCGTTTTTTTACAGATTTTTGAAAAACCCCACAAAAAAGAAAAAACAACCATTCAACAACACACAAGACCAATGGGACTTCATTGTGGGTGTGGTATGTTAATATATATAGACCCTGTCTACAGTATTCTTCACATTTGCTTGATTCTTCTCGTGACCATGGATCTGCGCTGGAAGAGTTTTCACTTCAACTTGGATTTGGACATCGCGATGGCTCAGGCGTATGCAGTTGCTTGCCATGAACAAAGGAAGAGAGAGAGGCAGCGAAGACGGTGGCGTATGTGGATACATCCGATTGTTGAACTCCGGGAGAGCCGTGGGGCATACCACACCCTCTACAGCGAGCTACGTGCAAACCCGGAGAAATTTACTGATTATATCCGGATGTCCCACGAAAGTTTCATGGATTTGCTTGCTCGTGTCCAACAATCCATCCGGAGACAGGACACACAGCTCCGTCGTGCGATTCCTCCTGAGGAACGGCTACTGGTGACATTACGGTATGTTTTAAAAACAAAGGGGTGTGGTCTGATGTTTTTTTTTGTAAATTTAGTATTCAAAACCTTGGGTAATTAGTTTTCGTGAATGTACTAATATTTTTTTTTATAGTTTTTAAAAATAATATACATAAATATTAATTTTACTTCTTTGTCTGTTCACAGATTCCTGGCGACTGGAGAAACCCTATCCTCACTACACTTCCAGTACCGTATTGGAATCTCTACCTTGTCTGGAATTGTTGCTGACACCTGCCGGGCTCTCTGGAATGTTCTTTGCCCAGAATTTATGCCCCTGCCCACCGCTGAAAAGTGGATGGAAATTGCTGACAAATTCTGGACAGTATGCAATTTTCCCAACTGTTTGGGAGCTGTTGATGGGAAACACATACGGATCATCAAACCCCAAAGAACGGGATCTGAGTACTATAATTACAAAAAGTACTTTTCAATAGTACTCATTGCAATTGCGGATGCCGGATGTATGTTTGTAGCAGTGGACATTGGAGCATTTGGCCGTGGTAATGACTCGCAGGCTTTTAAAAACTCAGACATGGGCCGGAGGTTGTATGGCAACCAATTTAATTTCCCTATGCCACGGCCTCTTCCTCACACCGAAGCTCCGCCACTGCCCTTTGTAATGGTTGGCGATGAGGCTTTTCAAATGTGCGGAAACTTACTGAAACCCTACTCCAGCCGGGACTTGGACCACACCAAAAAAATTTTTAATTACAGGCTGACCAGGGCCAGAAGAACTGTCGAGTGTGCTTTTGGGATTCTTGTTTCCAGATGGCGAATTCTGGGCACGGCCATTAATCTTAAACTTGAAACAGTCGATGAGGTGGTGAAGGCCTGTGTGGTTCTACATAACTTTGTGATGGCTAAAGAGCACCCGACCTTTGAACTGGACGATGATGCTCCTAACCCATTGCCTGAATTCACTCAGCACACTCTCAGGTCATCCGTTGAAGTTGGCCAAATGAGGGACAAATTTGCGGCCTACTTTATTTCTGATGTAGGACGGGTGCACTGGCAAGATGAAATGGTGTAATGTTGTTGTTTATGGTAATAAAAATCCTTATTTGATACCATTACTGAGTGCACTATATTTTTTAAACTCCAATTAATTAAAAAACTTCCCATGTATAACTGAATTTTGTTATGTTCACACACCTGGGCAGGTAAATACACATACGAGTTAAAATGCAGCATTGCTAGTCTGCGTGAAATATATTGGAATGAGCAAAGCTGCAGGCCATGAATCAGGAAACCATTTAAGAGAAAATTGTGCAACTAGTTTAAAACAAAGTATGTGATTTTCTCAAAACACAACCCTCAAAACCCAACCCCAATGAAAGTCCATCCTCAAAACCCAACCCCAATGAAAGTCCATGGGGAATACAAGTCAGCATTGAGTGGATGAATGTAATCTGCTCATGTAATCTGCTCCATTACAAGTTATTACACTAGGCCTTGGAATGACTATACTAGGCCGTGGTATTTCAAATATGAGTATAGTAGGCCTTGGGGCTAGTAGTATAGTAATATGTGAAATACCACGGCCTAGTATAGTCATACCAAGGCCTACTGTAATAACTCGATTTTTAACAACTAGCATCTTGTTTCACAAAAAACAAACTGGTGAAACTAGAAAGAAACTTATAGTTTCAACAGTTTGTTTTTCATGAAACCAGATTCTATTTGGTAAAACTAGAGTTATTACACTAGGCCTTGGAATGACTATACTAGTCCATGTTATTTCACATATGACTATACTAGCCCTTGGGTTGGTTTTTAACATGTATTTACCCATCAGTGTGTGTGAGCGGCGCAAACAACATTAATGAAACTTATTAATGGTGAACCACAAATGTAAATTTATTTTTTATCACAAAAAAAAAATTCAAAATTATTTTTTACGGCGTTTGGGGGCAGATGGTTTCAATTTGGGGGTGTGCAGGGAATATGCAACACTTGCAGTTGAAGACGGTGTTTGAGGGGAAGGGGCAACAAAACTTGTGGGGGAAGGTAGTCCAGTTAAGGGAATTAAACTTGGAACACTTGTAGGAGAGGAAATCTGTTCATTTACATTAGTTGTAATGGCATGTCGCCGTAGGCTTGTGTGCCTGGACCGACTTTGGCCCAATGCCCGCCTTGATTGATTTCGCCTTGAAGTAGGGGCAAATATGGAATGTAGGTCCCCCGTCTGCTGGTATGGCTGCTGCTGCAGAGGTGGCGGCTGCTGCTGCAGAGGTGGCGGCTGCTGCTGCAGAGGTGGCGGCTGCTGCTGCAGAGGTGGCGGCTGCTGCTGCAGAGGTGGCGGCTGCTGCTGCAGAGGTGGCGGCTGCTGCTGAGGTGGCTGCTGCTGCTGAGGTGGCTGCTGCTGCTGCTGAGGTGGCGGCTGCTGCTGCTGAGGTGGCGGCTGCTGCTGCTGAGGTGGCGGCTGCTGCTGCTGAGGTGGCGGCTGCTGCTGCTGAGGTGGCGGCTGCTGCTGCTGAGGTGGCGGCTGCTGCTGCTGAGGTGGCGGCTGCTGCTGCTGAGGTGGCGGCTGCTGCTGCTGAGGTGGCGGCTGCTGCTGCTGAGGTGGCGGCTGCTGCTGCTGAGGTGGCGGCTGCTGCTGCTGAGGTGGCGGCTGCTGCTGCTGAGGTGGCGGCTGCTGCTGCTGAGGTGGCGGCTGCTGCTGAGGTGGCGGCTGCTGCTGAGGTGGCGGCTGCTGCTGAGGTGGCGGCTGCTGCTGAGTTGGCTGATGCTGCTCTTCGTTGTCAGTGCTCGTCCTTGCAGGAGGACTGGTGGCGGCAGTGATGGCCCAGGTTTGCAGAGTGGTGGTGGCAGGGCTACTACATGTTGTTGTAGCGGCAGGGCTGTTCCATGTTTGCCTAGTGGTGGCTGAGCTCCACGCATGCATGGGATTGGCGGTGGTGCTCCAGACAGGAGCAGCGCTTGCCATGGTGGTGTCGGTGAAGTGACCAGCTGCACTCAGACTTGTGGTGGTGTAACGGTGGGTGTCCTGGCTTTGAAGAGAGGTGTCCGTGCAGTGGTATGCAGCACAAGTCGGTAGTGAGGTGAAGCGAGTCAATGGTGGCACAGGTGGAAAGGACACCACTGACTGCTGACCGTACCGATTATGCTGCATAGCCTGCAAGAAAGCATTGTTGCAGGCCTGCAGCACATTCAGCTGTTGATCAGGACTAAGGTGTTCCGCCATGCCCTTTTCAATCTTACTAAAAAAATGGTGTGCTGGTCTGTTGAGGTCGGCCTCCAGACGGTCAAGGCGCTGTTCTACAGAATTGAAGCGGTGTTCAAAGTGGTTAAAACCACGTTCCATTAGTGCAAAACCGCTTTCAACTCTGTCGGACAGTGACTTGAGGCTGGAATTAAATGTCTCGCTCAAATGCATAAACTCGGGCAAGACATTCCTGTCCAAGGCCCTCTGCCGCTGGCGGGTAGTGCCCGCATAACCAGTGGCAGAGACCTGGGACAGGGGAACACCTGATGGCCCAGCTTCCTGGTCACCAGCTGTGTGTGTGGCTGACCTGCAAGGTGCTTCCTGGCTGTCGGATGGCTGGGACGGGTCAGAGGACGTCCGAGGAAGGACCGCTCCAGGGCCAGGTTGCAGGGTGCTGCTCCAGGTGCTGTGGAAGAAAGGAAAATCATTACTACCATGCCTTTACAAGAAGCATCAGCTGTGGATTAGAAAAACACAGATTAATAAAAATAAAAACCCAAAATGTATAATACTTACGATCTTGTGGCAAGGACCGGTCTTAGGAACTGCAACGCGTGATAGTGACGGTATCTAGTTCTGGTCCTTGACGCAGATCCACTGCGAACCTGGCCCTCAGCACGAACATCACTGTTGAAGCGGTCCTTGATCGAACGCCAACGTGTTCGGACTTTGTCCACTGTTGATAAAAAAAAACAGTGCCGTCAAGGACAACAGTCACTGCGGCACAATGTAGCAATACAATACTCAAAGCAGTCACTGTAGACCCCGATGACACTGTTGGGTTTCCTGCTAGAATACGCCAAGCACGAAACCCAACAGTGCCGTCAAGGACAACAGTCACTGCGGCACAATGTAGCAATACAATACTCAAAGCAGTCACTGTAGACCCCGATGACACTGTTGGGTTTCCTGCTAGAATACGCCTAGCACGAAACCCAACAGTGCCGTCAAGGACAACAGTCACTGCGGCACAATGTAGCAATACAATACTCAAAGCAGTCACTGTAGACCCCGATGACACTGTTGGGTTTCCTGCTAGAATACGCCTAGCACGAAACCCAACAGTGCCGTCAAGGACAACAGTCACTGTGGCACAATGTAGCAATACAATACTCAAAGCAGTCACTGTAGACCCCGATGACACTGTTGGGTTTCCTGCTAGAATACGCCTAGCACGAAACCCAACAGTGCCGTCAAGGACAACAGTCACTGCGGCACAATCTAGCAATACAATACTCAAAGCAGTCACTGTAGACCCCGATGACACTGTTGGGTTTCCTGCTAGAATACGCCTAACACGAAACCCAACAGTGCCGTCAAGGACAACAGTCACTGCGGCACAATCTAGCAATACAATACTCAAAGCAGTCACTGTAGACCCCGATGACACTGTTGGGTTTCCTGCTAGAATACGCCTAGCACGAAACCCAACAGTGCCGTCAAGGACAACAGTCACTGCGGCACAATGTAGCAATACAATACTCAAAGCAGTCACTGTAGACACCGATGACACTGTTGGGTTTCCTGCTAGAATACGCCTAGCACGAAACCCAACAGTGCCGTCAAGGACAACAGTCACTGCGGCACAATACAGAGCAGGGAAATACTCACTAAACGCCTTTTTGGAGGATGCTGTGGCGCTGTCCCAGCCATCCATCAACGCTGCGGCCACCTCATTCCATAGCCGCCGGGTCACCACATTGTCCTTGTACAGCCGGTCACGGCTGTCCCACAACGGCGAACGCTCCTGGACCAGGCTGATGAGCTGCTCATTATCCAGGTAGACGTCTTCATCCCGTTGTGGAACCTAGACAAAACACATTCATTAGAATAATCAAATTTAAATTGAATAAAAAGTTACAAAAAAAGAAACAAAAAAATGAGTAAAAATAGAAGATAAAAAATAAAGAACATTACAAATCATTTGATACTTACATTCCGTATCACCACCGGGACTTGGCTTCGCTGCTCCTGCTCTTCGCCCTCACTAGTGCCGTCCGCAGATGATGATGACGATGTCTGAAAGTTGAAAAAAACGTAAGAGATTTGGAGAAGCAGCAGATATACTTACCAGATGCACGAAAATAATCACCTCACGGTCTGCTTGCGCCAATTCCTGCCGCGATGGGGAATACTCGGATTCTGAAGACATACTGCATGTAAAAATAATAAAAATCATTAGTACATACATAATTTAAAAGGACAGGCATATAATGTAATATACTCACATTCTTCGCTGATATAATGGGTTCTTGGTTGACTGTCTGCTCTTCAATCTCTCAGTGTAGTAGTGGCAGAGTTTTGGCAGGCACCTCCTTTATATAGACTTTTTTTTTTTGACTTTAGAAGATTCTAACTAGGATAAAAAGTGGACACCACCCAAAAAACGCAGCGCTAAAAAATCGCATACCTGCGCATGCCAGTGCGCACGTATGCGCATCCATAGGCTATAATGGCCATTTTTAGCGCAAAACGTGCGCATACGTGCGCATGTGCTTTTTTCCAGGGCCAAAAAATGCAACATGCAGCGTCTGGAAAATACCAACGCACACCCCAAAAAAAACGCAGCGCATGAAAATCGCATACATGCGCTTACAAGCGCGCATGTATGCGCACCCATGTTAAATATAGGGGAAAAATCGCATGCGCACGTATGCGTTTTTTTCCAGCGCTAAAAAACGCAAATGTGAAACCAGCCTTACATCCTTGCGATGGAAAATCAATTTTTTCAATACCTGCAAAACTTAAAGTTTCAGGCTTAGCATTATGCTTTTCATTGATGTGTTTAATGAGGCGCAGTGATCCTTTACCTGTAGTAATAGAGCGGTAATGCTCGCTAAATCGCACAGTCAGCGGCCGAATAGTCTTCCCTATATAGAAATAACGGCATGGGCAGAATAAAGTATAAACTACCCCTATAGTTTGACAAGAAATATAATTCTGAACCGTGTGCTTAGCAGAGCCAACATGTATGGGATTAGATCTTAAATGCAAGTGACAGTATTTACGGTGTCAGCATTTATAATTATCTTTTGGTAATCCGGAACGCCACCAATTATTATTAGAAGGGAGCAAGCGATTATGCACCAACAAATCTCCTATATTATGTGCCCTCTTGTAAGCAAATTGTGCAGTTAGCATACCCATCTGTTGCAAAACTTTATCTGAACTGATAAGATGAGAATTCTTCCTTATAGCTGCATGAATAAACTTATTCATAAGGTTATGCTTAAAGGGGTTGACCGGGCTTTTCACATAATCTCAGTGCACATCTGGGCTGCAGAATGGTGAAAATAAGTAATTTACCTTCTGTCACCAGTTTGCACGGTTTTGTAGATAACTTCAGATGCTTCTGCACAGAACGTCCAGGGGGAGTGTGTTCTGGCATTGAAATGAGAACTGGTCGTTTCCTCCTACTCTACTAAAAACCTGCCCTGTATAGCAACAACCCCACCCTCCATAGCAACAGGCCCTTCCTGACCACAAGCCTATCCCTCCTCACAGTGTAACAAATCGTCCCCCTCTAGCAGCCTCAGTGCACAGAGCAGAACCACCCAGCTGCTCCTCCCCCAGACACACGCTGAACAGTGATCTATGGAAAGTGAAACTAGTGAGGGGGAAACGACCAGTTCTCATTTCAATGCCAGAACACACACCCCCGGACCTTCTGTGCAGAAGCATCTGAAGATATCTACAAAACCGTGCAAACTGGTGACAGAAGGTAAATTACTTATTTTCACCATTCTGCAGCCCAGATATGCACTGAGATTATGTGAAAAGCCCGGACAACCCCTTTAAAGCAAAGGGAGAATTTTTGCGGTTTTTCACCTTGCGGTAAATCATCAAATCACCACATTTTTTCATTTTTTTTATTATACGACAGGTCAAACTGAAAATTTTTTTCACTCGCTCATGGGCTTCATCTAACAAGCTTAGAAGATAACCTCTCTCTAAGAAACGTGCTTTCAGTTCCATAATCTGCTTATTGAAATTCTCCTCATTATTATTAATTTTACGAAGCCTCAACATCTGACTATAGGGAAGACCATTTTTCGTATTCCAAGGGTGGGAACTCTTAAAATGTAAAACATTATTAGTTGCTGTTAGTTTTCTAAACACCTCGGTTTGTAATTTCTCATCTCGCACTTGAATTTTAATATCCAAAAATTCCAAAATTTGTCCTCCAAAAAGAGAGGAAAGCGCATATTATAAAGATTAACCTCATTTAAATTGCTAACAAAATTCACAAAATCCCCCTCAGAGCCATCCCAGATAATAAATATGTCATCCACAAAAAGCAGATAAGTGTGAGTACTGTATATTTAAGGTATGGATTAGAACTAGATTTAATATAATGTTCCTCAAATATGGCTAAAAGTAAATTCGCAAAAGCACATGATACAGGAGTACCCATTGCTGTACCGACTTGAGGATATCACTTATCTAAGAACTTGAAGGCATCATGTGTCAACACGAAATCAAGTGCTTCAATCACAAGAGAGACAAAATCTTGAGATTTATCCATATTCATAAGAATCTCTTATCGCTGAAATGCCATTATCATGAGGAATCCTGGTGCAAAAGACTTTCCACATCTATAGAAACTAATGAAAAATTTGGTTGCCATTCTACGTTTTTTTAATTTTTTCAAAAGGTCTCCAGAATCTTTAAAAAAAGATGGAATGGATCTTAACAGAGGTTTTAGGAGCCAAGCTACATAATGGGGCAATGGTTCCGTCAAGGAATTTCTGCCAGATATAATTGGGCAACCGGGAGGCTCTGAGAGGGATTTATGAACTTTAGGGAGACTGTACGAATAGGGGATCTCAGGAAACTCAGGCAAAAGCTTTTCAGCCTGCTTTTTAGATAGAAAATATGTGGAAAAAGGGATTCTAAGGAGGGAACGCAATTTGTTTTTATATTTCTGCAGTGGATTTTTCTCAAGGATACAATATGTACTAGAATCATTTAATTGGCCTAAAGCTTCAGAGATATAGTATTCCTTGTTTAATAAGACTAAGTTACCCCCCTTATTGGCTCTCCTGAATATAATGTCATCCCAATTTTACATATCATTCATTGCTTTTATTTCAATATATGTATGGTTTTTATAAGATGTAGGATAAATCAGCGTTTCTGTATCTTTAATTACCATTTAATGAAATAAATCAATATTATTACCAGGAGATACCGGTGGCATATAACACGATTTTACGCCCCCAAAAAAGGGTTTATGAGAACCACAACAATCCCTATTTTACTCCAAACTAAAAGAAGGATCTGCTATGCTAATCAATAGAGACACGTCACCAAGAAAATTAGGATGACAATCAGATTTCAACATAAAACCCAATGGTCCTAAAGACGCTGGGTTTTCACCTTCATAACAAGAAGACGCATCAGCTGACGTCACATTAGAAAAAGATTTCTTCAGGTGCAATTTTCCAATGCTCGTAAATAATTCAAGTCTGAAGTCAATATAATCAAACTGCTCAGAAATTCAAAAATTAAAACCTTTGGACAGGACTTGGATATGGTCTTTAGTAAGCTGGCGTTTGGAAAGATTATTTGGAAAGACTCTTCGGTGTTATTTCTTCCAAGAAACTCGTTTCCTTTCTCTTCCTTGCTCAACTGTTTTTTCCACCTCTCTGTCTTCACCCTAAAGGGACTGGTACCGCTGAAGTAGAGGGGGAAACACTTGTATTTAATTCACCTCGCTCTTCTGTGGCACTAGAATCGGAATCTGGAGTCCATACATCAAAAAATTGTTTCTTTCTATTCATAATTTTGGTTTTCCGATTCTTATTCTGAGAGGGACGCTTCTTATTCCAAGAAAAGATATTATTGGCTTCATAATCAGCTTCGTCCCACAAAAATGTGTCTTTCTTCTTGTGTTTAATGTCTATCTGCATTAGGACAAGTTTTTTATCCAACTTCTTTAAAAAATTCCCAAACTGGCTCTCAGTCAAACAAGATTGAAGTCCTTTTTTAGCCTTATTTAATTGTTCACTCAGAAGGCTATATTCTTGTACATTTTTCTCAGTCACCAGATGTAACAAGTTATTAGAATGTTGTAAGTGAGCATCTAACCATTTGTTTTGGAAAATTGGTTCATCATGAAATTGTGAAATCTCTTTATAAGTACGTAGTCCTCTTGGTACTCTATTACAATCCATATAGGACTTTAAGGTTTTAACAATCCAAAAAAGACGAATCTTTCAGCTAAACTCTGAAACTCTTTATAGGCAAGACTATTCAGCCGCTGACTGTAGTTTAGCGAGCATTACCGCTATATTACTAGAGGTAAAGGATCACTGCGCCTCATTACACACATCAATGAAAAGCATAATGCTAACCCTGAAACTTTAAATTTTGCAGGTATTGAAAAAATTGGATTACCCACCGCAAGGAGGTAATTATGATAAAATGTTAAGACAAGAAGCTCGTTGGATCCTAAGGGCTAATGCGCAGGGTCCGCTTGGTCTAAATGACAGAATTAATCTCCCGGTTTTCCTATGATTGTGCTATTAGCTCAATTTTTATATATTGCTATTTAAAGTCATAAAATGTTGATAATTTTTTGTACTCTGCATATAGTAGTAATCATAATAATAATTTTTATTTATATAGCGCCAACATATTCCGCAGCACTTTACAATTAAGAGGGGACATGTACAGACAATAAATTCAATACAAGTTAATACAAGTTTTTTTTTTTTTTTTTCTCCGTATATGTACCTACCTACCTACTGTCAATATAATGCCTTTATGCATCTGTACTTGTTCCTGCCTTGCTACTGTAATGCTCTGAATTTCCCCATGGTGGGACGATTAAAGGATTATCTTATCTTAAGACAATTTAAACAGTGACATTAGGAGTGAGGTCCCTGCTCGAAAGCTTACAATCTACAAGGAAATGAGGGGGACACAGTAGGTGAAAAGTCCTTGTTATTTCAGGTATGGCAATTATAATAAATAGGGATTTTCATATAAAGCTGCATGATCCGGTCATCAGCCCGTGTCTTTAAGTGCAATAGTTAAGGATCAAGTGCAGTTATCGTGTGCATGGAGGGTGTGGAGACAGATGAATAGTAGGGTGCAGATTCAGAATAATATTTCAAAGGAGGGAACAGGGCAAAGTTAGTTTACTAAGAAGTAGTGTTGAGCATTCTGATACCGCAAATATCGGGTATCTGCCGATATTCACGGTATCGGAATTCCGAAACCGAGTTGCGATACTTTTTGCATATCGAATACCGGAATTAGAAGTTCCCATAATGCTATGAGCCAGTTTGATTTGATTCAGCCAATGAGGAGCCCTAAGAAGTGTGGGCAAATCCTGTTAGGCATGTAGGCATGTTAACCAATGGAATGGCTGTGATTGGCTGCTGAAATGATGTAATGATGCACTATAAAAGCCACCACCACCATTTTGGGTTCACTCCGCTGTGAATTCAGTTAGGGACAGGACGCTGCTCTTGTGACTCTGAGGGACAGTTTGAAATATCGATTTGCTAGATTGTGCTTTACCCAGGCTAGTTTAGCAACCCCTGTGAGAAGCTTTCTTTTGCCTTGCAGTGCTGTTCACAGCTGTCTGCAAGGTCTGTGTGAGTGCAGCTCACGCTGTAGTGAGTCTTGTAGCCACCTCTGGTTGTAGGCCGCTCAGCGTGCTTCACTGCCTCATACATTGTCCTTATTTGCTGTAGTGCTGCTTATTTTTCCTGAATTTCTCCTATTAGTGTGCTTCCATCGGTATCCAGCTAGATTGGTTGCAATCACTATATAGGAGTAGATAGAGGAGCCTTTTTTCTGACTTGTGCCCTGCAGCCCCAGCCAGATTAGTATAAGCCTATTTAATGGAGCCTCATCTATTGCATTGTAATAGCTACAAAAAGTTTGTGATACTATCGCTTTTACATCTTTGGTAACATCCTTTTTGCTTTTTTTTTTTTAAAAAAAAAAAAAAAAACACGTAAATTAAGTTCACCAAACACTCCACTTGACAGTTGTGTAGGCCACATAAGCTCATATTGAAGTGTAGTCCACACACTTTATAAAATTAGTGTTTCTTATACCTGTTAGCAGCTGTTCAGGAATAAGCACACTAAGCCCCCCTTTGTACTTTTCTGCCTATCTTTATCAGTCTACCAAGATAAGGAAGGCAGGGAGTAAGGCACGTGGTCGTGGGTGTGGCGTTTCAGCAAGGAGAGGACATGGGGATTCTGTGCCTGCTGCGGGCACCAGTGACTCAGCATCCCCCAGTTTTACCAGGGAACAGTCCTTTATACGCAGCTTTGTAGGACCTCGCCTTACCCCACTGCTGCGGGATGAACAAATTGAAGCAGTTGTCGGATGGATGGCAGCTAACGCATCGACTTCAATTACTTCCACATCCTCTCAGGGCCAGAGCACTGAAGAGCAACCATCTGTCTCTTCACCACCTGCCAAATTGCCCAGGAAGTCAGAGAGCCCTGGACAGGAGCCATCTCTACTTCTGTTCTCTGAATCTCTTGGCTTGGAAACAGGGGGCCAGCCAAGCAGCATTCAAGAATGTGAAGAGGGAGTATGCAGTGATGCACAACTGCTTTGTCCCTCTGAATCTGAAGATGCGGGTGGGCCAGTGCCTATGGTCAGCACACCTCAGTACGCATCTGATGATGAGACTCAGGTGCCACTTTCTGGTTCATACTGTGCTGGCGAGACTACCCAGGAGAAGCAGGTGTTTGAAGAGGGGAGTGTAGATGATGAGGTCCTTGACCCATCATGGCGTGAGGAACAGGAAGGTGGTGGGAGCAGCTCTGAGGAAGAGATTCCCCGAACGGCCAAAACAGGAGGGAGAGGGAGGGGGCAGACTTGGTTGCCTGTAGCCTCCACTTCGGCACCCATTAGGAGCATTCCTCTTCCAAAACCCAAAACGGGTACTCCCAGGACTTGCAGTGCGTGGTCCTTTTCTGACACCGTTGCAGATGATATTTGCTTAGTCAAATGCAAGCTGTGTAATCAGAAAGTCAAAAGAGGGAAAAGTGGCAGCAACCTCCATACCACAAATATGTGGAAACATGTGCGGACCAAGCACATGGTGGAGTTACAAAGACACACTGAAAACGTAGGCCAACCTACAGTACCCACCTACCACCTCTTCAGCTCGTGTTGTAGCCTCTTACTCCAGCTCACACACAGCTGGTTCGGCTTCCTCACAGGATCGCCATGGAAGAACCTCTGGCACTGTTGTCCAGCGACCCAGTGACATTCCACCCACAGCACCACGTTCCCTGTAATCCTCACACTCCCAGGTCACTCTACAGCCATTGGTAGCACAGGCATGGGAGAAAAGGCAGCCATACTCAGCAAATCATCCCTGAGCACAGGCTCTGAATGCTAGCATTGCAAAACTACTGTCTCTTGAAATGCTCTCATTCAGGCTGGTGGAGACTGACAACTTCCGTAACTTCATGGAATTGGCAATCCCACAATACACCATACCCAGCCGCTTTTATTTCAGCAGGCAAGCCGTCCCTGCCCTGCAAAAGCATGTGGAGGGAAAAATTAAACATGCGCTACTAAACGCCATCACTAGTAAGGTCCACCTGACCACCGCTGCGTGGACCAGTAACCATGGACAGGGACGATACCTTTCCCTCACTGCCCATTGGGTCAATGTTGTGGAGCCGGGTACAGATCTTGAGAGTGGCGCTGTACGTGTTCTGCCAACTCCAAGGATTGCAGGAATCCAGTCTGTACACATTGACTCCTCCTCACACTCCAGTTCCTCTGAATCAGCGCTGCAGGAGCTGTTACGGTCTACCTCCATATGGACCCGTGAACGCTTACCTGTTAAGACCGATATGAGCACAGCCGTGGCCAAACGTCAACAGGCCATACTGAAATTAATTTCTTTGGGGAATCAAAGCCACACAGCGCAGGAGCTCTGCAATGCCATCAAGCAGGAGAGCGACGTGTGGTTTGTGCCAGCGAATCTCCAGCCAGGCTTGGTAGTGTGTGACAATGGCCGAAATCTGGTGGCAGCTCTGGGCCTAGGCAACCTCACTCACATCCCATGTCTGGCATATGTGCTCAACTTGTTGTGCAGAGCTTTCTGAGGAACTATTCAGATCTTGATTCACTGCTGCACAAGGTCCGCATAGAGTGCGCTCACTTGCGGCGTTCCAGCATGGCAAGATCGCGCATTGCGATCATATGTGACCTACCCACCAGGTGGAATTCAACGTTACACATGTTGGAGCGGTTGTGTGAGCAGCAGGCAGCAGTAATGGAGTACCAGCTGCATCAGTCGCAAACAAGTCGCACTGTGCGCCGGTCATACTTCACCACTGAGTGGACATCTGCCACGTTTTGCGTGCCTTCAATGATTCCATGCGGATGGCGAGTGCAGATGATGCACTAGTCAGCATGACTGTCCCCCTTATCTGCCTGCTTCAAAAAACACTGCAAGCGCTAAGGGAGGTGGTTTTGGAAGAGGTGGAGGATGAGGAGTCACAAATGCAATCTGCTTCTGGACAGTCTGTGCAACGTGGTTCCTCACAAAGGCCTAGGCAGGGGACACTTTGTGAGGAGGATGAGGAGGAGTCAATGGAGGAGGAAGACATCTCTCCAGAGGAGGGAGGTACACAATGCTCTAGTAGTCAGTATGTACAGCGAGGGTGGGGTGATGCAGAGCAGGCAGAGATGACGCCTCAAGCAGGGCACAGAGTTTCTTGGCCAGTTGGGAGACTGTAGCACATGGTTGATTTCATGCTGCAGTGCCTGAGAAACGACCGCCGCATCACCCACATTCTCAACACGGCTGATTATTGGGTGTACACCCTCCTAGATACTCGCTACTGGGAGAACGTACAAAGCCTCATAGCACCGTTGAACCGGGAGCGTAAAATGCGGGAGTACCAAGACACACTGGTGCATTCCATCATGTTCTCCATTCCACCCGAGAGCAGTGCTGCTAGTGCTTTACAAAGCAGCTCTGTGCGCCGAGGCAGTGGAGGAAGCTCTGCACAAAGAGGGAGCAGAAGCAGCGCCTCAGCACAAGGCAAGACCTGTATGGCCCAAATGTGGCAAAGTTTTGTGTGCCCGCCACAAATGTCCACACCATCACAGACGGCTCCAGTCAGCAGGAGGCAACGTTTCCGTCAGATGGTGACAGAATACATGTCTTGCCCTCTCAATGCTCAATGTACTCCCAGACGGCTCTTCCCCCTTCAAGTTTTGGGTCTCTAAGCTGGATACCTGGCCAGAGCTTAGCCAGTATGCATTGGAGGTGCTGGCTTGCCCTGCTGCTAGTGTAATATCAGAACGCGTCTTTAGTGCCGCAGGTGGTGCACTAACAGACCGTCGCATGCGACTATCCTCCAATAACGTTGACCGGCTTACTTTTCTGAAAATTAACAAGGCCTGGATCTCGCCAGAAGTTGCCAGTCCTCTTCCACATTAAATAATTGGTTGGCAACAGTATCCAGGTCTCCTGTTATGTTCATGTTTCTACCACCTGAACTGTAATCCCTGGGCTCCAACACGACCAGTTGTTGCTCAGAAGTGCTGTCTGCACAGAAAAAAACACTAGCTCCTGTGTTAGTGGGGTTCAGTAATGCCAGCTGCTCCCCTGCTGTGTGTCCGGCAATATCTCCTGCTCCCTCCAAAATCAGACTACATCAGATTTTAAACTTGCTCCAAGTAAGCCTCAGCCAACACCATGATTGATCCTGGGCTCCAACACCACCAGTTGCTGCTCAGAAGTGCCGTCTGCACAGTCAACATATGCTCCAGTGTTATTGGGGTTCAGTAATGTCAGCTGATCTCCAGCTGTGTGTACGGCAATGTCTCCTGCTCTGTCCACACTCACACAACTAAAGATTTTAAACTTGCTGCAATTAGGACTCTTCTTCCACTCTGTTTGAACTGTAATCCCTGGGCTCCAACACCACCAGTTACTGCTCAGAAGTGTCTTTGGCACAGGTAGTCCTTCCTGGCCAGCCTGGTTCCAGCATGCCAGCTGTTTCCGGGAGGTGTCAACGTCACTTTGTCACCAATACGTTGTCCTGTCGTGTTGCGGTTGGGTTAGCTGACTCTACGGTGCCTGCAGTTTTGGTGTTTCCTATGTGGGCTGCGGGTTCTGGCAATAAAGATTGGTTCCGTAGTGCCAATAGGACAAGCACCCCCTGTAGGACTGTGGGTTTTGGTAACTGCGGCCGGCTCGCGGCCTTGCAACTTTGTTTTTCATGGGTACCTTCTGCTACCCATCCAGGTTCCAGCACAGTCAGCTGGTTCTCGGCAGTGCCTTTGGCTTAGGTGCCTCCATCTCGGTATCCAAGTTCCAGCAACGTCAGCTAGTCCTTGGTAGTGCTTTCTAGCACAGGTACCTCCTGCTTAGTAACTGGGTTCCAGTACCGTGAGCTGGTCCTCGGTAGTTCCATTGCCTCTTGTTCCTTCTGCTGCCCCTCCAGGTTCCAGCATCGCCAGCTGGTTCTCGGCAGTGCCTTTGGCTTAGGTGCCTCCATCTCGGTATCCGAGTTCCAGCAACGTCTGCTGGTCCTTGGTAGCACTTTCTAGCACAGGTACCTCCTGCTTAGTAACCGAGTTCCAGTACCATCAGCTGGTCCTTGGTAGTTCCATTGGCTCTTGTTCCTTCTGCTACCCATCCGGGTTCCAGCACCGTCAGCTGTTTAAGGGAAGTGTCATCACTTTGGCACCAATACATCGTCCTGTCGTGTTGCGGTCGGGTTACTTGACTCTATGGTGCCTGCAGTTTAGGTGCTTCCTATGTGGGCAGCGGGTTCTGGCAATAAAGGCTGGTTCCGTAGTGCCAATAGGACAAGCACCCCCTGTAGGACTGTGGGTTTCGGTAACTGCGGTCGGCTCGCGGCCTTGCAACTTTGTTTTTCATGGGTACCTTCTGCTACCCATCTGGGTTCCAGCACCATCAGCTGGTTCTCGGCAGTGCCTTTGGCTTAGGTGCCTCCTTCTCGGTATCCGAGTTCCAGCAACGTCTGCTGGTCCTTGGTAGTGCTTTCTAGCACAGGTACCTCCTGCTTAGTAACCGAGTTCCAGTACCATCAGCTGGTCCTCGGTAGTTCCATTGGCTCTTGTTCCTTCTGCTACCCATCCGGGTTCTAGTACAGTCAGCTGGTTCTCAGCAGTTCCTCAGCCTTCTTGTACCTTATGCTACATTTCCAAGTTTAAACTTTTTGAAATGGTTTTTGGTAATCACTCTGGATCTCCCTGACGATGACCCTGAAGACCACCCCAAAGAAGACCAAAAAGATGACCCTGAAGATGACCAAGAGGACAAAGAACATGAAGACAACCACCAAGATAAAGAACAAGAGGCAGAAGACCAAAAAGCAGAAGACCAAAAAGCAGAAGACCAAAAAGCAGAAGACCAAAAAGCAGAGCAAAAGATATTATCTAAATTATAAGCAGAAGAAGACTAAGCAGTGTATGGGGGTGAGTCCGTTCCTCCTTGTGGTGCCCTTGGAAAATGCCTGCTGCTGCAGGCCAAATTGAACGCAGACAAATCCTGTTGTAAATCTTTTGTGACAGGCAGAACGGCTGGTGTAATCTTCAAACTTTTGTAGATAACTACAGGAATGCCTGTCACAAATAATATGATGAAGAAGAAGAATAGAAAGATGAAGTAGAATATGAATAAGAATAATAGTTGAATAAGAAGACTATGAATGTAAAAAAAAAAAAAAAAGAAAGAATAATAGGAAGAAGGTGAAGAAGTTGATTAAAAAGATGCTGCTGAGGATCATGAAGGAGAAAGTGTGGGAGAAGTAGAAAAGAAGGTGAAGAGCATGGAAGTAGTGAAACATACATATCTGACAAAAATTTAAAAAAGGTTAACACAGTCAATATCTTTGTAACTCCGAACGTCTTAAAAAATATATATATATATTCCTGCTATTCCATTTGATTGGGCTAAACCTCAATGGCTTTAATGTCTCCTCCACCTCCCCCAAAACATTCTACATTATTCTTAGTTGTTTTTCTTCATGTAGAATTAACCTACAAGGAAAGAAAGGGTTTATTTTAATTCTGATATTTCTGTCCCATTGACTTGCATTGGTTGCCGGTATTGGAATTTGTGATATCCGATACTTTTTGGGTATCGGTCCGATCCAATCCGATATTTCACTATATCGGAAGGTATCGCTCAACACTACTGAGTAGTTGATGTGGTAGGATTGTTTGAAGAGATGGGTTTTCAAAGCTCGTCTGAATAGGTCGGGGCTAGGTATCAGTCTGATCATCTTTGGAAGTGAATTCTAGAGAGCTGGCCAGCACAAGAGAAGTCTGGGAGACGGAGGTGCGAGGTTCGGATTATGGGGGATGTTAGTCTTAGGTCATTTGTAGAATAGAGGTCACGTATAGGGCGATAGACAGAGATGAGAGAGGAGATATAAGGCGGTGCAGAACTGTGGAGAGCTTTGTGGGTGAGAGAGATGAGTTTATACTGGACCCGGTAACAAATAGGTAGCCAGTGTAATAACTGGCACAAGAGGGACGCATCGGTAAAGCGGCTGTACAGAAATATGAAACTGGCTGCCGCATTCAAGATGGATTGGAGAGGAGAAAGTTTGATAAGAGGGAGACCGATCAGAAGAGAGTTGCAGTAGGCCAGACGAGAATGAATAAGAGCGACAGTAAGAGTTTTAGCAGTTTCAAAGGTGAGAAAAGGTCGGATTCTGGAGATGTTTTTAAGATGCAGGTGACAAGAGCGAGTGAGTGATCGGATATAGCGAGTAAAGGAAAGTTCGGTGTCGAATATGACCCCAAGACAGCGGGCATGCTGCTTGGGAGTTATGGCTAAACCCTCCAGGGTTATTTCGATGTTAGGTAGTGTGAGGTTATTAGAGGGGACAAACACAAGTAGTTCAGTTTTGGAGAGATTTCATTTCATATAGAGGGAGGACATAATGTTAGAGACAGCAGACAGACAATCCTTGGTATTTTGAATTAGGGTAGGGGTGATGTCAAGGGAAGAAGTGTAAAATTGGGTGTCATCAGCATAGAGATGATACTGGAACCCAAATCTGCTGATTGTTTGTCCAATAGGGGCAGTGTATAGAGAGAAGAGGAGGGGGCCTAGGACTGAGCCCTGCAGGACCCCGATAGTAAGAGGACGAGGAGAGGAAGAGGAGCAGGCAAAAGATACAGTGAAGGAGCGGTCAAGAGAGGTAGGAGGAGAACCAGGAGAGGGCTGTGTCCTTGAGGCCTATAGAGCGGAGCATAGTGAGGAGGAGCTGGTGATCCACAGTGTCAAATGCGGCAGAGAGATCCAGGAGTATCAGAAGGGAGCAATGGCCTTTCAATTTAGCTGTTATTAGATCATTAGAGACTTTAGTGAGGGCAGTTTCAGTGGAGTGTAAATAGCGGAAACCAGATTGTAAAGGGCCTGTCACTAGTGTTGAGCGATACATTCCGATACTGAGAAATACCCAAAAAGTATCGGGTATCGCCGATTCCGATACCGGAAGTCCCATGCAAGTCTATGGGACAGAAATATCGGAAGTAAAAAACCCCTTTCTTTACTTGCACATCCAGTTCGGGAGGGGGGGGGGGAAAGAGTGTGGGCGGTGCGTGGGCAGACACTGTGCGTGTCTGTGTGTGCGGCCGGGGTCTGTACGGGCCTCTCGGGGGCCTATGCGGGCCTCTCGGGGGTCTGTGCGGGCCTGCCGGGGCCTGCACGGGCCTCTCGGGGGTCTATGCGGGCCTGCCGGGGGTCTATGCGGGCCTGCCGGGGCCTGTACGGGTCTCTCGGGGTTCTATGCGGGCCTGCCGAGGGTCTTGTGTGAGTGCAGGCATCGTCCGATGGGACTACAAGTCCCATCGGGCGATGCCTGCTACAATGACAGTGATTGACACATTAGCCAATGATGGGCAGTAGTAGTCCCATCATCCAGCTAATGTGTTGAATGTAAAAAAAACCAAAACACATACATACTACATTCATACAACGTCCATACTGTATACATACCACATATACTACATTCATACAACATACAGTTGTGGCCAAAAGTATTGACACCCCTGCAGTTCTGTCAGATAATACTCAGTTTCTTCCTGAAAATGATTGCAAACACAAATTCTTTGGTATTATCTTCATTTAATTTGTCTTAAATGAAAAAACACAAAAAGAATTGTCCTAAAGCCAAATTGGATATAATTCCACACCAAACATAAAAAAAGAGGGTGGACAAAAGTATTGGCACTGTTCGAAAAATCATGTGATGCTTCTCTAATTTGTGTAATTAACAGCACCTGTAACTTACCTGTGGCACCTAACAGGTGTTGGCAATAACTAAATCACACTTGCAGCCAGTTGACATGGATTAAAGTTGACTCAACCTCTGTCGTGTGTCCTTGTGTGTACCACATTGAGCATGGAGAAAAGAAAGAAGACCAAAGAACTGTCTGAGGACTTGAGAAACCAAATTGTGAGGAAGCATGAGCAATCTCAAGGCTACAAGTTCATTTCCAAAGTCCTGAATGTTCCTGTGTCTAACGTGTGCAGTGTCATCAAGAAGTTTAAAGCCCACGGCACTGTGGCTAACCTCCCTAGATGTGGACGGAAAAGAAAAATTGACAAGAGATTTCAAAGCAAGATTGTGCGGATGTTGGATAAAGAACCTCGACTAACATCCAAACAAGTTCAAGCTGCCCTGCAGTTCGAGGGTACAACAGTGTCAACCCGTACTATCCGTCGGCGTCTGAATGAAAAGGGACTGTATGGTAGGAGACCCAGGAAGACCCCACTTCTTACCCCGAGACATAAAAAAGCCAGGCTGGAGCTTGCCAAAACTTACCTGAAAAAGCCTAAAACGTTTTGGAAGAATGTTGTCTGGTCAGATGAGACAAAAGTAGAGCTTTTTGGGCAAAGGCATCAACATAGAGTTTACAGGAGAAAAAAAAAGAGGCATTCAAAGAAAAGAACACGGTCCCTACAGTCAAACATGGCGGAGGTTCCCTGATGTTTTGGGGTTGCTATGCTGCCTCTGGCATTGGACTGCTTGACCGTGTGCATGGCATTATGAAGTCTGAAGACTACCATCAAATTTTGCAGCATAATGTAGGGCGCAGTGTGAGAAAGCTGGGTCTCCCTCAGAGGTCATGGGTCTTCCAGCAGGACAATGACCCAAAACACACTTCAAAAAGCACTAGAAAATGGTTTGAGAGAAAGCACTGGAGACTTCTAAGGTGGCCAGCAATGAGTCCAGACCTGAATCCCATAGAACACCTGTGGAGAGATCTAAAAATGGCAGTTTGGAGAAGGCACCCTTCAAATATCAGGGACCTGGAGCAGTTTGCCAAAGACGAATGGTCTAAAATTCCAGCAGAGTATTGTAAGAAACTCATTGATGGTTACCGGAAGCCGTTGGTCGCAATTATTTTGGCTAAAGGTTGTGCAACCAAGTATTAGGCTGAGGGTGCCAATACTTTTGTCTGGCCCATTTTTGGAGTTTTGTGTGAAATGATCAATGTTTTGCTTTTTGCTTCATTCTATTTTGTATTTTTGCATTTAAGACAAATTAAATGAAGATAATAATACCAAAGAATTTGTGTTTGCAATCATTTTCAGAAAGAAACTGAGTATTCTCTGACAAAATTGCAGGGGTGTCAATACTTTTGGCCACAACTGTACATACATACATATATACAACATTCATACAACATACATACTACATACATACAACATTCATACAACATACATACTACATATATACTACATACATACAACATACAACATACATACTACATACTACACACAACATACATACTACATACTACACACAACATACATACTACATATATACTACATACATACAATACATACATACAACATTCATACAATACATACATAGACATACAGTACATACTCGCCATCACTTGTCACTTTGTTCCCCGAAGCCAGTGTCATCTGTGAAAAAATATGAAAACCACAAGCAAACGATATACTCTCTGATCCGCAGAAATCCACGAGTGTCCCACAACGATCTCCCGTGAAGAACAGCAGCATCAGCTGATGCCACCGCTCTCTGCGGGCCCCAGGAATACAATGACGGGAGGTAAGTATCCTTCCACACTGTATTCCTCCGCCACTGTAAAAAAAAAAGTCCCTAGTCTCACTTTTGGCATTGCTGTGTGAGAAGGTTCCCAAGCAGCTTTTGCCATAAAGTGAGACTAGGGACTTTTTTTCTTCAGTGGCGGAGGAATACAGTGCAGAAGGATACCTACCTCCCATCATTGTATTCCTGGGGCCCACAGAGAGCGGTCACATCAGTTGAAGCTGCTGTTCTCCACGGGAGAGCGTCGTGGGACACTCGTGGATTTCTGCGGATCAGGGAGTATATATGTTTCTTATTTTCATATTTTTCTCACAGATGACACTGGCTTCGGGGATCAAAGTGACAAGTGATGGTGAGTATGTACTCTATGTACCGTATGTCTATATGTATGTATTGTATGTAGTATGTATGTAGCATGAATGTAGTATGTATGTAGTATGTATGTTGTATGAATGTAGTACATATGAAGTATGTATGTAGTATGTATGTAGTATGTATTTAAGTATGTTGTATGAATGTAGTATATATGTTGTATGTAGTATGTATGTATGTAGTATATATGAAGTATGTATGTAGTATGTATGTTGTATGAATGTAGTATGCATGTATGTACTGTATGTATGAATGTAGTATGTATGTTGTATGAATGTAGTATGTATGTAGTATGTATGTAGTATATATGAAGTATGTATGTAGTATGTATGTTTGAATGTAGTATATATGAAGTATGTATGTAGTATGTATGTAGCAGGTATGTAGTATGTATCATGTCTGTATGTTGTATGAATGTAGTATATATGATGTATGTAGTATGCATGTAGGTTTCAATGTAGTACATATGTAGTATGTATGTTGTATGAATGTAGTATATATGAAGTATGTATGTATGTATGTATGTATGTATGTATGTATGTATGTATGTATGTATGTATGTTTGTTTGTTTTTTTTACATTCAACACATTAGCCGGATGATGGGACTACTACTGTCCCATCATTGGCTAATGTGTCAATCACTGTCATTGTAGCAGGCATCGCCCGATGGGACTTGTAGTCCCATCGGACGATGCCTGCACACACACACACAACCCCCGGCAGGCCCGCATAGACCCCCGAGAGGCCCGTACAGGCCCCGGCAGGCCCTCACAGGGCCCCGGCAGGCCCATATAGACCCCCGAGAGGCCCGTACAGGGCCCCGGCAGGCCCGCACAGACCGCGCATCATGATGCGCACAGACCGCGCATCATGATGACTTCATTTCAGCAGCCAATCACAGCCACAACAGTGGCTCATTGCATTATGGGGACTTCCGATTCCGGTATCCGATATTGAAAAAATTATCGGTTATCGGAATTCAGATACAGCAAATATCAGCCAATACCCGATATTTGCAGTATCGGAATGCTCAACACTACCTGTCACACTAAGCGATATCGCTAGCAAAATCGCTATAACGTCACTGGTAACGTCTGATACTTACTTCCGACCGGCTCCATCGCTGCTCATCGCTGATCGCGCGAGAACGTCCTGGACCGTTTCTCGTCGTCAGCTTCCTGCTGGGCTTCCTGTGGCGCCGACGAGCGACGTGTGGATGCGGGCGGGAGGACGTCAGGATCGCCTCGTCTGACAGGTAAGTAACGACCCCCGACCGCTCCTAGGTCGCTGGTGAGATCTGCCTGTGTGGCAGCTCACTAGCGACTATTTAGCGATGCACCAGCGATCCTGACCGCGTCATATCGCTGGTCGGGATCGCTGGTGCATCACTACGTGTGACAGTACCTTAAGGGGTCGAGAAGAGAGTTACAGTGGGGGAAAAAAGTATTTAGTCAGTCAGCAATAGTGCAAGTTCCACCACTTAAAAAGATGAGAGGCGTCTGTAATTTACATCATAGGTAGACCTCAACTATGGGAGACAAACTGAGAAAAAAAAATCCAGAAAATCACATTGTCTGTTTTTGTTTCATTTTATTTGCATATTATGGTGGAAAATAAGTATTTGGTCAGAAACAAGCAATCAAGATTTCTGGCTCTCACAGACCTGTAACTTCTTCTTTAAGAGTCTCCTCTTTCCTCCACTCATTACCTGTAGTAATGGCACCTGTTTAAACTTGTTATCAGTATAAAAAGACACCTGTGCACACCCTCAAACAGTCTGACTCCAAACTCCACTATGGTGAAGACCAAAGAGCTGTCAAAGGACACCAGAAACAAAATTGTAGCCCTGCACCAGGCTGGGAAGACTGAATCTGGAATAGCCAACCAGCTTGGAGTGAAGAAATCAACTGTGGGAGCAATAATTAGAAAATGGAAGACATACAAGACCACTGATAATCTCCCTCGATCTGGTGCTCCACGCAAAATCCCACCCCGTGGGGTCAGAATGATCACAAGAACAGTGAGCAAAAATCCCAGAACCACGCAGGGGGACCTAGTGAATGAACTGCAGAGAGCTGGGACCAATGTAACAAGGCCTACCATAAGTAACACACTACGCCACCATGGACTCAGATCCTGCAGTGCCAGACGTGTCCCACTGCTTAAGCCTGTACATGTCCGGGCCCGTCTGAAGTTTGCTAGAGAGCATTTGGATGATCCAGAGGAGTTTTGGGAGAATGTCCTATGGTCTGATGAAACCAAACTGGAACTGTTTGGTAGAAACACAACTTGTCGTGTTTGGAGGAAAAAGAATACTGAGTTGCATCCATCAAACACCATACCTACTGTAAAGCATGGTGGTGGAAACATCATGCTTTGGGGCTGTTTCTCTGCAAAGGGGCCAGGACGACTGATCCGGGTACATGAAAGAATGAATGGGGCCATGTATCGTGAGATTTTGAGTGCAAACCTCCTTCCATCAGCAAGGGCATTGAAGATGAAACGTGGCTGGGTCTTTCAACATGACAATGATCCAAAGCACACTGCCAGGGCAACGAAGGAGTGGCTTTGTAAGAACCATTTCAAGGTCCTGGAGTGGCCTAGCCAGTCTCCAGATCTCAACCCTATAGAAAACCTTTGGAGGGAGTTGAAAGTCCGTGTTGCCAAGCGAAAAGCCAAAAACATCACTGCTCTAGAGGTGATCTGCATGGAGGAATGGGCCAACATACTAACAACAGTGTGTGGCAACCTTGTGAAGACTTACAGAAAACGTTTGACCTCTGTCATTGCCAACAAAGGATATATCACAAAGTATTGAGATGAAATTTTGTTTCTGACCAAATACTTATTTTCCCACCATAATATGCAAATAAAATGAAAAAAAAACAGACAATGTGATTTTCTGGATTTTTTTTTCTCAGTTTGTCTCCCATAGTTGAGGTCTACCTATGATGTAAATTACAGACGCCTCTCATCTTTTTAAGTGGTGGAACTTGCACTATTGCTGACTGACTAAATACTTTTTTTTCCCCCACTGTATCTAAGAGATAGCGGATTAGTCGGGAGTGGACCAAGAGATGAAGGAAAGGTTAGAGACAGTTCTGTAGTTAGCAGTGCAGTTCTGGTCCAGGGATGGCTTTTTAAGTAAAGGGGTTATGATGGCATGTTTAAATAAGGAGGGAAATATACCTGAAGAAAGAGAGAGGTTACATATTTTAGTCAGGTGAGTGGTGACCACTGGTGAGAGACTGCAGGAGATGTGAAGGAATTCACAATTCACTGTTGCAGGCTGAGCAGAAGCAAGGAGCTTTGAAACTTCTTCTGAATCAGACTCAAAGATATCTAGTGAGCTTGAGGTGCGGCAGGGAAGGGGATCCAGTCACTGAGGAGATTGGGCTGAGATATCCTGATGGATGTGGTTGATTTTTTTCTAGGAAATAAGTGGCCAGATCCTCAACGATGAGGTTGGTCATGGGGGCCTGCACTTTAGGTTTCAGGAGGGAGTTTAACATAGTTATTAAGGTTGAAGGAAGACTACATCCATCTAGTTCAATCCATATCCTATCCTAACTTGCCCTAACATGTTGATCCAGAGGAATGCAAAAAAAAACCCATGTGGCAAACAGTAAGCATCACATTGGGGAAAAAAATTCCTTCCCGACTCCACATACGGCAATCAGACTAGCTCCCTGG